>NC_135157.1:10000000-10617500 GCF_050948215.1 Halictus rubicundus | reverse complement strand
ATGGTCCTTGAAAAAAGTTTGAGCGTTCACTTCAATTTTTAATACAAACCTAATAAGAAGCCCCTTAAAGATGTCGATTAGGCTGCGTAACTGCTTGTTAAGTTCGTGAGGCGCTCTTTATGAGAATTAACAAACAGCGAGTAGAGATAGTTTGCTAAATTAAAATATCTAATCTAGTGATTGTACAATAAAAGAAGAAACTAAAGAGAACCAGTGGCTATATGGCAGGATGCAAGTGATCATAAGCGAGTGTTAGATTATTTAATTTCATGCCTTCTGACATTCACATGGTCTTTATAAAGAAAGATGTTTGAATAACATGTGGTAACTAGCATGTATGGAGTGTAATCTCAGAGTTGTGTGGTAAATGGATCTTTATTTTTTTTTATGTACAACAATACTTTTAGAAAGTCGCTAATACGTATGTTTTTATAGACGAGAATGTAAAGTCATTACATATAATTCCAGGAACTTAGTAATTGAACACTTATATGCAATACAAGACATAAATTCATATACTAACGATTGCTTCCATTGTGTTGTATACATACATGTATATATATATACATATATATTATCAAGAAGAATGTAGCACCATACGTCAACTACCTTGGCAACATAAAATGCTCTCAATGCCTTAAAGTCACAACATTTTAGAAAAGTAGAAAGAGTTTATGAAATAGAGAAAGGTAAAAATTTGTAAAAATTTAAGAAAAATCTCAGTCATTGGGAGCATTCGAAAATGGAATTCGACAGACAAAAAATGCTTCCTTATTTGTATCATGAAATTTTCTTGTGCGATGGCTTGATAAAAATCTTTCAGAAAATATATAAAGTTCATTAGATGAGAAGAAAGTATGTTTTAAAATTCTTTTATGCGTGTACAGACACAAGAAAGAATTCTAAAACGCGCACGTTTAGAAACTGATCTATGAATTTAGATTTCATATAAAGGATGTTTCGTGTATCTGTACAAAATATATTATTTACTATATGTATATAATGTAATATAATATAATAACATTTTTCCTTTTCATTTTGGATCTTTGTTCTTTTGTGCACTCCTTAATGAAAGACATTGTAGATGATGATTCGGCATGAAAGTTGTGAATATATGTTTGAAACATCCTGTATATCAAATAGATTTTAAGCACACAAACGACGGTACATTGTCCATTATATTCCACATTAAAAAATTCATATGTCACCGCGCACTGTCGTGACTAATTTCGATTAGTGTACATCGAAGGAGCACATACAGCCACATGTACATAGATTTTGTTCATTCTTAGATGTGTGCTTTCAATCCCTTTTCTTCTAAGAAGAAGCTATGAAGTTCAGCAAGATTAAGATTATAAAAACAAGTGAATTATTCTAAATGAAACATGACGATCTAATGTCTTTGAAACATGAATCCATAGAGGACGGGCTTGTGCTGAATGTACAGGCCAAAGACATAATGGATAAGCGTTTACGTTGAAATGAAAAATTAACATGTTATGTCATATTGGGACATTCAATTTACCAAGAAAATCCAGCGGGAGGTAGGGTAAGCAATAACAGAGAAACAAACAAAGTCTATTCAGAGATCAAACTTTGCAAGATTATTCATCAAACTAAAAGCTGCTTTCACACCTTAATATTTTACAAAAATAAATTGTAGTAATAAATCGACTATATATGATTTTTGTCAATATATGTTCCCCTTGAAAGCCAATTAGAAATTTAATAATAAATCATTATTCTTCCTTATACATAATAATATTGTGTAGAATAATTTAAAAATTCATCCTATATCCTAAAATATGACTTTGTCCAATATGCATTGCTCTCAAATATTTTTCAAATAGTTCTCTCTCACCATTATATTGATCATTATTATATTAGCTAGACTATATGTGATTTCTCTTGAGCAAAGTCCAACTGGAGTTTAGACAGTGCTATAAATATGTAATACACACATATGTGTGTGTAATTTACACACGTATATTGCATGTATCCATACATGTTTCAGTGTAACTTAAAAGTTAGGTACAAATATTGATATTATTTCATTTATTTTATGTACAAAATTAACCATATTGTATGCTTGTGTACAATATAAAGATCAATAGTATCATGCACTCATGTTCTTACTTTCACTTTTAGCATCTTATTATATCCAGCTTACATTCAACATCAAGGGATTTCTGCAAGGCTATTATATTCCAGAATAGAAAGTCCACATAAATTACTAAAATTTTATCAAAACAATTGGAGAAACCCCTTGATAACATTGCTCAACAAATGTTAACTTTTTCTCAACTACTAACTCCACATGTGGTTTTTGGAAAATCAATTTTTTCAAAACTATACACGAAAGAAAAAAAGGTCTGTAGATATCGTTTTCTTGTAAGAAAAGTTAATTAAAAGTTAAAAATCAAAATAAGTGTTGAACAATGTAATTATTTTTAGTAAAATATTGAATAATAATTAAGCAGTACATCATATTTCTTAGTATAATAGTGATATATTATTAAAAACCACTTTCATACATGCAGCAAGCTGTCTAAACTCCATTTATATGATATAGGATCATTAAAAATATTAATTTAATTAGAAAATCTGTCTTACCTGTACACATGGTTTGCAGAGATTTACGCAAAGTCCATCAGCATCTTTACTGTAATGTTCTACAAGATCCTGAAGGTTTCTGAATGTAGTTCTCCTAGCAATGAAGAAACCGCCTTCATCCAATTGCCTAATGCGATAGTGTTTAACCGTGTCACCATCGCGTACTAGAAAAATATTAAAATAACAAAATAGTTAAATTCCATTGATCCGAGCAAAATTTAAAAAAGCTTAGTTTACCTGAAAGAGAATAATCATTGTGTCGACTTTCAGAATCTCTAATCAGAAATGCACCATGATCATTCTCAGGTAGCAACAATTTTTTCTCAGCCTCGATTCGTTTGATCTTTCTAAAGTACCATCTATAAAATAATAATATGAATAGACAAACGTAAATTTAATTATTAGACAATGGTGAGAATTAAATATAATGATATTTTTTATAGAAATTCATAATTTTTCAAATTTTATAACATGTTGCACATTCATAAATAACAGTGTCACAGTGTCATTTCAAGATACCATAAATAAGAATTTTAATACAGGTCATTAAAAAGAAATTATTAATTCTTATTTACAGTTATACAGGAAGAAGTAAAAGGAAGCATTGCTTATCTAAACTGACTGATAGCCAGAGGTGCTCAACTTGAGTTAATAAAACTCGAGATTTAATGCAGCCACTGTTAGTGAAAGCAAGGTCACATTGACTACCTGACTGCATAGAGAGAAAATTCATTAGGTGAAAATGTAACAAAGAAAATTGAACAGTTTGCTAGAGATGTTTAATAATAAAATTCGATTAATAATAATACTATGATGGTATGCAGCCCATACAGTGACATGAAACATTTATCATTTGAATATATAACTGTAAACTTGTACGTGACTGTCATTCTTAATGCAACCACATATATCAATATTTTACTGTTGCTTCCGTTTACTGCAATAAAAATATAATATCCTCACAAAATATTATGCTATATCAAATTCTAATATTTTAATTATTACTTAGAGTAGTTTCTGTTATTACTAATATTTCCAATAATCCATTATTCCGAAACGCAACATTCTACAATAAAAATAATTATTTTAATGTTAAGAAAGCAGTGCATTTAACTTACGGTTCTGCTTCAATCGATTTTAATTTTGCAACGTAATTGCTAGGGATATAGCCTTCCTGTCGAGTCCTTTTACTCCTAGCTAGCCACCAATCTCCTTGAGTATCATTTAGAATCTCTAGGTGTTCACCTTTTCTGAAGCTTAAATCTTCGTCTGTGCGTGCATCGTAGTCATACAAAGCAACAAAAATTTTTGCAGTCGGCACATCCGCATCTGGAATTTGCGGCATAGGCCTGATAGGATCCGGAGGAGGGGTCGGTACCGGACTAGCTTGAGACGCGACTGCCTCTATGTTAGGATTGCCTATTCTATCAGGCTTCTCTTTCTCGGTATCTGTTGGGCTACTGAAACAATTACCCATGGTTTTTTAAATCGTACTTGTAACTCCACTGTAGAAATCAGCTGTCACTGTGCGTCATGAAATCTAGAGATTCTCGAAATTTATGTATGCCTCCAATATTCTCTCACGTTTGATCCTTCTGCATGGATATCTGAATACAGTGGCAACAACGCGATATTTTCAAAACGCACATGTCTCGATATTTTCGACACAGTTCTACATTGTCCGCGCACTGCTGCGAGTCCGTTTATGTTGGGCGCAGCGTGACTGTACCAATGAGCACACAAAAGATGCCCTTTGGCTTCGAAAACCTTTCGTCTTAAAAATCACTACGGTTAAATCGTGGAAATGTCTTTTTAAAATGCGTCGATCATACGTAAAATTCGTATCTTTCTTCTCGAGAGCTTCTCAGCTTTTTCTCTTCTTCCTAAGATACTTGCGACTCTTCCGTGAGCATCTGGTGTACAATAAATATCGAACACTCGAAATTAATTAGTGGTTTCGCTGAAAATACACAGTAGAGTGAGCGCGAGCATTCATTCGGACGGTCGCTCACTCACTATAATGACACTTTCCATCGCCTATCGGTGTATAACAAGCCGACACATAAAAACAGAGGTATGCTCGATCGGTGTACGCATTTTCGTCGAGTTCGCGCTGATCCCAGCTTGACGGCATAATAAGCCTTTTTTTCGTAATATCAGGTTAGGTACACCACATCAATTCTATCGCTAAAGTAATATTTATCGTTACCTATTACAGCCATTCGGAATAATATTTCCACGAAACGCTTCTATCAATATTTCTCAACATTCCCCTCGATCTATAAAATTCTCATTGAAACAACTAATTTTTACGAATACAGAGTAGCGACAATAAAGACGACTATTTTAAATGTATTTTTGCAAGGGAGCCGAAATCTCGAGTATATCGAATTACACATACGGTCCCGGTCTGTGCCACTATGATTGTTCACACTTTGTTAAGAGAAATGACAAATCGCTTGAATTGATATAGATGTTAATTTAAACGCTTCCGCTGGAATGACGTGTTTGAATCGTTTCTGCAAGATTCATTTATGCGTGCGTACGTACGAGCATACCCTATTTTCTTCTTTTTTTTTTCTATTCGATCGCGAACGAAACAGCGTGGGCGCGTCTTCCCTGAATGTAGTTCGAAAAGGGTGAAACACAAGTGTCGGATGATGTTGAACAGACACACGAGATAAAATCCAGACGTTGATCTCGAGCCAGCGGCTCTGATTAGTTTCTTACGCGCACGATAAAAGGGTAATGACTATCGATCGAACCATAACGAACCGATAACGAGCAGGTCGTGGTAAAAATTTGGGCGAAAACACTATACAAAGAAAATCCGAGGGAAAAAGAAACACTTCTATATGTGGGTAAATATTGCCCGCTCGATTTAAACTTGTTTCACGGACCGGTGCGTCACATAATATTCCCGAGCGATATAAATTCTCTTACACCGGAAGATCATCTTTTTTTTTTCCTCTTCCTTATGGTCAATAGTTTAACACTGACGGCGTACTACAACACGACTCTCGCGTAGCACAACAGCGAACAGCCGTCGCACACGATGTGAACAACATAATTGAAAGTAGCGACGATGTCGCCATTGCATTAAAATCGAATCCGTCAAAATTCAGATTCTCACATGTGCGATACCGTGGATCGCGATACGAGGTACGCACGGACGATTCACGATCGAGACGTACAATTACAGGACGAATCTATTCCGCGCAATGTTTCAAGACACCTCCACGATCGCTTTGCTCGTCTTTAGAAACGAACGCGAAAGACGAACAGACTTTTCACGAGAAACCGACGGAGAGGTGAAAACACCCATGGTGAAGGTAGCCAGCGGAATGCAGCTTTCGGACGAGTTCGGCTGCGAACACGAACACGGCCGAACCTTTACCATCCCCAAGCCAAGTCAACTTCTTAGGATAATCTCGTCCTGATTTGCTAAATACCTACCGATACACTATCAAAATTATTTATTTCCTCGATTACAATCGCCGGAATTACTACTTAATAGTTATCTTATCGATAACTGGAACTGCTAGGCTATCACATTCGTACGTTCAAACATATAAATCGAAAAGTTCTTGGCACAATTTGTTATTACGGAAAATGATAGAAAACCAGAAGATACAAAGAAGTATGAAAACATTAGGAGTTTTTATGTATATATACAGGCTATTAAAGTTACGCAATCCTTCCTTTGCTATTCGTTTTATACTTCATCCTTTAAATTTTTTCTAGAATGCACGACAAGAGAAAGAGACATATCAAGAAAGATCGAGATATATTTTATAAAAATCAAATTAAAAGGTTTATTGTATCGCCATCAAACCAAATAATGATTAGATTTCTAAATATTATGTCTGACAATTTGATAAAATATTTGTACCGATAATATATTCCATGTTTTGAATGGTTGGTAACTGTGTGACAGTAAATTGTTAAACGATACAATGCTTATCTATGTTATCGATAGATTATATATTTATTACCTTAGAAATTTATGGAAGATATGTCGTATAGTTGCCCTAAAAGATGACTTCGAGTTCATTTTTTCGAAGAATTCACTTTAACCATTCGTGTGTTAAGAAAATCATAGCACGCGTCGCACTTTCTTTATTTTTTGCTAAAAATTACATGGTCACTTTGACGCTACGACTGCAACTGCCAATATCTGCGATAGTACTGCTTACTTGCTTCGAATTATCTACCTTACAAGTGTTCCTGTATACGTGTGTACGTAAAAGTATATCGTATCGTGTTTTTGCATTTGTACGTGTATAAAATTCATTTATTACATTATCAGATTTCCTCGTTTATCCTCTTATCTTATAAAGTGTAGTAAGGGACGAAGGGAGGGAAGGGGACGTGGGCAGAAAAAGAGATGTAGCATACAGTGTTATGTATTTAAACAGTATGTAATATATATCGTACAATATTTTGGCAAATTGAAAATTCTAATTAAGTATGATGCAAAAACAATTCTCCACAACATATTGGAGTCAGAATTCCTTTATAACAGTTAGTCGACAATGTACCCGTAATCTTTTGTATTTTCGCGAAAAGAAATGCTGCGCCCTTTACAATTCCCTTCCAAGAAGGACAACACAAAAGTGACAAAGAAATGGTAGAATTCTTTGGACTTCGACGTGTTCAATAAACCTGTACCTGGAACTAAGTATAAAACGGAAAGATGTGGCCCTCTGTATGGAGGTACAATAGCGCTGGGAATTTTCGAGGTTTTTAAATGCATTCCTCTGATAGATACAGGAAGGAAACTTTTGTTATGGTCGTTTCAGTTTCCTTGTTACGCAAGATTTACTTGGCGGCTGTATCCTCGCTGGTATCTGTTTCAGGTACTTCTAAAATTTTTGGACCATAAAGAAGGACATACGCGCAATGCCAATCACCTCCACCGCTAAGCTTTAGTATATCTTCGTTCGTTACAGCGCTAACATTTTCGTCATCACATTTGAACCAACTATCTTCCGATTGTCGCACCCAAGCTACATAATGACCACTACTACTTGATCGTCCTCCGTGCGTTAAAACTGCTTGTAATGTATAGAAGCCGCTATTATTTGATCCTAAATCTGTAATTATAATAATGCAATGATAATATGAAAAGAAAAGATATTACTAAACAGTGGATTTCATGCACTTAGGACAAAAATGAGTACGTGTAATTTGAAACGGTAAAAATATTAGAAGAATTTAAAAATACTGTTCTAGATATTACAGGTATTACAGGTATTACAGGTATTACAGGTATTACAGATATCTAAATATTACACACAGTTTAAATATAAATTTCTCACCATTTGGAAACCAGAATGGTTCCTGTTTCATTGGCTTTTTCTCAATTTCTGTGTCAGGTTTGTCTTTTGCCTGTCGCGATTCTTCTAGTAAACGATCTTCCTGCTCTTTAAATTTCTCGCGTATAGGCGTAAGTTTACTTTGAAGTTCATTACTGCACAATTCAAAGGCATCGAATTCAAGAGGAAATTTAACATCCTTGAGAATTTTTGCATTAATTGCTTCCTTCTCTTTATAATAAAAACGTACAAATTGGATAGTTAAATATGCTGGCAGTCTACTAATTTTTGACTACAAAATAAATTACCATATACGTTAAACATGAGACATTGTTCCAAACGTGAGCTTTCTTTTCACATTGTACATGATTCGTTTACCGTTTTCGTATATACAGCATCTCTACCTAGTGACGAGGACATCTTTGTGATTTGTTCTTGCATTTTATTCCTAAGTCCAGAATGCATGTACTTGACTTCGGTCGATATGAAACAACTTAGTTGTAAAAATTCCTCCTTCCCTTTAGTAGGCGGCTCATCTTCGGACTCCACGCATTTTAATTCTGTATCGAATGTCCCTCCAAAAAATTGTTCAATCAGTGATCGAGGCTTGCAACTTTGTCCCTCATCTTCTGGAGGTGCAGAATTGTCCTGCAACCATTTTATGTTCATTACAAAAAGTAATTCTCTCATGAGACAAGTAGCAATATATTTTTTGAACTATTTATGCACAACTTTTTTATAATTTAATTGCCTTTTTATCTAAATGTTGAGCATGTAACTCGTGTACCCGAACTTGAATCTAGATATCAGTACTTATTAAAATAGTTGCTTTTATAATAACCTTTGCTGGTAACTGTTGTTGCAACATTTTAACAAGCTCTGTCCAACATTCATTGGCATCCTGTTGCTGAAATTCTCCGTGTTCAGATTTTTCGGCAAATCTTGGAAACCTTATGTGCATTAGCTCCACAAGAAAGAAGGGTGTGTAAAACATTCCTTTGTCCATACGCTCGTACAGATTTTTCAAAGCAGCCGTTATATTATGTGCATAACTCTTGGTGGGAGTAAGTTCTCCTGAATAATTAGTTAAAGCATCTCGCAGTTCAGGAACAGTTTTCAGGCACTGTATAGTTGCATTAAGATAACAGGTATTTCCTAAATTCTTTAGACCAGCTGGTAATCCTAAAACTGAAGCTAATTCAGACTCGTTCATGTCTTCAACAAATACTGGTTTTTCTATGGGTTCCATAGGTACATCTTCCTCTTTGGAACCCATCATTAACACAGTAATGCCCTATAACAAAGTGAAAACTTGCAAAATCATACCAATCATATTCTGGCCTTCTAATTTTTGATATTTACGAACTATTATTGTTGATAAAAAATGGTAATCGAAATAGTTTAAATCACGCTCTTACATCTTTTATTTTGATGTTACCCCAGTCATCATCTTTCAATGTTATTCCTTTTAACATGACTTTTTGTCTTTCTGGCTGCACTCCTGTGAGTGCAAACAGTTGTGCTTTAAACAACATGGGCTCTTCGTCCGTGTTCACTTCCACATCGGGAAAAAGTTCCTTCCCCCATTTTACTTTAACTAGAAAAGAAACATTGTAAAGGTCGGCAACCAAATATTATGCGGTAAAACGCGATGCAAAAAATGTTAGGTTAGACTTGCGGAAATTTGAAGTTTCGCAATACGCACCCGTGTATTGAGGCATGTTTCTTTAAATTTTTTCAACGTGTTTACTTCGTGTGGATGTATGTTAATTCATAAACTGAACTATTACAATGTTTGTCAACTATGACTATAAACTTGGGTAAAATGCACCGTCAGACATTCGCGTATATATATACATGTACAGACGTATGTATATCTGCAGGGTTATTCACTCAACTCGGAAACCGCGCGCGCGAGAACAAACGCTACCAGCAAAAGTGCAACATGTACACTACCCCACATTTATGCATTATACGTACAGCAAGTGCTACACGTACGGACACCATACCACGTCATCGGGATCGAGACCTCTCACATTCGCCGATTCCTAGTCACACGATTTGTTATTGAATTTTTGAGTGATATTGTTTCGGGTAGAGTTGGTTAAATATTCGTTATTTATTTGATGAATCAAATTTTTTTTCATTAACAATATTATAATGAAAACATTTACCAAATCGATTCGATATTTAAAAGACCCCATTTGTAGAATAAAATATCTTTGCTATACAATTAAAATTTATTTCATTGTAATGCAGAACAATAGATAAAAAAAAAATAAAACATTATATCATTAATCACATGAGTAGTGTATGCATGAATCAATCTTTTATTAAGTTTTATATAGGGTAATAACATATTCGATTAAATAGATATACTATTCGCGCAATTTCCTATAAATTAGGACCAGCCTAAAAATTATTAATGTCAAACTATCACATTGTTATAATCGTGACATTCAATCACGATTTCTAATCTCACTTATTTGCTATAATGTCTGTGTAATGACTATAACAATACTCTTATGTTACAACAATTCATGTATTGTGTAATTCTGCAGAGTATTGTACTTAAAATCAACATGTAGTAATCTCATTGTGTAGGTTTCCAAGATTTACATTTTGCACCAAGAAATGTTTTGAGTTTCATCTAACAGTATAATGAAATGGCAAGTGTAGTCTTATCGAAACTAAGCCCAAACTCGTAAAGTCGAATCCCAGCTTCCAGTTGAGAGGGCAGTTCCGTCCGGGGAAACCCGTAAACATGATATTCGGTTTTCATGTCCATACAAAAATGCAATTCGTTGGCATTTCAGAGTGTCCCATATATTTACAGTGTAGTCACTGTAACCGGCGAAGAGCAGGCGTCCGCTAACACTTAAATCAACAGCGTTTGCCCCAAATATTATACTTTCTTTTGCGTAAACAGCTATTTCTCTATCGGCGCGTAAATCGAATAGACGACAGGTTGAATCGTCAGAACCTGTTGCAACGGCATCTCCGCCGGGATGGAATTTTACCTAAACTCCAAAAGAAAATTTACTCCTAATATCGTTAACTTAATCTGAGTAAGTAATGTATACAAGGTGCTCGTGTAATCGATATTTTAGGGGATGATTCTACAAATCAAAATGAAACCGAAATTCATTTACTTCCTTGTACGATGGAATTTGAACAGAAAATCTAAGTGTCCCACTAACTGAATTGATTTCGCCTTGATCTCAGCTATCACATTATAGTAATAAAAATATGAAGTTACATACAAAAAAACATCGATGACCTTGACGTCTTGAAAAAAAAAACACTTTGAGGAAGAAATGATTCCCACCATAATATGTGCTCACAAACCAAATAATTTGTATTTTTGACATTTCGCGGAGCATAAAAAATAGCGGATATATTGCCTTGTAACAGAGTTAGTGGGACGCTCCATATAATAAATATTATACCAACACCCTGTATATTAACGAATAGTATATAGAATAGACATACAGAGTTAACATCAGACTGATGTCCTTCAAAACTTTGAACACATTGACCGGTGCGCATATCCCATATCAGAACCATTTTATCGCAACTACCAGAAACAAATGTGTTACCGGTTTCGCTTGGCGCTAAATCGATAGACATAACATCGCTGGAATGCCTGAGAAAGCTTTGCAACAGTTGTCCACTCTCTACGTCCCATAAAGCGCACGTACTATCTCCGCTACCAGTTAAAATTTGTTGATCGCTATTAGGAAACACGCAACAGGACATATAAGATGTGTGCGTAGCAACGGTTTTTTTGCGCATTGAGACATCATCTTCTTGGCTCAAAGGATATACGGTAACTTTATTATCTAGTCCCCTGCAAAAAAGAAACATAAAATTCAATTCACCATTATTAAATCAAAAAGATAAAATTTATGCCAAAGTCAATTGATCACTATAGGTCATGAAGGAGAAATTAAACTATAGTATCTATAAGGTAACTGTTTATGCAGGGGTACTATGCTCATCTTCTATACCAAAACATCTCATGTGAGGAAAGACCTACACGTCGCTTGTATACCGTCAAAAAAGTGACCTTGAGTGGCCAGTTGTTTTGACATTGACTTTAATCTTAAACATGCTTAATACCCGCACGCGACAAGAGCACCACTTGGAGCATAAGCACAAGCCATAACCCAAATTGTTGGCATAGTAAGGGCATGTTCTTTGTTTGTTGTAAATGCATCCCATATTATCATTTTACCATCCTGAAATATTTACTATGTGAAGAAATATTTCATGGAATACATGAACAATTAAACTGGCCACTGACCTGCGAAGAAGAGACAATATGTCGTTTATCAGGTGACCAATCAGAACAAAGGACTTTCGCTTGGTGACCTTTTAAAACACGACGTGGTTTAACAGTGGTACAATTGATTGCTTCAAGCCTATCCGCGACACTAGCAACTGAAATAATAATATGAATTAAGTCACAATCCAATTCCCAAATATGTATTACAAAGGACATGTTTCTTAGGCAAAGCTAATATAACAATTACGAGTAATATCATTTAATTTCTGTCGTTCTTCCTCCAATCGTATTTTTAAACTTTCAGCTTCTTTCATTAGTTTCTCTATAAGTTCTGATTCAGTGGCACCATCCATATTTTTAGATTTATGATACTAGGTACTTGTTAATAAAAGATAAACAGTTCCAATGTAGACAGTGCCATTCGAATGTGTCTTCTTTTACAAATCAGCCTTCATTTTCCTGTAACCTGTATTGTTTAATTAAAACAGACTGTAGCTTCTTTCGTATAAATTGTAAACAATGAATTACCAGACTTATCACCTGCTGCTTTCGAGCAAGAAACACGGCCGAATTGTAATTATTGAGAACACAGCGAATGTCTTTCTGCATGGACGAGTTTTTTAATATTTTTTCACTTCTTTCTTGCTGATTATTCATTTGTTTTCACTCGAAATCGTCGTCGGTATCTCTAAACACGGTCGACAGCAATAATCAATACGATACGACAATAACAAACTTTAGCGCCGATGCAATGACGCTTCCATATTCGGCCAACTTAACCTGACAATTTGACAGTTTCTACCAACCATAATATTGTTCATTTTTATAAAGGCTCATTTATTTTTCATGCAAAAAAAGCTTCATCGTTAACAATAGATGTGGATTAAAACAATCTATTATTACTAAACTATTACTACAACTGGTTGCGATATCGACCCTATTATGTCTGAATATTTTTATGTCCGACTGCGAACATTGCACGTTCCTTACATACAGTTAATGCAAAACTGTCCAATAATAATATTTTTGTAACATGTTACAAAATTAATGAATAAACGGCGGCTTTTATGTATTTATGAAAGGAATGAATAGATACTATTTAAAATAAAGAAAAGTTGAAAAGAATTTAGAAATACCAATGTATCATTTTCAAGATACTAAAATTATTAAGGAAAGAAAGAATTTTTTACTTGGTCCCTGTTTCTTAGAATTGATGCACAACATTTTTATTTTGCAGAATGATCTGCAATCTATTAATTAATTACAAACTATGACACATGAAAGAAACAGTTTTATGTATTGTACTTATAAATGTTTGTAACGAGTATGCAATATACTTTATATATTTTTATAACCCCCCTTTTTTTGAACTGCATGATTCATACCTACTTCAATGTCTTGATACAGTTTTATTATTTATTATACACAAAAAAATCGTGTCGCAATTATTATTTTAAAACAAACGAAAGTCTACTCCTTTGGTAAAAAGTTGTTGACATTTGTTTTAGAGGTGTTAATTGTACATTGATATTTAAAAATAATTATCTGATACAAGCGCAGGTCTAAGTTCTATGTTATTAAATAATAATTATACGTTGGTTGTACAGTAATATACAGTTCGAATTCGAATTTCGCGCTCGTTCGTTATATTGGGAGTGTGCTACTGCGTATAACCTCGTATCCAAAATCTAATATGCTGAAACTTGTATATTGAATATTCGTTAGTCGAGTGTATCCTTTCATAAGAGTTTATTTGATATATAAATTACGCCAAACTTTGCGCACAGAATATTAAGAGAAGTATACGGTAGTTTATGGATTAATGCATGCATCTGGATTCGAGGTTACGGCGCAGGTCGATGGATATCGACTTCCTGCCGGTGTGGATGTCAGAGTGGGGTTGAACGGGACGTTCTTCTGCTGGTCCCTGTCTTGACCGTTCTTCGTTTCTGAATTCGTGGTCCGATTGACGGGCTTTCGACACACCAAAATGGCTCAACTCTCCCTACGTTTGGCTTCGTCGATAGCGAGGCAATTACCGAACGCTACGATCCAGGTAATTTATTTCTTTCGAATTCTTTTTTAACCGATCCATTAACGGAAGAATTGCTCCGTCGAACACGCCGACATTTTCCACCTTGGGACAACTTGTTCGAACTCGTGTAGTGTTTCGTCAAATTATTATCTTCGTAAAGTAAAAATTATTTTCATTGACTAACAAGGATCTTTGTCGTAATTCGTTGACAACTGTTGTATTACTTTTGTCAAAAGTACTGTGCTTGTAGTCTATTACATAAACAGAAGTATACCAAGTTATGTAATAAGCATTTGAATTGTGTTACATCTGAGATGTAACAATAATAAATTAAAAACCTTTTTTATAGGTAAAATGGCCTGCTGCCAGCATTGCCTCCTGCAAATACCATGTATCCTGCAGTCGTCGGTCTGCAGAAATCTCTTCCATTTTGGAAGAACGTATACTTGGTACATCTCCTAAGGTACATCAGGAATTCTGTCATTCATTAAAAACACGTTAAAAGCATGTAGATTTATATTATTAATTGATTTGAAAAAATGTTATGTAATATTTGGCGACATCTTAGTACTTTACATGTACATTACTTCCATGGATTTTATTAATTGGATATTTACTTTTAATGAAACCGCAGACCAATCTTGAAGAAACCGGTAGGGTACTGAGCATTGGTGATGGTATTGCTCGTGTCTATGGGCTGAAGAATATTCAGGCCGATGAGATGGTAGAATTCAGTTCAGGGTTAAAGGGTATGGCTCTGAATTTGGAACCCGATAATGTTGGTGTTGTCGTATTCGGTAATGACAGGCACATTAAGGAAGGAGACATTGTCAAACGTACTGGAGCTATTGTGGATGTGCCAGTGGGTGAAGAACTGTTGGGACGTGTTGTAGACGCGTTAGGTAATCCTATTGATGGTAAAGGACCTCTTAATAACAAATTGAGATTCCGTATTGGTACTAAAGCACCTGGTATCATCCCTAGGTATTTATTTTTTTTAACACAATTGTCATTATTCACTATGAGAATTAGCTCTTTCACAGCCTGTGATTATAAATAATAAGAGAACTAATAGAGATCCAATACATTCTAGAACATTTTTACTTTCGTGTAAGTTATGCGAGTAATTATAAATCCAAATGATCAAATCCTAGTAAATATAAAGTGTAAATATGCATCAGCAACTGTGAAAGAGGTAAACAATTATTTTTTATTACATACATCTTACTATATATATTTTTTTAAAGGGTATCTGTAAGGGAACCTATGCAAACTGGAATCAAAGCCGTGGATTCCCTAGTACCCATTGGTCGTGGTCAACGTGAGTTGATCATTGGTGACAGACAGACTGGAAAAACAGCCCTTGCCATTGATACCATCATTAACCAGAAGAGATTCAACGACGGCGGAGAGGAAAAGAAGAAGTTGTACTGTATCTACGTTGCCATTGGTCAGAAGAGATCCACTGTTGCCCAAATTGTAAAACGTTTGACAGACAGTGGAGCCATCGGTTACACCATCATTGTCTCTGCAACTGCGTCCGATGCCGCCCCTCTGCAGTATTTGGCCCCATACTCTGGTTGTGCTATGGGAGAATTCTTCAGGTATTATCAGTTTACATAAACTTCTCTGGAATAGACATGAAAAGTATTTAATTAAAAATGTATCATTACAACTTTTCATTCTGCAGAGATAACGGCAAACACGCTTTGATCATTTACGACGACTTGTCCAAGCAAGCCGTGGCCTACCGACAAATGTCTCTGTTGTTGAGGCGACCACCAGGTCGTGAGGCCTACCCTGGTGATGTATTCTATCTCCACTCTCGTCTCCTTGAACGTGCGGCTAAAATGAACGAAAGTTTGGGAGGTGGTTCATTAACTGCCCTGCCCGTCATCGAGACCCAGGCTGGTGATGTGTCTGCTTATATTCCCACAAATGTCATTTCGATCACGGACGGTCAGATTTTCTTGGAAACGGAATTGTTCTACAAAGGTATTCGTCCCGCCATTAACGTAGGTTTGTCAGTATCCCGTGTCGGCTCTGCTGCCCAGACCAAGGCCATGAAGCAGGTAATTGTCTACATATGTGATAAAAATTGTATAAATCTCTTTTTCATTAATTACATTTTGCATCGTAGGTGGCTGGTTCCATGAAACTGGAATTGGCTCAGTACCGTGAAGTAGCAGCTTTCGCGCAATTCGGTTCTGACTTGGACGCTGCAACCCAACAACTGTTGAACCGTGGTGTTAGATTGACAGAGCTTTTGAAACAAGGACAATATGGTAAGGTTCTTTACTTTATGAATTACTTGGTAAAAGTCCTTTCATACGAAAATACGAGTCTCATTTGTATTTGTTTCGATCATTTGTTCATATGTTATATACTTATTCATATACCGCATGAATCGCAATACCGACGTATCTTCATGTGAAGGAGCACTAAACACTAACCATCTTTTACGGGTGCAGTCACTTCAAACATTCGAAGGTCATTTTCGTTTTTCAAATGGAATATACTCTTTTAGAGCAAATTTTCATATGTTATATTATAATATGGCTTCGTAGTATAAATGACTGTTTCTCTAAAAAACTGCTAACTATGGTTATAAAAATATAACGTTGCATTGTAAAGAACAAAGATGGTCTTCAAATGTAGTAGTGAATGTTCCAACTGTATTAGAAATGTTTGTCGTCAACATGCTGTATACACAATAAAGCTGAAGGAAGTATTGGTCGAATGAATGAATGATAAGATGTGTATAGAACTGTAATATTTTTTCAGTGCCCATGGCTATTGAAGAACAAGTAGCTGTTATCTACTGTGGTGTCCGTGGGTATCTCGACAAAATGGAACCCTCAAAAATCACTGCCTTTGAAAAAGAATTCCTTGCACACGTCAGGTAGCTAATCGAGTAGCTTTTAAATTTACTTTATTTGAATGCGCATTAATTTAACATTCAAATGTTTCAGATCTTCCCAACGAGACCTTTTGAACACCATCGCCAAGGAAAATACTATTAGCGAAGCTTCTGACGCGAAATTGAAGAAAGTCGTCACCGACTTCCTTGCATCGTTCTCAGATTAAATTGTCAGTATAAATAAATAATATTTCTCTGCTATGCAAGAGACATGTGCAAATGATATTCATTATCATGTTAGTTTCTAATGTATACCACTTGCACATTATAAATATTATTACGAAGAAAGAATTCCACAATCGAACGCTAAACACGATAGTACTACACAAATACTTGTACTCATTACATGTTGATCGTTATACAGTATCATAATTGGTTATTACCAGCGGTTGCTTCTCCTGAAATAAAATTTCATACATAGCAAAAGCGGGAGAAGTGTCAGAAAGAGATGAGTAATAAAGCTCTAGAATTTTTTCAAATCTGTGTTGTTTATTTTCCTTACCATGGAAGCACATTGCTTCTTTTTACACTAAAATGTATGTTAAATTCACATTTGTAACTTGCTCATACAGTTTCAAACGCCTAGATCTAATTTGGCAATCTTCCAATTTATACTAAATTGAATATTTTTCTTGATCCTTGGAAGATAATTTTATGATTCAGATTTCGTCAAACTTAACTTTGACTTGGTGCATTTTTCTTTTGTGTACTGGTATCTCCTCCAATACTTTCGTGACTTTTCCTGTACCAATTGTTTGATTTCTTTCGCGGACAGTAAAGACTTGACCATCTATCACAGGCATGCGAAACAATAATGTTAACCTGGCGGTTGCGAATTCTCCCGGCATTAACATATTCGTTCCAGCTGGCAATAAAAAGTCGAAACGAGAATACACGTTCCACGTTGAGCAGTAAATCATTGTACAAAATCCATTCAACTACAAAAATTAGATATAAATTATCCAGATTGAAAGTAAATTTGTAACACATAATATTTGTAAGAGTACATACTGGTAACGAGTTACGACGACCACCTTCTTCTTCAGATAATAAATAAAACTGTACTTCAAAGTGATTAGTAAGATTTAAACTGTTGCTTTTAGATAATAGCATTCCTCTGCGTATAGATTTTAATTTAATACCTCTTAATAGGATGCCAATATTGTCACCAGCCTGTGCTACTGGCACACTTTTCCGAAAAATCTAACAAAACATTTACAAATTACCTGTTGCTGTTAGCAGCTTAATAAGTAGATAAATTCCACATATCAAAATATAACTAAATTGTCACCTGAATATCTGAAACATAAGTTGACATCTTTTCATTGAAGCCTAATAAATCTACTGCTTCTCCTTTTTTTATAGTACCCTTTACCATTGTTCCAACTACAACTGTACCTCTACCTGGTACAGTGAAGATATTATCAATAGGTACTATAAAAGGAGAAGCATAATCTCTTTCTTGTGTTGGAATATTGTCTAAAGCATTCAATAATAACTCTATAGAGGGAACTCCAATTTCCGATTTATCTCCATTCAAAGCAAGCAAAGCTGAACCTCGAATAACTGGTGTGTCTATACCATTGAAACCATATGCAGAAAGCAGTTCTCTAATTTCTATCTCAATGAGTTCACAAATTTCTTCATCTGCTAAATCAACCTATGGACAATTTGATATACATTATAGGTAAACAGTGATAGGGCTGCTGCAATAAGGGAGCAGCTCTGCTTCAAGGTAATTTGCGTAAATATAATACAGTATGCGTAAAAATTGGAGCTACTTCCTTATTGCTAGAGATACCTAAAATATTTATATAATTTAAATATAATTGTCCATAACAAATATTTATAACCTTATTTATATATACAATAACATGTTTAATTCCAATTTGTTTGATTAGCAATAAATGTTCTTTTGTCTGTGGCATGGGACCATCATCAGCAGCAACTACCAAAATAGCACCTTCCATCTGCGATGCTCCGCTGATCATATTTTTAATGAAATCAGCATGGCCTGGACAATCTGTATGAGAATACCGTCTCTTCTTAGTCATATACCCAATATGGGCAATATTTATTGTGATGCCTCGTTTCTGTTCTTCGGGTGCTTTATCAATCTCATTGTACGATACATATTTACAATCCTTATATATTTCTGATAAATGTTTTGTTATAGCAGCTGTTAGTGTTGTTTTACCATGATCTACATGTCCTATCGTGCCTACATTACAAATTTCTTCTTTCGCCGATTTTGCTTCAGTGCAATAATACTGGACACTCTGTTTAAATTTTAGTAAATCTTTACATGATATTATTTGTCGTATGTTATATTTCTTATATAAATCTGTAACAATCCTTTGGTGTTTTATCAATTTATAAAACATGGTATTTGTATTTGCCTATATTTTGTTTATCGCCTAGCTAAAATGAATTTTAATAATTTGTGTTTACATACAAAATTGGGCATTAACATCCAAATTTGTACGTAGGTTAGTCGACAGGAGATAGCAGACGATATTGAAATGTCGTGAGCAAGCTGACCACATCTATAAAAAAAAGGTCTGACGGACATTCAATCTTACAATTCCACAAAATATATATATTTAACATAAGGACCGGTTTGTATTGGGCAGATAGAGCTCAAGCTCTTCAACGCCATCTTTATGTAAAAAATATAAAGAGAAAAATAAACCAGTAACCAGTAACCAGAACTGTAAAACAATTATACCTACAGTATTTTTTTTCCAAATGCGTCATTTATAAGTGTATAATTGGAGCAGTATGTAAGTGCATAATCAATGCCAATACAATATGTATAGTAGCGCGTTCAAGTTTTGACATATCGTGCCTGTTTCTGTTCATTGATGTTCTATGCCATGAGATATATATATGTTCTATACATTAGAAACGTCTGATGAGTAATTGATACTAATAATTATCTTTCTAAATACAAATGGCAACACTCGATTGCTGAAAATAGTAATATTAAGTGAACATTTCAATTAAGAAGCATGACTTCCATCAGTGAAGTAAGTTCAATACCAAAAACGAAGAAACCATCGGGTAAGTTTAATACATAAAAATTACAACTTTATTTGGTGTTTGTCGCATTTAAAAAAGTACTTCATACGTAGAATACTCATTTTATTCCATGAAATTTGATATGATAAGAAGTCTTATGAAACATACTGATTTTCTCATTTTACGTCGAACCTAAAAGAATCTCTAATGAATTAAATAAATTGACAGTAATTTCTACAAATTAATTGATATACCTTTGTATTTACATGAAAATCCGTTATCCGATTCGAAATAATTTAATTAGACAATGAAAATCACATTTTTAAACTATTACATGATAACTTTATTACTTAGTAAGTATTAATTACACTGATATTTTGTCATAACTTAATGTTTCCTTTAAACAGACAGTGCATTCAAACAGCAACGTTTACCTGCTTGGCAGCCAATACTTACAGCTGGGACTGTGCTGCCAACATTTTTTGTAATAGGAATTGCTTTTATACCAGTAGGGATTGGATTGCTTTACTTTTCTAATCAAGTTAAAGAATATATTATAGACTATACAGACTGTAATTCTACGAACTATATTCGCTCCGAGGGTATACCTTACAAATGTGCAGATTATATTATGGAAAAGCCTCATTCTCCAACACCTTGTGTTTGTGAAATAAACTTCCAGTTACCATCTGATTTCAATGGAAAGATTTATATGTATTATGGTTTGACTAACTTTTACCAAAATCACAGAAGGTACGTTAAGTCACGTGATGATAATCAACTACTAGGGAAATTAAGCGATATAGTTTCTAATGACTGTGAGCCATTCGCCTATGATGGAGGTAAACCAATTGTACCATGTGGAGCCATTGCCAATTCGTTATTCAGTGATGAATTATCATTAGATTCTATGAGACATAGAATGAAAGTGCCGTTATTAAGAACTGGTATAGCTTGGCCTTCAGATAAGGCCATTAAATTTAAAAACCCTGAAGGTGACTTGAAAGAAGCATTCGAGGGATATGCAAAGCCAAAAAATTGGGATAAATATATCTATGAGTTAGATCCAGATGACAAGAGTAATAATGGTTTTCAAAATGAAGATTTAATTGTTTGGATGAGAACTGCCGCTTTGCCTACTTTTCGAAAACTTTATCGTAGGGTAGACGATGCAGTAAATGGGTTCACTGATGGATTAGTAAAAGGAGATTATAAACTTACTATTAATTATAGTAAGTAGAAATTATTTCAAACAAGTAAGTTGGTTCACGTGTAAAAGAATAGTTTTAAAATATATATCTTCTTTTTGTAGCATATTCTGTATCAGCTTTTGATGGAAAGAAAAAAATGATTTTAAGTACTACATCTCTTCTTGGTGGAAAAAATCCATTTCTTGGTATTGCTTACATAGTTGTAGGATGTATTTGTTTATTACTAGGTCTCATATTATTAGTAATACACATCAAGTGTTCTAAAAGGTAAAGATAAATATTACATACCTTATTATATTTTTCTTGTTTCTCCTGTCACTAAGTGGTGTTATGCTTAAGAGAGGCTTTTAATTAGAACTTAAAATCTTTCTATAAAAAATGAAAGAATTCAAAAACCTAACAGTTAGGGGACAACGATTGCATTTTCATAACAGTATTAATACGTTCTTTATCCCAGAAAATATTTCAGAACTTTTATTAACAACTTGAAGAATGAGTGTATCAAAAATAGTAGTTTGTATCAACTAAAACTACTAAAAATATCTCTTAAACATATATTTCTCTACACTATGCTTTACTTCATGAACTAAAGTTCATAAAATTATGTATCTTCGATTCAAAGTTGACAATAAATTATTATGTAATGTATGTTATACAGCAAACTAATGTAAAGATGACTGCAAGAAAGTATGCTTAGGGCACCATAATTGTTCTTGTAAGTGTTTGTCATATTGTGTTACGTCTAATTCTGTAAGAATGTTAACGACACTCGTTTTATTCGTGCTGTGGCTTTATCAATTTGTCTGGAATGTCCATTCTTTAATGAATTATACAGTTGGTCCTGGGGATGTAATTTTAATTATTTAGATTATGTGCATGTAGTACGTTTCAAATATACTATTTCCAATTCATTATATATAGATTATATAAAATTTCAGTTCACAATTATTCTGAATGTTTCTTTATGTTTATTAAAACTTCTGCAATGTATATGTTTCACTTTGTCTTTTGTTCTTCGTTTGCTTAAAAAATGTGCTTCATGTATTATGTATGAAGCTAAAATAATTTTTTGTAAAATCCGTTTGGTTTTCTGTTCACTCATTGAAATATGTTACTTTGAAAAACTGAATTTTGATCAGTTTGTTACATATCCATATTACAAATTAGTTTGTAGAAACGTAGAAATTAATGAAAATTCATGTAGCATGTATTCATTTGAAGAGTAAAATCTAAATATTTTATTTCATAATAACAAACTTTTTGTTATAAATTTTATTACAACCTTTTGTTTGCATCGAATGAATTAATTTCTTTCTTGGCTCTTTATATACAGCTTACAATTTTCTCTGTTTTTTTTTAACATTAATAATCAAGATATACTGTTGAAATTAGTTATCTGAGGAACTTATATAATCGAGTAACATTTATTTTGTAGTGTAACAGAGATGATTACCGTGACCCCAAATACACCGTACCAAGAATAATTGCACATAGACGTTCTCAACGTTTGAAGAGCATTATGGTCACTCTGCATTTATTTTGTAAGTGTTACTAGAACATATTTTAGTATAGTTTTTCTTATGGTGTAAATGTATGAAACGAAATATAGTAAACAGTTACAAAAGACAGTATTCCTTGTTTTAAAAAGATTAAAAGATATTTAAAAAACAGTTCAACAAGAAGTTTTTTTATTGTATTTGTATCAACAATTAATTCTTTAAATTTATAATGTACGTTTTGTCTATTATTTGGACGTTTACTTTTGTATATAAAAAAATATATATATACTTTAAAAATAATAATAACAGGTGTAATAACGTTTAGATCTTGTCTTTTTACATACATATGTACAAAAAATAATGAAAAGAAAAGATTTAAAAGTAATGTGTACACAGTACAATATATACGATTGTATATTACAACAATATAATTAACAGCAAGTGGATTTTTAATTAAATGTACACATATTGAGATACTCAAAATAGAATTGTTACTAGCCATGAAAGCATGTAAATTGATTTCCTTTGTTATAGCCAAAGATTTTATTATTGTTATATGAAGATCATCATCTCTTCCGTGAAAAGCTGTGTTTATGTAATACCTGTGTAATAAACCTTATTGAGTATCTTAATTCATTGTTAAGATTTACTTAGTGTGTAACATATTTTTATGTAACATTTATGTATATTCCAGACATTTTTAAATATTTGTAGCTCTACTCTAGTCACCGATGAATGTATAAATGTATAAATAAAAATATTCTTATATTTATTAATACATATTATATATATATACAGGGTGAGTCAGTTTGTGCTGTCTTGCATGTAGACTTCCAGTACTTCGAAACAACCTGTACGTATTAATGAAAGTCTGTCTAAAGGAGTGTAGAAGGAGTGTTTCGCTCGGGGTACCTTTCTTCATAAAGTTATCGGGCCTGCACTGCATTTTGTCTACATTCAGAGTAAATCATGATCATATCACACTTTTCAGTCATTGAATAAGACATAGCGGAATCGCGTTTGGAAACAAACTGAAGTAACTGATAGTAAATAAGAATAAGAAAAATAAGTAAATAAGAATGCTGAATAACTATAACATTGAAGGACCTTGGTATGTTTACTTTAATTACGACCATAGTGTCTTTACTATTTGCTACAAGTCTCAACCGTGATAAATGTATTCTGATTTCATATTCTAAATCTTATACGTTTTTTCTGTCTTTGACCTTGAATGAACTTGGAATAATATAGTCACTGAATTCCTAATGAAAGGGACTATTATTATAGGTATTTAAAAAGGGGTGGTTTCATTTAAAAAAGTCAAGGTGACCTTGATATCTTTAAAAAAAATAACAAAAACAAAATTTTTTGGCATCGTGTCAGCCCCATTGTACCATTCAACTTTGTCCTTACCATATTTTACGTATCTTTAGAAACAACAAAGATATTTGAGGTGCAAACGTTAGGTGACACCCTGCATATCTCCATGAATATATATTTTTTTAGATAAACCCAATACATACAACTCAATAAAAGAATAAATAAAAAAAAATTAATATTAATCTTTAACAAACTATCCGCTTATCATTTTGTTTTCTGATTTAACGTTCTCTCTTTTTTAATCTGTTATCTGAACATTTCATATCAAAATAAAATTCGGGTTATCACTATTATTAATGAATATATACATATCATATAGGCATTACGGTATATTTAACATATTGAACATATATTTAAGTGTAAAGTAATTTTACATTATTATTCAAGAAAGTGAACTTAAAGGTAAGGACGTTCGTAATTAATGTTAAAAAGCAATCTTATTTTAGTACACGCCTTGTACAGTCAACTGTTCATCGTTGAAAAGACTGCTTAATGTCATCATATGTTTTCAGTTGCATACTACCACGAGTTAGGCACTTGTGAGCTGCTCAAAGCAGTGCCGACTCATCGCCGAAAAGATCTTTACCAAAACATCTTTGTAGCTTTGTTACACAAGATTTTTCAAAGTTTCTTTCGTCAACTGGCACTGTAGTCTTAATTTTTTTCTCTTTCAACATGATTATAACTCTGAAAAATTTGCAACAACAGACGTTTACAGTGGAAATTGATCCATCGCAAACGGTAGGCGAATATAGTGAATGCAAAATGTGTAACTCCGTGAAGTGTAATATACATTCTAACTACATTTTTCCTATAGGTAAAGGATCTGAAACAAAAGATCGAAACCCAGAAAGGTTTCCCAGCTGAACATCAGAAATTAATATATGCTGGTAAGCGATACGTCTTACATAACCTCATTTTCTCTTAATAATCGATTTGTTAAATGTTTCCATAAAATTGCAATTTTCCGACTTTTCTGTAGATTTATTTTAATCGCTACAAATTTTGAGAATGAACTTTATGAAATTGTAGCATATTTTAGTTACTTTTTTAAAATTCTATTGTTTCTTGTGATGATGACTTGTAAATTTGTTACTGTGTAATCGTATTGCTCGTTTTACAGGAAAAATATTAGCGGATGATCATCCGCTAACAGAATATAATATAGATGAGACAAAATTCATAGTTGTTATGGTAACAAAGCTTAAAACTGGTAGTAATCCTCCAACTGCTGAACAAGAACATACAGAAAGTGACAATAAAGAAGAAAGTAGTACAACCAGGTATAATATAATATTTGCAAGAATTTTATATTACACTTTTAAGTTTTGGCAAAATGTGTCTGTAGTAAATAATATATTTATTTTTTGTCTTAGCTCAACGGCGCCACCACCTAGTACAAATCCGACTACTCAAACTGCACCACAGCCTGCCAGTAATGTACAGGAAGAATCAGAAACAATTACTACCACTGAAAATGTTGGAGGTCAAGCCGAAAGTGCCTTGTTAATGGGTGAAGAATATAACACTATGGTAAACAACATCATGGACATGGGGTTGGTATCTATATTGTAAAAATATACAGCGTGTTCATACTTACATGGAAGAGACCATCACTAGTGTGTAGTATAAAAATTAAATTTCTTTTACATTTTCAATACTTTAAGAAACAGTGGTCTGTTTCATATAAGTTTGAACACCTGCATATTATAAATTCCTAATTGCAACTTCTTTGAGTTCTTGTCTCATAAATCTAATTTGTATCAGATATGAACGTGATCAAGTGGAACAAGCATTAAGAGCCAGCTTCAATAATCCTGATAGAGCTGTCGAATACCTTTTAACAGGTATACCAGCTCAGCTCTTTGAAGACCCACCAGAAGAACCACCAGAACTACAAGAAGTGCTTCAAGATCATGCCCATCATCCTCTAGCATTTCTGAGAATGCAGCCTCAATTTCAGCAGATGCGTCAAGTTATTCAACAGAATCCTCAACTCCTGAATGCTGTGCTTCAACAAATTGGTCAAACTAATCCTGCGCTGTTACAACTTATTTCACAAAATCAAGAAGCATTCGTGCGCATGCTTAACGAACCTGGTTAGTTTTTCTTGCATATTACACTGGAAAGTGCACAGTTAGCGTATGCATAAAATAGTATTCTATCAATATTTCCCCCGTCCCCGTTGCATATCTAAATTCGGTTATTAGAGGTGTGCGAGAATGTGGAAATGTCGGGTCGGAGAATGTTATCCGAGATCGGGACGGGTTCTAGAAAATTTCGGGATTTCCCAGCATATTTGGGTTCTTGCACACCTTTATCATTTACACATTCAAGGATTTTATACCTTTTATTTTTGAGTAGTAGAAACAACAGGTGGTACAAGTGCAAGGACCACACCGGTCTCCGCATCGTCTGTTACATCAGCTACTGCTCCTGGTGCTTTAACTGGAAGACCTGGTGCAGGATTGGGAGCCGCAATTGGAGCCGGGGCTGGGACTGGAGTTGGGACAGGTGCTGGAACTGGAACAGGAGCAGGTGCTGGTGCCGGTGCCGGCGCCGGCGCCGGCCCCGGGTACGGTATAATTCAGGTAACACCACAAGATAAGGAAGCTATTGAGAGGTTGAAAGCATTAGGCTTTTCTGAACATTTAGTTGTACAAGCTTACTTTGCGTGTGAAAAAAATGAGAATCTTGCTGCTAACTTTTTGCTGTCACAAAGTGTTGATGACTGAAGCAACGCACTTCATTGATTTCATAATAAAGGAGTTAAATGACTGATATAGGGTGGGTAATTACACAGGCGCCACTTATTACTTTCGACTGGTAAACTTTGTTTTGTATATAAGTATGCACACATATTTATATTATTTTCTATTAATTCTCTAACTAGAGACTGTGTCAGCTTTAGTTTTGGCGAATCCTACAAATTTAATCAAATCTCTTTTTTACCGACTGCTCAACATATCAAATTATTTGTAGTTTTAAATAATCTTATTTCTGAGTATAAACTTTTATATTTATATTGAGATTGAAATTGAATAGCTTGCATCAGTGTTATAATCCATCCTTGCAGTCTGAGATATTGCCCTACAGCAAAAAATTTTTGTTTTCTAAATATATGGAGCAGTGTAATTACATTTTTATGTAAGAAAGCCTGATTGTTTAATAAACTATTATAAAGAAAATATAAATACGCTACTGTATTTATATGTTGAAGTTATAATACAATGACGCACATACATGCAAATTTGTATACGTTGCTAGAGCATATCCAAAACGTATATATGTGTACGACACATATACTTTGTACATTTAATAGGCTTTCTGATATAAAAATTATGTAAGTGCATCCGTATATGTATGACTGCATATGTATATATGTGTGTACTTGCGTATAACTTGCGCCTATGTATGTATGTATAAAAAAGTCTTGTATTTTTTAAACAAAAGTTAAGAAGACAGCTGTTCATCAATAAAACATTACCAATCATTTCATTTATGATAAACTAACAAAATGTAAGAAATACTTAAACAAAAAAAAAATGAAAATCTTAGTAACAGACGCATTCGAATCTTTTTAAATTCTGTTCTTGACCTCAATATTAAACCATTCTTTCTCGTTAAAAAGGAAAAAAAAACAGAAGTTCGTATAATTTATGACTAGTTAATAAGTAATAAACATATATAAAGTATCTAAAAAGCAGACGAATTCAAGGCAGTTTATGAGAAATATGAATCTACAAAGAAAATTTGTAATTAACTTTCTATAAAAGTGGAGGCGATGAGATTATTAATATTATGAGAATGCATTCAACGTACTGTAGCCTTAATATAATAATACGTAACTTACTAGGAGCCGTTTGAATTTTGAAAATACTAGTACCAATATTAAAAATTTTATTAGAGATATAATACAATGTAAAACAAATAATATTGAAAGGTTGCATATTTAATAAATAAAAATTATGTGAGTCTATGCACAAACGAATATGTTAGTCTCCCTGTTTTTGGTACATATAGCTATTTAAAGAGAAGTGTGTAAGTTCTAAGACTCTGCAGTTTGTTGATATCTTTTTTTTTAAAGATGCATACTCGTGTATGTAAGATTCCTTCCTATACAAATGGACTACACATAGTTTATATTTAGCCCAGTTTAATATTTCATTGTAAGGATAAGTCTACCATTACTAATGTAGTAATGTTTGGAAACGATCTCAAAGTTTCCACTGTTACGAAGAGTTAAGGCATGAAATAGACATTACAGAAAATACTTTTTTGATTCAACTTTCTTTACATGTTGAATGCCAAAAACTAATACACACTAAAAACAAAACTGTTAATTAGCAAAATCACATTCTTTGTTATTTATCAAATTTTATTTGTAGCATAATAAATAAATGCTTTAAATTTAAATATTAAAGTAAAACACTATACACCTTCAATCTGCGTTGTTCTTCATTTAATAAACACATGAAAGCTAGATCTGTTCTGTTATGTTGATTAATATTATTTGTAAACATAAACACTTTTATTACACAAGTTTTGCTATTTTCGTACTTATAAAATATTTTTTAAAAATCTGTACAAATGACACGTATATAAGATAATTGTATATATATATATTGACACATTACTTAGCTAGTGGAAAAATATTTAGGCAATTTTGCCTTTTAAGTTTACACCTTTGCTCTGAAGATCTTCCTTGGCTTCTTCGATTTGCTAGAAAAATTAAGGATAATGTTTGAATGAAAAAGAATTTCATAGAAAATATTCAATATCCTTCAATTATTCTCATACTTACTTGTTGCAATTCAACAGCCGCGCTTTCACAATTATTAAATGTAAAAACTCTGTATAAGACAGTGATGACCGCATATGATCCAAATAAGGATAAAGCAATCAGAGGCAGAAAAATTATAATTTGATGCCATTCTCGAATAAACGATAAATTAATGTTTCCTGTAATTGCAGAGAACCACACACCAAAAAATATGGTTGCAAATAAGAGCCATTCCATTAGCTTTGTCATCTGAAAATTTCACAAAAATCCTTATACAAATTTATTCATTCGTGCAGACAACGTTAAATAATATCATTTAATATTAGAGGATCTTTTAACTAGTAGAATAATAAACTTATTATATGCGTTACATACCCTGAAGCATATATGACTGAATTATATCTTGTAATTGAATAATGCAACGGTTAATACAACAGTTTGTATTTAATTTTCAAAATGCACTGCCCTTTTTGTTAAACGTAAAGAATGTAAACATTAACAAAAAGTCCGAACATGTGACGTGTATCGATTTAATAAATCTGATTTCAAACTTTACTTTTGACCATATGATAGCGCCACAGTAGAATTGCTTTAGAGATAAGCGTAACCAAATTTAACCCCAAAAAGAAATGTATTTTCCTAAACATTTGATACTTGGATTATATTATTTGAATTTATTAGTAAAATGCATTTAATAAAGTCAGTATCGATTACATTTAAATGTAGATATATTCTCAGTAGTTATATTAAAAGAATTTCTGATACAAATGCAGCACTGGATTTCGACGAGTAACTTGTGAGAATTTACTTTTGTGTTCAAAGCCCTCTGACAGCGAATTTGTGAAGATCAATGTATTTTCTTTGCCATCACGTGCCATATGTATGCACTATGTTTTTATTCGATTTCAGAAAATACTTATATTTTAAAAAATGTTCTAGTCAAGTAATGAACAAAATAATAACATCGCGTTACGGAACTAATGTTTGTTACTTGAAGTAAATCTAGTAACTCGGTTAGTGTTTTTTAAATAGACAGAGGAACTTTAAAATAAAACAAAATAGGTAAATATACACGCTTATTTCTATAATTATAAATTCTTTTTACCGTTCGACAAAAGATCTTACATACAACATAATGTTAATTACATTATACTTTCATTTTAATGATAATGTTTTATGTAACTGTTTACTTGTTAGTAAGGTATAAAAATACCTTTTCATTGTTTCGTTTAAATTGGGGAAGTCGAAACAATGTTGCTGTGTAGAAAGAGCCGTATTTTTATGAAAAAGTATTATAAAAAGATATGCAAAAGATTTAACTCAACAAACCTGTAAGTATATCAAAAAAGTTATGTATATGTATTGTAAAATGGAAAGCAATATATAAAAATAATATAATGTGTTCATAAAGGTCAGAATGGAAACCTACAATAGGTTTAGAAATTCATGCACAAATAGCAACAACTTCGAAATTATTCTCTGGAGCTGCAGCAAACTTCAATGGTCCAATTAATTCCTGTGTGTCACTGTTCGATTGTGCAATACCAGGAACAATGCCAGTAAAGTATAACAAACAGTTTTTAAAAAACCGAATTTTTCCTACATTTTTATATTGCATTTCTATTATAGGTATTAAATAAGAAATGTGTAGAAAACGGAGTATTAACTGCTTTGGCATTGTCTTGTGAATTAAAGAATGTTTCAATGTTTGAGAGAAAACATTATTTTTATTCTGATTTACCTGTAAGTATTTACTATGTTCTGGAAGGAAGTGAAACGTTATAATTGACATTATACGCAATACATTAAAATAGAAAAATTAATAAAATCCAGTTAGTTATAGTTGTTAAAGCAAAAACTATTCTATGTAGGCAGGATTCCAAATTACGCAACACAAAAAGCCCTTAGCCATGAATGGGAAAATTAATTTTTTCGTGTTCAATCCATCGGTACATAAAAAACCATATTTAAAGTCATCCAGGATTAAGCAAATACAATTGGAGCAAGACAGTGGAAGAAGTTACTACTATGAAGAGCTTGGAAAGTATTTGTTATATTGAATTCTTGTTTTTGACAGTAATCTGTATACTTGGAGGTAACAGTTCATTCTTGTGTTGAATCTGTAATAGGAGTTTGATTGATCTTAATCGTGCCGGATTACCTCTGATGGAATTGGTCTTTGAACCAGATCTGACGGATGGAGAGGAGGCAGCAGCACTTGTAAAGGAGTTGTCATTGATTTTGCAGTTATTAGGCACATGTTCATGTAAAATGGAAGGTTATTTATTTATAAACTATTATTATATTTACAGGTGTGCGAGAACCCGATGGTAGGGGCGTGTTGAGAAGGCATTGGGTCGAGACGAGTCGGGTTCTCAAATATATTGGAATAGCATATTCAGGTTCTCGCACACCTCTAATTACATTTGAAGTAATCAATTGTTATAGACGGATTCATTATATTATACATTTATAAATACAGAGGGTGCACTGAGAGTGGACGCAAATGTTTCTGTAAGCAAAGAAAATGCACCTTTGGGTATTCGTACAGAAATAAAAAATATTGGAAGTGTGCGTTCCGTTTGTAACGCTATTGAGTATGAAATAAAAAGGCAAATATCGATTCTAAACGACGGAGGTCGAGTAGTTAATGAGACTCGAGCATGGGATGCAGTTAAAAAAAAGACAATCGTCATGCGTGAAAAAGAAGATGATCATGTAATGTATATACTTGTCAATAATAATGCTCAACATTATTCCGGGCGTGCCAGAACATTCTGTATACGTGAATACGGACATTATTTATGAAATGAATGAAAAACAATTTTAGGACTACCGTTTTATGCCCGAGCCAAATTTACCTCTTCTACGCCTACACGTCGACGAAAACACGGAAAACAAGTATAACTTGGTTAATGTGCCGGCAATGAAAAAGCAATTGCCCGAGTTGCCAGAAGAAATAAGAAACAGATTGATGGATTCTCATCTTACACCCCATATGATTTTAGTAGTAATGGTAAATTGTATTCGCGAGGCGGCAATGCATATGAAATATATTTTCATTTATTATCTTTACAAATTGATGATAAACTCGAATAATAACTATTTTGACTTCTACATTTTAGAATGATATAGAAATATTAGAACTATTTCATACTTTAAGCAAAGAAGATAAAAAACGCAATCCACAATTAGTAGCAAAAGTCTTAATGACTAAACTACTAGGTTATATTCAGCATGAAAACTTGGATTTCAAATTTTTGTAAGTATGGTAAAATAAAAGAATAATATAATGTTAATTTTACACTGATAATTTGTTAATCAAATGTTGTTATACTAAATTTTAGAATTAACAATGTCGATTATATTGGAGAGATGATTGACTTATTACAAAATAAACAAATAAACTACAACATATTTGAAAAAATATTGCATATCATTCATCAGAAATCGGGGAAAACACCGAAACAGGTAAGCAGAATGATTGAAAGTATTAAAGTTATAAAATATAAAATATTTCGTAAAGAATAACCAGTTTTCACTATGTTCTATTTTCAAAAGATTGTGGAAGAGAATAATTGGTTCCTAATAGCAGATCCAGAAGAATTGGAAAAATTGTGTTTAGACATACTGGAGAAAAATCCAAAACTGGTTGCGAAGTATAAGCGTGGAAAAAGGAACGTATTTAAGAAATTTATACATGCAGCACTTCAGGCTACCAATGACTGCGCAGACACAGCTCAAGTTACACAAATTTTTACGAGGTTGTTAAGTTAATCGAGTAGGTTGTATTGTTTTGTAAAGTATGGTATTTTAAATAATAACTCTATGAATAATTGAATACGTCTATTTTTTGTTTTTAGCATATTTACACATCTTCACATTTAAAATATCATATAAAACATGTAATTAATTTTCTTCTAGCATTTACTTTTATAAATCGTAGTCACAAATACAAAATCAAATGAGAAATAAATATTTGTGGTCTAACAAATCGGAGACTAGTGCGAGGTCAGTCTCCTCTGTAACATCGAAATTTCGTCTAAATCAGCACAAGTTTTCATTTTGTGACAGTGTTAATTAAATCGTAAAATATTTCACAAAAAAAAAACGTCAGACCATATTCAATGACTCGTTGATCTACATAATACCTGAGGGTGGGACATGTTCGTTAAAACGGTACAAAGTATGATAATAGGAACAATCTTTATCAAATTAATAAACTATTATTAAAGAATAATTTCATTTGTGTCGTCGTAGCAAGACGACATGATAATGTACATTTGGCAGAAGTTTATAATCGTTCACTACGATTACTCAAGGTTTCTTTATTATATTATGAACAATGTATTCTCCTTATGCGTTATATTTATAGATATCTTTACTATTATATTTACAGTGAAGAGATGACGCTATAAGTAGTCATTAAGAATAAAAAATATTCGACAAAGATTGAACTGCTTATCACAAGTTGTACGTAATCGTTTTTTCCAATTATATATACTGTATACTGTATTGTATACTGTGATGCTAGCTCTCATCTAAACACTTTTCTCAAATACAATAAGCACATACATATTGCTATTATACAATACAATGAAGGTACCTATATAGTAAACAGTTACACAAAAATTGTTATTCTGTAACAAACGTCATTATGAAATAGCTATTTCGACTTATCCTTTTTACAATTCTTTACAATATAACATCATTAAAAAACATGTCGCCTACGCATTGTCATTTGTTTCTTTCGTTTGTTATCTATAAACATTTTAATTTTCGTTTTCGTTATATAAACTAAAACCGCATTACAATTATCGTTACCTAAAAAGTGAAAAACATCTTTCTTTCCCAATGCGATACATTAAATCAGTTATTAAAAGTAATAATTCGTCGTTGATACCAGTCACAAACCATTATTATCTTTTACCATATTTTCTATGAAAAATTTTGATTGTTTGACATTTTGCAAAAGAATACGTTAAACAGATACATAGAACGTTTAATACAAGAATTTTCAGTTCATTGTAAAATTGGCGATGTTGGAAGGATTATAAGTTGCAGTCTTCCTGGAAAAGGCCACTTGAATAGCATCAAAGTCATCCTCTTAATATTCACTCCTTTTTATTGTTCTACTGTAACTTCGCAACATGTTACGAATGCTTTCGTTTTGCATTACAATTATGGAAACAAGTTTATACAATAAATTTAATATATATATATACTTCTGATGTGTTTTTTCATTAAGTAAAAAATTTCTTCTTATTAATTTCTAAAATGCCACATTATCATTTTATCTATTACATATTTACAAAATGTCCTTATAAAGAGTTAACATCGATAACGTGATTTCTTAAAAAAAAAAAAAAAAAAAAAAAATAGTCATGAACGTTTGCCTTTCATCGATTCAAATGAAGTACATTTTGCTTTGTAAAGCGTCGGCTCTAAAATGAACCATGAAATTTATCTTCGAGAGGAAGAGTTAAAATGTGTGAGAAAAAGTAAAAACTCTAGATCCTTCATGGTCAGCTATTCACAATCCTAAGAATAGGAGCAATGTCTCTTTTTCGCATTTGGCACAGCCACGCGAAATAATTTGCTTGATAATAAATTAAATTACTAGCGTTAAGAATAAATTCATCAATAATGTGATGACGTAAATATACATTGCAAGAATACTAGCAATCGTGATCGTAATAATTTATTGTCTAAAACAATTCATTCAATGCAATTGTAATGCAATAGAAGAAACGCTATGCAGACTTTTCTCTTTTTCTTTATTTCTTTCTTTTTTTTTAATTTCAAAACCACCGGAGTTATTTGGATAACTTGCTGATTACTCTGATCAAGGCACCATTTTCATCTTTTAGCCTCTGGTTTTCGCATTTTAATTGGTCCATTACCTAGAAAAAAATGTATAAACTATTTTATTTATGTTACCATTCAATGATGTTCTTTTTTTTTTACAAAAAAGATTTACAAAGACAATGCCATTATAGAATGGGTCAGATGAATACTCACAAAAGTAAAAGACAAAAAAAAAACGTAAAAAGAAATTAAACAAAGAAACGGGAAACAAGCGAGTATTGTTGCAACTAGAGCTGTAAAAAATTATATTAGCAGTGTAACAATCGGTGCATTAAAACCAAACGTATGTGGTTAAGTGTAACAGGCAGGTGTAATTTTAATACTACGCAAAAATGAAAAAAATAATTCAACTTCAAAACATAAGCTCGTCTTCCTAACTTTCTAATACTTTTCTTTAGAATTTGAAATCCACTTACATAGTCAACAGTTTGTATTTCCTATCATATCCATAAATAATAACTTCGCATCACAAGAAAAACAAATAAAACAATTGAATGTCGACCTACTATTAACGTATTGTACCACCTCAATATTTGAACTCCAACTGTTACATGTTCTTTACTTTCTTACATAAGATATCGTCAATTCCAGTTACGACTTTGCACAATAGTTATTCAATAAATGTAGTAAAAATGCAAAAAATATATCACTGTATAAATTGAAAAATACGTTTCAGTGTAATCTACAATTTATACAAATATTCCGTTACTAAATATTATAATGGAATACAGATCGTGTCGGTCGTTAAATGACATATATGTATATGTGAATCACATAATATGAGCAGTAAGAAACGATTGTTAAACAATGCAAAGTGCGGTGAAAAAATAATTTTACATTAAACATGCTTTCTTAGGGGACAGGTAAATCTATGCTAATTTGAAAGATTCTTCGGTCACAATAAGGCTCATCCTTCTAATCATTATATCTAAACTGTTTAAGTATGTGTTCAATACAGAATTATCAATCATTTTTATAAAATTGGGAGGATTATTTCTAAAACAAACTGTGTTCTTGTAATGTGTAATTGAAACAGTGTTTGCATTCGAAGTTCAGTATTGAATTCAGCTTGTGTTGAAGAATGTATTTGTAAATATATAAATTGTTGTTAGTATAGGACAGTCTGCGTTTTTCGTATCGAAACGGGAAAAAATTTTGCTATGGGTAACTAATAAAAGAAGTTTACAACCTGCAAAACTCCCTTTGAATAAAAACACATTTAAAATGTAGGAACCGGGGAGTATAAATAAACTACAAAATATTGGCTGGAAAAATGTGACCAATAGTTTGAAATTGTTTACACTCAAAAATTTCTATACATATATTAAATTCTATTTCACTCAAAAAGTTCTTGACTAGGTCGTAACTTCTTACTCCTAGAAACAAAATGCTCTTTTAACCAGTTTCAATAGGCACAATTTTTTCTAAAAAATTAGGACACATTGTCAACGTACAAGTTGAGCATTGTAAGTATAATTAGTAATAATAGACAAGTGTAATTATAACGAATCATAGCACAGTTTCTATTAGGAAACAGTCATTTGTGCAAGCCCTCAAATCGTTGCATGGTAAGCTGTTACAAGTTCCTCGAGACGAAACTATTCGCTTTTTTTGTTTATTTCTTTTTTAAGTAATGCTCGTAATTAGACTCGCGTACAGTTTGCGAAGCTGTATTTATAAGATTGAGTCAGTGAGCGACATCGTTTCAAAGTTTTAATATTGCGTGATCAGAACGTAAAAAAGTCGTAAGTAATCAATTAATTAATGAATTAATATTGTACGTGGAGTACGATGTACACTGTTAACGCAGATGCTGTCATTATGTCCTTTACCTATTTAGTAGTATTGGTGAGTTTGGATACGACGCGGGTAAGTGCCCGATTTTCGGCTTTCAATCTCTCATTTTCAGCTTTGAGCTTTTGTAATTGCTGTAAACAGTGAAACGATTAGCCCATATGTCCGCTTGTCTCGTAAAAAGCCCCCACCAGACAACGAAGAAATGTCTATGAAACACTTGTTATGCTAAATGATATGCAGCAGGCGCTCGATAAGTAACCGTCTCTATAGAGCCCTTAGTCCAGCTACGTATCGAGCGGTAACTGTGATACAGTATTGTCTTTGGTACCGACCCAACCAGAATATGGATAATGAAAACCACACGGAAGTAGTAATCAAAAGGAAGTACAAAAGTGCCAATTAAAAACCATTATACTGCATAAACAATAAGCGTGATTATTCAATAAAGATACTAAAAAATAAAAGCACCAAGAAATGGCAAATAAAGAAGAAAGCAATGCATCAAAGCCACGTAATGTTCTCATTTCTTCTTCTTTTATTTCCTTTTCTTTCGAATTAACCACTCCAGAAATGCTGGCACCTTCCCTCTATATTTAGCCGCAACAATCAAAACATAATATAAGAGAAAAGAAAAACTGTGACGTGCAATCTAACTAAGGAGTATAGAATTAAAACAATTTTTCATTAAGTATGATAACATATATAAATATTATATATATATATATATCACGATATTTTAAACAAGTCTTGTTATATTGATACCTCACGATTTACTTCTCTTTCTTTTTTAAGGTATATTTGCAAACTTTATATGTTTAGCGTAATGAATAAAAGTTACAAGTGGAAATACAGAAATGTATGCCAATCCGATCCCTACCTTCAACTCCTCTTCCATTTCCGACAGTTTCCTTTCCATTGCTCTCCTTTCCCGTTTTTCTGCCTCAGACAAAACAGTTTTATTTTGAACGCTCTGCGCTTTGTCCAACAAATTTCTGGTTTCTTTCAATTGTTCATCCGATCGCCTCAGTTTGTCTTTCAGCCTTTCGTTTTCTGCTTGAGATTCTTCATACAGCTTTTTGTAATCCAGCTCACCGTTCTCAGACGTTGTGGATTTTATTCTAGCTGACATGGAGGGTGTCTCCGATGATAACGATGATATGGATCCCAGTCTGTTGGATCTTCCGGAGCGATCATTTCCACTCTACAAAATAAAAAAGTTTGTAAACAAATGATACATACAAGAGTACATACCATACACTGAACACACACTGCACACCAGTTAGAGGTCGATGACAAAAAATCATACATCAATTTTTCAAGGCTTGTTGTAAAGGCAGGGTTTTCCTCCATAAAATCAATTTAAAATAAATCGCGAAAAAATGTTTTAAACTCTGTGGAGTCGTTTGTGAAATATTTTGGATGCAACTCTCTGTTTTCTAACATAAAACGGTTTTGAGAAAAATTACATTCAGAAATGTGAAAGTAGAGGCTTTCAATTTGAGCCTAGGTAGAATATCGTACGATTTTTTTTCACAAAGTTTTTGACGACAATATGGACGATTTATTTCACTAAAAGTAACATAACTCTTACAATGTATCCCTCGGAACTGGCTAAACTTTGCAGACTAGAGCTTCTAGATCCAATCTGAATATTTGGCTTTGACTTTGTTTTGTTAAAGCTTTCGGTTCTTTGCACGTGCGAGTGACTGTTCGGATTTAGGTTTAAATAACTGTAACTTGTGGAAGGTGCTAAGCGTAAAGATGCAATATTCGAGGGCAGAGTTATGCTTCCATATCCTGACGTGGTCCCACCATACGTCGTATACGGGTTCTGGTAATTTAAATTGCTGGTAGAGTTCGAATAAGGAGACTTTCTGAACGAATCATTTGATTTGGTGGTTTTGTTTAAAAAATTTGGTAGTCCAACAGGGCTTGTCCCATTGATGCCAAGCAGGCCTGAATAGCTATTTTGATTCAAAGGAAACAACCCACTTATACTTCGCGATCTATTCCCAAAAATCGAACTTCCATTTGCCGATGCTTGAGCTCTTAATCCTGCAGCTGTTGTTGGCTTTCCTTGAGATCTCTTTCTATAGGATGACATTGTTTACTTGATGAAATTACGTCACGAGTTTTATTGGCTTGGACACACGTTTTCCTGAAGTTGTTACTGTACTATTACATATTATTTTTAAACGAAAACAAAAGACCACAACAATGTTATAATTTTACAACTGTATCACTTGGTCCGCGATATACACGGATTTAAACGGTCTGGTTCTAATGACAGTCAGTATTTGACTGACGTACATTGGGTGGAGGAACTTAAGACATCAGCCAGTTTACTCCAAAGCATTGGTTTGGTATGCTATTTATAGGTCACATACACAAACTTACACTAATATCAAAGTTGTGTGGTTTAAAATAAATATATTTGATGTTACGCTCCTAAGAGATTTTATGCATTTACTTAACATTATGAAATTTGTCATTTTCTCGTGCAATTTTAATTAACATATCAAATTACGCGAGGAATGTATATTTTACCAGAACAATTATTTAAATATTCTCAAATTTTTTAAAGAATCGTACATTCGTTTTTGTTAATATAAAAAATTTCAAAGCTCATTAATTAATTTAATCGTAATAATTATATAGTACTACATTGATGAAGTCTGTTAAATGTGATGTATTATATAATGGATACTTTAATTATCTATTCACATTTATTGTTTTTTCCTCATATATTTAACTGTCCTGAACTCTATAATGCAAACAATAAATAAATACATTTCAAGCTGCTCTAAATGTCAAAGAGTCACATCGTTCCAAATGTCGATGGAATATTTTTAGCCACTGCCAGGCCACGTTCATGATCAATTTTTTTTTCATTTTTAACTCTTATTTCATTTCATCAAATTGTTCTTGAAATATCCATTGGACTTAACATTTAATTGTTATTATTAGCATTATTTAAATTACAATCATTATATTATTCAAATAAATTTTGACTTCTTAAAAAAATAGATTGTTTATTAGCACAATATTTCAATAAACTTTTAATTATTTTTGAAGCCCATAATGTTTATACTATATGGGATACATGCATAAAAATATATATAGCATAATAATAACAGTCATTAAATTATAAAGTATATAATTCAGGTATAAAATAAAAATATGAGGAATTTAAGTATTATGGCATCACACAAAATGTTCACCTATACATTTAGTTTTAATACATGGTCGGATGGTATATAGGAGGATAAGAAATGGAATACTATTTTTAACAAAGCATGCACGAATAGAGGTTAATCTTCCCAGAGACTAACCCAAAAATAACACAAAGCTTCTGCGGTTCACTAAATTGCGTTCATATTATAATAGTTATATATTATAGAATTACTACTACAATTAATTTGAATAAAAATTTCTTTGGTAAAGACAATCGAGAACATTAAATATCTCATATAGATTGTTACTAAAAAATTTATAATCGTATTTCAGAAACTAATTTTCAATTTATAATTACTTACTTTGCATGCTTCGTTTTCTTGTTTTATGCAAATCGAGTAAAATAAACATTTCAGATATTATGCATAGCCAAAAAAAAAAAAAATAATTGAGAAAATTGAGTAACTTACCTCGTTATGATTGACTTTAGATTCATCACAGTCACCACCAGCGGTTAAGTCTTGTTTTTCAGGATCAATCTCCTATAAACCAACAATTCACATTTATTATAAACAAATTGTTCCGTGTGAGTGCTATTTTAAAAATTGAAATGTAAAATTAAGGGAAAATACATTGTTCTAAAAGACATAAAGACAACGAAATTAAATATTTGTCGGTCGTTAACATGTTGACTGTCACACGAATGCTATCTGTTTTACGCAAGATTTGTGTATTTAATTCCTATAAACGATCAGAATTATTAATAATGATTATTAGTCACTGGGTAATGAAGTTTGTACCTTTTTAGTTCATTTCAGAAAGAAAAAATTGATATTCATTGCCAATGATTTTATAACAATCGTTTTTTAGCAAGTCAAGAGCTTCGGTCACGGATGACTACCGCGGCAGTCAACGTGTTAAAGCGGATATAATTATTTTACTGTAATAAATGCTACTAACGTCCATATCAACATGAACAACGCCCGTAGATCGTCTTTTAGGTCTTCGTCTCCTCTGTATAACAGCCTGCGTAGCTTGTGCATTTCTGCTGTCGTTTTCTTTATCTTGTTCTGAAACAGATCAGCAGAGACAAATCAATAAAGTCTGATTTATAAACTCCATCCAATCAAACGACCCTGATATTATTGGTATGTATACCCTTGTCTTCAGGCTGTTTCAACGATCGTCTAAGTGGCAATGTTACAGTCGTTTCTGCGCTGCTTGTTGCAATAGTTTCTATCGGAGCTGATGATGGTCTGGGTACACTAGAACCTGCCGAAGGTCTTCTCATATACGCCGTTGTAGTGTCTGCATTAGGTAGTGTCGAAGTCCTATTACTAGCATCTTCCAGCTGAAACTGAACAATCAAGTTTTCTTTTAAATTTCGTGTGTACTACATTTTAAATAAATTTGTCGAATAATTCCTCGTGGATGCATCTTTACAGTCTCAATTATCGTAAACTAAAAATATTAGAACGTGTCATTTCGACAAGTCCCGTAAACTTAATGTTGAAAAATAAACGCTAAAGTCGCTACGTTTTCAGCGTCCAAAATTGGGCATCCCTTTAGGGGGTATGGGAGTCCAAAATTAAGAAAAGAAATATAGAAGTAAGCTGTTTATTTTCAAGATAAAATTCTGACTCTTTTAGCAAAGTACAGTACGAATCACAAACCTTGCTTCCGTTATCTACCTTCAGCCTCCAAGAAGGCCTCCTCTCAGGCAAGTTAAGTTCCTCAGAGGGTTTATTCGCAGTCACTGTAGTAGGGGTTGCAGTTGTTATTGTAGCTGTAATTGAGGCTGTATTGCTGGTAGTGGTTGTAGGCTGGGTTGGTTAAAAGAAAGAAAAAAAAAATGAATAAATATATGTGAAGCGTTCGTTATTGTGAAATAGGAAATTTAGTATTTCATGACTGTTGCTGCCGTAAATGTTGATATGGACATAATTCGTATTCCCACAGTTACGTTCTAAGTTAAAGTAAACGCTTAAAATAAAAGCAAATTTTGTTGATGCGTATGTTGTGATGTTTCACCTGTGTCGAAGATATCGTCGAAGGGACTTCATTATTTTGCTGCTTTTTCTTCACCAATTGCTCTGCACTCTTGATCTCGTCTAAAGTCACACCTTGAGTCGAACGTCGAGTCTCTCTCACCCTCTTCGCGTGAGCTTTTCTTTGCGTTTCACTCTCTTCATCGCGAACAGGAGGAACGAACGATCTAAACAGATATTGGGCACGCATCGTTAAAACCAGCAAAGCACGGTAATATTTGTAGAACGTGTACGAAAGTCTCTTATGAATAGTACAATAAAATTCGAAAAAGCATTATTATAAACAAAATCCATAAGCAGTGTTCACAGATATCACATAAAACAACGATGCCTTTTGTGTACGACAATGGAAATAATTCTGCTGTTTTGCTGTCGCTTGTAATCGCGTATCAATGCTGCAACTATAGTGTAACATTAAAAAACAACAATGCTGATCGAACTCATAAGTGGTACATACACGTGTGGACAGAGGTACATTTCAAGATGTTTCAAACATGCTGATGTATCATGTTCTTGTAACACTGAAGGGCAATTTGTTAATATTCATTCTGTTTCTATTATTCACGATTCCGTCCATTTGGAATTATAAATGTATCCTGTCTGCTGGGGTTAAGATTTCGAACAGACCATCAGTTTAAAGCTGTGACGCTATCGACTGAGTTCGACAGATTATGTGTTTTCAGTGGGAACATTGTTCCCAAACATTAGAAACATTACTTTGTACTAGCAAAGACAAGGCAGTGGTTATTGGGGCAAGTAATATTCGAGGATTGTATGTAATGTATGCAACTAAAAGAAATAATCACACTGCAAAGCAACCGTCCATGCCACTGCCAATAACTGAACATTGTGTGTAGAAATATTGTAGAATATATGCAAAGTCACACGTTTCGAGAGAATCTTCCCATGTCAGGCATAGGGTACCCACTTGAACAAGTTCTTGAAGATATTTCCAGGACTTAGCTTGCTCCCTCCTGGTGTAGTAGGAGTTCCCGGAACTGCTACCGAATTGTTTGCACTCGATAGTACTGTGGTCGTAGCTTCCACTGGTTGAACGCTACTCAGCCACATTAACAACATCGCACGATGCAAATATGAATGCGTGAACTTCAATTTTAAAAGCACTCTAATATACGCTAAATAATGATTTCTCGGAGACATCAGACTTTTAGAATTCTAACAGTGTTTTTGTTCCCCTCGACTAAGCAATTTGTTACTCAAATTTCTACACGGTTTTCAACAATAGATAGACTGACGTCCCGGTTCATTACTTCTTTCTTTCAACTTATATAAGAATAAATGTCACTTAAATTTTTGTTCTCTTTTCAGTTTGTCTAATATTTACCTGCGCATCTGATTGGCTGGAATAGGACTTGTTGTTGTAGTTGTTGTTGTGGCAGTTGTAGTAGCTGTAGCTGTAGTAGCTGGCAGTGTGCTCGGCACTATTGTTTTAGATGTGGATGTTGGTGAAAGTGTATTGCTTCCCTGTGGCAGTCTTGATAGTTCCAAGTTTAATTTTGCTTCTTTTTTTCTAAAGTTAAAACAGTACGAGTTACATCACGTGAATAGAAAATCGATCTTTAAGTTCAGTTACTTGAGTCTCAATATATATATATATATCAATCAATCAATCAATCAATCAGTCAATCAATCCCGATGTTTTTGATCTTTCGGAAACAAATCCATTGTGTCAGATTGATATTTGATGTTTCAATGTACATACAAAAACTGTTCGTTTCATTTAAGCCAAGCAAAAGCAAGGAATGAGGAAGGCTTGGTAAATTAATGATCACAAAATAAATGAACGATCCACATACACACACGCGCGCGCGCGCGTAAAAGAAAATGTATAAGGTCCACAAAATTTGTGATCGTAATTTCAAAGTGCATTATTCTTCTGCGAACATTGGTCAAAAGTTCAAAATTTTTCTAAAGATTCATCCATTCTAAAGATTTCTTCATTAAAGATTTCTAAAGTCCATTCTAGGGTTCATCTAGGATTTGGACCACAAATTTTCAAACAGCTATTTGTGGATTGTGCGAACCTTTGATACAACACTTTGGTAAATTTCGAGTGACCATCTTCTCGTTTGTAGTACTTATGTATAGTTACTATTAAAATGATACCTACTGAAAAGCATTAATATATACCACGTATGAAACGTGCGCACCTGTGGGTTTCGCGTAGAGATGCAGAGCGAGTCGTAGTATTGGTGTGAGTAGGAGTAGCTGCGTTGTAGTAATGGAGAGTAGGGCAGGAAAGCGCCTTGATGCGAGCTTGTAATGCCAAGTACTGCTCATAGAACCTGCATAACATGCATCATGCCATGCATACGACTACACTAATTGTTTTCTAGACGTATAAAAGCTCGACAATATATACGTACTACGCACCATTTTTAAACATTGAACTTATTTCAACGCGCGTACTCTTTTCGTTTTAAAACTAACACTGATCGTAATGTATAGACTGCGGATTGTATGCATTTATAGCAAAAAAGACTAGGTGAGTGTAATTTCGTACGGTGAAAAAAGTTAAATGAATTCAAGAATATCAATACATCCTCTTACGACTTCACAAAATCATCGAAGAGAAAAATAAATTCCTATTTGGCTCCTAGGACTTGCAATCGATGCAAACAATTTTTATTTCGCATAAAGATCCGCAGTCTAGTAGTATATAAAGAGAGAAAACGAAATACTGTCGAGAAATTAGAGAATTTCGCAAGTCGTATTAAATGAAACGGCAAAATTTGAAATAGTACGAAAACGAGGTACACGGTCGATTTTTTGGTGTCAACTTACTTTTCGTCTGATTCAAAACTATGCGTTCTAGTTAATACCACGTCAGGCTCAGTGTTCAATTTGTTCGACAAGGTTGGCGATTTGATGTTTTTGTCCTTCTCTTCGAGTTCTGTTTGCAGACGAGAAAGCGGTTCAGTTTTTTGCTAAACGATTGTGGTGAAAGAACAGAATTTTTACGAGAGAACTTACTCGTGGACAATGAATTCGTTGCATCTGTTTGTATTCTACATCTTAACGAACGTGAACGCCGCCACGATGGTATCACTCCTTCTTCGTTGCTATCAGTCTGTTGTTTTGGAGGCATTATTGGAGCCTGGAAATTCGATAACGTGACGGACTTACCCAAATATAATTAACACATTATCTACCGGCGACTATTTCATAATTTTTGAACGTCTATGGTTCATGGCTAAGGAATTTTTAATAGATCTTTCAACAGCAATAGGAAATGCAATCGTAAACCAACCAATCATCTCCCCGTAACGTAATGCAATAATTTAATTTGGAATTATTATGTAAAAGAAGATTTTTGAGCTTTCTTTTGGTACAGCACAATTATTGAAAAGCCACTAAAAATTCCTATTCAAAATATTTTTAATATTATTAACACGTTAAGTGCCGTGATGGACATAAGCTGCCGGTAGATAAAGTGTTAAAATGTGTATGGGCAAAGTAACATTACCTGATTAGGAACTTTATTCGAGTCAGTAATAGATGAATTGTTCTGGGTTGTTTCCTCCCTGTTCGCTCTATTTTTCTTCTCTGTAAACGTAAAACGAATACAATGAATTTAGCATTGATTTGAACAATAAAATGTCTCTAGGAAAGAAGGAAACTATAATCGATTATCCATTTATGTAGTAGAGAAACTTGGTTTCGATTCAGGAAAGAGCACTCTTATAGTGAGATAGAATAGAGAAAAGGTAGTAATGTATCTTATAATACATGCAACTGAAGTTTAACTTTAATAATGTAAAAACAGCCTTACAGACAAAACTCACCGTCATCTGTAAGACATGAAGAGTGGTTTGATTCGTTAGACTTATCAGATTGATTGGAGTAAGTGGAAGAATGTGATTCTGAGCTAGTCTCAGATTCACCTTCACCATCACTCTCTTCCATATCTGTTTCACGTGTCGCTTCTGTCCATGCAGCATTGTTACAAGAAATACAAATTGCTGTTAAGGTAAGTAAAATAGACTGGCGAAACTGAACGGTGTGTAATACATTCTTTACAAGGAACAAAAATTCCTATCTAATTCAATATTTCCCAATCATTTATAAATTTGAATGTTAATCCTGGAATCCTAATCTTCTTTGCATCAACATATCTTTGATTCCATAAGCTCATATGTAGACCGCGAATTTTATGCATTTGTGACAAAAGTGAATGGATTGGGCGCAAAACTTAACTTTCAATTGAAATTCATCACCAGGAGCTGAATAGCTAGGCGATACCTTTCAAATACTGGGTCAAAATGGATCCAGGTCCAGGAAAGAAAAAAATATCTATGTAGCTCATATATCTTGCAATTAGCTCAGACAATTGTTATTCTGCATAAAAATCCGCAGTCTACTCATATAAAAACATAAATATATCTTTCTGCAACAATGAAGATTAATACACAACTATTTATTACAGAGGTTTAATGTTCTATTATATTTATAGCAGCACAAAAAAATGATTGAGAAATCGTAACACGTATTTTGGCTCGTTTTTATCCACAGAGTGTTCTAGCAGTATTACTGGGATATTAATCGCAAAACTACTGCATCAAAAATGGAACGGTTAATACTACAAACTGTTCTTATAGTATGTCCCTGGAGCCTGGTAATACTTTTGGAACATTCTGTACACACGTAAGCTTAGAAATGTCATTACCTTTTAGTATTTCATTTAAATAATTCATTGAAATGTTGAAATGTGAACATGCAAACTGCCAAACACTGTAATAACTAGTACGAATGACGAACATACCAACATCACTGTTTGTTCCAGTACTAGAGTTCTCTTTATCAGACTGAATTTCTAATTCGACATTCTTAACTTCATTTGGCGTTTCTTCTTCAAAGGTTTCCACAGATTCTTCTGTTGCTATCGTATTTTCATTACTCGTCGTTACACTGTAACAATTAATACAATTAGTGCAATTCTTTTTTTCTTTTTCGCGAACGGCAATTAATTATTTACGTGTACGAACCATTTCATCATTAGTTTCTGTTTGTCTCTTAGGAAACTTAAGGCCGATAATATATCCGCATCCGCGATATCAAATGCAGTTTGGTCCTGCCAATGCGAAATCGTGAATGAGACGATAATCTTTCGTTAAAAGAATAAGAGAATGTTAACCTTACAGCATAGTTCTTAATGTCCATATTACAAAAGTTTTCCACTAAAAGTTTACAGGCTTCGAATTGACCCCAATGCGCTGCAGCATGCAAGGGTGTCCAACCATCACAATCCCGGGCATTAACATCGCATTTAGCCTGCAGTAAAATGCTGAAAGATACGAATCTCGGATGTAATAAATAATAAATAGAAATTTCGCTCATTCCAAAAACTATTTAAACATCTTTGGAATTTAATGTGATAGAGCAATCAAATAATCATACTTCATAACTTTAATATAGCCTTTAGCAGCTGCAACGTGTAACGCGGTAGCTCTTGTTTTAGGATGAACCGAGTCTTTTCCTGGTGCTCCCGATCGCCATGCTTTAGCATCATTTAGCATCGACCTCTCTTCTTCACTTCTAGCATGATCACAGTCTATGCCTATGGAGAAATAATTTTCATTAAGAAAAAATCTCATTGTTACATACTTTTTGCACAAAATAATTATAAATACAGACCAGATTCATTTATGTGTTCCTGTAACATTTCCTCCATCTCGTTGCTTTGTGCAATATCAAGAGCCAATTCCCCGTCATTGTTAACTGCTGCCAAATCACATCCTTTTTCTATTAAGTATCTAGAAAACGTATATATTTGTTTAAAAGCATCATTACAGCTTAATGCCTCGGTAGAATTGTAATGAAAAATAAAAACTAACTTAGCAATAGATATAAGACCGCAAGACGCAGTTGCATGCAGTGGTGTCCATCCTTCATTATCACCACGGTTGATATCAGCTCCCTTCTCTACTAAAAATTCGACCATGTCCAAATCATCATTGATACAGGCCTACAATTAAAACATAATCGTTTTCAACTGTAAGACATAATCGTTTAAACGAATGATATGAAATATAAAATTGTTTCATATTAATTAAATGATATATCTAGATGTACGAGGAAGAAAAGTCATGGAGGATATGTTCAAGTGCTGATAAAAGATAAAGTCTTATTCATGCTTATGTTATGCGGCTGTATAACATTCGAGAGTTAACAAATAGAGAGTTAACACAAGATATAAGAGATTGATACAAAAAGAATTCAAAGAAAGTATACTGTTCGAATATTCAATTTATTCATCTACAAGAGCATTAGAAATGCCAAGGTGTTTGCTTGTTCTATCAGTTTTAGTATAGAAATTGGAAAATTTATGCAAAGAATATTTGGAAGGGGACTTTCTAACTAAACGAAAAAGGATGTTATATATAATAACATTTGAAGACAGAGGACACATAGAATACAGATACTGCAGCCTCTGACTTCTAACAGAGAACTATAAATAGCATTTGATGCCTGATGTATTTTCACATTCTATTTTCGCAAATCCATGAAATGCCTAAACTTCCTCTTTGCTTAAATAACAGTAACAAATAGAACTCATTCTATACAAAATGTTGCAGTGTAGAAACATTTTTTAAATAAATCATTTGTCTGCCACAGAACGATTCAAAGAATTTTATGAATGATTTGGATTGCATTCAGTAATTACATAACTACAGCAGAATTCATTCATGAATGTTGAATAATTTTTATTTTCTGTTTAGTGTAAATGTTAAATAAAAATTATTATGAAAATGCGATCTTTTGATAATGTCTTTGGTAATAATTTGCTGATTTTGATTCTATATAAAATTGATGAGCATCATTGTTTTTCTTAAAATATGGACACAATTTTTTATTAATGTGTACATTTTATTTAACACACATACGTTTATATATTTGTATAATTATTGTTGTATATACATCTATAGTTAAAAGAAAAAACTTTTAAGATTAAACACATTAATCTTTGTGGGAAATTAGATGATTTTATAGTTAAAGCCACTATCAAAACGGGCGTCTTTTACAGGGCTATTTTAAGCCTTATCCTAACTTCAACTTATTTTAGTAGTGTCAATAGTTTAAGTATTATGCCAAAAGTTGCAGTACTCGTTTGTTCATACAGTATTACATATACAGCTAGTAATAAGGAATTATTTATTTTTTATAAATAATTATTAATAGGATTAATTAGGAATTACAAGGGAAAGAAAAATAGGTATAGTAAACAAATAGATAAACAAAGGATATGACAAAGATTTGCATTTTCAGAGAGTCTTGAACAAGTTAATTGCATAGTAAAAATTATATGAATTTAGTAATTCTGTTTGAATTTTTTTTTAATAGCTAGAAGATGTGGTAGTATCGAAGATGTTATAAAGCAAATAGTTGTAGAACTTGAGTTAATTACTCTCTAGCCTGATCATTTTTTCACTATGCCTAACATCCTTAAATCAGTATACATTGGTGAAAAGATACTATCGCGTATTGAAGTCACTCTTTCATACTTCATAAGATGAAAGAATTACTTCAAAATGTAAAACATCAAATAGCCGAGTAAACAGCATAATTAATTTCAATTGTCTACTAAAACCGTGACAATGAAAGTCAAACGGAGTCTCCACGATCTTGATCGTTTTCGCAGGGGTTTTGAAACCGAATGATTTTGGTAGTTGCTCCGTAGTTTCTAGTGTCAATAATTCAGTGAAATTTCGCACCGCGGTGCCATAGAATGATCAGCGTGGGTCCGAATCGTGGATCTTGGTACCGCGGTGCGCCGGTCCGTCGTCCGTGGGTTAAATGCGTGACATCGATAGTACAGGAGGAAAAGTTTTGCTAGCGATCGCACTTAAATTAGACAGCTGGAGTATGTTATGTAGTAGCCATCTTGCGATAAGAATTTACGATTGAGGGGGAAGAAAAACATAGGGGGAGAAAGCGAACACTGGGAAAACTCGGTCGGAAGTAGTTGCGTGTTGTATAGACAGAGATGTATATCGGAAGGAATCGTCGGTGTATAAACAGAGGCGCGTAAGAAAGGGGGATAGAAGTAAGAGACGGTTCTCCTCGTACCTGGTGTAACGCCGTGAGACCGTCTACGTTTCCGGTGTTGATATCCGCCCCCTTTTGGAGTAATCGTACGACCTCCTCCTTGTCGCCTGCCGCACACGCTGCTAGGAATACGCAGTCCGCGGAAAATTTAATCTTCCGCGCGACCTGACGTGGTAGGGCCGGCTCACGATTTGTCTCGGACTGTTCCCAACGTTTGAGCTGTTCAGCCCTCTTAAACAGGGCCGAGCTCGAACGACTCTCGACAGACATTGCCCGAGAAAACATGCACGATCGCACTCGTAGAACCTTCTAACCACTTCGCACGGTCTCTTCTTCTCTTTCCCCTATCCTTCTTCTACGTGCTTCTCTTTCTCTCTCTCTCTCTCTCTCTCTCTCTCTCGTTCTCTCTCCCTCTTTCTTTCTCGCTCTTTCTCTCTTCTCCGCGTTTTTTGGATCTTACTTCACCGAGGCCACTACACCATTCAGTTCACTTTGCGTGATTCGACACGCTGAAACCGCCGTTTTCCGCTTCTTACCTCCATATACGACTACGAACACGGATCGCGTGTGTCGCGCGATGAAAATTATTTTACGTTAAATAGTCGCTTGTTCTGACGGACCACGGAGGGAGCGGTCGGTCGCCTTCCCCAGACTCGGTTACAAGGCGGCTAGATTCGCGTGCTCTTTGCTATTCTTGGCCGTCCCGTAGCCGTGCGAGCTGTGTCGAAACCAACGAAACAACCTGTAGTCTAGCCAACATTTCACGGACCTGTGTCCCTAGCCTTTCTCCCCTATAGAATTTTCCCTAGGACGCGGAACACCCCGATCCAACTCAGATGGGACACAGTATATTTTTTCTGTTAATACTCTTGTGGCCAGTGGTGAGATATGTGAAGGGTGTTTTCGCGCATGCGCGGCTAATTTAGCATCGGTAAAGTAAATGTTTGTTTATGTGGGGTTAATTTTACCTCGACCATTATCCATCTACATATTATTTGAATAAAAACGCACTTTAAAATTGTGTTTCGTCGATTTTATAATAAGATCAGATCCAAATAAGACGAAGATTTATGTTTTAAAATGAACAATTTGCAACTTCTTCTTATTAGTGCACTTCAAAATAGCAATTTTAACACCGCCGGGGTCACTTTAACCCCGTCTGATTCGCGGGGGGTTAATAATATCACAGATGAGGTATAATATAGACCTATCATCCAATGTATTTTTGTGGCCCACTTTTTTGGGGTCACGTAACCCCATTACCATTTTCGTGTCACATCTTCAGTGGTAGGAATTAAAATTAAGAATAGCTATATATAGTCACTGAAGTCTCGCGAATATGAAAAAATAAACGAATAATTCTAAAAATCTCTGATTTTTTGAACAGTAGATATTTCAGAACACGAGACATGAAGTCCCATAAGATGATAGGTCTATCCTTATTCCTCGTCTGTGATAATATTCTTTTCAAAAGACTTTGCGGTAGTTTTGTACCATATTGCGTTTCAAATATTGCCGCGGTTTTGAAGAGCCGACAACGTTGTATGTAAGTAGGGTTTGAAGGTCGCTAAATTTGGTAACATATACATTGAAGATCTTAACGAGAGTGTCACCTCTGATATATTCAGTTGTAGCAGACTGGTTGTAGCATAAAGAGCGGCAACAAGAACGTGGAGTAAGTTTAATGTTCTTTCGCGTGTTTGAAAACAGACACACATGTATATATGTATATAGTGGCAAGTCTCGTATACGCACGCCATCATAAGATGAACCGTTCAGCCTTCAATTGTTGATTGACGGCTCCTGTTTTGAAATCTTTCGACAATATTATTCTCCTATGAACAAATGGAGGCAAAATAGAGCGAATTTAAAAATACAGCATCACTGTGCGTTGGCTTGTATTATCGTGTTGATCGAAATCTATCTAAGTGGAATAGATTGGAAGAAGTAAACGTCAGCATCGTAATTTAACCTCTATTTGCTTTATTAGTTGAATGAAAATCAACGTTGTGCAGATATTTCTTTCTGCGAAGAATTGATCTTGAAAGACAAATCGCGTTAAGATGAGTGTGAGAATGTTAAAGGATCCTGCTACCGTGAATTGCCGCATATTTGTGGGTCATTTGCAAACGGATGATATGACCAAACATGAACTGGAGGAACATTTTTCAAAGTATGGAAAGGTTATCGGTTCGGCGATAAATCGAGGTTTCGGTTTTGTTCAATTCGAAGAGGAACAGTCTGCACAGAAAGCTATACAAAATGAAAATGGTGCTATGTTCAAAGGCAGAAGAATAGGTATCTTTATTTAAAAGATTCTTTCACTTGAGTATTTGGACGTAGTCTATTTCTCAACAGTTTTAACCTTTTTAATACCAGGGGTTATTTCGAAAACATGTCGTATAGTGTCAGGTAGCACGATTGCACTGTTTTGTTTCTATGTCGAGAAATGTCAAGCCGGATCTTGCTATTTTCTGAACTATTTTCCTAATTTTTGTGCTACCAATTAAGTATTGTGACCAAACACTGGCATTATGCGACATGACTATGCTGCATGGCACTAAAATGTTTATGCTAAATGCTTATCTTGTCTTAAATAGATGTGAGACCAGCAAAGAAAGACAGTCAATCTGCAGGTGTTGGGCCAAAGCCTCAAGGAGGTCCTAATAATCAGTTTAATTCTAATAACAATCATTTCAATCCTGGGAGTGACTCTTTCAGTAGTGGAAGTTTTGGAGGAAATTCCTCCTTCAATGTGAACCAAAGTTTTGGTTCTGATGCATCGATGAGCGATACACCAAAAGGAAACAACATGCCAAATAGAAATGATCAATTCAATGATGGAAATCAGAACAATGATCAGTTTGGAAATCAAAACAGAAATAATGGAAATGATCAGTTTAATAATATGATGCAGAATAAAGGGAATAATCAATTTAGTCCAGGTAATCAGAACAGAGGCGGTAATCAGTTCGGGCCTGGTGGAAATCAAAATAAACCAGGAGGGAATCAAAATCGAAATGTGAATAATCAGAATAATCTTAATCAAAGCGGTGGAGGAGGTGGAGGAGTGAACAGTGGTGGTGGAGGAGGTAGAACAAGAGGTAATAGAGCTGGAAAGAATCGTAATAAAAATAGAGACAATTCGGGAGGAAATAACTTCAGGGATCGCAGTCCTATGAACAGGAATGTTCGTTTAGAAGACAAAGGTGGTAGAGATTGGGATCATAAACAGGGAGATAGACCAAGAAACAACAATTTTAATAGAGACTCGTTTAACGATAGTAACAATCGTTACGAAGATTTCAAAAATAACGGACCAAGAGATATGAACATGAGTTTTAAGTAAGTTAAAGCATTAGTTATCGGTAATATTTTTTGTACATGTTACTAACTGTTCTATTGGTTTATCCATTAGCAACACAAGTAGCACGAGTGAGTATTCAAACACAACAACTGAAAAGAATGACTGTGAGATTATTGTTGTCAACAAAGCATTAACGTACGTATAAAAACGTGTGTGTTCTTTAGAACAGGTTGTAAAGTTTCATGAAGGTCATTTTTTAACATCTAAATACCTTACCTACAATCATTGTTAGAGTCATGATTAATTCATTTAGCTTTACACCTGATAAATAAATAAATAAATTCGGATTACCTCTCCAATTGTTGTCTACGATAACAGGGAGTATGCAGAGAGCATTGAGGCGAGGCTAAAAAAGATTGGGCTAACTGTGGATTTACTGTTTCCGAACGAAGATGTACTTCTCAGTAGGGTTTTAGGAAATATAGCAAGTCGTGGGTGTTTGTATGCTGTTGTAGTTACGCCCGTCAATCAAGAACATCATTCGCTGACGCTAAATATTCTGCACGGTTTACCACAAGGTATTTACTCCAGTACCTTAACGACCGCGTAATTTTCTATACTAACAAAACTTCAAATTTTCATGTAGAACACAGAAACATGCTCGTCGAAGATGCCATTAATTTAATATCGCGTGACTTCGCCAATTACAAAGCCGGCGGTCGGTCTGTGCCGTTGAACACACCATTTGCGAACGAACGACATCCCGACGCTATACAAGTTCTTTTAAACATGTTAGCCGATAACCACCAATTAACAGTACTACAGTACGATCGCGTGATAAAGTACCTCGAGATTAAGCGAGAGGAACAAGTGCAAGTGGAATTGGGAGACGTGAAAGATCTGCCAACGACAACAACGATAGCAGTCAACGACCCCAAGCAAGCTGAACTGCAATCGAGAATACTTAATATTTTAAATAGTAATAAAGCAAATTCAACGGCGCCTGTTCCCAGCCCAGTACCAGCTCCAACATCTGCACCAACACCTGTCCCACCAGCTACCTGGGGATCAGGTAAAACTTACAATATTCTATTTTCGAAGTTCAAGGAAAAAATTCTATACTCAAAGATTGTTTACATGATCCGCATTATTGTAACGTGTTTATGATCAGGAAACCATTCTGACAAAGTTAGTTATTAGTCTTTGTTCCAGCAAACTTTCACAACGTTACAACATGCACGCTATAAGTGCAGTCTTCTCGGTTTTTTTTTTCACTTTTCGCGTAACAGTCACGTGTTGTAACCGTGACATTTATTTCTCTTCTCTTTAAAATTATCGATATCCGATTATTCGCGGCGCGAGAAATATTTTCATAGACCTTCTGCAGCACGGTTTTGCACATTTAAAAAGGTCCTTTTGGAAACGTATCAACAATTCGGAGAACGATTCGATTTTTTTACATTTTTTTTGGATTTGTTTGTGCGCATTTCATGAACATGTCCAAAAAAAAACAGCAATTCCTTTCGAAGTTGTTCGATGAGGTTTCTAGCAGAGAAGTTTCGAATAGAAAGTATTGTACAGACACGTTTTGTCTAAATACTTTAGACAAATAGATAGGGGTAAAAATTTCTGACTGTTGAACGTAAGTGATTCGATTGTAAGATGAACTTCGTACGCTTTGGAATATTTTTAAATCGCGTTCTCAGTGCGTGTAGTGTTTCTGTGCCTGTCTCCCACATGATGCAGTGATCAAAGCGAACGAACTTCAAATATATTTATTGCTGGTATTACACAACCGCTAACTACATGAGTACATCATGTTATGCCAGCAGCATCAACTGCCACAACAGCGTCCACGACAACTACCACTACGGGAGTTTCACCGTCACCTCTGCTTAACGATCCGACAGTTCAAAAGGCACTTGACAGTCTTTTGCAAGGCAATTTGCTCAAAAGCATCGGCGATCAGCAACCGGCCACGACACCGACACCTCTGTTTGCCGCTTTCTCGAATATCGGCCGATTTTAATAGATCATTTTTTTCTCTTTTTCAATCATATATTTTTCTTATCACGTTTTGTCTCCTCCAGCAGGAAATCTCGTTTCATTTTTATTTAATGAAATGAATATTCTACATGCTATATTTGATAGTATACCGGGAACTAGTTAATATCGTCATTAACATCAAGTGGTTTTGATATTCATCTCGGGTGATGTGTTAGCATGCTTATACGTGCATAAAATACTACACTTTTTGAACATAGGATTTATAAGGATTCACAAGTTCTATACAGTATTCCACTGTTGTTTAACGAGGTTTGTTCTTTGTTACTTTCTTGTCTAATTCGCTTCAACCACTAATGAAAATGATTGATTCTTATATTTTTCCATATATCAATATGAGATCAGTTTTGGAAATTATTTGAATCATGTAAAATTGCCTTGTAGTATATGTTTAATTGCAGGATGTAAAAACATTTTGAATAATACGTTTAATTATACAAGTATTGAAATCTGTCATAAGGATATAATGAAAAATATGTGATGAAAATTCGACGTTCCACGGTTATTTAACAAAATAATACGTATGTCAAATAACAATGAAATGCTGTAGATATTGTTTGTATGATTCGCGATATCATAGGTGTACTCTGATATTTGCTTATACGTTCAATCCTTTCATTCCAAGGACAGAACTTTTAACTTAGTACTCATAACATTATAAACCGATGAGACATTGTGTATTAGATGTATAGTACGCGTTTGATCACTTTAATTATCTCGATTATTTTTAGAGATATTAAACAAATTGATTCTCAAAAATTATATGATTACAGGGGGATCAGAACGTGATAGTAATAACTTTTATAGGTGAAGGGTTTTCAAAAATTTGAAGATTAACTTTCATTTTTTAAATGGAACTGAAGTTTGTGAGATATTTTGTATAAGAGTTTAAAATATTTCACGAATTAGTAATCTTTGACATTGTATTCTAATGTTTCATTAGAATATTTTCACGATTCGACTTATTTGAAAAGATATGCAGTTCCATTAAAAAAAAAAAAATAAATAAATAAAATTGATTTTTAAATCTTTGAAAATTCTTCAGCCACAAAATAATTATTACTATTGTGGAATGGTAACTTTTTATTTGAAAAAAATGAGTTGCAACCTAATATTTGAATGAAATGTGAAAATATTTTAATAAAACAATTTTACATGCGGGCGAATGAAGGGTGTCTTAAATTGCTATTTATCTGGCAGTTACTTATCGAGCGCATACTGCATATCTAATGATTTTCAAGTCGAAACTGTATGCCTATTTTTACCCCTTTGCTTCCTATTGCTATAACGTTAACCAAGGCATGAATCATACTTTGGGTATTAAAGAACAAGTTTAGAATATAATTGTATACTGCACTTCATTGAAGCTTGAATAGTTTGTTTTAATGAACAGATTACTTCAATACGTAATATATTGATTTAGTGATTGACAATTTGATTATAAAGAAAATTGATCATTTACTACAATTATTATTTCCAATTTAGTGTGTAGAATTGATTAGATTATCATTTTTATGAATTCCCGTTGTCGCTTGGGTCTCTTTTATAGCTTCTATTAGTTCCAAAAGATTGTGTTGTCGATAACTACAATGTGTCATGTAATTACGACTTCCATTGAGTTTAGCAAAAGAAAACATGTGGGCAAATTTATAAGCCTTGTAAACATTGTCTAATGTAAAAGTATACATATACATATAAATAGAAAGCATTTCATTTTTCTAATAAATTACGATGCTTATGAAATATTGTGTTTCCTATCGCATCTGTGATAGCACAGGTGTTCTTGTCATAAAGAAAGTAAAAAGTAAAGATCATTGAATGATTTACATGAATCCTGTATTATTACGTAACTTTCAATCAGTTTATTCACATAAATGTATTACATGAAGAAAGTTTTGCACAGTTTTTACGTCAAGAATTAGACAAACATCGTGTATAACATCAATAAAATGTTTTTAGGAATACTTTGTCTTTTATTAATAACTTAGTACAACGTTGACGCTTCACTCTCATGGATCTAGAAACAAGAAAATACATGTCTGTTTAACCGAACTTCAGTTTTGTAAACCTAGTACATTAATTCTTTACATACCTTAAGGGGTATAAGCTTTGAACTCAAACGTAGCTGTATTATGTTATCAAGCGACAAAACAAATCAGTGCACAAAGTGAAATATATCCTATATAAGTAAATGTGATTTGCAGGATGTAGGTAAGCATAGTATTAAGTATCAGCAGGTAAGCAAAGCTATATCAGTATAAATAAGCGTAAAAACGTGTTATGTTGACATGTGATTGAATCTACCTAAATAATAACTCTTCAGGTACTGTTCTGCGTGTACTATCTCTTCGCAAGGCTGAGACACTTCCTTGTACAGAATACCGAGAACAGATTTCACAGCGTCAATGTCGTACATGTTCTTTACCAATCTCTGTTTATATGGTTTTAGTTTCTCTACAAGTTCTTTGTTCTTCATGATGGAACCAACGTGGTTCTGAAGAATTTCATTATACATTGGCCAGTCAGACTCACAAGCAGGACAGTTGCACTCGAAGAAATAGTCCTGCATTATTTTCTCTCTTCTTTCAGATCTTGGCATATGTGCATATGCAGCACCATAGCCAGTGAATATTTGATCTCCAGGATATATTGGTTCCAGAGCACGAGTAATCATTGTCAATCCCTCAAAATGACGAAAAGTGTTCGGAGCACAGGAGTGATTGTATAAGCTATGCGCTACATATAGCCCCGAGCCGGTTTTAATTCCTGGCTCCTGTTGTATCTGGAAAATAAGTTTTAGAAACTGTAACTCGATCGGTGTATTAAGTTTTCATTTTGTGTTCTATTAAATTTTTGATGAGTATTATGAACTGTATTTTATATTTCAACGTATTTATGAAATAAATTACTGTGAAGCAATTAGAAGACATTATGACACAGGCGCGAAACATGAGGCTGCCACAGAATTGTAACTCGGGCACATTATTAATGTCATTTAATTGATCCATTTCGTATTTCTTGCAGAAGAAATTAGTCTGTGTGGCCAGGAGGATAGAAGCAAGGGCTGAGATGCAGGCGAATGCGCTGATTCCAATGAGCGGTCTTGTTGTCATGTTGGTTGCAAGGCTCAAAGCAGATCGTGAACTGTAACTGTCGAATATACCTTCATCTGTAAACCCTGCAGTTCTATCGTCTGCAAAAATGAAATATTTTATAAAATCTATACCTGCACAGTATGTTATAATTCAATATATAGTCGGTGACAAAGTTAAGTAGGTACCCTTTAAAAACTAATAATTTTTTCAAAATTCTATCAAATGTTTTGAGTTTTGTTTTAGATGTTAGAATAATTACTTTATTAGATAATGTGTAAAAAAAATTTGTTTAAAATTGTTATTGCTGGAACTTTCGAAGAAAAAAGTACCCATAATTAAAAATATGCCTTTTGTAGGTCTAAATAAATTATGTACACGCACAAAGCTATTTTTAACTCATTTTTCAATAGATTACCTAGTAAACTAATCCTTTTAACATCTCAAAAAACCCAAGTCGTTTGATCCAATTTTAAAAATGTGATTAGTTTCTAAAGGGTGTCCACTTAACTTTGTCTCCGACTGTAGTTTCCTATGATTTCTTGTGTGTTTGAAGCATGATTTATATATATCTTTATATTTTTCATTTTAGCTGTAAAATAAGAAAGCTCTTGTTTACCTGGATTACACTCTGCTACTTTCATGTCTCCACGCAACTCTGCAATCCTTTTGCCCTTTGCTGTTACTACAATCAAAAAACGAACAATTTTGGTAAGCATTCGTACCTTGTCTTTGTCAACATTGAACAAGTTTTCTAGAACCGATAGAATTGGACACTCCAATTCATGTGCCATATCCCATGCTATAGATCTACATTTTTCTGAGCAATACACAGACATTGGGCAGTTTGGACACGGAATTAAATTGTAGCTTCTTGATAGGCAATGATGACAATGTGTATAATACCTGCAAGTACAAAATTATAATTATTTTTGTACTTGTAAATTAATGTGACCGTAACACATATCTCTGCTGTCTTCTAATATTTGAAGAATGTTTATAGGAGATATCTTGTATGGTCGTATAAATTTACAATTTTACAAATATTATATTGAAAAGAAATCGTTTACTTTTGTGTATAAATAATATGCGCATATGGATCTTCGAAAGAGACAATGTCGCCAGGTTTAAATTCTTTAGTAGCTTCTAAATGACGTCCGTATTTTTCATTATAAGCAATTCTAATACCGTCGCTAACAGCAGGAACTTCTTTACTAGCACCATAAGCTAATTTTAGAGGGCCCTCATCTGCTAGATATCTTGGTTCTTTTTTTTCATTACTTGGTGGAGCACTAGAACCATTAACTGAATTTTCCTCATTTCCATTAACATGTCCATTTTTGCATGCATCTTGATTTCCGGCTTTTCCATTTCTGAATTTTACAGTTATAGGTTCCTCCATAATTTTTTCTGATAAACACATGCTCATTAATTTCTCTGGATCAATAAAATCATCCTTTTTAATCTTCAATTTCTTTTTTATTTCGTCCATAGCCTTCACCCCTCTTTCTTTCAGCTTCTTTCTCTTTTCTTCCGGGTATCCAAGATCCAGAGCGGTATCAATGTCTATCAAACACTCTTTGAACATTTGTTTTCTGTATAAAGCCGCTGATCTGTTAGCATGAGCATGAGACATAAGTTCATTATTGTTCGCATATGCTAAACTCATTGTGTAATATTTTATGGCTTCGATATCATCACCCATCACAAAATGCTGGTTTCCTATTTTTTAAAAGTTCATAAAATTATACTATCGAAATTGAAATTCTATATTCATGAATAAATATTTGTCACCTTCTTCTCTGTAGCTGATCGAATCTTCTTCGTTTTTCGTTTCAGGAACTAAAGTGGGTAATGAAGACCTCAACATGTTTTGCAAAATATGACCAACGAGTGCTTCACACTGATTTTGTAAACCATATCCACCATGTGATGTGTGACTTTGTTTTAAAGTTAATACTAGTTTCTTTGCTGTATCCATATCCATCATTACTGCTTCTATAGAGAAGATACTTCACAAAAAATTTATCGATTTATGTCTTTCAATTAAAGAATTGAATATAGATATAAATATAAAATAGATTATACCGCAATTGTCTTATTATAGGTTCTTTTTTATTGTTGTATAATTATTGTTTTTATCAGCTGAAGACAAAATAATTGTTCACAAACTTCCCCTACAGAACATAAGCGGATACTGAATGAACTGTAGTGAACTATGTACTGGCAGAAGCAAAACTGAGAGGTGAAACTAAAATTACCTCAAGTCAGATGATAGAGGGAAGGCAGAAACTGTATGACTGTGTAACCACGTTTTAAATCATTCGTTAAAGTCATAAATTAGTGATATAACGCATACAGAATATTACATTTTCATTTTTGTTCACGTGTTTTGTTATAAACAAGTCAATATGAGTAATTTTCAAATTTTTGGCAACATATTGAATATTGTAGCATGTTAAACATAAAACTATATTGTTACATGCTTCAACGTGTAGTTAAAATTTTACAGTTTATTATATTATGACTACTCTTTAACATCCATATCTTCCTACTTGTTAAATACTTTTTCAATGATTATATACATCGTTTGATTTTAGAAGTGCGTTAAGTATGAGATAGCAATATTAAGATAGACCATAATATATAAAATTTAAAAATATTCCACAAATATAGAACAAGGAGGTAGTTTTTCTGTCACGTTGCATGAGCACTTTGTAATGAGAACAATTTGGCAGACATCCAAATTTCATGCTACGGTTACCACTGTCTTGAATTCAACCTTTAATCAAACGAATACATACACAATTGTGGTAGTTAACTATTATATAAAGAATAAGTAACTGATTCCTAAAATACAATACAAATTTTTCTTTATTGTTTGAGTATCTCATATAATTATTTAAGATTTCTATAATTATAGTAAAATAATGTTATGGGGAGATAGAATAAGTATAAGAAAAACTATATAAAAAGAGTGTAATAAATTTATTAAGAGTTTATCACATAGTAACAATTAATATGTGGAGACATTAATGATTATACATATAAGATAAGTAAAATGTGAAAGTGTTTACCTGTACATAGTGTGAATAATAAAATGCATGTTCTACTATGGGAATTTGACAATTTATAAATGAATAATAATGCATAAACAATCTTAGTTCACATCATGGAAGAATTATGTGCATGCTTGACTAGATCAGTCTTCATCTGCTTCTAAATTTATACGACTACCAAACTTTGCATATAACTGAGTTTTTAAGTCACTTATGGTGCCCTCCATGTCGCTACACTTGCTTTCCAGATTCGAAATTTCTTTTTTCTTCTTCTCCTTGATATCTTCTAAGTAACCCTACCGACACATATCATTTTAAATTACGGAGAATCACTATATCATTAAATACATTTGTACTGTGCTCAGAAATGTTTTTAATCGTTTCAAGTAATAAAAAAATTAAGTTTAATAAGAATTTAAGAAGTAAATAATGTATAAATTTGTACTTTAAAATTGAAAAACTAAATGGATTAGAGATTGACAAACCTGTGTTTTCTCCATATCTTCATAAATAAAAATTTCACCGATGTAATAAGGTATCTTTGCGTCTTCATCTAATAGGACTATTTCGTCACTGGCATCTTCCATATTTTTTAAATCGTTCTGTAGGAAGCGTTACAATTTAGTGTATGCAACACTGTGCATATCCAAATAAGGTTATAAGTAATATGAAGCGTTTGTTACTGACAAATTTATTAATACCTGTTTCATTTTCAATTCTGTTTTAAAGTAATGCAATTTCACGTTCAGTCTTGCGAATTTATTAATTTTCTGTTGATCATCATATGTAATATAAACGTCAGAATCCTGTAATATGATAGAGGTTAGGAAAGCAATTTAACCATGAAAAGTATGAATGAAAAGTAAATGTTATAGAGCCTCACCGCCTGAAATCCTCCTTGGATGTTTTTTCTCCCCGACATATTCGCTATTTTTTTATAAATTATTATTTAACACTGATTCAAGTAATAATTTTGAAAAAAATTAACGTCAGTCTATAAGGGTACATAACCTTACATTCGTATGTCACAGAGTATTTAACTAGAGGCGAAGCTTCTACCAAAACTTTTGACATGCATGTTTTGAAAATTTACAAAAAATTTCAGACGAGTTTTGCCTCTAATTAAGTATTTATTCTATGCTTTTGTAATTTGCGGTCGACCGTTGAAAACGGAGCGTTATATGTATTCCTTCAAAATAATGAATAAAAATATAAGAATTTCCATTTTGTAATTGTTATAAAATAAAGTACTGTATCGTTAACTTAAGACAATCGTGAGTAGCATTCAAACAAATAGTACTTATATTTAATTTTCATGCAAACGTTTACTGAGATATTAATTTGAAGGTTTTTATTAATAAAATAATCATTTTTATCATTTACAGCTAGTTATGTATTTTTGTTTGTTCCATATATTTTTTAATATATGTCGATAATATTAAATAGCGAAAAAAAATACAGGTCCCACCGAGATTTGAACTCGGATCGCTGGATTCAGAGTCCAGAGTGCTAACCATTACACCATGGGACCTTGTACAATTTCATTCAACAACATCTATTTGAATATAGCATTAAATGAGTAAAAATTGCAGCTATGATTTATTTCCTCTCTTAAGCGCTTTTTAAATTAAATATAAAATATAGTTCTTATCATTTCATATATGTTCAATAACGAAAAATTTATGCTATTGTAGTGCAAACGTTTATTAAGATAGAAGCTATATTTTACATACATTTTTACATATGTAAGACGCTCTTTTTATATAAAGTAAAGTTACAAAATACTATTAAGTATATAAAATATAAACTTATTACGAAAAGAATTTTAACGTGTTAACAATTTAAAAATAGAATTGTACAATGCTAATTACTGTTACATTTATTACATGGTTATCAATTGATAAATCTTTATATCAATTATTTGATTCTGTATTGTCAGTAATTGTATCTTTTGTTAAACTTTCCTTGTCCTCTGAATCGTTTTCTTCGTCTTTTGACTCTGTGCTCTCATCAGTTTTTATTTTCTGAAAATAACAATTATATGATCGCATATTAAAAAGTTTAGTAGAATAAGGAGTACCGAGTACAAATCATTATTTGTTATTACATTTGTACTATTTGTAGGTTCTTTGACGTTGCATATTTCCAGCAAGTTGTATTTCTTGAATTTGTAGTAATTTGGGGCCACAGATATAAGACAGACACCACGTATCACTTCCACTATCACTGCAAGTTCTGGGTTCTTCAGATCCGCTTTATTGCCAGGGTTCTTCTTGCTGATTATTTCAGCCAGATCCTTAATAATTTCCTCTCTATGTATACTATGGTTACTGTGGCGACTGCAATAGAGTTGTATAAGTATGCTTATAACTAAAAATAACTTTCATTTTTATAGATTTTCTGGAAAAAAACATACTTGAATACAATACTAAAAGTTTTTGGTTCTTGAGCAAAATATTTTTCAAGAACTGAATCTGCTTTTTGCTTGATGTCGTTCATATATGCTTTGCATACAACTTCGATAGGAAGTAATCTTAATATGTATCTTGTACGGTGTTCTTTAGTTTTGTCTAATTCTGTAACAATTTTGGTAACCAGCTCTAGAGGATTTGACAAAGAACTTCTTATGAAAATTACATTTTTTACACCGGTATCCACTACCTGATAAGAAGAATACAAATATGTATTATTTTGTTAAATACTTAAATTTGTTAAATGACATTCGTTGAATTTACCTGAAATTTTGTGTGTACTGCCTTTAATTCATTGATTTCTTTGCTCAAAGAAGTTGAGATGTCATCATCATCATCACCTTGTTCTTTATCACTGACAGAATCATTTTCTGCTACAGTAGCTTTGGTGTTATCGTTATTAGAGTCCTTGAATTAAAAAGAGTCTTTTTCATGTGCCACTGTTAATTCTTTGATTTCCACCGTACCTTTGTGGTTTCTGATCCATAAATTTGATCAGCAAATTCATTAAGTATTTTATAAGCATCCCGTACGCAATCTTTCTCACGAAAATTGCACGTGCATAAAAAACCCGTTAAACCTGGTTCTAGGCTGAACTGTTTACGTCTCTTCTGGTTATTACCATTGTTTTGGTAATAATTTTTCTTCTTTCTTTGTACATCCATTTTCCAAGGAAATTCAAAAACAATCCACAATCTACAAGAGAAAAAATGGATTTTATATATTCAAGTAAAAATACGTACTTTATACAAGAATGTAACTGCGCTTATTATGAAAAATTAATGCCATGCGGTCGTTGTTAGTCAATATTTCATTTACATAAGATTGTGTTGATGGTCTTAATACATATTCAAAATAACAATTGTAATTGCTAGTAATAAACTTTGTAAAATTACGTACAATATTTATATAGTTGCGGTAGAACTTGAAATCACTGACACTTGACTGTAATGTTTACCGGAGTTAAATTTGGTATTCCTACGTGAAACTAACCTGTAATCTGCTGTAATTATTGAGTTTACGGTGGGTGCAAAACGAAATAACTAGACGATATTTCACCAGTATGTTGCTTGCGAGGGAATTTCAAATTGTGTTACATAAGACATAAATAAAATGAAATAAATACGTTTATTGTCAATATTTTATAAAAATATAATATGTTACAATTTATAGGAGATCTGCCATGATGATTTTTCGACGTACAGCGTTGCTAAAACCTTCTTTATATTTGTACCAAATGCCAGTTTTCATTAAAATATCGCGTGAGTTGTTTGATTCTTTGTCTTTGTTCTTTTGCTTGTCTTCGTTCACCGTGACGATCCTCCCAAAAAAATCTTTATAAACCTATAACAAAAAATAATTTCATTAATATGGTATCTGCAAAAAATTGCACAAGTATAAAAACAATATATGTAGATCAAATTTACAATTTCCTTCTTTTCTGCTTCAATTTTTTTAGGGTTTCCTGCAGAAGTGGGCGACTTAGCAATTTCGTTTTGTTTCTTCGTTTTTGTTTCCGATTCTGCTACCTTTGTTGTATTTTTATTTTTCACGTTATTGTTATCTTTTTTTTCTGAGGTACTATTTGTCTTGAGCAATGCATTCGAGGCACGCCGTAAGCGTTCAGCTTCCAGCTCTTGAACAATTATTTGTTTTACCGCGTACGCAAGGGTTCGACGATGTTTGCACTGAGGTAGAATACCAACTTCAAATATGTTCCTGGAAGAATGAATGAAATTGATGTTCTTCAAGCAAGATTTTAGTAGTAATCTGTCAACTTACGGATCTAGCGTATAGTCATAGGTCCCATCGATCGTTTTCTCTTGGGCGAATGTCAAACCAAACTCGAGCAGAACATTCACCAAACGAGCAATGTCTTCTCGTTCTTTGGCGGAATGTAGATGCCCAGATACTGTTCGTAATCGTGGGCATAATAGGTCCGGTAGAAAAGGAGCAATATCGACTGCCAATGTTATGACATCACGCCCGCTGCTTCTATAAACGGTTGTTAGAATTCCTACATTTTTCGCTTGCTTCTGGTGCATCTGTAATTTATAAATTAGATTTACAAATTGTCGCATAGATATCACATCTGCAGTTCGGACTTCTTACTTCGAATGACACAGACGGATAAGATAATTTAACGGCTATCGATTTGGCAAAATATAAATGCCACGAGATAAACGCGTAATTCGTATATGGCATAACCGACCAGACTTGTGATTTTGCAACTAGAGATAATATTTCGTCGAAGAACTGAAACCACTGCAAGCACAGAGATACATTGTTCAGTTTGTCGGAACAGATTTCTGGATAATTGTGAAATATGCCCTGTGCTAATTTATCCGTCTCCCCTGAAACAAGATATAAATTGTTATTAGTGAAACGTACACAAGATGAGTCTTGTAGCAACATTATAAGACTCGCTCAGCATATTAATTATTAGACTCGAATTTTATGTAAAAATGAGTAGGTGCAATTTGAAAGAACAGCAAGATTATATAAATTTAAAAGTATGGATGTATTATTTCGAACTTATTGTAGTTATTATACATCCGCAGTCTATTAATTACGAGCAAGAACCTACCGTTTTGCACTGTTTTCAACACAAGACGAACTCTCTCTGGAATAGGAAGTACTCCAGCCCTGTTCATAGGTATTGCTAGTATTTGCTTCCATGAGTCGAATAATCCTTTCCTGCTGTCTTTCAACGCAAATGACAAATCGTCTCCCAACTTGGCGCCGCCCATGTACTGCAGTGCCCCCAAACATGATCGAACATCGCAACCGGATATCTCTGCTAATTTCAAAAGCGCATCTGGATTGACTTTTAGGCTTTCCTTTCGCGATATTTCCATCAATCTGTCTGCCAGCCTCGCAGGACTCACTTCCGGTACTGGTATAATAAGCGCAGCTATTCTGAGTGGTCTGTTGTGCATAATTTTTTAATGTATGTCTGGTTCTTGATGCTTATCCTTTCATACGTTAACACTCTCACGGCCGTCGGTAAGTCTTTTTAGACCCAGAAATCAAAGTTTTGCTATTTACGTCTTTCTATCATTTTGAGCAATAATTCAAGGAAAACAACGAATGTAGAATGTATAAATACTGATGAGATATTTTATAAATATTTCCAAAGCAAACATTTTAAAAATAGTGCACTCCAATATACATTATAAAATAAATGAATTAAATAACCATTTTTACGTAAATGGTAGTATAGAAATGTCTGGGTTTGAGGAGACCCACCGATGGCCGTGCGAGTGTTAATCAATCAAACAAAGTCACCTTAATGAAGGAGTATACGGTTCGTTACAAATGCATATTACAGGCCGGTTGCAAGTAGTTGATTGCTTATTCCCCGTTCCCTTTTTACCTTTCTGGACTAGTTTACCTTGCACAAATTGGAGTAAGAGCTCAATCGAAGCTGCCGGTGCCCCATCGATTTCATCTAGAACTATACAATTCGGTCGCCGCTCGCTTCCCATCACTGCTCTCATTTGCGTCGATGAAAGAAGGACCTGTCTGAGTTTAAAAATGCAAATTAATAATAGTACCGATTCTCTTTCATTCTTTCGTGAATTTACCTAAAGGCGTCAGGACTTCTTTCATCGCTGGCATTAACTTCCACCACGTTGTAGCCAGCATGTTTAGCTGCCAGATGAGCTAATGTGGTCTTTCCCAATCCAGGTGGTCCAGTTAACAAAACTATCCTTCGAATTGGGAATCCATTGCTGTCTACCTCTTCAAAATCTTTTTCCTGTTTGATCTTTTCACTGACGAATTGCCTATTTCTGAACATCGAATGTTGTTTCTTCCTTTTTCTCTCAACATAATTTCGGTTGAATACCACTTTATCCCAGAGTTTTATCCAATGTAATAAATGTCTGTTCACACTCTCATCTGAAAGCAATTCTATATAAGTTCTTGGCCTGTACTTATCAACCCACAGTTCAGAGTCCTGCACATCGTCTGTGGTAGAAGTATTTCCAACAGTTTCACAACTAATACGCTTGGCATTCTGTACCATCTGTAAAGTTATAATAAAATTGTACAATATATTTCTAACACTTCTGTTTATTTACTTACGATTTCTTCAGCTTCCGCCTTCAACTGACTATAAGGTATAGGCAGTAGATCAGAAAATTTATGTTCACTGCTATTCACACTGGGTACTGCATCATTTTTTACTCTGATGTATATACGCTGTGCATCATGTGGTCTAGTTAGAGCAACAAAATTCCATCGTGGAACTCTTAAAGACATTGTGTCCTTTTTCCTACATGAAATTGGCAATTGATGAATACAATAGTGATTAAAATAGTGAATAAAATAGTTCCTGTATTTTGCATACTCTTCAAAGTGTTTTCTTTTAACAGTCACTCCTTTATTGTGCTCGTGGAATTTTTCTCTGGCACCTAACACTGCTTTGATTACCTCTTGAGGCTGATCCCAGCGTGGTTTCTTTTCTTTATGTTCGTAGATATCAACTGTGGTGATTAAAAATACATTTAAATAAATCAATCCGATGGATATAATAATATAAAATTATACAGATTACTTACCATAACCATTCAGATCTGTTATATCAGAAATGTCGCCAAACAGGTCATCATAGTTCCGTTTTTTTATACTTTCTGACACAAAGTTATTGGAGCAGTCAAAGTCTTTACTAGTACCAGGGGTACAGAGATCCTTATGGCTATTAGATATAGGAGTATTTAATTCTTTATAGACATTATGCGTGGGAGTGTTTAACTCCTTAAACACACTAGGCGTGGGAGTATTTAATTCTTTCAATACACTAGGTATTGCATTATTGGATTCGTCTTTCTCTTTAGGTACCTTAAGTAAATTTTCCGATCTTTGTGATATTTCCGATTTCTTCTTTTCAATTTCTGCAATACAATAGTTAAAATTAATTACTAATAAACTGACAGATTCAAATTGTCTTGTTTACATAATGTGATAGTACATTAATTAAAATAAAGACATTATTACGAAAATTAAAATATATAAAAGCAAATACATTATTTCGAATGAAATATTTATAATTGATTACTAACGCAGAAAATTAAGTAAATAATTTGAAATTAAATTTTGAGATCAAGGTTATACTTTGCCTACCTTCAATTTCTCTCAAAAGTTCGTACTCGTCTTCGTGAGCTAAATCAAATTCTTCATCCGGATCAGGAAATTCTGAATCCATAATTACAATTAATTATCAAATATTATCAAATTCGAATCCATAAAATAATTAGATATTGTTATTCCATCGAATTAAACCCAGCTGTACATTTCTACCATTCTATTACACTTTCCCGCGTATTTTATGGCGGCAATTTTAAACGAGTTCATGCATACATAAAAAGATACGTGTGAAAATAGTTATGCTAAAGACTATTTTAAATTTTTTAAACATTGCGTTTTTCTGTATCTACGACAGTATTTATACATATGTAGATCACTGTTCGCTTTTCGTGAGTATGCCTCGCATTCCGAGTGACGTGCAGTTACTTCACCCATCGTGCTTCGAATGATAAATACCATTTGCGGAGTGCTGGTCGCATGTGAAATAAAATCGCTTATACATCGCTTAAACATTTTACAAGTGAAGAAAAAAATACGACCTGTCGCCTCTACAAAAATCTTTCAACGTTTAATTGTTAGTTCAATTAAGAACGAAAGGTCACCGTCGGAGATTTGGAAGATTTTATTTACTGACAAAAGAGGGTACTTTAAATAACGGCTTCTGAGAAAGGGGAAACTCAATGCTTCACCAAGCGTTCCGTGGTCGAAACCAGCGCTCCCAGTTGTTGACTATACCAGAGAGGACAATAGCAATCATCAGTGCGTTGCGTGTTGCGGTCCGCGTCAGTCGATGTAGCGCTGCACGAATAACATCGCAGGGTGAGTTCCTCGTTCCGTTTAAAAATAACGTCTACATACGTTCGGTAAACCCTCGACTGACAGTATTACTCTACCAGGTCCGCTGTAGTTTGACAACGAAGTGCTACAATTTAGACTTCATGGAATTAGACAACGATCACCTTTTCCGTGTATCGCCGCTGTACAACCTTCAAGGGTGAACCGCCAGACAGCTCTATCAGGTATCAACTGAAATATGATTTTTCATTGACTTAATCTTTAACTTCTAGAGGATCGGCATTTTTCCGTTGAAAACTTGAATTTTCTTTACAAAAAATTGATATATACACGCAACCAATATGTTACACAAAATTCCCAAGTTTGTCCCTGGCCACTATAGCACCTGTCCGCCCCTCTAAAGGTTGTATGGGGCAGCTGCATCTTTAACAAGGCGCTTAACGGCTAAAGAATTCGTAATACAATATAAACAATATCCATGACATGTTACAGTGGCGTGTAAAATAATTTAGTTTGTTGGTTACATAGTTTGTTGGTTATGCAAATATTCCGTAAAGTATACGTTAACTGTATTCTAATTACAAAGTATAAGATTACAGTTTTGTTTGGTGTTAATGTACTGTATATTTAATGAGCTACGTTCGAATGGTTAAATAAGAATATTTGTGAACGAAAGTTAACTCGGTCGTTGAAGACACGCAACGTTGGTCGATTAAGACACACAGGCAGCCACTGTGAATCCGGTTCCTTGATAATTCCGATCAATAACTCCGCTTGTTTGGGTCTGGGTTGGTCGAGCGATAACATGTTACACTCCTTAAAGAAACGTTATCAACCCGATAAATAAATTTGCGGTCTTATTTTCGTATGTACTCTAAGTGTATATACAGTCTATCGCACGGTACGTACGCGTAAGTAACCTACATAGAAACATCGTTATTATACGCTCGAATATACTCGTTTCGTTAACTTGTAAATTATAAATGAATTAAATGTTAAATAATAAATTTTAAATAATTTCTTTTTTTCCAGACGGTATGAAGCATGCCGAACTTCTTATCTACCAAAGTAGTCGGTTGCATCGGAAAGTGCACTTCCGGTCTGAGCCCCGAAGAATTAGACCGCATCACAGATAATATACATAAAACCCTATCTCATCCGCGAGGCATAAAGATTTTTGAAAGATACTTGGAAAAATGCGAACTTACGGATAGCATCAACTGCCTGAATTTGTACAAAACCTGTTGCGACTTTATCAAGGCGGCGGAAAGTTGTTCGTAAGTAAAACTCATTGATACACGGTTGCAAAATATTACAAATACCAAAGTTTATTCCACTAAAATCAAGCGCATCCTCGAGATGAGAATTTTTTCGCAATAATTCGCTACTTTCAGGTCACATGGCTGGATCGGTAAAACAGTTTACCGGGCGAATGGAATATCCGTTAATTTTGCACAATTTATTTGAATTTAACTGATCGGACTCTGAAATTTGGCATTCGCATTAATGCGGATTTTTATTTTCAGAGAATCGAGAAGGGAGCCATCGCTGGAGGTATTAATAGGCCACGTCACGATAGCGAGAGAAATGGCGGAATATTTGGACGGTGTTACCCAAATAGACATGGATCTTATGCAGAGTTACAACAAGGCTTTAAATAGCGGGTCGAAGACCGATTTGCTCGCCGTTTTACAGGACACCAGATTCCGGTGTCAAGAGTACTTGGAGAATATTCATGGGAGCTTCAAAGAGTACGCGGCACAGCCGTGTCCATTAACAAAGTGATCAACGAATGAACTTTTGTAACTCGCATTTCTTCGCACGTTGACCGATCTGTACTCTCATGATTGCATTTCGTTAAAACAGATCGGAAGTCGACGTGATGCACGCGATTCACGCGTGAGTGCTGACTGATGATGTTGATCGTCACAGATTGACTTCTCTTCCGTACTTAAACTACATATGTAATTTAATAAATATGATAGTTGATATCTCTGTTGTTATATTGATTGTGTGCAATAATACCTCGTCCATTCATTGGTCTAATACCGATTAAAACTGGGATAAGGATCTGTATTTATTAATAAAAATGCAAACAAAAGACAGTGTCCTACCAATGAAGTGTTACCAGAATTATCCGTTGTCTGTTCAACTACTCTGAAGCCGTTCACGCTGGTCCTCAATTTGCCACGAGCGGTTGTCAAGTTGATGATCAGCGTTAATTAACGTCTACTGCCTAAACATTGAACCACCTTTCGAAAATCATGGAACACACGCGTCTGCAACAGATTTTGATTTCCAAGAGGGACTACGTCACGAAGATTAACGGTATTCGCGATACGGTGAACTCTCTGGAGGAAAGTTTCATGGTGTCCCGCAGCCTCGAGGCTGAACAGTGGCTGAAACACACGACGTTGAAGACGAAGAGCAAATTAGTCGCGGACGACTTGAAGAAAGCGAACAAGCGCAGCCAGAATATGCTGAGTACGTAAAGTTTCGGACAAAAATGAACTTCGTGACTGTAAAAATAGTAATCTTGCAGACTTGTTCAGGCAGAGCGTGACGGACATCCGGCTTGGGAACGAGATCGCGTTGCCGGAGTCCTTGAAGAGAGAAGTTCAAAGAACTTGGCATCAGAAGTATTAAAGTTTAACCATCTAATGAAAGAAAGGAATATTATTGAAACAGCCAAATTTCTGGTCAGATACGACTCGTTGCTGATGCAAAACGACCGATTGAGGGAAGAGCTTGCAACCGCCAATCGTTTTCTGAAAGAAAAATGCGCAGAGGTACGTCTACTTCCGGATCTAAATCGTTGCATGATCGCGTGTTAATGTTCACCGATGAAATGCATATAGGTCGACAACCTTCAGCAAAAGATGCTAGCTCTCGGAGAGAGGCTCGCGGAGAGCAACGGAGCCGTCGAAAATGTTTGCAGGAAGTATTTGAGGCTGAAGAAACGGAAGGATGAGCAGGAAACCCTGCTGCGAGGTTCCATCGAGACGCTACAGGTTGAAGCAAAATCAATTAGTGGTTCAAGGCTGCGGAACAATTGCATTGGCCCTGCAATATCTAATAAAGACTTATATGGGGCATACGTGCGAATCTTGTTTCACGACCGCGGAGAAAATCGGGACTACCGCGTCAACGGATTACCTACCAGAAGCGTAAATTTTTTAAACATTGTGCTGCACCCGAAAAAGTAGAAACTTGTTCGTTCACCAATGAAACTGTTGTCGCCATTAGGAGAAATTGATTAAGAAGCCCCTGGTAGTTAATCTTTAATTTTTATAGGACTATTAAGTTACCGCTGCTAGGCACATTTTATTTTGCACGAAGATCCGCAGTCTTAATAGCGAACCGGTTTGAAACGTTGAAAATGTTCACTCGTTAGGACATGTTGAAGAAAGCAAGTGGCACGACTACAGAGAGAATGACTATGTCGCTGAACCCGAGCAAGGAGATGCTGCTGGCCCAAGAAACTCGACGGAGCGATCGTCTGGCGCACGAGAACTCTCTCCTGAGGGTCCTCTTGCAGGAAGCAAGACGCGACATCAGGGTCGGCGCGGTCTCCATCGAAAGGACACGCAGTTAACTCGAAAGGAAAATTGTAAGCTTCGATCACGTCGTAGAACGGAAAGGAAGAACGGAGGCAAGAAGAATCTGTAAAGCCATACAGTTGCTTCTTTTTAGCACGTAAAGGGAAAGAGCAGGCGTTCAGGTCGCGTTCCCGAACGCGGGGCCAATGTTTAAGGACACCAAAATTATGCAACCGAAGGTAATAACCGGATAAAAGAGTCACGGTAAATTGGATCAGTGCCGATCGATGCCCAGTGCTTCACTATAAAAAGAGCAACACTGCTGAAAGTCGTCTTACTTGGTGCTGAACAGCATCGAGACCGTTCCGGAGCCAGGTCACTCTCGGTCGCCATGTAAGTTACGTCGAGGTCAACTTCGTTCGACCATTTTACATTTTACTTTTCAGCTTCTCGGTACACGCTCTTTTAATCAAATAAAATGTTCTAAGAAACAGTATTCATGTAATTCGGAAGATCGATTTATTTAATGTATTTAAAGTGTTTGATTCGCATTCTTGACAGGTCCAAAAAATTCGCAGGACCAACACACAGCCACTGCGACACATAGAGTCCTCGAGTGTAAAGCTACCGGAAGCAATCATGTCGAAAATATACCAAGTGCTTCTGACAATCTTCTCGCTTCTTCTCGCTCCATCGATCACCCTGACGTTGCTATGCCTATATCTCTATCGCCGTGTGATCGATGTCGTCTTGAGGATTCAGCTGAAGGAGAAGTACGCAGGTCTGCTCGATGGGACCGACAGCATCTGGGCCATAGAGGAGCCCTCGGCCCTAGCCGTGAGCAACATCCTCTTGATCTTCGAGAAGGACGCCAGGCATTCGAACACAAACTTTCTGGACAGCTTCAGGGAGTTGGTCAGGACTCGGATCCTCTCTTCGCTTCACGAGAAGCTTCTCTACAAGAGGAAGAAGAGGTTCGGTTACTATTATTGGGAGAGAAGCGAGGAGATTGACCTGAAGGAGCGAGTCAGGTGGTTGGAGTACGAGAGGAGCAGCTGCGACGGGTCATGCGACAATGTCTACAACGGCCACCTGAAGAGGATCCTGTGGAACGTCTGTAACCAGCCTCTTCCCGAGGATCACGCCGCTTCTTGGGAGATCCTGGTCGGAAAATGCTGCCCCAGGTCGAGTCACCATTACCTGCGGCGATTGGAGGAACGTTTGACCAGCAGGATCAAGATCCCTGTCCTTTTCAGGGTCCATCATTCGTTGGGGGACGGCATGGCTCTGCTGAAGTTCTTCAAGGAGGTCATCGTCGACAAGGAATCGGTCCAGGAGACTTACGTGCACGTGGAGCACACGAGTTTCAAAGTGAAGAGCCTGGAACAGAGGAAGACCAATCCCGTGAAACCTTCTTTGATCGGGGACAGAAGCTTACGGGGTTCTTTGCAGAGAGACGTCATGTCCGCTTCGATGCCGTTCATCCATTTCACGGTGTTCTCTCAAGTCCTGCAAGTGTTGGTGGTCCGGTTCTCGGAGGGATTGAAGTTTCTACAAAATCTCACCTGGGAGGATGCGAAGAGCAAGTTGAGAGTACTCGCTGACAACGAGATGGAGAGTTTGAGGCTCCTTCTTCTGACTCTGTGGAAAAACGTAAAGGGATTGACGAGATTAACGAAGATCGTCGTCGGGAGTCCTGCTTGCCTGGTCGCTCAGGCTTTCCGCAGTATGGATAAGAGGTCGCTTGGCAGTTTTCTCTTGGACTTTTCGTTTGAGGGATAGTTTGAGGAGCAATGTTGCGTGGTCTTGTTTCAGTGCGCTCCACGGAGCAAAGCTGACAGGTGAGAAGATCGTCTCCTATTGGCTGGAAGACGATTTCAAGAACACCTGCGACCAGAGACTCTTCACCAAGATCCAGAACATAAAGAGCATCACTGGATCCAGATTCGGGGACGTTCTACTGGCTGCTCTGTCCGTTGGCTTACACAAACACTTCGTCCGTGTACGCAACCCCTAAATTCGTTATCTTCGTGACACAACAGCACCGGGTCATTTCTGACACAGTAGCTGAGCGAATTCGCAAGACTTCGCGACGTTACGCAATTTTTTAACCAAATAATGTGTCTGACTCTTAAATCATCTGTTATAACGTATCTGAACATAAATGGAACCATTTATCCATTAATTCTAGAACAGACCTTGAAGAATCTAAAAACATATATATGCGTCATCCGGTGTGCATGTGTTAAGCAGTGAACTTGGCTAGAATTTAAACAATAGCTTTGCTGTACCTTCAATTTGTTTGGTCAAAGAATTGTTACTTTTTCAGACGAACGAACCTATCCCGGACGCAATGAGCGTCGTTCTACCAGCGAAGATAGAAGATTGGAGCGAAGATGTTCCCCTGAAGAACAACATTTCAGTCGGCATATTGCCGCTCGGCATCTCGAAAATAGGAGGCAAAGCGTCTGCGAATCCGCTCGAGAATAGCCAAATTTTGGAACGGCTCGAGGGCGTTAGGAGCGCGCACGATGCGCTCAAAAAGAGCCCAGATTACATGGTCAACTTCTTGGTGATGAAGTTCCTGTCGGCAGTGCTTCCGGAGAGGTTTATGCGACCGATCGTCAGGAGCCACAGCACCATAGTGTTCAGCAACCTGGTCGGTCCTCGGGAAGTTAAGGTGTTGGGGCATTCGGTGAAGAATATTGCCTTCTGGATACCAAACAGGTAATATCTCCGCTCTTATTTCATTTTATTCTTCCAGTAGAGTTCTGCTGGTCGAACGCAAAATAAAATAATGAACTATTTTCAGGGTCGACACTGGAATTGGATGCTCACTGTTAACTTATCGAGGCTACCTGCACCTGTCCCTGATCGCTGACAAAGCTCTGGTGCAAAACGAGAAAGCTCTCACGCAGATCCTGGAAAACACCGTGCAGGAGATCGAGAACCTCTACGACAGACTGACGTTGTCCTTCTTCTCGAAGAAACTCCGCAGGAGTATGTCAACGCCCACGAAAAAAGGTAATCATCGGAGAAACCGGAGAGTATGCGATTGTACGTCGTGATTAACAATTACCAATTTCAGCAATCGGTGCGTTGTAAAGCTGCGGAGAAGGAAGTCCCCTCTCGACTATGGCTCTTTTAGTCGCGTGAGCGTACCCGTGTTGTCTGTGTGCGACAGATCTTTTTTACTGCGAACGAAACGGTTTTGTAACGAAAGTGTCGACAATCATAGAAACCTTCACCGCTAACATTCTTGTAAATAATTGCTCTTCGGCCATCCTCCGTTAGCCTCGTGGGTTAATTGTTAATTCTACTGGGAGCATGTTTATCCAGTAACCCGAAGCTTACTTGCATTTGTAACACCCACGCTTTCATCGTCAAAAATATATTTCGAACTTGTACATATATCTCCTAGTAAAAGTATATTTTCAGAAACCTGATCGCTTCGACGACTGTATCATGTAAAATGGACCGCCTTCCGACTTCGCGAAAAATTCTCGTGCACTATTATTACACCGGCTGTCGGTGAACGAGAGACGTGAAAAAATGAAATTACGATGGCAAAGGATCGTACAGTCATAATATTAAAATATGTAGATGAGTCTCCATTGTAAAAGGTATACCGCGCTTACAAAATAAGGTATCGTACAATTTGAAGCAGTAGATCAAGAGGTAAGCAGTATAGGAAGACAACTGCGTGGAGTATTAATAAAATAAGGAACCCGAGGGTTATTTCCATTATTGCTGCGACTCGATACGAGAGATCGGGCTCTTCTTCACTGAAAATTGGCGATACTCGATCAACGGTTCGACTTCAGGAAGACGTACGGCCAGAAGACGATGTCGAAGAGGGTGTTGAAGAAGGAGAAGTTGGATCGCTGGCGACTCGAAGCTTTCGGGTTCGCGTTTATCAACGAGCTGGTTTTCTCGTGAAGAAGCAGCGGACTTTTCATTTTGTTTTTACTCCGTTTCCTTCTTCTCTCTTTGTCGTTGTACCTGTCGGACGAAGTCCCTTCCGAGCTCGTGTCGATGTACTTGCGATGTCTCAGAGGCCTGTCAGAACATAGTTAAGAGACGAACTATGAGAATCGAATTACAATTTTCAAGTCCGTAGAGGCGCTTCGACCAAAACGCTAAACAATCCTTTGTTTTTACAAATTTCTCGAAAGAACAGGTCATCGTTTGTATGCTTTCCAAAATTTCAAAGTAATTGTTTTCGCGATCGGAGGGTTCTGTTTATAATTTTATAAATTAGCGGAACCATTTCTTCTTCTTGTATTCCTCCGGAGAGGAACTCTTCAAGTCACTGTCGTCATCCGGTCGACTCGAGCACGGTAAATTCTGGTTCGTGCAGGTCTTGCAAGGACAATTCAATTTCAGATTCTGTAAGATCGATAGAACCTGTGGATCGTTGAGGCTGTCGACGATGGGTGTGGAGTTGTCGGTCGGCGACAGTGCGTGAGTGCCTTCCGCCTCCGTTTCCGAAGTTCTCTCGTCGTCCCAGACTATTCTGGAAAAAACATGGCAATTATCAGTAAATTATTATCCTTTGTTACAATCTTTTACGTGGGAACCAACTTTGTCTCCTTTACAGTTTTCTCCGAATGAACTTCTTCGTTCTTAATCTTATCTTGAACTTGATCGGACTTTACCGCCGCTTCTTTTTCTGGTACATCGATGCTGTAAATTTATACTGAACATTTCATCGATTCATATTTTTATAGACTGGTAATTATTGAAATGATTCAGGGAAAGATTTGAACTGACTTGTTCTGGTCGCAACCAGGAGGACATTTCGCATTCGTGCAGTCTTTCAGCTTTCTGCTGGCCGTGGTTTTCTTACCCTATTGCATATAGATCATACTTTAGTTATAATCTTTCTTTATTTGATTTCTAATCTATGTACCGAACGAAACTCCTGCACCGTTTGGACCGGCAAAGCGACAATTTTCGCTCTGGGAATTCGGCTGCCTTTAACTGGATGAACCGGCGATTTTTCAATGTTCTTATGTTCTACCGGTTCTTCGTTCTCCTTCGCCTTCTCATTTTCCACATCGTTTTCAACTGTCTGATCGTTGTGGCCTTTGCCGATCACCTCGATCGTCGTGATCTTGTACGACAGATTCTGAGCTTCTGTGGTTTGCTATAAATCAGAAGATCGTAAGATACTAATTATACGCTAGAACTTCCACCCCTTCCACTGCAAGCATTTCTCGATGCCGTCGACTTTCAAAGTTAAAATCTCGGGAACCAACAATTTCATCGATTATTCGAAGGATCGAACCTTCAAGAAATTGGTGAGATTGTCGACGTCGACGACGTCGTTGCCGACGTTCTCCTTCTCGTCCTTCTTGTCGTAGGATGTTCCAGACGCCACCGATTCCTTCGTGCAATCGGCAGCCTTGACCGTTGGCGATCGCGCGTTATATCTCACTCGTTTCGTCCCCGGAGCCTGATATCTTTTCTGAAAATTCTTTCTTGACGTAAATCGGCTTCCGACGCGAATTTTCACGGCCCTCTTTTTAACCGGTAACCCACTAACCATCGGGTAGCGACCGTTCTTCTTCAAATCGAGGAAATTAGGCACGTCCGGCTGGCTGACGGCGGCGTCATAATCGTACGTGATACTCGGCATCTTTTGTCCACGATCTTTCCCGCCAAAACGAGGCGTGGCCAACTTCTTCACCGGCGACGGATCGCCGAGCCCGCGTTGGGATCTCGCGCTCATCGTTTTCTCGACATGGCGACGATTCCGACTAAGAAAACACGGAAATTTTAAAAAAGTAATTTCTGACATTGTCGGGAACTTCGATTAAAAGAAACAAAATTTAATTTAATTTTTCAACGAAAATAGATCGAGTTCTGCGTAATTCTTATATTATATTAGCAGACTACAGATTTTAACGACAATAATGGACGGGTGAAAAACAGTGTGGAGGTATTAGAAAAATTGAAGAAGTATTTAGCTGTCCCAAAAGCTCGTTTCGTTTTCAATTAATGCGTTCGATGCAAATTCAAACTGGACTCGTAAAAAGGCAAATGGCACGAATAAATAAAAACTAGTCTGGAGAAATATAAAACAGTAATGAACCCATGATCACGTCTTTTTGTACATGCTCGTGTTATTTAACAGTATTAAATGTGCGCACATTGCGAAAGAACCTTTCGAGACAACCTAATACATGTTCATCTAATTTTCATTTCTCACGGTCAAACTTAGAAAATTTTTATTTTGCATCCGCTGTCTGTTTATTAAATTAAATCGCCAGTAATCTGTTGGGATTCGAGTTCGATTCACAGTACGAATTTGCATATGAGAACGTACGCGGAAGCGATCGAGCCACGTGTTTCCGGTTCCAGCCGTTTTTTCGTGCGCCTACGCGGCCTCAATTTGCTCCAGAGCTTCAGGACTGCGTTCGAGGACCCGATTTCGATCTTCTTCAAGGCCAGGCTTCCTTGGTCGACAGAGGTTACGGGTCTCGGGTTTCCATCACCGGTCCATTCTGACGTCTTTTCTTCCGCCTGTTGCGGCAATGGCGACCTCGGTTTCCGGCGGAAGTGCGACTGAAATCGGAAGTGCAGTTTCCTCGGGTTCGCCAGTATTCCCGGTGCTCGTTGTTACATCTTACGGACTAACGTCGACATGCCAGCCAGATTTCTTCCCCGATGGTATCGCGTTCACAGTATTTTGGTTAAACAGAAGACTTTTCGCCGGATCCTCCAGTGCCATCTCGATCGCCCGTTCAAATATTACGATTGCGCGCGAATATGGCCGCGGACGATTAACGCTAGCTCTAAAAAATTACTATTTTTGGGTGCTCAAAATGACAACTCACTCAACATTTTGTTACGTCATTTGTCGTCGAGTCTGGTGAAAGTAGGAGACAAAGAATGCGAACACACAGTACGGAAGTTGAACAGCATTAACAAGTTCACTTTATTTATGCATTATTGTAAAATTTAACGAAGGATTTCCTTCCGGAGTTCACAGGTAGCAACACGGGATTAACATCTTCCCATCCAGTTTATTTGGTTCGTTATTTATCAGATAAAAATGCAAACATCGTCCAGTTGTAATCACCGCACAGCACAGTTCAGTAGAATCGGTGGGATTATGTTTTCAACATCGGCCTGTGCAGGAGGATACGGATCACGAATCGCGATATCTTCTCGTAAGCTAAGAACATCAACGCGGATGTTAGCACAGTCTGGAGTAACTTGGCTTCCATTCCCTTGTACAATCCTGCTATTCCCTGTTTCCTGTGAACGAATGCGAATTCATTGACTCAAGGGAAACTACATTTTTAATTAAAAGTCGTTCATCGATCAATGAAAACTATTTCTAGCGAATTAAACACATTATTTGAATAATCTCCTCGTTCTCCAACTGTTAATGCAAATTATTTTCTACTCGCGTTCTGCAATCTAATTATTGTAATGAACTATGCGAACGTTAGATACTTACTTTAATATATACATAAGTATTTGTAGTGTGCCAGCGTCGGGCGGAAGATTCGGATACTTGTAACCTTGCTGAAAATTAGAGAACAATTTTGTAAATAATATTGCATTAACTCAAGAATAGAAATAAACCAAATAAAAATTTGTTTGTACCATTAATAATTTTGATAAGTTTGTGATAACTGGACTGCCTAAAAATAATTCTGGTACCTTGGAAATAACATAACAATATTCCTAGATTTTTCTAGTCTTTTAAAACTCTTTTAAGGAATTCTAGTCTTTCAAAATACCCTCAATAGTCTTCATTGCTCTATGGGGCAATGTCCCAGCTGCAGATAAAGTCAAGAGCAACGAAACCACGCCCACTCAGGACACTCCCCCGTTTAACGCCATCTGCTCCAAACTATTGCTCCCAGGGGCAACCGAAGAAGCTCTCAAGTGTGAAGAGAGCCTTGCCCGAATAAAAATTCCCGACTCACCCTAAGTTTCGTTTGCACCAACTGCAACGGGTAAGTCAGCGCGGTGGAAATCGTCTTGGCAACAGCACCAATGGCAAAGAACATCCATGCTGGAGGCTGCGCGCCTTTCAAGGACGCGGTGATCCTCCTCTTGATGCTCTCGTAGGTCATGAACTGAATAGCAGGGTTCGTCACGAGCATCAGACTGGGCAAAGTCCCTGCCCACAGTTTTCCCAGACCTTCGTATTTCCATATCTGAAGGAGCCCATCTGAAACACAAGATGGAGGTTCGACTACAGAGCGTCGAAGAGCAAGAGCAAACAGAGTCACCTTAGCAATTGACATTAATCGCTGGCTTCGAATGTATCTCCGAGTTTAAATACTTTATGTGATTATAAGTTCTAGAGACTCATCTCGTCGTACTCTAAATTGATGCAATAGGCACTTGGACATTACCCCGGAGACCTTTAAACGGTGATTACATAATCATGAACGACGCAGGGTTAATGAAATGTAGATTTATACAAATTTATGGTAACTGGACTGTAGTCTGCCCCATACGTTATGTCGTAGAGGTAAAGAAGAAATTGTAGAATTTGTTACTTTTGATAAATGAAATTGTTGTTAGAACAGTTTGATTTTTACGTGAATGCTTATACTTTTTTTGGTGACGTTTAGTAATTCAATTTAACATTATGCAGACAAAAGGATTTGAAGAGTTTTCGCGGTTTGTTTAGAATCTTACCTAACAACGTGTTGTATTCGTTGTTGTTCCTCTCTGAGTCTAGACCTACACCTCTCATTTTTAGCCTCGTGTTCACCACCCACAATGGTGTCGTCGTGAGGACAGTGACTATGCCTGAAACAATGAAACTGTGCTGAGGATATACCGTAAATTATCACGTTAAATGAAGAATGAAATAACTGTTCTCGAAACTCTTGTACTGCATTATCTTTTATCTCAGCTGTTCTTATTTTCCTATTTCTGTATCTGTTACAGCCACAATTGTGAAATAGGAACATAAAACAACGGATTTCATGCACTTATGACAAAGATGACTAGGTGTAATCTAAAACAGTAAAAGCGTCAGAAGAATTTATGTTGCATTATTCCCAATCTATTAAATATATTACGAAAGTAAATAAATTTATATTTAGCTCCAGTTCGTTGCAATTCAGAACATTTTTATCTATAGATCCGCTGTCTGGTTATCATAATTCTGAACAGTACCAGCAATGGACGCAACCATAAGGTCGTTCCCAGCCGTCTGATTCCTCTGGCTCCTGAGCATCTTCAGCCCGTGGAATGTGTAGAAGTAAACAAAGTTGCTGGCGCAGAGACTCTGCAGAACCGGTACCATTCCTCTATACAGCGTGTACCTTTGCAAAGAAAAAAAAAAAAAAAAACAAAGAATTATATAAAGAAGAAGTTAGAAAATCCGAAGTGTAAGAATTCCCGAAGCCCGTTGCGCAACTGTTGGAGTGCTACAAAGAAACGCCAAGCGAGATTTGCCTAATGCAAACTCGACTGCGCAAACGTTTAATGCGAGCTCGAGGCAATTATTGTTTCAGCAATTATCGTCCCCCGGTTTGTTTGATTGCGCGCGTGTGTGCTCTACGAAATTATACGTACGGTCCTTCCTTCATCACTAGATCGTGGATCACCGCCAGCGTGTTCTTCGCCTCTCGGCCTTCCTCCACTGTGAAAAAGAGAGAGATCGTTATAGAAACTGTCGGTGGTAAATCAGAGAATCGAACGGTGTAAATCGACTCACATTGTAGGCGACTTTTCACGGTGTCCAGGGGGAAAAGTGTCCCCATGGCGACCACGCTACCCTGCAAAAAGGTATTCGCGTTACGAACGTGCCGAGTTCTTTCGCGCGGGGATTGTGATTTATTCACCCTTTGCACGTACGGTTAAAGTTCGGCAATATATGATTTATTTTTGCGCCAGTTATTTTACCGATTCACTTTGCATTCGTTAAAAATGCCATACTTTTAGGATCACGAGAAACACGTCGGACCGCAAAGGGTTAAACATGAAACATTTTGAACAATGATGCAGCAATTTTTAGTGGCGCCCGAGTCCGCCGTTCGAGTGCTAAGGGTGCATTTGAATCATGCTTACGGCGGCCCCGGAAATCGCGTGCACCAGCGTCTCGTAGGTGAAGAGGCTCCCGTTGTGATCTCGGCCACCCATTTTGCCTGGCCGATGCGAACCGGAAACGCAGAATGTGTTCTCGATCGAGAGTTAGTCGGCGATCATGTCGCTGCTAGATCGACGAGCGTTCTGCAAACACGTGTTTATCTGTAATCAATGGATTCATCGATAATCAATATGATACGGTGTAACGTCGTGACGAGCAATTAAACCTCGGACCCGACGATCAAGGACGCAGCGAAACCGATCGTTAAATTGGCGCTGTTTGCATTTTGGACGGTTTTCGTTGTCCAGAAAGTTGCTTCGGGGAAGCAATAAATAACAATCGTCTCAGCGAATCGCATTCGGCGATGCCAATTTAGAGGATTAAATTATTTACTGCCTGCCGAAGCGTTTAATTTAAGTCGGCTGAAGTATCAAATTTATACATTCAGTGAAATTGAATGAGACGATCGCGTTTCTTGCGGGAACTTTTAACGAAGCAGGTAAACTCCTCAACCTGGTTTAAAAGCTATTAAAATGTGCATTAGCATAGATATCTGCAGTGTATATAATATCAATTTGCATACTTAAACGAGTGAATACAAATTATATTCGGGAAGCCTGTGGCACAGTGAGAGTTACTTTTTCTGAAATTTCTTGAAAGTTCGGAAAAATGTCTGGGTCATATTTCACAGGATTTTTAGGTTCGAGTATAGTTAATCACTTTTGCAAAGTGCAATGATTACATTGCATCTCGTAAAAGACCCGGCGCTAGTCTGCGAGATTATCTCGAGGTTATCTAGATAACGACAACACCGTCGCCTCGTTCCCTCGAAGTATAATTGAATTATTGGAGTCGATAACAACGACGCAAGGCACTAACTTATTACGAAAGCCTAACGTCGTCAAACTATTTTTACAGATTTCCATACTGATTATTAGATTTGCGGATATTTATGCAAATACAAATTTCTGCCCGATAACCTACAGAAATTAGACAAAAATTTTGATATCGACTCTACGAGGCTAATTAAAGGTACTCAATTTGTTTTTATAGTAACTTTGAGCAATTTGCTGGTAATCTCAAATTCGCAATGCTTAAATTGCCGAATTGAATTTTTTTCAGGCAACAATTTCGCACTACGAATTGTTATTACGTTGATTCTTTGTTAACGATAACAGTTGCATATCTATTGTCAAGCTTAAAATTATTATCGGACTGCGGACGTTTGCTGAAGTGCGGACGTAGCAATTTTGTTCGCAAGCCTACAAGTTGTTTGCAACACCGTAACACGATAACTTTCCTCGAAACTATTATTTAAACGGAAACGATGATCTGCCTTCAGGCATAGAACGGTCATTAAAACGACTATTATTAGATTTCCGGCGGGCTGATGCTGAAATACCTTCACCAAATCCAGGCAATAAATTTCTTTCGATTCGTACACACGCGTGTCCGTGTCGCAGCGATTGCAAAAGCGTTTATATATGGCATTGGCTTGAACAGTTTCCAAATATACGGAATGTGCTCGATACCAAAAACGTGGAACACGATTGGTTAATTCCAGTGCTTAACGGCATACAACAAAGACACGTGACGAATATTTCAAAAGAGATCTCCAAAACATTTAATTCTTTTGATATTAACAGACTGTGGATTTCTAGGAAAATATAGGAGCCGCATTCAGTTATTTTCTCAATAATATTAAAGAACTGAAAATAATGCAAAAGTGGTTTTAAATTCTTTAAATGTCTTCGTCGTTTTGTAATTGTCAATATCAAACTCAACAAATTTTCTTTTTCCACCAGGAAATTACAAAGAGCTGACTTGACCGTTGCAAAAATATAAGAAGTAATTTAGGAGTAATAAATAAATCAGTTAACGCAATAAGTATGGTCGTAACGTAAACGAGTTCGGTTGTATTCAATGTTTATTAACCAAGCGACATATTAACCTTGCTAATCAGTACGCTGCGGATTTTATGCATCTACGACAACAGTGATCAAATACAAATTGTAAAGATATTAAAAGAATGACGTTGGCATGTTATTCTCGACTCGAATGATTCAAAGATATTTAATTTCACTTCTGTCTCCCAGAATTGACTTCCGCAATTCTGATCGTGCACACAGATCCTCAGTCTACCAATCACGGTCGTGCGCATTTGCCATTAATTTTTTCGAACGCATGTTTTCGTTATACTTACATACAACCGAACGTGTTCGTGCTACAACCTAATGCTTCCTCCGCCGGAAGCGTTTGTTCACAGCGACGTGTACGCAGTCAAGATTGATCTACAACAACAATGCTAGAAACCGGTAGACGCAAACCTCCGCAGTCCGATTGCTGATCTATTAAGTAGAATTGGCACTGCACCGGACGGACCAGGCGGTTCTCGCGCACAGTAGAATCAGTCCCATGCTGTCTGGCCACGGATTGATTAGCCGAGATGATCGAGTAGTACGATTATTAGCTTCGTCGAGCGATCGCGTCCTGGCTCGACGAGCAGCGTGCTGACACTGTCGAGCAAAAATTTCTCAATCCGTCACTCTACGTATAGAGTGTGTGAGAGAGAGAGAGGGAGAGAGGGGGGAGAGAGCGAAAGAGAAAGAGAGAAGAGAACCCACGTACCGGTAGTCGCCTAACGCTGTTATGCGAGCGCCAGCACGGCCTTCGCGGCCCGTGTACAGTGGATCCCTGTTCCTTTTACCGCGCGCACTTCTGCGAACGGTCTTTCTGCTAGACTGTTAGGCTACGCCGAGCGAAACGCGAGGCTCCTTCTCGAATCATCCTACTCGAGGCGTGCCTGATAAAATGACTTCGGCCATGACGCACCGTATATTAGCACGCTTGCGCGTGTTCTTGCGCCTCTGCGATTCGAAGAGGTCGATGTGGCGCGACTCACGTGCTCCTATTCGAGCACGCGCGGTTTCCTGCCCGATACCGAGCCGCTTTTTCGTTTGAAAGGTTGATTCACCTCGTTTGCGGCTCGCCCTCCCTAGCGGCGCGGTTTCGTCCCCACCGTGATCCGTCGATGCCGTTTCATATCTATCTTTATACTCGAGAGATGTTGCGTAGTTGTTAGGTAATAGTCTAACGGCTTGTCCGCGTTGGTGACGCGGTTTTACCTCGATTATGGCTCGTTCTCGTTTGCGGCGCGGTTTTGTCCTCACCGTGACCCGTTAATGCTACTTTTGTTTATAATCGTGTGATGTTGTGGAGTTGATAGATAATAGTCTAACAGCTCTCCCTCGTTAGCGGCACGGTTTTACTTCGTTTACGTTTTGCTCTCTATAACGGCGCGATTTTCCCTCCATTTGTCAGTGATAGTTTATGTTTGTTTATGCTCGTGTGATGTTGTAGAGTCTTTTGCTAACAGTCTAACGACTCGTCCTTATTAGCGGTGCGATTTTACCTCGTTTATGGCTCGCCCTCTGTAGCGGCGTGGTTTTGTCCTCACCGTGACCCGTTAATGCTACTTTTGTTTATAATCGTGTGATGTTGTGGAGTTGATAGATAATAGTCTAACAGCTCTCCCTCGGTAGCGGCACGGTTTTACTTCGTTTACGGTTTGCTCTCTATAACGGCGCGATTTTCCCTCCATTTGTCAGTGATAGTTTATGTTTGTTTATGCTCGTGTGATGTTGTAGAGTCTTTTGCTAACAGTCTAACGACTCGTCCTTATTAGCGGTGCGATTTTACCTCGTTTATGGCTCGCCCTCTGTAGCGGCGTGGTTTTGTCCTCACCGCAGGATATTCTGTTCTCTTGTTTCTGCTAGTGCGATGCTAAGGAGTCGCTAGCTAATAGGAAATAATGTCCACTGCTCGATAGCTTCTCGTTTTGAGTCCCTTAAATTGATCAAGGTATAAAAATAAAAAAAAAAAGGTGTGATCACTAAATTGAATAAGGTTCGCAGGGATTATAAAGGTTGTAAATAGACTGCGAATATTGTTGCAAAATTTTGCATAAAGCCTCGGAAAATTCATAAAATTCGTGACAAGGTTCATACAATTTTTAAATTTCATTACTTACGAACTATTCATATAGTTACGAAAAAACAATGATTATAAAGATTGCAAAGTTAAACAAGATCGGACAGTAAATTGACAATAAGGTTCACGGTGTTCATAAAATTCACACGGTTTGCACAATTTACGAGAAACGCAAAAACTGCGTAGAATTTGTAAAAAGCGCAATTGCAACGAAAGTTGTAAAGTAAATATTCCAGATGGTACACTGTAGATAGTCGCTACATTATGATATAATTACGGACTAATGTAGTCGTACGAGTCACTTTAATCGCGCAATTTGTTGCGAAGTTAGATCAGTAGCGATAACCAGGGGCGTATAATATACAGAAATTATAATGCTTCAAAAGGCCACATGCACCGCTGCCGAATGATTAGGTTTCTAAAAGACATAAACTGTGTTCCCCGTCGCACGCTTCCGAGAGAATGCGCTCACTATAACTGCACGCTTCAGCTTTCGCTCGAATAAAATCAACTAAAAATATCTCCAACTAGAACTATCAATTATGCAACATGTATTGCTCCATCTCGTATGCTAATATTTCCTCGTAATTACCTCTCGCTAGCATGTATCGTACCACCTACTGAATAATCAATTGCATTCTACGGGTATCTTGCTCATTAAATTTGATACCGTCATCTGAAGACAACCAGACCTACTTTTCATAATCTATGTATCATAATCACCACTGTATACATTGACATCGTAATTGTCTATCGTGCGTATAAAATAGATTGTACAGAAAAAATGTGAAACCGGTCATCTCACAGGTTCGTGGCACGGTTAGTGTCAAAACGAGACCAGGGGTGAATCATCCCCCTATATTTTCCCCCCAATTTTTCTCTGAAGATCTAGCGATCCTCTTTCGATCACAGCGTTTCGAGCTCGAGCAACTGAAGTTCCACAGAAACAATTAGACCATTTCAGCATACAGACACCGGTATCCCCCGGGAACTGCACGCGGGAAGTTTGCGCTCGCGTATGCAATAGAATACGCCAAATTGGGAATAGTAATCGGATGGGAAAAGAATAAAGTAGCATCGTGGTCCGAGGTTAACGGAAATCACTTTGAGCGGATAGGGGATGCTCGCGGGAACCGTTCTGGACCAAGGAACCGGCGGGGTTGGATTTTATTTTAACGGGGGTGGAGAAACTGTAACGAAGCACGTCACGCGGATTCCCGACGGGGAAATAGATAGCAGATATCTTGGTGCTTGGCAACGATAACCGCGAACGAGCTGCGAAATTTCGCTGCGGGAGGACGAGAAACCGTCTGAAATTCCCAGCCTCGCGGCGCAGAGATAATGTGCCTGGGAATTGGGTGAATTATCCCGGTCCTGGCCGCGGTTATGGCAGAAGGTGAGAATTTCACGGCGGCCACCGTCGGGGACATTCGTAACAACCGGATTTTATTTACGACGAAGATTGTTCGGCCTCGACCTTCCCCTTATTTCTCCCCCACTTCCTGTCTCGAACAGATCTCCACATTCCCATTCCCTCCTTGCTATTGTCTCCCCTTATGCCGCTTGAAGAATGGCTTCCAATTACGGTGGCCATATTTTCTTTTGGGGAAATGAAGGACAGATCAGGAATTGTTTAAAAGAAATAATTTTCACAAGAACGAACACCGTTTTTAATAGTTCAGGTTTCTGTTTAAAAAAAAAACGTGTAAAACTGTGCTCACCAATTTCATTCGCGAACAGAAAAAGATCCTGGCCTGGTTTCTTAATTAAAGATCGGTATTAACCGCGGAAAAATTGTTGTTGCGTCGACGTGATGCCGCGGATCGATGGAGGTGACACTCGCATGATGCACGAGCTTCGCGGCGCCTCGTCCGAAATTCCCGGCATTCTTCGCGGAGTTTAATTAAACATTCCGAGGGTCTGGAATTTTGTGGTGACCGCGTGCTCCGCCGAGGGCAAGCCGGTTCTAATGAGGTCTGAGCCTCCATACTTGAGCCGTAGACGCCGCGAAGTCCGGCCAACAACCCCGTCACGTTTCCTGTCGGCTCCTCCTTTGACGATGGACACTGGCATTTCTTGCATACCATTATTCCATCTTCTTCGAATCTCTTTGGCCTCGTCCCCCGTCCTCAAACTTTTCGGATCGTCGCAAAGAAACGGGAATCCTCAAAGGATTCTTCTAATCCTTGCCAATTTGTCGCGGTCCTCCCGTAAAGGGCGCACGAATCCTGCCAGGGAAATTTTTCTTTCAGCAAAAATTGTTGCAACCCTCAAACACGAACGGAACGATTGTGTCATAAATTCGTTCGGCTGTGCATATGCTCTTACTTCAACGATCATTCAAAATGCATGCAACTGTGATTAAACAGAAGCCACTTATAGTCGTTTTTATAATCGATTGATCGTGATTCTGCGCTTTGTTAATAAATAGAGAAAAAATGTTGCAGACGACCGAACGTATTTGTGTTATTGGATTACCTGGATCTCTTGATCTATCTGGAGTATTAACATTTTTGTCGAGTTTCATTGACTATAATTATTTGATTCACCAGTATTAGTTGAAATGATTGTGTCTGCCCTTTCAGGATAAATTGTTGACCTCTGTTGAACAAAATTTTTGGTTACTCTGAAAGTATAAAGCAGCGAATAAATTTTTGAAAATATTTTTCGCAGAACTAAGAGTACATTCTTCATATTTTGCGAATGGCGAGCGTGAGAAACCATCCTTTATCCCTCTCAAGACCTAGCTTGTCCTTCAAGCGGTTAATAAGAGCACGTCAGTGTCAATATGTTTTGGGAAGAAACGAAAATGAAACTACCGAGGGGTTCTTGCAAACAATTAGATCAACCTGATCCGTTCTTGCACCTCTTGTAATAAAACGAAAGTTATTTATAATATGTCCTGCCCCCAAAGCTGTTGCCAGACGAACTTCGAAGCCATTTTTTGGTCGATACAAAACTTTCGGAACGGATGACACTTGTTTCTTTTTTCAAACGATAAAATCTTCCGCCTTCCAGACATTATTCTTTCGAAACTAATTTAACATCCGGCAAACTTCCTTCGTTAGTACGCCTCGCGTCCTTAAAGGGCCGCCATCAGGCGACCGCGTTTTCTCAGTCGGGTGTCCATTGTAGGAAGCGTCTCGAGTTAACTTTTAAATCCCCTCGCCATTTGGTAACCCATAAAAAATATGGCGAAACAGAACTGAACGAACAGAGGTTTGGAAATTTTTAACAAGAGTTCGAAAAACTGGTATGTTCTATATGTTATAACTGGTATGTTATAACTCTGCCTCGGCTATCGAGCTAATTACACATTTAAAGTAATGTTACGTAAGGAAAGACGTGTGCATCGGTAGCAATCGTGTTAAACGTTTCTCGATTCTAAGACCACGATTCAAAAACTGAAGACTGAAATACAAAAAAAAAAGTAAATGACAAGGTTAGAAAAGTTCTGGGGACACAGAAAATTGTGTTACACGTTTCAGATGTACAAGAGCATGGTGTAAAAATGGAAAAATGAAATTAAAAGATATTATCATGGAGTTAAACAAAGGATGATTCAGTAAAAGTAATTGTAGGAACACAGCAAATCGTGTTGCACTTTTTGAAATATGACAACATATTGTAAAAATTGAGGGAAGGCGATTGGGTCAAAATGATTCCAGGGTCGCGGCAGGGTTAAACAATTGATTACTTTTTAAAAAACCATAGGGTTGAGGGTGGTGCGGTGGCACCGTCAGGTTAAAAATAAGGAAAGCCGTTCGTTGAGGATGTGGCCATGGGAGACGAGACCGCCTTTTGGTAATAGGACAGCTCGGCCGAATGGCAATTACCCGCCGCTGAGCCGTTGTCACTGGAGAACATAAAAAACTACAACAATTACTTTTTTACTTCCTTACCGTTTATTTTTACCGCGTCACGCTCACTTTGCCGTCGACGTTGGCGTCGGTTGGGGCCACCGTTTCAGCTGGTTTTCTACTGGAAAACTTGTTCCACTTGTTCACGGTTTCCTCCCTCCCGAAATGCGAGTTGTTCGCCGCCATGCTTGTGCTGGCGTAGACCAATCATTGTGCAAACCGTTTCAAGGAAAACTGTTCGAGCCACTATAATTTTCATTCCGCGAGTTTCACAGCCTGCCCTCGGAACAAGCCATAAACTTCCGGCTATAAGCAAATGCAATTACATAAATTAGGTTTCATTAGTCTTACGCCGTCGGGCTTACTGCCCACTTCGAGTCTCGAACGACGAATCATCTCGCAGCCGATCCGGGGTCCATTCAGACCCGTTTATTTGTACAATATATTTTTTTTTAATTTACGACTATGCAGTAAAGATGAATTATTGTTATTTTTATGTGTTCTTTCCAAATGAAATATTACGCGATTATTATTTCTAGGTTTTATGTTAATGTAATGGACAGTTCATAGAGATGGGTCCGAACTGACCCAGAATTTTGGCGAGCAAGGAAGCTTCCAGACGAAGAGATAATTAATCGTTTTTATCAAGAAATCGATGTGGTCCGCGGTTTCACGTTCCACTTGAGTCGATGCGTATGCAGTTCCTTATCAATATTTCAACGAGATCGTTAAAAATACGTCGCGGCAGCTCGTTCGGACTACTAACGAGCACCGATGAATTCGTAACGAGAGAAAGGTCAATTAGCGCGCGTCACCTCTAATGAATTTCGGAGATGTCTTAATTCGCCGAGTGGGAGTTCTTTCCCGGAAGTTGACAGCGATGCACGTTAAAGTTCGTTTTCAACCGAGGGGTCGCATCGCGGGGAAATAAAAGCCGGTAATTAAACCAAGTTTTATCGTCCCTGCTCGAACCGATCTTTTAAATAGATTTCGACCTACCTTCACCGTCGTCGTGAACGAACCTGCAAAAAACCGCCTGTTCGCTCAATTTCACGTTATCATCGACATTTTTCCATTAACACTTGCAGAAATCCGTGCTGCTATTCAATAAATGTGGACCACGTGTCATAGTCTTTTTTGCTTTCGCTCATTGCAATTATTTCATAATTAAAATAATTTAATCTATTTTTTATCGCAAGTTATCGTAAGCTTGAAAAAACCTTGAATAATTTAGTAGCAGTAGATAGTTGTTCGATAACGTTAAATGAATATTCGTAGTCGATTTGCTCGGTTGTGGAATCTATTAACCTTGTTTATTATTAACAGACTGCGGGTTTTACGCATTTATAGCATCAAACTTACTCGCCGAAACATTCCTTTTCATCATCCCTTACAATCAAATAAAAAAAATTTCCATTTTGCATAAAGCTCCACGGTCCAATTATCAGCAACCATAACGATTCCCTCGCAATCTACTAAATTAGCTAAATCCACAAAAGTTAAGATTTTTTGGCACAATCAATAAATCAGTGGACAAATTAATTCCAAAATTAGAGAAAATAAATATAAATTTTCTTTTCCTTTGAATTGTAAGAGATTCTTAAAGCTGTAATTATTATAGAAAGAAAATTGTAAAGGGTTAAGAGTTGCCTTTATAAAGCGTACCTATGCATATTAAGCAGAGTGTTTCAGTTCTTCGAAAATCCAATAAGCGTTGTTAACGGAGACGACGCGTACTCGGTGAAGAAAGAAAACACATCGGGATCGTTTACGCATTTATTACAAGAAAACGGAACGTCATTGGTCCGAAAATTAGAGTGAGAGGCGCGCGGAAGGACGCGGCTTCCGTGCGCGTGTGTGTTTGTCGTTCCTGACGCGCTTCTGTCGTTACAATGATCGTTAATTCATTTCTCCACGTAGATCAGCACGTATGCGTAATGATGCGGCGAATACGACTCGAGAGGGTGTCCCCGTTTTCCTCGGGAGTCCTCGAGTGAATACGGTCGAGCAGTTGGAAGCTCACGAAAGCTGTACATTCGATTTCACGGATATTTGGCTCGCAGTGAACTTTCCGAAATTTCGACGGGGCAACCATCGAACGGAGAACCCGGCCCCGTCCAAAATTAATTAGAATCGATGCGCCCGGAAGATTCTGAGCAGCTTTCCAACGGCTTCCAGGTTTCGACGATATTCGAAAAGGGGCGAAGCTTAGCGACGATCGATCGATCAACGTATCGGTCGTCGGCGACACGGTCGACACAGCGGTCTTACTCTGCCGCTGAATATGAATCAATTAACTATATACACGTATACGGTGTTTGGTTTGCATCGGCTTCGAAATAAAGCTTGAACGGAATCCAACGCTCGCGGACGGTCGGCCATCTTTACGGTCGCTGGCGAAATTCCCGCCATCATGTTACCATTGACCTACCGTCGCTCGCGCAATTGTTCACGCACCCTTTCCATGCAGAATACTCTTTTTCAATAGTGGACCAGGCGACTTCGTCAAAAAAAAGTTTGGAAACAATTGCATTCATTAAAATTTAAAATATACATCTTGTAGATTCAAATCAGTTGTATACATCCTGAACATTTCATCGAAATTGTTTAACGTCGTCCTGCACACGATAAAAAGCGATGAAAATATTTGGTACAGTTTTCCTCAAGATTTCCGGCCTGTAACTGCGATATCCGCCATTTTTAATCGTTTGTGGCTCAAAGCTATGTAAACGGTGCGCGAACAATTATGCGAGCGACATTGTGCACTGTACATTACCATTAGAAATCGACGGGAAATTATTTACCAAAACATTAACTCTCGCCGAACGGCGACCACGGTATTTTTTCCAAGAGAATCTTCCATGGGTTTTAACAGAGACTTTCCGTCTTCTGGATCAACTGAATCGATCTTAACTCGGCCAGTTCTAATCCTCGTGGCCTCTCGACACGTACTTCTTCCAATGTTTTACAAAAATCTCCTGTGCTAACGAAGCTGCAGCAAGAAAAGCACAACGTTACAGTTTTCTTTTTCTCCCGTAATAAACGAACGCGATTCGTCACATGGAAGAACGAATATCTCGGCGCGCCGTGGACCCAATTAAACGGGCAGTTACTTTACAGGAGGAGCGAAAAAATCGCGCAGCTTTGTCAGTCTCCGGTAATAAACTTCTCGACCGCGATTTTTCGCGACGGTCGTTAAACCGGGACTCTTGATTTTCCGCTGAGAAACCGCACGGAAAGCCTGCCCGTGCACGATTACAAATGGCCGACTGTCCCGATTACGTTTCCCCGCCGTTTCGCCTAATTACACACGGCACACCCTCCGGCGGAATCATCGTCGATTAATTAATCCAACAACTCGATCCTCGGTTATATCTTAGTTTTAAATAGTACACGTTACCTCTAGGACGCTATGGCTAGAGCTATTCCTTTTAATTAATTAAGGCGAGCAGCGTGGTCGGTTGAACGTTTCCTTTCTTGCGACGATCTTCGCTCGCGACGCTTACGCGAGCAACCGGGGAAACCGGACGCTTTTATTCGTTTCTGTTTCTTGCGACTTCCGGTCCGGGGGGAAATTAATTGGTCACGCTTTTCCATTCCCGAAGCCCCCGGCGACTGTTACAAAATTTTTCGCGATTTCAACTCGCGCACCTCGATCCTTCGCAATTGACGCGCCCAGCCCTGTCGCTTGCGCTTCAGACGCGGTTTTGTCCGGGAATGAAATATTTCTCAGAAATTTGTCTCGCCACATTTTAAAGTCCTACTTCTACTCTTTTAAATCCATTTGGGATTTTTTAATTCGCTTAACAATTGCTTTTGCTGCTAGTCGAAAACCGCGACGAATCAGACGATTCAGATAAGACCGCAGAAATAATTTTACGAATTACCATTTTGAACTGTTTTTAACAGTCACCGCAGTATCTGCTCCAAATTCAACCAGAGAAGCGTAAAAGTGTTCGTTTCCATCAACCTGACCGAAGGTTTTTAACCGGGTGCGAAGAAAACATTGAAACGAATTGAAAAATTCAAGAGTCGTTTGTGCAAGACGACAGAACCGATGCGTCAGTCTAACGAGATCCGTCTTTTGACGTTCTTCATCTCGAACGTTGAGGTGTCCAACAGCGGATCGCAGAACGAAAGCAATTTCAAAGACGATTTACAGTTGTCATACTCCGAATAAATTTCTAATGTTCCTCGACAATCCCGCGGACCTTACATCATCTTTCTCTTAATTACTCTGTTGTGTCCCACATTCTCGATACCTACGAGCGCGCATTTCACGAAGCACTTTCTGTGCCATTTCCGCAAATCACATCGAACGTGACTGGCGATCGTGAAAAGATCGTTTTCTTCCTCGAGGGTTAGCCCTTTCGCTGCCAGCGGGCTGATCCGTCGGCCCTGGGTGTTTGTGCGAAAACTGTCACGGGTTCATTAGGGTGGCCCTTATTTTTACCTCACTCCTCTCTGGCACTCCCCTAAATTGTGATACTTGGTGAGAAAATGATATTTTCCGAATTAACCATCCCTTAACGTCGTCGAATCGTCCAATTTCAAAATACTTTTCCAAGGACTACCTCTCACATACATTTCTGCCCTTGTCAGATGCTGCATCGCTCACCGTATTTAATGGTAAATTAAAAAATTTTGCATATATTTTTAGAGGTAAATAAATCTTTCTTTATTCAGAAACATTTAACGATATTTCCAGAAAGGAAATAAAATCATTAAAATTGTAAAACTGTACTATTTTCTAAGTGTCACAATTTAGGGGCGTCAGGCCAAGAAATCTCGAAGAAAAATCTTTTGACAGCTCAGGGCCACCGTAGATTTGATCCCTTCGTGAAAACGTGAAGGTCAAATCGGCCCTGGCAGTTTCTGCGTAGCCCAGCTATTCGGGGCTGGCAGCGAGAGGGTTAAAGCGAACGACTCGTCTCGTTCAAAATTTAACAATTGTTGTGCGTTAGAATAATTAGTGCTGGCCGCGGATCGCTCGCGAAGATCGTCCTCGAGCCCGGACCCGTCGTTTCAAGTCGAGATGCACGAAGCAGTCGGGGATGTATCACTGAATGGAGCACGTCTTCCTGGTGTCGGACGTTCTGAGCGTGATCCTGGAGCCGGGCGCGTTGTTCTCGTGTCCGGCCGCGAGCGAACACGTTTTCGTCCTCATGATCATCAGGTCCGTCCTTATGCTGGGCCGACGCACGTTCGGCGCAACGACGCCGCAGGCGTCGCTCAGACGACGCTTTATGCTCAGGGTTGCTTTGTGCCGCGGCTAGAAACAAATTGTCGCTCTTTCAGAACCCTCCACCAAAGAGACCGCCACTCGAAACCGTCCGGAGAAAAGCGCGACACGATTTGACCCCTTCAACTCGCTTTCTTCATGCTAATCGGCATCTCCAGCCAGCGAACGCTCTCTGGTCCGCTTGGAACGGGAACTGGAGGCGAAAAGCTACTGGCAAGACTATATTTCTTTTACCCTTATGTTGGCCAATTTTCCGAGAAACAGGCCCGAAATTTTCCGGCAATTTTCTAGTGAAGTACTCGAAAATGCCCGATAGAGAGAACAGGACTTCTTTGCTGTTCCTTTTTGTTTTTAATTGTTTTAGAAATTGTATGAAGCGTGAGAGATGGGGGTCAAATATTAATTTGAATTTCTCTCTGTCTCTGTCTACGATTCGTTAAGTGTTTGTTGCAATGATTGACGAACCTGCGAGGGCGGTAGCATCGTGGGCGATCCGAAGGTGAGCGGGACCTTTCTATGGTGGTTCGGTGCCATTTCCAGGGGAAGTCCGGCGACCACGAAGAGCTGGTAAAACAACTCCTCCACGTGGAAGTTCCTCTTCGCGGAGACCTCGACGAAGATGCAACAGTCGTCCTGGCTGTTGCAGTACTCTTCGGCTTCTTCGACGGTCACTGTTCTGTGGAAACAGGGGTCGCGTGCTCGTAACTCGAGACTCCCTTTGTTAATTTGCGAAACGTCGGCCCGGCATTTTGCGCCGTTATTACCGCGCGAAGCATTGCTTTGACCCATTATGAATATGCAAACCGGGCCGGATCGTTGGACAGGAAAATGAACATTAGTTACGCGAATCTTTTGACTCTGTGGAACGCTGAACATTTCGCGGAACAAACGGAAGTGACGTTCAACTGAATTCGCTTCTTCAAAGGGGGTCCTTCCGGTATTAATTTAGCGCACCGCAATGAGCGGCGTCTGATTTTTATCTGCGCCCGTACGTTTTATAAATGCCAGCTTCTGTGAAAGCTAATTTCTATTATCAGGATATAGTGTTCTCTCTGTGCAACGGATAACTTATATGAACACTATCTCAACTTAAATTTTAAGTGGAATCGCTCTCTTTCCGGTTACACCACCAGCTATAATCCTAAAAATCTTCCACAAAACCAAAGAAGTTAATTAGTGAAACCAAAACTGAAAAGACTTCTGTATCCCATATCCTAATTTAATCTACTATACTAAACCGTAAAAAATAATTGATTAAACTTTGTAAAATAATAGTGTCAATTTTTATCTATAATTTCAGAAGGTGTCCTTTGACTTTCTGTGTCAAACGAGTACGTTTTCCCAGTATGTTTTCACGAAGGTTGGATTGAGTTTCGATTTTATTTTCGCCCAATTAAAAATGTTAAAATGTGGGCGAGATGGTTATCAACCGCGAAACATTTCAACCACTTCTTTACCGTCGCGTGTTCCGTACGTCTTCATTACGTGGCCGTATGAATATTTAACGAAGGAACAGGCAAATGGTATTCAAATTAGAGTTAACGCGTGGAGGGAACAAATGGCTCGTACCTCACGTCCTTATCACATTTATTCCCGACGATGACCATGGGAACCTTCAAATTGAAGTGACTCTTGCTCCTGCTCTTCGTGGCGCTCTGGGTCGCGCTCACTTTAGTCTCCAGGATCGATTCTCGCAGCCTGATGGCCTCTTCGAAGGACTCCCGGCAGTCCAAACTGAACACGACCACGAACAAGTCTCCTGGAACAACAAGGAAAATTGTTCACCACGATGGGAAACATTTCTGCGTCACAACTTTTGCTCGGCAAACGGAAGCTGAAAAATATTCGTTTCACTCTCATCGCCAGACAACGGATCTTTACGCAAAACAAAAATTTTCTATCCGAATTCCAGCGAACTGGAGTGAAATAGAAAATTATTTTCTTTCTTAATTTGATTTTATTTCGCATAAAAATCCGCCTAGTCGTAATATTTCACCGAAGGGCACGGTGACTTCATGAAAATTGCAGGTTGTGTTTACGTATGTATATCGACAATTACAGTAAGTGGTTTTACGGTGCAATTTTTAAAAATATACAGCACCCGAGAGGAAATAGGTCTCTGTCACCACAACTGTCTGGAAATTAGAAATTTAAAGCGCTCCCACTCTCGAGTAAAGCGCGATGCGTTCAGTTTTGAATCAGGATATCGTCCATCATTACGCAGTTATCGTTCGCACGCGAATCATTCAGAGCCTGCTCAGTCCTGCTCGGTTGCTCGGTGTTTTGCGCCGCGAAAAAAAATGTTGCACCGTAAAATTTACTGCTGAATTTTGTTCACCCGCGAAGGCCGATATTTTCATTTTCCACGGAACCCAGAAGAACCCGGAACGCAGGCGAACAAACTCCTCATTCTAGCCGGTGCATAAAGGTACAGTGCATTCTATTTTTGCATAAATATTGGCGAGTTTATTACGAACTTCGTATACTGTAACAACGATCATAAACTTGTACCATTTACGACCCGACGGTTGTGATCATAAATGGAATCATTCGCGGCCGGAGCACTTCGGTCCGCGACAGAATGTAGCGATTTTACGGGAACGCTATAAATAAGCACAAAAAGACCGGTTTTGCCTCGAAATAAGCAAATTTTAGTTGGTTAAAATTCATGATATGAACGTGGCTTGTTTGCTATTTTTGGGAGAACGTTTTCGACAGGAATTCCCAGCGCCTCGTTGCAGCGTTCAGTTTTTATTGCTTCATTTTTGGGGAAAAAAAATCCTTCCTCTGCTTCGATGGCAACGATGTTTCATAAATATACTGTTCGCTAGTTAGTTTTGACAAGTCGTCTCATAAAATTGTTATTTATAATTTTAACCTTTTGGAGGCCTCTATATCTTTGAGTTATAGCTCATATTAATTTACTGGAATCGTCTAGAAATTTCATTAGAAAATCGTCTAAAGAGAAATTCGTATCCCCGAAAATCTTTGTATTAAAAAGTCAAACTTACATTCAGTATAAAAAGGCAAAGCAGTCTCCAGATTGCTTGTGCAAGTACCAGGAGGCAACGCAATTTGACGGAATCGATAAAAATAGCCGTCGCGTGGTTCATAGAGGATTTATGAATATTTATTCCAGATGAGGCCATTTTTCCGCGTCGAATGACATACCGGGCACGTTCGCACGTATGTAAGTGCATACGTTCCACGGGGTGGCCGTTCCGCGATCGAGTTTTAACGAGTTTCCCTGCACGTAAAGTCCACGCGGAACAAAAGAACGGGGAACATCGATCGACTCGTTTCACCGCGGAGAGAACCTCCTGAGTTTTTTAAGTTTCCACGGATAGCACGAAGTCGGTCGGAAACTTGTAGTGGCGTCTCACGGATCGCGCGAGCGCCAGCGCCGACTGTGACACTGTCATTAAAATGATAAAACACCCCGTCGGATCCACCCAGTCCCAAACCACCTGCCGCGGAACGACTTCCGTCGCCGCTTTTTCGAAATGACCCGTTCCACGCGAGCAGCAGGTGCTTCTGTTACGTGGCAGGATAATTGCCGCGATGTCTCGCGTCCTTGTCCCTCTACTCGATCATTTCTACCCTTTCCGATCGTCGAAACTCCTTTATTCGGTGACCTGTACATTTTCGATTGCGACGCTCAGTGCGGCAGAATCGCAAAAATTAATTACGCGTTCGTAATCGCGAACAGAACGGTTTTTTGGATTTACGGATTTTTGGGCTCACGGAATTCCGTTATTTGCTATTATGAAACGAAGACTTTATAAATCCACCCTTATAGGGGGTGTTCCAGTCCAAGAAATCGAAACTTGTCTACTTGGATACTCTTTTCTACTCATACGCTCTTCTTCCGTTGTCCACGTGCTATCCTTTGCTGCGCACCTTCCTTTTCTACGCGCTACTTCTTCTATTCTTATACTTCTATACTCCTGCTATTCGCATACCCTCCTTCCCTCGCTATACACCTTTCCCGCTTCTCGTACACTCTACTTCCTGCAGCATTATGTTTCACTGTTACACTCGCATAGTCTTCTTCTGTTAGTCACACACATTCCTCTTTCACCTTCCTTTCCAGTACTTGCTAATACTATAATAATTACTATACATACCGTACACTTCTCACTCTGTTCACGGTTTTTTGTCTTCGAATTTTACGTTCTTCTTTAATCATTTTTACCAATCAATATATTTTTCCTTTCTATGCGTACAGCCTTTCTTCTTACTAGGACACAGTTGTTGCTCGATAAGTGAGACAGTCAGGCGAGATTTATACGCACCTAATGGCCACTAGTCTTCGTTACTTGTTCGTTTCCATTCATGTATCCTCAGCATTTTATTTGTACACACTTGTCTTGCACATACAATTTTCTATTATTACCCACATAATCTTCTCTTTCACCCCTGCATACTATCTCCTGGCTACCCATTCTTGTCTATTTATATTCAGTTACTAATATAGCTTTTTTTCTCCTGCGCTATTTTTTAACCATCTTCTTGCATCATCCCCGTCTTCCTACGGCATCCCACATTTTAATACCCGATCCCCGAAGAAAACGGAGACGAAACGCACTCTGAAAAACAGATTCCAGCATCGGGGATGATCCCGCATCACGTATTCGGGTCGCGTACGCCGCGATCCATCTGCCGCGTTAATTTTTCTTCCGGCGCGGCAACTTCGGAAGTGACGCGGAAACGAGGCAGCCTGGCGTTTCCCGAAAGAACGTCTGGCTCGTAAATATCGCGCAAAACGAGCATAGAAATGGGATTTCGCTTCGTGGAAACACGCAACAAGCAAACCGCGAACCGGAAATCCAACTGATATATCCCGGGGATAAACCGAGCAGATCTTCGGGCACAGGAATGAAGGCGATGCTTTTGAATGGACAATGTTGAAAATCTCGTATGAGAAATCCTGGGGAGGAGGCAACGCTCGCATTCTTTCCTCCGGGATGAATCCGTTCCATAAATTCACTGGTTTGCAAGAACGTTTAGGGAAGACCGTTCTGATCTTGGCTTTGTTAGAAATTTGTTCTAGCTTTCAGATAGCGAGATAATGGAAATTATAAAATTTTCCCTTTCTAACGACAGACGTCAGGAAAAATATCTATATTGTTCCTCTGACTGCTGATTTGGTTCTATACGCAGCGGACAATTTTAAACAAAGATAGTTCTTTCACACTGATCTTTGTGTTGGACAAAAATCGCCAATTGATTGAATCTGATTGCTAAAAAATTGCTAACAAAATTAAATAAAAATAACCAGAGTTAATAAAATAAAAATTATGGGATTTTTCTTTTCATAAAAGTTTGATTTCCTTCGTTTTCGCGTTCCGGATATTATGCAACAAGCGACAAGCAACCTCTTCCGAATGTCGAAGGATGTTCCAAGCCTTTCGCGACGCCATTGCTTATTCTTATCTGCGAAACTGCTGCGAACATGTCGCCAAAACACAGCGAGCACTCTAACACGGTTCGCGTTCTATTTGCGAGGCTGATTTGCGAATAATGGGATCTCCTGAATGGCGAGCAGGCGCCATTTTGTCGCGTTCTCCGGCGACCTGTCGTCCTCGGATACGAATAGACGGTTCCACGATTTCGCTGGTGCATCGATCTCCCTAAACTTTTACTGCAGAGTAAACAACCTTTCCAACATTCGCATACCATTTCTCGAATACGATCCTACAGATGCGAATTTTTATTAAATAATATTAAAACGCCAGTTCGCAAATATTTTTTAAGGATCATAATACATAGCGTAATATTTAGAGAGTCCACAATCTCCTTCAACCAAATTGTTCCAATATTTCATAGCGTAGATATATTGCGTTTAATAAAATACTTTAACATCGAAAGTGAGTATCAAACGATATTGAAACGCCAATTCGCAAACATTTTTCGATTCTAATAAAGGATCCATTTGTTATCGATTGTTTATTAGCCGGAATCCCAAACCGCGGGGTTACTATAAACATTATCGAATTGACTCGCAAACATCCAGGCACTGTTTCGAATTCGTGTTAGCCGGAGATCATTTACAATTGAAAATAACCTGACGCACGGCCAGTATCAATATTACCGTCGAGTATTTACCGTTTCGCCCGCGCAGTCGTTGTTTGCACTGACATAAAATTTCACCCCCTTCCGACGAGAAATACTTATCGACGGTTTATCATAAGTGTCGCGTAGTAAGCACGGAAATTCGATAGACTCCTCGTGTGTTCTGCGCTCGGCGCACAGGACTTCTGCTTGTTCGTGCGAACAAACGGTCTATGTGGTTTGGGACCAACGTAAACACGCCCTATCGGCAACACCGTAGAAACGGTGTTCCATTGGAAACACAGCCTCGAAATGGCGCAGAACAATCCGATATGATAGCATTCAATCAGCGTTCCAGCTCGACAAGCCAATGATACAATATTTAGTCAATGGTGCAATATATAAAGCGAACTACCCGCTGGGGCAAAATGGCCGGCTCGAGTTCCGTTCGCCATTGCGCTCCAGATTGAAGAATGTTATAGTATTTTATTATACCGAACGGGACCATAGATCCAGCTTATGCGTGATCGTTATTGGCACCAACGCGAGAGAAAAAGTGTTATACACAAACCCCGTGTCCATATAAACAGTTTGATGTATGCGAAGGTCTAGAGAAACTATTTCATTTTTATAAACGGGGTCGAAAGGATTTCGGCAAGCTGTAATAAATATTTTTTAAATTAAACCAGTAACAAAATCAATTTTCTTGAACTACAGGAAGTCCCTGTGTTGAACTAAATTTTATTTTACATTTTTACGCAAAGAATTTGCAAATTTTAAACGAAGCTACTTGCACGAAGTTTACCTTGAAGTAAAATGGCGGCGAACTCTGTGCACCGCCATAGAAGGAGCCGAATTTCATTTTATAAGTTCAGAGGAAGAGTTCGCAGGATTTGGGTACCGGTGCTGCGAACTTTATTTTGAGACAAAATGGCGGCGTGTGTTGCCCTGTTGTCGGAGCATCGGTTGATCGGTTTCTAGCGGGTGTGTCAGGATTATCGCGTTCGGTCATTCAAAGCCAAATACACTGGATAACGAGCACGTTTAACGAATTTCTCGGCCATGAAGTACGTCCACCGCGCGAATTCGTACGCGAATAATCGCGAGGACGCGATAACCAGCCGCAGTCATTGTTCCCCGCCATTGTTCTACGCGCGCGTGTTTCTCTATTCGGAGCAATGGGCCGCGTTTCCCACAGTTCGCGCGAAAACGAACTTGGATATTGCGTGCCGGCTGCTGTGCAGAACTTGCGTTCCGCGTTTTCAATTTTAGTCCCCGGTGGCGAACGATATTCCCGCGTTCGCGTTCTTCCGTTTCAACTACAATGCAATTTGACGAATGATATACCTGTCGCAATGCTTGGTTCATTTTCAATTGAATTTCATTCGTTTCCGCTTTAATTCAGCCTCTATCGAATGAACGGTTTATTGCACGAAGAATGCCATTTTTATCGCCATTTTGTCTCGTATAATGTTCAGAGAATTCCAACAAAAATTCGATAAAATTCGACAGATCGTGTTCACTGTAAAACAACATGAACGTATAAAAAATGGTAGAATGTCAAAAAAGAGTGAATAGCGGCCATGTTGACAGTTTATTGAAGATTCAATGTCAAAGGAATCGCGTTTCAAAAATCGATGGTTTAGACATTGACGTTGGCTGAAACTCTGGACAGCTGCGAACAATTTCGACGCTCTAGGCGAACCACGCTAACCGAGTCCTCTTCATTGTCTAAAAAGCTTCTATCGATCGAAAAAAACTTTTTCTCTTTCCGGTACCTTTCCAGTTTAGAGACTTTTCAGCCTGGTGCCTCCAGGCGAGCGTCTCACCTATCGACGAAGCCTTCTTAGAGCTTTTATCTTTCTGTTGAAATATGTAACATATGTATTTAGCAACTGTATGACGTCAAGTCCTTGTTAGTGTTCAGTCAACACGCCTTCTATTATTGGTACACTGCGGTCGTCACGGGAATTTACTTTAGCACTGCCAATTGCATAACCGAAGCAAAAGAAAGTAATAGATACTATATCTCAAACACCAAGGTCCTGTGTCGAAAACACCATACGTAATAAAATTTGTTTGGTATTATTTTTGCTACGCATTTGCGCAATTATTATATAGGTGGTTGTAAAAATTATCCAGTTGTTATCATCAGTCTCGTTATTGATCTGGTGAATATTCTTCCAGGCACATGTAACCTATTTTTGCATTTTTTAATTCTATTAAATTTTTTATTTCCGTCCTATACATGCTCTTAAACGAAATTTCCTAAATTAATCAAAGCTAAATCAACAAAAATTCGATTTACATTTTGTATTTGTTATACAATAAACCTAACTTCTCTCATTCCGTCCCGTATGGTGTTTTTCAGATTGGATCGCGACATTCTGCGGACGATTTGAGGAAGTGCGATAGTCTTCGGAGAAGTATAATTTTCGGCCCGTTCGCGCAGAGCGTTTCCACACGGAGCCTTTTCGTGTCAGCAAGGTTAAGCCAACGTTGCGAGCCAATCCATCCGATGCCGAACACGATGCAATTGGGTATCGACGTCGCTCCTCGTGACGAACGCGGCCGCCCGAAAGTGATTGCACCGATATAGAGCTGAATGGACCACCGGTTGCGTCCCGGAGGAAATCGTTATCGCTTTGAAACGGTCGCTGGAAAGCTGTCGCGGTTTCCGGTTGAGCCCGGTGACAAGGCGCGCGCGAATTGTGCCCGTGCGAAATTCGCGGATGGAGCTCGGATTCGGCCGACAGTCCATCCGGCTCTGGCGAAAGATCCTTTTTGACACGGGATATCTCGAAATTTATCCACTGGCAACGCACTATACATATCAATCTTCGCAACGAAACAACACGCGCATCACCGACGACGCTTCAAAACACATCATTCTGTGGCAAGTTTCAGCTGAACAGTATCGTTCAGATCAAAATGAAAGAAGAAAAACGATGATGTGAAAACTAGACTCTGTGTTACAATTTCTTATTGAACAATTATGGGATGAATTAGTTTAATCGCACATCAGTTCGTAATCAGTGTAGACTGCGGATTTTTATGCAAATTTGATGCGTTTTTTTTTCTCAATTATTGTATGCAGTGGAATTAGTTTTAAATACTTTAAATGTCATATATTTGCATAAGCTTGAGATTAAAATTGGGTCTGGTTTAACGCAATTTTCCTTGAAATTGCTTGTTGCTTCCAGGCCGTTCTTTAATCACGTCAACTGCGAAGAGGCTCACAGAACCGGCGTGAAAAATAATTGTACGGCTATTTTTGGTTCTTGAAATCAATTTTGCCCTGTTGTGCATTGTTTACCGTCTTCGCCGTAATTATTCGTAAAGGGTCGCTCGTGTAGATTCTTTTCTAGCCGGTGTGCTTTTTATATACCCGTGTTTACCGAGCTCGCTTTGACCAACACGCGAGGCGAACTTCAACAACAACTTCTTGCCGCGCTCTCGGCAATTTATTTATCAAGGAGAAAAGGTCCAAACAGACGCGTCGTGCCAGTCAGCCAAGGAGCAACTGGACCAAACGGAACGACGTTCCTCCGAGAATTTCGGCCGAATTTCAAAATCGTGTTGTCAACCATTTTTTGCGAGACGTCCTGGCCCCCCACCCCCCCGGAAACTGTCCGAGTGAACTCGGATTAAAAGGCGCGGAATGTAATTCATTTTATAAATGAAAGGGAGGCGGGTGGGTTGGGCCGGAAGTGCAGTCGGCTCGAAAGAAATTCGTTTTACGGAACGCCATGCTCTTAACTTAATTAAACCGAGATCTCATCACGATTAATTACAACAAAAGACGATTAATTATGTGCAATTGTACCGGGTCGGCGCTGGAGGACCGACGACTTGCAGCTACCGGCTAAAATGATTAGTCGAGCACTGATTCGGCCGAGATTCTGTCACTGGAACTGTTCAATCGTGATTGAACAAAGAAAAGTCGAGGGAGACTCTTTATTTAATGGATTGTGTAACGTGGAATTGTTTCGGAATACTCTATGACGAAGGTTGAACCAGAAATGCCGGAAAGATGATGGGCGGACTGATAAGTAGCTTGCAGATCTTCAGGCGAAATGGAAACTTTCTACCTGAATTGCAACAAACTGGCAAGCAAAGAACAGTCGAGGGAGACTCTTTATTTAATGGATTGTGTAACGTGAAATTGTTTCGGAATACTTTATGACGAAGGTTGAACCAGAAATGCCAGGAAGATGATGGCGAACTGATAAGTAGCCTGCGGATCTTCAGGCGAAATGGAAACTTTCTACCTGAATTGCAACAAACTGGGGTGAAATAAAAATTGGTATCGTTTTTAACACTAAACCTTAAAAGTAACTAGTTGCCCTATAAAAATGACAATATTGCATTTACTTCGACTCTGCGTGGTTCGCATTATAAGTACGTGGACTACTAATTATTTTCATTTAATCATTTCCCACGAAAGCATCTTTACAATTTCAATAATTGTAAAATAAAAAATTTGTAACCTGTCGCTTTGTGTCTTTAAATTCTTCTAATGTTTCTACTGTTTGGAATGAATCTAACACATTACTGTATACCGAATCCGCCGCGTATCCGCTTTTTGCGGCAAGCTTAGTTTGCTTAATTGAGTTAGTTCTGTCGAGGGTCTTCTACTAATTGAACAGGACCCTGTACGTGATGCTCGCCGCCTTATTGACCAAGGGGGCAGTTTCGCAGCAGGTTCTCTTCCGAGGCGTCCAACTTCGCGGACACGCGTATATAGTACATGTACACGTTTTGCTCGGGGAACATCGTTGCACCATTGTCTCGCCCGTGATATATATGTCAGCCATTATACGACGATGCGCCTGTGTGTCCCGGAATCGAAAGGATTTCCCTTTTCTCGCGTCGGACGACGTCTAGGGGCTCATTGTCTCCGAATTCGGGTCGCCGTCCGCTTGTTCGCGATCAGTCGCGCGTCTCGCACCCACCAACTTCTTCCATCGCGTTGCTGCGACGCTGGCTTCTTGCCTCTCACAATTCGCTAACTTGGTTTCACTCCTTCTGATTTTCCCGCTGGTAAACCTTGCACCTTCCGCTGAGCGTGCTCGACATCATTTCCCTAAACTTACTCGTTTGCGGATTAAACCGATCCGGCTACCTCCAGGCAAACCTCTCCTCGGTTGAACTCCCCTAAAACGCTTTTGCAATTTTTATATCACTTTTGTGTAACGCAATAGTCCGCAAACTAGACCCCAGCGCTACGTTATTGTTCGTCGACTCCAGGCTTTTAAAACAGTAAACTTACCACCACCGAATGATCGGTCTCAAATTTTTTAGTTCGCAATTATCGAAATATCGAAGCATGTACTGTAATAAAAATCGCACAAACTCCAAATAAAGTTTTTCCGCCTGAACATGCCGCCGCTCGGGAGCTCCTCTGACGGAAAACCGAGCTGATGATGGACGGCAATTGTTGCCCGGGGTGTTTATTACGAGCCACTCCGTGCTAGAAGTTTCGAGAACTTGAAATTAAATGAAGCGTTATTTCGCGTCGGGTTTCGGAAACTTGGAGCCGAATAAAGTGTCGTGCAGAATTCGGAAAATTTGAAATTAAATAAAGTGTTGCCGTTCTGTTCGCACAATTCGAAATCGGATAAACGACTGTTTCGTGCGGAGTCCAGAGAATTTGGAATTGAACGAAGTAGCGTTGCGCAGAGCTGAGAGAATTCGAAATCGGGTAGACGACTGTTTCGTGCAGAGTTTGGAGAATCTGTGATTGAATAAAACATTATTTCCGGCGAAGCGTGGCAAATTACAAATTAACGCTTCATGGTTTCGAGAAAACCGCGTTTAAAGTTTTCCCTGTCGGCAGGCTGTAAAAATGAGGAAAAAATATATTTTGGCAAAATTTGAGTCCGATTGGTAGTTTCTGTGATGTAATTAGAATTAGAAAACAATAATAATAATTTTGTTACTTTAATTTAATCACGAAATTTTGTGATCGTTAAAAGATTGTGCTTTTGATGTACACGAAGGGGAAATCGATTGTTTGGACCAGTCGCGCGGGCATACTTAATAACTGCGTCACGTGTGCCGGTAATCTTGATGCGAGGGTCCTCGGCCAGCTTAATAACCGGCGGCGGCCATTCTTTCGCTGCTGTTTTGCATAGCGAGCAGTCGCTGCGCAAATATTCGCAGGTAGCTGGAAGGCTCGCGAGGCACGTACAACCCGTCGAGATCAAATTTTTCACGGGACAAACCAGGTCCGGCACAAAGTGTTCCCTCGTCTCGTCCCGTCCGGGAAAACGCTGTGAATCCCGTCCCTCCCTCCCAGAAGTATCGCGTTACCTTTTCGTATATCCGGCCAATTTTTCAAAGTCCCGCGACAACCGGGTTTATTACGCGTTGCCGCGGGTTCACGGCCTTCTCCGTTTTCTTCCATCGATTTTCGTTTTGCCACCGAGTATCGCGAAGAGCGCGGCCCGAGTGCTGCGCCGACGGTTTTATGAGCTTTTTCGAGATCGCGCCCCGGCCCTGGCATAAAGCGCGAATTGTTCACCTGACTCTGCTCACACATAGTCGAGGAAGGAAAACGGCAGTCGTTTTGTATATCGGAGAAACGTTCCGGGAAAAATATTAAAACAGGCGAACGATGTTTGTCGAGCGAAGATGAAGCGATCTCCGTTCAGGAAATAAAGACAGCCGGGGAAAATGTCGGAACATCTTCGGCAATAATCTGAACAAAGGGAACGATCGTAAAAGTGATAGACTGTGAATTTTCATGCGAAATTCCCTCTCTCAATCATTTTAATAATTCATAAAATCGTGTGTTCTGAAATTTTTGGTAATCTCTTCGCTACAGTTTATTCCTGCTACGCATAGAGTTCATTTAATTCGCAGTTCAGCGATGGGAAAGTCTCGTGTCGATTATTTTGAAAGAAATAATGGACGCGACAGAAAAGATCTACTTTCAATTCGCGACGTAGAATTTGGTCTCCCTTTATAAACCGGGACCATAATCATTTCGTTTCGAGGGCCAGAAGCTAGAATTTCATATTGGGCCGAGAATATCTATGCAAATTTAAATTTTCACCGGCAGCTATCGGGGAAGACCGAGGTAAAATTGAATATTCTGATCTACACTAAGGGTCTCGGTATTTTAAAGATGATATAAAAAAAAAAAAAGAAATGTCGAGATTCCACGGAAGTTTTACCTTTATCCTTCTCCCAAGATTTTTCTTGGATTATTGGAAAACCGTTAAACTTTCATTTTTACGCGTGACCCCAGGAAGTTTAACTTTCTCGAGGATCCAAAGTGAATTATAAACGCGTAAAGATCCGCAATCTATTTATAAAATGTTCATTACGCCAAGCAACCGTTTTATGGTTAAAGAAACGGGTAAGGTCACGGTTTGCTTAGTCGATGGAAATTGTGCGACACGTTTCCGATTCAATTTTTCTCCCATAGTTTGTGGATCACGAGCTTCCGGTTGAGCGCGGCCAGTTCAATATTAATCGAGCTTTCCCACGACCTCTTCCGCGGATATAAGGATTCGGACGGAGCATGAATTTTCCATACAATGCCAGTTAAAGAAATAGACCCGGGGGAAGAGGCACGTCGACACAGGATATTCGGAGGATCATTTCCTTTGTCCCTATGGAATTTCCGCGATACTCGGTCCTGTTGCCTTTTCGTTTTCGTATTACTTCCAGCTTCCTTTTTTAGGCCAGGACATTTGTCAGGCTGACCGTGGCACAAGGCAACAGCCATTTGAATTATTGAGCTAGGGGAGGAGAGGCCATCCTTCAACAGAGGGTCGTTTCCCGCCTCCTTAGCTCTTAAATCTTGCTCCCAAATGTATGTGTTTAGGGTTGCTGCCTTTTGTAGCACTTCTCGAATCGCTTGCGTTGCCAGAAAAATTTTAGCAGCACGGAATCTGATGGGAGGCTTGGTACGAGACATAATTGCTTCAGAATATTTGATTTACGGAGGAATTTTCCCCTGCTTTCAGAAAATGATGACTCCAGATACGTTCGAAAATAATTCCAACGATCACGTAAGTACCATCAATCTGTACAATAACATTCAATAATTTGTACTATTTAAAAAGCATGACAATGTCCCAGACCTTTAAAGATAATTGTAATAACGTCGTAACAGAAATGGGTCGGACAGAGTTAAACCACTCGAGGGTCTTTAAATGAATGATAATTCCAGAGACGTTCTAAAACAATTCCAGAAATGTCAGCACCACGAATGTGCACAATAATGTGAATTAATTGAAGCGGCTCAATACGAGTGTCAATTGCACAGCCGCGCCAAAGTAATTTCATAAATGTCAAAGGTTCGAAGAAATAATTGAGAAATACGTGTGTACACGTTGCGCGGAGAAAGAGGTTTGGCAGCGTTGAATAGAAAATTTGGACGGACACGATAGAAAAAAGATGACACCGCCGACGCGGCAAGTTGGCGATAAAATGTCGGCTGGCAGATCCCCGGCTCGACGTCGGAGACGACGAGTTCATTTGAGCCACCCGTTCGATCCATATTTCGCAGGGTGTGGGCCGAACCTGCGTCGAGTTATCTCGTCTTTCGCGCGAACTTTCTCGCCGTGTCGGCCTTCCCCGAGCCGATACCGATGGGATTGGCTTTCCGACGTTATTACCACGCTCGGGCCACGCTCAACAATGTTTTCTTATCGTATCGCGGTGAGCCCTGTATGCAGAGCGAGCCTCGGCGTGTGCAACGTTCCGCTGAACGACTTACGATCCTCTTCTCCGGTGTCCTATACGCCCGGCAAACACAATTGACTGCTCAAGGCTATTGCTCCCGCCCCAACGATTCTCGCTCCAACGATACCGACACCGTTTAACGTGTATACTGTGCTCGGAAAGATAAAAGGAACTGGCTTCACAAATGCCTCCGGCCAGAAATTATCGTGCCGCCGTGGAAAGAAATTCTGCGACGTTTGACGAACTCTACATACAGAAAGTCTCTTTCGGATTGTCCTGCCGGTTCGTTCCAAAAATATTTAACCCTTTGCACTCGAAGCTATTTTAATTCCGAAACGAATCATTTCTTCTGACCTAGAATATTTCCCTTCTGAATATTTTTTTCATGTTATATTTACGAAAATGGTGCAATTTACTTGTACAATACCGAAGTGTTTAGTAATTTATTAAATGCAAACACATTTAATAATGTAGAAAATATTTTGAATAATTTACAGCAATTTTTAGTGGCGCCTTACAGTCGCCATTCGAGTGCTAAGGGTTAATATATATAATAGACTACAAAGTCTGGATAAAAATTGACTAGCTCTAACAAACGAACCTTTCTCCGCAATGAAGAAGCTCCTGAGGACACCGGTAAACTGCGCCAGATAAGATGGCGCCTACGATAGCCTGATTGCGGAGTAATTAAGGAAGTGCCCGAGGTCAAGGAGCGCCACGAAGCATATCGGCGTTCGAGTAGCCGCCGATAATCATGAATCAGCATCGATGGTCGCGTTTGGATTGGCTAATTCGCCGATGGGCCGCTTCGCAAGGGCAAAACGGCGTGGTAAATTAACGCGACGGCCTAATATGCAGCAGATTCGGCCTTGGTTTTCAAGCTTACGTCGCCATTGTGTCTCCCCGGCGTATTGGTGCCCCTTCGTTTCAATTGAAACAGCTGCCGATTTGCCGACGGTTTATGGCCGCAGTTTATCGCATAGTATCCGTGCTGCTCACGCCCCGAATTCATTCCATTAATTGAAATTGCGCCGGGTGTCTTGCCCGGGTCGGATGTCCTCCTCTCGAGGCGTTTCGAGAGAGGACGTCCCCGAACGTCACGATTTTTCAGACGTCCGCTTGCGAATCGGAGTTGCAGAGACTCGAGGTGTGCAACACCCTTTAGGTATTCGTAAAGCACGTCCGTAAACTGAACGAGCATGAGGAACGACACGCGAACTTCTGAAGTTGCGAACTCGAGATGGCGAGGACTCGTCCTTTCAACTCGACGTCCTCTTCCGCTGAACCCTCAGGACCTCGAGGGCTTCCGTATAATTCGAGTGCGATGAATTCTTCTTAAATATTTAACATTTTCAGGCAGATCTTTTGTTCCTCTTGCAGAAAGATTATCTCCGGAGTTCGGAAGCTGATCCGAAAAATCACGTGTATCGACAGAAGTACGGTAGCACCTCGATCATTGTCTGAATACACTCCACGTACAAACAGTCAAGATTTAATCTTGCATTGTAACTAAATAACTGTTCTATTATCCGAACACTCGTGTCCTGATTATTTCTGATAACCGATACTGTAGTTAAACTAATTTTTATCGACGAAGAATGTTTCAACGCGATGGACGGTCTTCTTTAGACATTTCATAAAATAATTTTACCTGTGTCTTGGAGAAGACGGTTTCTAGGTAATTTCCTGGGTCTTCCTGCTGAAGACCTATATTACTGCCTCGTCTTTTCAGTGCCGCCACATTTTTTCAGCTAAGTGCAATAATTAAAAATATACAAAGGCTCAGACACCGTATTTTCTTTCCATTAGAAAGTTCTCTTCTTTTTTTCTGGCGATTCGGTACGGCATGCTGCAGGTTCAAGGCAATTCTAATGGAACAGCATAACGGCGGGCCCCGCCATTTTGACTTGTAAAATAGCTACGGGGTTCTATTCACGAAAGAGAACGATAGTATTAGGTTCCTCTGATTATTCTGAAGACAATGGAGCTTTGGCGATTTTTGATCACCTTGTATATTGTTCAACGAATTAGTAAACATCTGGATGCGTTCTAACGAGAAACGCAACTTTCCTAAAGATTTACAAGTTCTCGACAAGCTGAACTACGGGGTTAGTATCGCCAAAGTTTTGGCTGTTTGCGTATACTTCGGCGAAACCTTTCCGCGAATTTTGCTGTGTAGTTTCGGGGACGCGAGTTCTGACAACATTTCCACTTACTCCCGGCGATGTTTGAATAAATATTTACCGAACTTTCTCTAACTACGGCAATCTCGAAAATGATTTCGTGTTAACGAGTCTTTGATCGTCCTGTATAATCTCGAATCAATTTAGAGAATACTTGGAGCATCTGCCAAGAAAATCTACAAACTTCCAGCGGTGGAAGGAATTTTTATTTATATGGTGGAGGAAGACCAATATCTTTAATGGCCCTGTACGTATTAATTTATTAAAAGAACACTTGGAATGTTCCGCAAAGAATCACAGGATCCCACTAGATGAAAAATCTTTCCCTAAGATTCTCAAGTTTTCAATGGAGCTACATCTAGCAATACCTAAATTTTTAATTATATTAACAATTCTTGAACGCCCTGTACATCCTTCAATCTACGCCCAGGTGTTCCACGAAGAAAAGTTACAGTGTCCCACCTATGGGACTTTTCCTAAGATTCACAAGGGATTCCATTATCTTCACATGTTCCACTGATTAGTTCGGATAATCGAGGTTCCACTCTATCGCGAATTAGACAAGTAAATATGAACCAAACAGTGTCGTGTTTGGGTTCGTTTTAATCAGAAAATTGTCACGAATACGTCGATAAAACTCCCACAAATAAAATTGTTAACAAATCAGATTTATCGTTGAATTGTCACCGATTATCTGTCAACGTTCGACGCTAGCGGCGAGAGATCGAGGAATAGAGATAAATTAATAGTAATAATTTACATTAACAATTCTTGACTGCCCTGTACGTCTTCCACCTTGTTAGGGGATACTCCCCGAGGGAAAGTCATAGTGTTCCGAGAACCGTAGGATGAAACGACTTCCCCCAAGATTCGCAAGTTCCCGACAGAAGTTAAGGGTAGCACCGGCAAACTTTTCGTCGGTTTCGTACAGCATCCGCGGAAAGTTCGCCGCGGATCTCCGGTATCGGAACGCATTAATCCTCGCGCGCGATACGCTTTAATTATCGGCGGGATCGAGCGAGAGGCAGCGACGGCGGCGGCGGGGCGCGTTTGTTTAAACGTTATTTATCGCGCGACAGCGAACGTTGATGCCGGTAATTAGTTACGCGGCATAATTACGGAAATTTACTGGCCCGCGCGGGACGTGCAGCGTCTTGGGTGATATTTTACGAGCAGATAAACGCTCCGCTGGTAACGCCCTCGTTAATCACTCGCAAATGAAATGTTTAAAAGGGGCAAACTCTGAATGGAGCCGGGGAAATCACGGGACGATGATCTATCGCGGAACTTCGCGGTCGGTGTTTACGCTTGTGCGACCGACGCGACCAGTAAATGTTGCGGGTAAATTGTTGGCCGATCGGATGATTCAACAAAGATGAAAAATTGCACGGAACTCCGGAAATAATTCACCATCTTGCTCGGTGATCCGGAAGATGGAGGATTTCCCAGGCATTCGGGAAACTTTCGCGACAGAAAAAAGTATTGGAAAGTAAGATTTTACTTCGAACGATTTTCTCGGGGAAACAATGCCAACATTCCTTGATCGCTTCGGAATGTCTTATACATTCATGAAGCTTGATGGTTGCCTGCTTCTTTAGGTACGCTAAAGAATTTATTTACCGTCCACGAGTAACTCGTTCAGTAGCATGATTTAACCTTCGGTCTCCTAGGCCATTTATTCTTGAGGTATATGTATGATCATTCAATTTTTCTGAAAATATATATCTTATCGCACTTTTGAGGATTTCATCCCTTAACCTCGAGATATGGCAGCGAAACAAGACAAGTGCTGATCTATTATGTCTTTTATTTTGTCACTCTATATGCGCATAATCTCACGTGTAAACTATTCTGTCTCATTTCATCTATCACCAGAATTGCATCACCAGAATTTATAATTGCATATAAAAATGTCAAGGCTGCATTTATCGAGATTCACGTGTTCGGGTAATAATCCTCCGGAAAAACGTCTTTATGATCTCCACATGCGAATAATAATTAACTGAAATAGTACGACCAGCTACAACCAGTAATTCTCCTTAATCCGACAGTTTCGGTGTGAACGTAATTTTCTCATCAATTCGGTGCAGCTTTCGAACTTCCATTTAATTTACAATGCATACGCGCAACTGGGAGTCGCGCAAAGCCGCAAGACAAGGATTAAACACATAATAATATATACAGTTTGGTGCAGCCGGAGGGTTCGCGTATCGAGGATTTCCACGGTTTTTCTGGCGTTGCGCGAGCGCGCCGATTCGATAATTCATGGGATTGATGCCCGTGTTGGTTCACGTGGTGGACGCACGGTGCACGCAGAACACGTGACGCGTGCGTGTGCGGTTCAAAACCGAATGATCGATAGAAGCATTCGCGTACGCACCCCGCGTCGCCCCCGGGCCGCTTACACACGGCGACCGTGTTACACTCGTGTCTCGCGTCTCGTGTCACGTGCGACGTGCGTGATATGCAAATGCGTTTTTCCTAGCGGGAAACTGAGACGGCTCTTGCCGCTATACACCGCGTTCTAAAACCGTCATTTAACCACGACGCATTCCAAATTTTTACCACTTTTTCACCGCATAATTTTCGCCCTTTTTATCCTCGCGCCGCCTGCGTTTTCTCAACTTAACGCATTCACGCCAACCGTGTCACGTGCGTTCGTTAAAGAAAAATTATACTCGCTCAAGTTTCGGGTTACTAATTTCGCTTCGGCGGCAGGTAGAAGGTATAAAGAACATTAGACAAATAATTCGTTGTGCTGGGATTTGTGGAAGATTAAATGTAAAAACAGTTCTAAACTCTTTGCACTCGAAGCTTTTTCTCCGAGTATTTTCATTAAGTGAAATTGTAATTTTGTTTATTTTATGCATATGAAACTGACCTAATTTACTCATGCATTGTTTATATATTTTGTTAATGTAGAAGATATTTTGAATAATAATATGGCAATTTCATTTTCAGTGACGCCTCGGAGTCGCCATTCGAGTGCAGAGGGTTGACACTGAACCTACCACCACTGATCAATAGATTGCAGATATTGTACATTTATGGCAAACATGAGTATGTGAAACACAAAATGGAAGGAACATCAAATTTAATATTACTGCCACATTACTTACATTCTATTAAAATTATTAACTCCCCTTGCTTGTAATTGATGGTTTCATATATTTTATTTTATAATTGAATAGATACCTCGATTAAGGGTTGCACGTACCAACGGTGGCCGTTATTCGACGTTTCCATTCAATTGTTTCAATTACAAAGATCTTTTGCCTATGCCTCGGGTCGGGCTTCGTAGATTTGCGATAAGGTGGAGTGACTACATTACCGTCAAAAAATGGATATACGTGCCTCAAGTTTTCGTCTTTGCGCGTGCTATTGGATAGCAATCGGCTGGCGCGTCTGATCATGACCAACCAATTCTACTTGCTGCGTATTCGCACATTGTCGCTGTTATCAAAATTCGTCAGCGTACCTGTGCTATTTTTTAATTTTTGAAAACGAGATGAAAAGAACTATGCAATGGTATCTACCGTTTTAAAAGATAAGAATGAATGAAAAATAAAAAAAAAGTGTGCCAACAACACGCGGTATTCCCAGGCGGTCACCCATCCAAGTACTAACCACGCTCAACACTGCTTAACTTCGATGATCGGACGAGAATCGGTTTTTTCAGTCTGATATGGTCGTTGACATAAGTACATGTTAAAAACTGAATAATAATCCACTTAAGATTCCGTTTAGCTTCATTCAGGCCCGGTCTTCGTAGATTCGCGATAAGGTAGAGCGATCACGTTACCGACAAAAATAGGCGAAAAATGGTTTTACGTGCCTCAACTTTTCGTCCTTGTAGAAGAATATTTTGTCGCTGGTAAAAGACTCATTCGAAAGAGGAAAGTTCAATCTAGCAGATATTGGGTAATATAAGCGGTAGAAATAGGCCAAAAATTCACGATGTGCATGTCGTGGAATCCAAGCATTTTTAGGCCATTGGATGAGTTTTCTGGATGACATCGAGAGCAGCGCGCACTAGAAAATATCTCCAGCTACAAATTGAGCTATATTTTGTCTTGATTCTCCGCGAAATAAAGCCAAAAACTTGAATCGCGTTTCTGGAGTTGGAATCCATAATATCGACAATACAGAGCAAAAAATGTGACAAGTTTAGTCAAAGACTTAAGACCCGTCGGATCAAGACCAAGACGGATCTTAAGTCTGTGTCTGAAGGCTGTGAATGGAAATTATTAATTAAAAAGTCACGTGACTATACCGGGCCCTTAAGATTGCGAATCACCGATGGCTCAGCAAAGATATTATTAGAGGCATAAATTGCGAGGCCGTTTCTTGTACGCGGACCACTTTTCCTCGATGTATCGCGGCGGCCGCGCTCGTTCGTGACCGAACAACGCGAGACTCGATAATCCGTATGCAAAGAGCCATCCGGAGCTTTGATCAAACGGAATGGAAGGAAATCGATGGCTATTTTTAGTTCCGTTCGCAACGTGTTTTGACATTCACACGGGAAACTCTGGTCGAACCGTTTCTAAAGATGTGCGAGAAACCCAAAAAGCCGGATCGCGAAGGGTGGAGAAATTTTTCGACATTGGATTTTCGGAAATTTCGAATACGTCGGGATTCCGAGAAACTTTCGAGATTCCTGAGAATATTCAAGATTCTCAAAGATATTCGGGATTCGCGAATATATCGGGACTGCCGAGAATTGTTAATTGTACCATTTGGATTTCCACCTTTAATATTTTAAATTTAATATTCAGCACCCTCCAGTCTAAATTCAATATTCGAAGCTGTTGAAGAATTCCGAAAATGAAGAATGGCAGAGTGTCAGCGAATATTTCGAGGAGCAGTCCCTTATTTTTTACAATTCAAATTTTTCTCACTTCGAAAGAATCAATTAGCCAAGCAAATTAGTTGATTCGTTTAATCGGGTCCGTTTCCAGAGGAATCGATGTTTTTTCACGCGAAGGGCAGTTGAAGTTCCCGATGGATTTAATTAGACCGCAGATTAAATTCGGCTTAACACGGCTTACAGTAATTAACAGGGACAATACTATTTTGCATGAATTCCCGGTTATCCGTGCTGGCCCATGAAAATGCGAACGCGCGTAAGTATCGGACGTGTAAATTTGATCATTCGGAAGGGAGCTAATTTGCATGATACCGGACGAAGCACCAGCTTCGTGCTGTCATGCTACCCTCCGCTACGACGACTATCCTCATCATACTCTCCCCCTTCACGATCCCGTTGGGTTTACTTCGCCGCTATACCGTTGTATCTCTGCATGCATAGCGCGATCACGTGTGCTGTAACTTCGACAGGTATAGATCCTCGATTATTAGAATTGGTAATATAGTCTTCGAGACCGTAAAGCTCGACCTCGACTACTGAATTTTCTGCCCCTCGCGTTCTACCATGCTTTGAATTTACGAAGCTCGAGCGCCGACAATTCATGCGAAAAATGAAACCGTAATCTTCCTTATACTGCCGTTATATACTGCGCGGACGTTTATGCAAATTTATTTTGCTGTTGACGACGGATAATCTGAAATTAAATGGAACGTTTCCTACATTGTGACCATGGACTCGTCGAATTAAATTCTATTTATTCTTTCTTTGGCTGAAATGAAAGTAAACATTATCGAAGAAATTATCGAAGGTAATTAGGTTAAGGTTAATTCTTCACGCTCTTCTTCTAAGCTTCTTGGGTCTTCAGAGACCCAAGCCAGTTTTGACAATTTAAATTAATCCGTCTAGGACGTAAGGGGACAGACGGAGAGGGGGATACGTTAAAAAATGGAGTTCTCGTCAAAGCGGGACACAAAAATGGCGTCGGATTCTCGCGATGCGGAGCGCCGATCGAGGGAAAAGCTAACGAGCTGCGAGCCATTTACTGTCGGATCGTCGAAACGCCGGTGTCGGGGGTGGTTTTTCGCGGGGAACAAGCAACCGTGAACGAAATCCACTCGAAAAATAACCGGGACAAGGGGATACGGTGTTCCGGCGGGGCCTGGAATTTACGAGCGACCGATACTTCGAGCAATATCGAGGCTCGATCGAGCGTGCTCCCGGTTTTCCCTGGAACCCTCCGTTCTGGTAAGCGGGTTACAGCCGCGGATCGAAGAAAGGATACTCAACAAGTTGCGGGTGGTGGTCTTAGGGGGTGTTTGCCGCGCGGGAAGGCGACCGTAAAGGGGGTGCGACACTAGGGGAGGGCGGGATCGAAGGTTGATACGCGCGAGCCACCGCTTGCATGCGGAACCGTGTTTGCGCGGACGTGATTCACGAATGTCGATCCCGTGTCGACCGAACCATGCGATTTCCCGGGGATCCGACGACTGCACAATAGTCTGTGTAGACAGAGGTGACGGTGTAGTAGCGTGAGGTAAACCCACCGGGACCATAAACAGAAGCCCCTTCCGCGGGTCTCGGACAGCCAGCAAATAGAACCGCTTCCAAAGATTTTTATGGCTGACCGATAAATCCGGGGACGGGTTTATGGCACGGTTAATTTGCCGGCTTCGCTTGTGGATCTGCGGTGAGTCTGTTTGCGAAATTATTTCTGCGCCGCTTGAGATCTTGAACTGGCTACAGTTGAACCATTATGATTAAACAGTTCCCCACGTTACAGAACGTCCCTGTGTCCAATACATTATCAAACGTTCATCAGACGTTCATCAGACGTTATCTTAGGCGTTCTTCTTTTATTAGGAAATCTCCTATGAGATTGATTGCAACATAGCGAAGCACATAATTTATATAGTGGTATATTTAATTTTATATGGACGTTTTAAAATGACTACGTTATTGTCTCTGTTAGAATCAAGTAGAAGTGAAGAAACACTGTAATTGTATTTTATTAAAATTGAAGTGGATCAAGAAGTAGATGGTCGAAGATAAATTACTCTAATTGAGACGAGAATGTTTTTTAAATTCGCATGTATGGAAAGGACAAAATCATGTTCGAAACAAAACGAACACTGACATTCCTGAAATCAATTTCTGCGCGCACAGCGTTTAAAATCAAACAGAGACTCTAAAACCCCCGCAGTTATAAAACGTTTCTCCGCGCCACTAAAAAAGGATCGAGGAGATTAACTATTTTTGGTGCAGCGAAAACCGAGCAGAGAGGATCCCGGGTATACCTTTTTCAAACCGATCTGCTTCGGGTAAAGTATTTTCAATTTCCAAACCGTTCGTTCGGTTCTTTTATGCCGGCGCGCAACAGTATTTTTGTTCTGCCTTATTCCACGCGGGGTCTTCTTCTCTTTCCGTTGCGGATCGGGAGCGCATACAGACGGTATTGTTGCTATTATCCTCTGTAGCCTTCGATACAGCACCGTCACGGATTCTCCGTAATTTTACGAAGTTGGCGAGGCAAATATTTACGCGTGGCGTTCAGCTTTTCAACGGTGGTGGTGAGTATGCGTGTGTGTGCGTGTGTGTACAGGTTGAAGGGACGAGGGCTCGTAGGATAGCCCTCGGTGAAGAGAGGATGCAAAGGGAACAGAATCGCTCGAATTCAGGACCGAAAAAGAGCAGACGCGTGCTCCGCGTTTCCGCGAGCGACAGACGCGCGCGAGAGAGGGAGAGAGAGAGAGAGAGAGAGAGGGAGAGAGGAAATTGGATAATTAATTTAGTTATGTTCTGCTTGTCAGCCGGCGATGTTCACACACGGTTCTACTCGGATGCTGATGCGCTGCTTTCAACGGGAATATATTACTTCCGCTCGTCCGAGATGCCTCGGGAATCCACTTGCGCGAACCCGACGCGAGTCCAATGAGATTTTATTTTGCTGCGATAGAACGGATTGTCGAAATCTGGGTAGTTTTAGCTCATGGAATATTAATAGCGCGTCATTTTAAAGTAAAAGTACTACTGTCGTCTGTCCCGAATGCAACGAGAAAATCACTGAAAATGCAGAAGTTGCTTGAAGTACAGGGTGCACAGACAGTGGGATATTGTTGGCTTCAAGTGATGATAAGCGACAGTCCATATTAACATTACAGGTGAACAGGATTGTTAAAAATATTAACTAAGAACCACAGAAAATAATTCATTGTTCATTTTCTTTCTGTCACATTAAATGCATTTTGATGACGTTAGTGTCTCGTTTCAGAGGAGATGGCTGAAACTGATAGAAATCTAAGCAGTTATGGCACTTTAGACATTAATAAGGCATCATCACATAGTAAACAAGTAGTTATTCAGTCAACAAGTATAATGAGTATACTATAAAATATACCAAGGCAAGAAACGTAACGATGCAGACGCCATTTTGTAGATGAAAGTCAATATTAACATTCTGTTGACTAACGATCACAGAAAATGTTTCGTCGTGTCAAAGAAATAAGAAAAAATGTTCAATGTGTCTGAACATGTACTAAGTCCTTGATTTGTCAAGTGACAAATGTTGACTAACGATCACAGAAAATGTTTCGTCGTGTCAAAGAAATAAGAAAAAATGTTCAATGTGTCTGAACATGTACTAATTTGTCCTTGATTCGTCAATTGACAAACGTTGACTGACGATCACAGAAAATGTTTCGTCGTGTCAAAGAAAAAAGCAAAAATGTTCGATCTGTCTGAACACGTACCAATTTGCCCTTATTCCCAATTAGAAGCCGCTTACGCAGTCCAATCTGCCAAAAGCACCCCAGAGTAACGTCCACAATCGAAGTAGATCAAGCTAACTGCGAGTTAAGGAAGATCGATCGGAATGCTTAGCGATTTTTCATCGTCTCCCCAATTCCTCGGCTCGCCCCTTATCCGGTTCGTTCGATCCCGAAGTTTCTCTCATTTTCCCGTTCCTCTCGAAACGAGGATTGCCGTGCTCCGTCACCGAGGTTCGCGTCGTCCGGGCCCGTTTGTTCGTTGATACGTCAAGTGTAATCTCGCAAACAGAGAGTCTGCCCCTACGACCTCCCCCTCCCCCCCGCAACGTGCTGCTCCGTCACCCCCTCGGGTTCAATTGCGAAAGCTGTCTCCGCCCTCGGGGCTGCAAGCAGTTTGCACGCGTTTCCCCCTTTGACGGTTATTGCACGCCGTGCCCGCGATATTCGAGCTTCCGCGAGCGGAGATAACGCCGTCGCCGACGACGTGTGTACGAGGCTTGTTAAGCGACGCGAATTTACCGATACCGACACGCATCGGCACCAGAGACCTCGGTATCAATCGGCGCGCACCGGCCCGGAATCGCAACAAGCTGGACAAAATTCGTGTACCTGGACATTAATTACCAGAATGCGGATTTCTATGCAAAATAAAAATTATTTAGTTGAAAACAATACAACAGTACAGTAAAGGTCTTGGTCTAAGCCTAATCCTGTGACCTAAGCCCAATGCGACCCAGGCAGCTCGAGTTTCTCCCCCCTCGCGGGGTATGCCCCCAGTGGAGGGGATAGGCGAACTAAGATCGCGTCGCTCCGTGCGGCTTAGATCGAGACTTTACTGTACTTTTAAATTCTTTGAATTATCTTACTGCTTTGCGTTTGATCTGTTCATTTTTTGTCATAAACGTATCAGGTAACTCTGGGCATAAACGATCCTGATCAACCGCACTTTGTTTTAAATCATGATTGTGTACTTTGCCAGCAAAATGTTCGATGTTTCTCTTAGTGTGATCACAAGAGGAGGACTGTTTTCGTTTGGTCGACCGGTGAAACCGCTTCCCGCGAAACCATTCCTCTACATTTAAGCTGATAGACTTACCGGTTAGAAAGGATAATCGCCGCATCGCGGGGAACGGATGGTTTCCGCTCGTGTCCAGAAGATCAAGCTGATGGACCTCCCCTCTAATCCTGTAGAGCTTCCGGTGGAAGTCCTCGATCGTCGGTGTGTAACTTTCGTCGAATTTGTTGGACAAAAACCTGAAGCCAAAGCGCCCCATGTTACCAAAGCCCCGTCAAATCTCTCTCCTGTAATCTAGGTGTTAACGTTACATCGTTTCCTTCATTCTACACCGACTTAGCATTGGATTAAACATTTACATCCCCTTAGGTACTATCGATTTTTTTCTTTTCTTTTTTTTTTAATGACAAGGAACACTTTGTTTCGCTATTGTTCCTGGTTTTATCTGAAGTTTCAAGCACGATGCTGAAGTTTCGTTCACTGCTTCGAGTTACCGTTCTCGTGATTTATGGAAACGATAATAATATCGATGTGCCCACTGTCTTATTTGATCATATCAATCTCATCGCTATGAAATTTATCGGAAAAGTGGGACGGTTTATGCGCGTCTCGAGGAACGTCTTCGTTGCTTCTGTCATAACTGGATTGCCAATTTTGTCTGTATGTATATTGGAAAAATCGGTGGGAGAAATATAAAATCGTGAAACATCGGAGAAAAAAATCGTTAAGAGATTTTATTCGACTCGAATTTTTGTACACTTGACACAGAAAATCGTAACTATGATTTTCTGCGTCGTCCAATTCCGATTTTCCAACTCTGGAAAAGTAGAGGAACGACGTTTGATATTTCCATTTACTAGATGTTTAATGATCGAACACAGTGCTTAATTGTTTTCAGTCGTATCGATGAGTTTAATATTAGCATACCATTGGCGAGTCGATTGTTTTAATTCAGTGCTGAATCAGCCCGATGATATTTTACTCTATATCGTGTACATTTCAATAAAATCCAATTTCCAAGTGAATTCACCAAATTAACGACACAGTTAAGCTGTATTAAATGCTATTGAAAGCTGCACGTGCTCTAGAACTGCTTGAGCATTTTTGTACAATTGGAAGCGTCCTATAGTTCTGTAAGTACGAACAAGTGAAGAACTTTATTTTATACCCGATTCAAATAACTAATTTTTCTGAGCAACGGAATAAGTTCCTATGTCAGTCATTGCTCTATAAAATTACGAAAAATTGAATTGTGTGCCTAGGCAGTACAGCTTGCAAATAAATTGCAGTGCAAAGGGGTTAATACGTTACAATTGAATGATTGGAACAATAACTAATTTTTCGAGCAACAGAACCGTTCCTACGTCAGTCCCAGCTCTGTGAAACAAAGAAAAATTCAATTGTGTGCAAAATGAAATCGTAACAGAAGGAAGTAATATAAATACATAAGGCAGCGGCCAGCGTCTTCGCAGAGCTGGAAGTTCCATTCTTCTCTCCATTAAATTCTAGAATCCCAGTGTCGCACGCAAGGGCCAGATAGCGTTCTCCACTTTTCCAGTCTAAACACGCAACTACTTGCCAAGTTATTCCACGCCGACCCATTTCCACCATTCACAGACGCGCTATTCACGCGTTCCTCGTTTCTCATTCGTCACAAGCCCGCCTCTGGGATTCGATCCAAGCCTCGAATTAAGTCCCAGGCCAGGGCAAGAATAACCTTAATGGACGTAATGAGCGTCCCTTTGTTTCTCGGCTCATCGAGCAACACGCGGCAACGCGTTTTCAAGCCGAACTTGCTAATGGAACCGCTCCGCCGCCGTCGAGTGCTCTCCCTGGCTACCGTCCACTGCCACGCCGTGCACATCGACCACGCGATCGTCTCGCGTTTCACCCTAATTGCCTAATCAACTTTAAAACACTTTACGACACTCTCAGACCCCGCCAGCAACCCTTCAGCCGCGGAAAAACCTCGGAATACTTGGATCCCGGGGAACTTTGTACGATCTGACTCTGAAGACTATACTTTTTGTTAGAAACATAGACATTTAACTCAAGAAATGACTATGCTATTTTATCGAAAAATGTTTGAAGACATTGACCGAAGAAACGTTAGTCAAACAGAAAGCAGTAGGTTTTAATTTTATTGTGTGATAAAAGAAAATGCTCGTGTCCTATTTTTATCAAAAAAAAATTCTTCTTCCTTGATTTAAAAAAATATTGATTTTTATAAAACAATCTGAAAAAATTACAATTTACATGAAGACATAATCTGCGTTGCAAAAATTTCAGCACAGTCCTCCGAAAAAGTTTTTTTGTCTTTTAAATTAAGCAAAATCTTCGATATCGCGAACGAGTTCATTTCCAATTCAGATTTAGCAAATTCGCTCATAAAAATCGGTGTTTCTATAAATTGTCAAGGTCATTTGGTGTCGCTCAAGTGGGATGGATATAAAATTGATGCTTACATGGCAAATAAAATGCAAAGGCGGAGGAAATTGCGCAAGCAATTCCGGAAATATCGGATATTTTTGAAATGATGGATTCAGGATGACCGTGCAGCTCGGGTCCTGGAGAACCCGTTAATCCATTTTTCGGGGAGGGGTTGCTATAAACGTTCTGTCTCTACGCGCGTTCCGGAATTGAACGGAAGAGGTCGAAGAGAGTTCCGTGAATATTCCAGGCAGAACGTTCTGCATGGTCGGGGTTCGTTCGAATCGAGGCCGCTTTGAACGGACTGATTCGATCGCTGCTAATAGGACAAACAATTTAATTTCGGCCGGAATCCGATCTGCCGCGCTGGTGTTAGTGGGAGAAACGCGACAATTGGTTCGCCGATGAACTTGCCGGCCGCGTATTTCGGCCGTTTCGCAAATGATGCAAACAAGATACTCGTTAAAAAACTCGTTATCTTTTCTGGACTCTTTTTTTTTTTAGAAAAGAAAACTCCAACCGTCACGTTTGTTTTCGTTTTTTGTAAATCCAAAACAAACATTTACACGACAGGATGCTGTGTTGAAACAAACGATGCGGAAAAATGGACTCCGAGTACGCTGAACAAAATGGCGGCTGGCTGGACTCTATAGGTCCTTTTCATCAATAATGTTATAACTTGCATTCAGAATTATTATTGTCGCACAATAATTTAGATAATGGAAGATCGAATGTAATTGATATTTCTGATGATAATAGTTTGCTTGGAGGAACCATAAATTCTGTCACATTCTATTGAGTCTTTGCAATACGAGAATTTTCCCTTATCAAGTATTAGCAACTCGATTGCATTTGTTTGATTACTGTATTTAAATTGAAATCGGCTGGAAATTTTATCGATATCGTATGAAATAAAAATTGTAGATCTTTTAAATGTTCTCTCAGAGAGGACATCTCGGTTTGATTAGATTTACGATGTTCCCTCGGGAGGGACAGCTGAGTACAAAGGGTTGAACCTCGATTATTGAAGATTGTCAGAAGAGCTGGAGGTGCGAGAGTGCCAAAGCTGCAAATTTACAGTTTAATTGTAAAAATTAAATATTATAATCACACCAAAATACAGTGTACGGTTCCGTCGTAAAGGTAAAATGGTAGGAAGCTATTTAACGTTCGCCAGAATTGGAGGCATATTAAAACTGGCCGGGATGGTTATAAATGCAAGAAGGTTCGCAGTTTAATTGCGAAAATTGAGTATTTCCATCAAGCCAAATTGACTGTGGTATTCGCTGCGGTACGGAAAAGTGGGCAGTTGATTAACGCTCGTCAAAAATGGACGAATATTAAATGTTGGACGACTTGTTAATTTTCAGGTTGGATCCGCGACTGTTCCGGAGCAAATGAAGGAGAGGACGTTTGATTAAGCCGACTGGATTTTCTGGGAAATTCGACACAGAACATTCCGTTAAATCAGTGACACGTTCCCCGTCAGCGGATGGCCGACCATTCCCTATCCCCACGGTTAAAAATATCGCCCTGTTAAAAGCTTTCTGGTTTTGGGGGCGGAAGAGCGAGCCGATACATTCAGGCCTGGCTCACAGTGACCGTTTACCCGGCCACAGCCAATCGACCGTCCCTCGTCCGACAAAGCATTAAATAATGTCCGAAGAAAAGCTGTGTGTTTTCCGTCGGCCCTCTACACCGTAGGTCACAACATTACCATTTTCCCGGTCGATGCGATCGATGCCAGCAAGGATTTCTTCGACCGTTAAAATGCTTTTCGTGTACTGCGAACCTGGAGCTGCGTGGATCGCGACAATCCTCGCAAAAATGGAAATTCCGAGGGAAAAACGTCATCAACCAGCCCCGTGCTATCTGTAAATCTTCAACCAATCTTTATGGGTTCAAATAAATTTGCTTCACCGTAAATGTTTAAGTTCAGCATCAGATTTCAAATAGATTTCTTAATCAAAGAAAGGCCAAAAATCTTTTGATCGAGAGCTGACACTTTACCCATTGGAGGCCATTTCTGTGCTACGTCGAAAAGAAATTTGACAGATCTCTATTATAGAACGCGCTTTTAAATAAAGAAAAAAAAATAAAGTCCACAGCCCTTGCTTCAATCATTTAGAAAAATTGACGGAAAGAACCACAAATTAACTGGCGGAATAATTTCCCATTGTTTTCGCGGAACAATTTAAGTTACGATCGGTATTAAAAAATGTAGTTATACAACCCGGATTGAATTAACGTTTGATTTTAAACAGTTTCATGTTATCGCCGGCAGGTAAACCGTTGAATGTTAATTCAAAGATAAATAAGAAAGTTTTTGAAGGGAGCGGAAATAGCCCGCGCGGCAGGTGAAGTGTCGGTTGCAAGTCGGGGACGGAACTTTGAAAATGTGGATCGAAAATAGAGCCGCGGCGCAGACGTTCAAGCGAGTTGACGAAGTTGCGGGTGGAAGTGCGCTCGGCGTGTTGACAGATTAAATATCTTGATTACCGTTGATTCTATTTAAGGGTAACTGCCGCGAGGTATGCATATTACGCGAGAGAGGGAATATTCGAACGTTTCGCAGCATCGCCAACTAGCTCCATTAGGGTTTCCTGACCAATTATAACCGTGGCCGATGATCAGTGATCTCTGACGTCAACTCGGAGGCGTTTGCAACCCTGCTGCGCGCCAACCACCTGATGAAACTAAATACTCGACTCCGATAAGGGACGGTAAAAGGTTTCGCGTTTTCCAGCTCCAAGCATGCGAAACTCTATTGCAAAACCGCGAATTGCAGAATCGTTGCTGCATTTCTACTTGTTCGCAGAATAATTACAATTTTCATACTTCTTTCCAGCATTCTCCCACATCATTCTAACCTCTCCAATTCTTTTAGTGGAAACACAAAATGCTTGCTACTTTTGCTTTTCTCTTTTTTATCACAGTAACTAAACATACAATACTCTGAAAATGTAAGGGTTAACTTTTGTGCATCGTTTAGGATTCAATTTATCACTACTTTTTCTCTGTAACACTCTCTGATTGTAATATTTATTCTTTTTATAATCAATACAAAATGATTGCAATTTTGTCCTTCTTTTTTCTAGTCTGTATTAACGCGTTGACTACAGAACCCCCTAAAATGAATAATAAAACTAATTTTGTGAAAATAGTTGAAGAATCGTGTCACCCAAACTTGACTTTCGATATTATTCTAAATGCGATAATTCTTTTGACACTTTTTTCAGAAACGGTTGCAGAAATATCCTCCGGTCCCTCCATTTCCGTCCCACACTTGTTTAATTAGTACTCTCATCTTTCATTTTCACCGAATTAAACGAAATTAGCAGATACCTACGATCGCAGGTAAGTAAATAATTTGACAGAATTCAAAATAGAGGATGGATTTTCGTCGAAAAAGCGTGCCAGGATTAAACGTAGAAGTAGGTCACCCGAGTAATTCTATGAAGACGGTTCGAATAGAAAGCACGAAACTAAATATGCGTTAATATTTAATTGGACTCGAAGGCTAAATTCGTTACTTTCACCCGAACTCCGTGCACACCTCAAGCTAGTTTCGCAAGTGTGATACAACACGTTTCTGTTCCGAACTTTCCGCGGCCGCCACAATGGCAGCCGAGGAACAATAGGGCCGTTTAGAATGCGCTAGCCACCAGAAACAGGTCCGTATTATTCTTTCGACTTTTCCCTTGGGCGGCGACAATGCTGATTCTACACTGTACCCAACGTCTACTTCAACCCTTCGAGCTTATGGCTTGTGTGCACGGGGCCGGGGACGTGTAACGGAAATATTTACGCGAGTCTCGTTGTCTGTAGACAGAAGGAACGATCCTTCGTTCGGTCTACGCAAAATTATTCATAACAAAGGTACGCTAACATGCATACTCTCTTATTATACTTTTCTAGTATTAAATATATACTAACAGCATTGCAAAAATGAAGAAGTTGGTACTTAACCCTCGGACTGTTGCGAGTTCGACGCCGGAGTCATTTCTGACCCGATATTTCACTAGTACAGTGAATTCTCGATATATGTCAACAACACGGGTCTTGCCAGCGTCATGTTTCGTCCAGGAGACATGTTATGTTTATACGAGCCGTGTTATGTTTATACTCCTCGACGTACGAAGCCTTATAGGGTGTACCCCGCGGTAGTGGGGATAATTCCGCGACGTTTATCGTCCAGGCCTTGTCGACATATATAGAGAAATCACTGTACTTTTACTCAGTGTCGCCAAATTAAGACTTGTCTCCCACTCTACCTTACCTCCTCTACGCCATTTCCCCATTTTCGGGTAGAGGGTAACTTTTTCTCCTCAATTCGTGCTCCCTCCCCTCATCTGGCGACACTGCCGCTACCGCGACGGGTCACGAACGACTCTGGCATAGCGTACGGCGGGTTAATAAGGTCCTCGACGAAAAGTCGAAGTTACTTCTACCTCCGCGAGCAGAGATACGAGGAGACGAAGTTTGTATGGTGTCTCGCGGTGCGATAATGGTGCTCACCGTGCTACAATGGCGGTTTTGCCGACCCTCGCGCTGCCAAGCATGACGAGACGATAGCAGTTCCTTGGCGGGGGCTTGCAGGCATCCTCCTGCGAGGAGGTGGACGCAGGAGTCGGGCTGACTGGTACCGGGAGGATGCCATCCTCCGAGCCTGAGGGCCCGTCCAGCTCGGGGCCCGCCTGTGCGCCCCTTCGACCCCGGGGGATCCGATGCTCGGCCTCTTCGACTGTACTTCCGCTCTTGCAGAGCCTCTGCACGCAGCACAGAATACGGCCGCACGCCTCCAGCTGGAACAAACGGTCTATTTTTATTCCGTTAAGGCACTCCTGCAAATTTCCCCCGGGAACCCTCCCGCATTAACACTTTGGCTGCCGCTTCACCGCCCCCCCCCCAACCCCGAGCGCAAGTCGTACTATTTTGCCTGGCCAGGTCCGAATTAATCTCCCTGATGCGATATTGAGTGGAACGTGCTTCGCGACGGTCTACGAACCACCGGGTGCTCGACAGGACGACTGCTAAGGCGAAAATTAATTTTGGTATTTCTGGGTATTGAATTGGGGAAGTAGGGTCTGCAAGCTATTGGATCAACGAAATTTTATTAGCGACGTAAATGAATTAAAGAGACGATAGGGTCTGTGCGATATTAGATTCGTGACGTTTCGTTGCCTTTTGCAAGGTACTCGTTTGACGACATTTTTCTAGGGACTGTACGGCATTAAATCGAACAGATTTTGTCAGAGTTCGTCAGCGGTTAATAATTCGTCGATATTATCCGGAATAAGCTTCTGCTTGTTTCGAACCGCGGAAGTGGATTTCCGTTCTGCGAAAAATTGACGAGCGCAGCTGGCGTCACCGGATGAAATATTTATCCGGCTGATAGTTACGAATGCAAGAGCGACGCACGCGTTTTAACTTTAATAGGTTTAACATATTACTCGCGGCTCGTTGAATTCGCGATCGCGTGCGAGCAAAAACTGCGACGACCGGCCAGAGTAATAAAATTAATACGAATGGCGAGGATAGAGAAAGAGTGTCGCGAAATTAAGAGAGTTGTTCAGCTGTCGTTGCGACGCGCGTCGGACGCTCGGACCAGAATTGATTTAACAGCTCGAACGTTGAACAAGTTGCGCATTGACGACGCAACGGACTCGGCAAACTCATTGTCACTCTGCTAACGCCCCCCCCCCCCGTGAAAATAATTTTAATTAAGTCGGTCCTAAACGAATCGCGTTGCAAATAAATGGAAACAACCCCGCTCGGCTTAATATCCGGCCCGGATGAATTAGCTACTAATCCCCCGTGAAATACAATTATCTCCGGTTGCTCCGTTTCTCGCGTCGAATAATCGAACGATTTCGCCTCAGGATTTCACCTACGCGCACCGCGAAACAACTTTTCAACGGGAGCAATGTAATTATTCAAAAAATGTCAGCCCTCGTGCCCTCCTCATCGTTGTATAAAAACAAGAACACGTCCGATATAATATTAAGCTATACGATCCTCTTGTGTCCACAAAATAATGTCATCCATTAATTTTTTAATATTCAACGTTTAATATTAGTGTTTGGTGTAACAACAGGTCGAAGAAGTAGGTTTAACCCTTTGCACTCGAAGCTATTTTGACTCCAAAACGAAACATTTCTTCCGACCTAGAATATTTCCCCTCTATACATATTCTTTTCATGTTATACATACGAAAATGGTGGAAATTTACTCGTACAATACTAAAATCTTTAGTAATTTATTAAATAAAAACAAATTTAATAATGTAAAAAATATTTTGAATAATGATATTGCAAATTTTAGTGGCGCCTTATAGTCGCCATTCGAGTGCTAAGGGTTAAAAATATTTTTAAAAAATTATGCGTAACGAAACGAGTGGATGTGAACATGATCGCGATGGAATCGTCAAAAGCGTCCCTCTTAAAATGCAACACAACCTCGAATTTGGACGCGGATTTTCTTCGTGTACAGCCGTCACTGGCGATTAAGAACAGAGCTGTACAAGCAAGGACAGCTCGTACCCATTAGGAGGCAAATAAAATCCGCACGCTTCGTTCTTTTTCATCGGCCATATGCAACATGTCCCGAATTTGTCGTGGATTTCGATTTTTGCAGCGGGTCCGTGGAACGGAGATTAAACCGCAGCGCCGTGGACCGGTTCGAAATTCCAGCCACGGGCGCGTATAAAACCGAGGAGATTTAGAAACGTTGCTGTTACGGTTATAAATAACAACTGCAGGCTCCGTAGGGAAACTCTAAATTCGGCTAGAATTGGGTGTCGGTACAGGAAATAAATTTTCGGATGAATTTCATGAGGTTCGAGAACGAGGGAAACCTTCTGGAGAGGCGACCGAGGTTTCATTTCGTAAACGAGACTGGACTTTCGAGAATATTTAATCCCGTATCCTCCTGTTCTTTCCTGCTTCTTTCTTCCGTCCTCTTTCTTTAATCAAAGTTTCTTTTCCTTATTTTTTGGTCCCAGCTAGTCTACTCCATTTCTTCTTCTGCAAAACCTAATGTCCCATTACTCCTTCAATCCCAGTTGCACCTATTTTATACTGGTTCTTCATTCGAATTTCTTTCCTTCACCTTTCTTCTTCTTCTTCAATTATATTTTCTTCTGCTTCTCCCAGTTACATTAATTCTCTTTTTTCTTTTCAAATTACGTCTCTTCCCTTCTTCCTGATTAAGTCTGATCATTCTTTCCAATTCGTGGGGGGCTTGCGCGAATCAATTTGCGATGTAACTCCATTTAACTTTCGATTGTCCCACAGAAAGAGGAATAATGCCTCGTTAGGCTCGCCATGGTTCTTGCTTCTATTTGCGATTCTCGGCAACAGCCGCCGGCAGCAAATAGACATTTCCAAAGTTCAGCCAAGAAGCCGGGACACGAGACGTCGCCGTAAACTCGTAACAAGTTTCTGTAAAGAACGAGCTGCGTGTAGGCGGTTCAGTTTTCGAAATACACGAGGGCTGGTTTCTTCGCGGCTGCAAATTTTCCCGTTCGAGTCACGTCATCCGTCGCGGCGCCGAACAGCTTTTCGCTTTTACGCGAATTTCACGAGACACATAAATCGACGAACTTTCCGATGCAATTAAAATGCATTCGCAGACGCTGCCGCCGCCCCGCCCCCTATTTTATAGGTGTACTGGGAGCTTCATCAAAAATACAATTCGCTCGAACTGCATTAAACGCTGCGAGCAATTTTTAGAGCAATCTGCCGGTGACCTCGGAGGCATCGAGATATTGAATTCGACTCCGGCGTTCTTCCGTTGCGTGGGAAATCCGTTCGCGCGCGGTTTAATTTTTCGAAATAATATTTTCAGTGCCGCAGACCACCGATCATTTTCGCGGCTATTTCCCCGCAATAGTGACACGAATATTTAGAATCGTCGCGTTTTATCTGCGGACGATTCGGTCGGCCGCACGTCAAATAATATTCAATGAAAGTCCTCTCGCTTCCGGCGGCGGCTACGTCCTCGCAGCGAAGATTTCCGTTCGAACTAATTAAGGAAGCCGCGCTCTCTGCGTTCTAATTTTTTCTCTTCTAGTATAAGAAATATACATATAGACGGACCGTCTAACGCAAAGGTTAAACAAGTCTCGCGTCGTCGCGGAAAATTTTAATTAAACCCGCCGGTGGTGCGCCGAGGATGTTTCATTAAAAATTATTCGACGATGTATTAATTGCCTTGTAGTGAACATAATGGCAATTAACAGGTAGAATTGTTATTGAAGTTACCGTTAGCATCGGCGTAATTCACTCCATGCTGGCAATTAGTTACGGAATTTTTTCCGCGAAATTGTTTGCCTGAAAACACGAGCTTCGCGTTCTTGCAAAGAGATTAGCCATTATGTGTTTTTCCTTCGCGTGACGTTGCTCCCGTTAGAAGTTTAAACAGAATTGCTGGAATACACGAGCCGCCAATTTGCGTTCTCAATTCCAGAGGAGGAGATTCAATTCCCGGCGATTACATCTCGCCTCGGTTATTTTACAACAAAATCAACGACGCAGTCGTTCGATTCATATCGATGTTCATTTAATTACGATTTGATTTCCAATGAAGTGCTGATTGCTTTTCCATCGGCGAATTAAAGTTATTGATGAGACGAGAGAGAGAGAGAGAGAAAGAGCTCCGCTCTTTGAACACTCACTCCACATTGTTAACTGTTTTTACCCGGTTTTTTAAAGTAATAGGGGGTGCGGTAATTGGACGATAAATTGCTCTTTGTCCCGACACAACTTTCGACATAATTAGTGTTCTTAAATGTGTAAAATGGCTTCATGCTCTCGAGTGACACTTATAATAAAGTTTGAAATCGATATCGCTATAATTGTTTTTAAAAATCCACGAGGGTTATCCCCTTAAAATCCTCGAAATGAAAGGAATTTTTACAATTGGAATTATAGTGCTTTTAAGCGTATTTTATTTCGAGGATTATGTAATATCCTCAATGTTTCCATTGTTCGAATATTTCACTTTGGTAATCCATAAAGTACTTTATAAAAATAACGAGAGTGCAGCGTAGCTAGATTTTTATATAAAATGTAAAATGATGTAAAACGTCGCAAATCGACAATGACGTGGAACAAATAAAAACTAAAATAGTCAAATACAATACGTGAAAAATTGACAACGCGAAGAATAATTGATAACATAATGGTCTCGTTGGCGATATGATTTCGCTGCGTTTTTCGAGACGTCAGGAATGAGGGAACGCGGCAAAAATTACGCGACAACCTAATATGTTCGCGTTTGATATGCGCGTTTTGCACGAGGACCGGCACAATTGTTTCCCACGTGTCTCGAATCCTCGCGAGGCGCCGCATTGTAAATGGGAAAAATATTAATACGGAACGTGACGCGTTTCCCTTAGGCGAACGTGACATCCGGATAACCGGGACGTCGGGGATAACTTCGCGGCGTGCGATCTCGTTAGGTTCGACGTGACACATTTTTATGCGTGGCTCGAGCCGGCGAAATCGTGCGGCTCGATCACTGGCTACCACTGCCAGCTCCATTACATTCCTTTCTCCCTGGGAATCAATTTCATACATCTCTTTCATTCTTCCTGCATACACAGATCAGTGCAGAAATACACGGTGCGAAATTAACTCGTTCACGATTTTGTAAAAGAAAATTCAACTGTTCTTCTGTACGTCGTTGCTTAGAATTTAGTCATCTTTAAATTAGCATAACTTCGTGACAATCGATCGTGCCACGACCATACCAAGCTCATTGTAAAACGTGAAGTCTCCACTTTCAGAATACTAGTTTTTCCCAAGGTTCCGCCATGTTTCAGGGTAAAAATGGAAACTTCTTTCTTTCGCATCTTTTGAAACATTTTTCACATTTAAATGATTCTAGAAGGAATGAACAATTTCTTCTTGGGTTAATATCATCATGGATTTGAAGTCTCTCCCTCGCAACAATCTCTTGGAATTTTCTGCACGATTTTTTCTTGACATTTCATTCTTCTGAACAGTGTATAAGGGTATGAATAAATGTATGTCCTTTCTTTCTAATAATAATTTGAGGTGTTCCTTTGGAATGCATTCGCATTGATCCGAACCGTAGCCAGGCGAACCGAATATTTCCAAAAATCCGGCGCCATCGGTGACAATCGACAGGAAGTGTCAAACGCGACACGTCGAAAATATTCGAGCTCGCTCCAATGGCACCGCCGTATCGTCCTGGAAAATTCTGGTTCCCTAACAAACGTGGCTCCATGCAAATGGAACGAAAATGTCAATGCTCTATCCACCGCGATCTTATTGCTAAACTTCTGCTGTAAAAAGAAACGATCCCAGCAATGTGGAAATTGCATAATCCCGACTTATTAAGTCGCGAGCCCGGGCGGGGAAAATAATAAAAATTGAATAGTAGCCACATTCCACGATTTCCGTCGTTCGCTGGCATTTATTGGACAATGGCGTGACAGTTCCGCGCGAATTCATTTAAGTGTCCGGATCCGGCCCGCGATTTTATTTATCGAGTTGATCCGGCGCGCCGTTTCTTCGGTAATTCTGCCGCGCACGATCCCACTATTTCTCCGAATGGAGCAATTAGCGGGGCTCGTGCGTGGACATATTGCCCCGATACGATTTTATCCGACCCTCGGTAATCCGGGGAAGCGATTATCGGCGTCGCGGTCGAGCATCGTTGCCGACGATTTCGATAATTAGCCGAGCACCGCGCGGAACCACGCGAAATATTCGTGTCGGACGATCGTGAAACGATTTACGTTCATGTTTCATCGTTTAGCGCCGTTTTCGCCGCGAGACGGCCATCGCTCCGGGTAATATTATTTTCGGGCTCGAGAGTGTCGGTTTTGTGGAAATTTTGTTCGGCTTGATATTAACTCGCCGGGTCAAGCATTCTCTTCAAATCGAATAAAAATCGCGTTCAACTTTATTAGACTATCTGCTCTGAAATCTACACGATTAATGTCGGAATTTCGAACGTGCAGCCATAATAAAATTCGAAAACTATTATTATCCATTACCATCCATCTCCTCCGATTTGTTACAATACCCGATTATTTTATTTTTGATTCTGGATTAATGAGATTGTTTCGTTGTCTTTTTTCCAAATTTTTTAATTAGTTTGCACGATTTCTCTTGTATGAAGGAGCTTAATTGTAAGTTCCATTCAGTAATTTGTATCGATATCCTTTAACAGTAAAATTATACACTGTATGGATTGTTCAAAAAACATTTTGTTGCTTCTATTTTCTCTTTCTTTCTTTCTTTCTTTCTATACGTTCTACTGCACGTGACGAACAGAGTCGTTTTTTCCAGCAAATTGATAACGATTGTCGCAGTAATGGGACACGGTAAAACCGGGCTAGCAAGACGGAATATCGACTACAAATGTAAAGGATGTAGCAACAGCTACAAAATCCCCGGAACCGTTTAAAAAGATATACTTGCTGAAGACAGTGGAAGGTTCGTCGACGGAAAAGAGGAAAGCCCCGGCTCCTTCGAGATTTCAACCGTTTACAACTCGTTTTTGCGCCTCATCTTCTTCGAGCGATCGCGCTAACGAGGCTTGCAACTGGGAAAACGCAATTTCCTCGCGGGCAAATGCAGATCTCCTTTTTTAAAAGAGGAAGGCTTTATGAAAAGTCGAGGATTCCCGAGCCGGAGCTGGGGGGCCGAGCGATTGTTGCGAGTATCTGGGAAATGAAAGGAACAATCGCGCGGAGAATAAAACCGTATTAATACCACCCGGATCTTTCATACCCACGCACCAGACAAATACTAAAATTCTGATCTAGAAAATCCTACGATCGAAATGTCTTTGGCACGCCGATGATGCAGTAAGCGTGGATTCAATTGTTAAAATATTGCTTCGGTTCTGCGCTAAGAAAATTTTTATTTCTGGGTCTCCGTCTTTTTTAGATTATTTTCTAATACTGAATTATTCACAAATTCTTATACATGCGGTGGAAATCCTGCGAGCTACTAATTAGACTGCGGATTTTCTGGATTTCTCACAAAAGTGGTGAAATTTTAAACAGTACGGAGTCAGAAAGGAATTAAGAACCACTAAAATAAATTTCTCTTTGAGATCCTGCAGTCTAATAATAACAAATGTTGCATGGTCAGCCTAACAACGATGTCAAAAGGATTTGGACTTGAAGTACTGATCCTGGAAGAGGCAAGACACGATCCACCCGCGAGGGAGAATCTAAACTACCCCTAAGTCTTCGCAGCTTGCTGAATATTCAGTTTTCGAATTTTGCATCGTAGCAGAAGCTGCACACTATTTTCCAGCAAGCGAATCTCAATTTATTTACCAAACAGCTAACTTCTGAAGACTCGGGGCATCCGCAAACACGGTTCACGGGGTTGTCCGTTCGATGACTCTCGAGATAAGGGTTTCCCGGTCCCTCTTTTTCCCCGGGACAGTGGCACGGCGGTTAAATTCGGTATTACATTCTCTCTGCGTCCACTTACGAGTCCTTTTTCGTCGTATCTCTACCGAACAATTGTCCCAACCGGGGACCTCGTAACGCGGAACACGTAATTTTCCCTCGAATGAAAGCGGAATCCCCCTTTAAAGAGGAATTACGTCGGGACGAGCACCGCCAAAGAATCTCTGGCGATCCCTAAGCGAGAACAAAAGGGACCGGCGCGAGGATCCCGGTGGTTTGAAAACGTTATTAATCATTCGATTAAGTGTCACCGGCCGACGTCGAGTTTTTACAGTCGGAACCCACGCTGCTGCAACGGTCGACGGCGAAAGGTCGCCTCTCTTTAGCTTCGTCTTTGGCTCTTTCTCGTTTTGCCAACGTTCGGTTTAGCGACCGTGCAAAAAGTTACGAGTTTTTATCGTTTTTCGCGACGCAGCACGACAACGAGACGAGTTACGTAACAGGTCCGATCGACCCGTCCGCTTCCTCTTCGGTATCGAGCCAGTTTCCGATCGGACCGAAGTCGAAAGGCTGCTCTCCCGGCCTTTTGAGGATCCTGCTCAAAGGCACAAGCGGACAAACGCGACGCGATAGCTACGGAACGGGAAAGTTTCGAAGAGATCCCGGGACTTTAGAACGGTTTGCACGAGCGAGAAACTGTACGATAAGTTTCGAAAAAATTTCAATGGATTTTCGCGCCATGAGACTTCCGATTGTTAAGGATTATATACCTTTAACTCGATCTGGTTTTACAGTTTCGACATGTATAATCCCGAGGAAAGTTTCTCCGTCGTAATTAGACTGCGGATTTTATTCCCTACCAGATTGAACCGGTAAAGTCGTCGAGAGGCGTCGTAATTTTTTAATTTCGTAAGATTTTTATGGTAACACCTACTCGAATTGTATACTGAAAAGTGTCTCAAGAAATTCGCCGTGTTGACGGGTTCGGTAGTTCCGAATTATTTTGTAACAGATTAAAACATTTATCATTCACGAGAAAGCTGCATTTATTCTGGTCATAAATCAATTTGAATTTCTTAATTCGCACCATCCGTTCATTAGCTACGATGGCGCCGAGTGATAGATGCACCGAAGGAACGTTCGAGTTCAACGTCATACAATCAACGTTTATAAAAATGAGTTTACCAAAAGCAAAATTACATTTCGAAAGTTCAATCTGTACGCTCTAAGTCTTACACGTTAATCTATACATTTTAGTTTTCCTAGGAAACAATTTTAAAACATTTAGAAAACACGTTAAAAACCTGTTAACAAGATCAAAGTAGCTTCACAAAATAGAAAAAATAAATAAAATTATAAAGTTAAAATTTATTACTGTAGGTGCTACTATGGTCCCATTGAATTTTTAAAATCCTAACGAAAAATCAGTTTTTTCAATGTATGAGATTAAAAATGAATTTTTATATAGGATGTTTCCGAAATCGTGGTACTAAAAACAGGAATAACATTTTTTGGTTTGACGTCCCGTTTTCGAGGAAATTGAGTTTGAAGATGCTGAATATAGGAACCGTCTGACGCGTCTGATCATGGCCAACCAATTCTACTTCGACGGATCTTTAAACCCGATTTTCTCGAAACCGAAGCGCGCAAGGAAAAAATGTTATCCCTTCTTTCCGATTCATTTTTACATTTAGAATCACACCCCGCCCGGTTGAACGATTTCTTTCACTTGTATTAGTGCAGAACTAAATTTCTAAACCCAAAGAAATTCGGTCTGTCGTTTCTGGGAGTCGCGGCAGCGTTAACGGAAATTGACGGAGAACGATGCTACATTTGGCAGGGTGGGAGATGGGCAACAATTAGCGATAACAGAGGTTTATTATCCCGCAGCAGCCGCCGCCGCGATCGGCGTTAAACGGTGGGAAATGGGGTTTGAGTTATCGCGCGGACGCTAAAACCCGAAACAGCCGCTCGATTTCTATTCGAATCGCTTATCATTCATCCCCAGCCCAACAGGAGAAGTTTGTTCACCCGTGAAATAACCCCGGCTCGCGTTTCCACGCAGCACGAGCGCGTGACCGACCCAGTTTTCGCGATATAACGAGCAGGATAATATTGCGCGACGCGTGCTGTAACACGCGAACCGAAAAAAAAGAGATCGGCAAGAGGGAAAGCAACCGACACGGGAAAACAGGGAAATTCTTCGGGCCGCTTTTATTCCGGTTAATTAATGGCCAAGCCGAGGAACGTGCTCGAGAACACTGAAATTTGATTATGTTCGATCGCGAACTCGCCGGAGGCTAACGGCGGGAACAATTCCTTCGACACGGAACAAACAAATATTTCTATTAGCTTATTTCGCTTTGTTCGGACGGCTTTCAGGACGCGGAGCACATATATCGCGACGGTAAATAATTCAAAACCGACCGACAATGTTGTGTTTCGTGTACACGCGAAAATCGATAACGGGCGTCCGCTCGCGTTTAAAAATATTCTACCGTTGTTGCGATTAATCGACCGCGAGTACGTGCAAAAAAAAAAGTATGTCAGAAGTTACCGCGAAGTTATTCGGAAACCGTTGCGGATTTTTACAGCGTGCGTTCCCGTTTTGGAATTATCCGGGATATTTGGATGTTGTGTGTTCGACCGGCGGGGAATACTTGTTGTTGTTAATCGTTCTTGAATATCGCGATGGAAATATGTATACAGCAATTCGAAATTATCGCCGCCGCGTTCCCGAGATATTCGAATGGTAAACTACAACGATCGGTGTTAATGTGCGAATAACTTCGAAGGTGATTATATTAACGTATAATATTTGCAAGTTACTCGGCAAATTTACACGCGGAAACTATCGCCGGGAAATTCGCTGCGTTAACAGCCGTTGAAAGTATTCTACTATCGCCGACATTAATCGCCCGCGAAGACTGCGAACTCTACATTGTTTGGAAATTAATGCGCGAATGTAGTTCCGGAGTTACTGTTGCCGAGTGCACTTGTAAATTACTATATGAATTTTCATTTGGAAATTATCGCGGAAATTCGCGACTCGAGGCGCTCATTTCCGTTAAGGGGCCGTTAAAAGTATTTCACTATCGTCCTCTCCGGTTAACTGCCCCGCGAAGACTGCGAACTACAATATTTGGAAATTAATACACGCGGGTTTACAACATCTCGAAATGATCGTTCGGGCGTGCAGCATTTGGAAATTACCGTGCCATTTGGAAATTGTCGTTCAGAGGGACGTTCGGGAATCATCGTCGCCGCCACTGGAAAGTATTCCGTTATGGTTAATCGGTGGTCGAATACTGCGACCAATAATATTTGCGCGTTAGTAGGTGAATTCGCAGCGTTCCGAAATCACAGCGAGAGTTTAAAACGCTGCGGAAATCGCCGGGCAAATTTCCATTAGGGAACTGTTCTACGGAGTTACAATATTTTGAAATTGCCCGTAGAATCCCGATTAATCTCAACGAACCGTCCCCCTTCGCGTTTACAACTCGAGCGACGAGCTTTCGTGGAAAATCGTTCTTCGCAGGGATTTAACGGGCGAAAACTTTCCGGCCGATTGTTCGCGTAAATACGAAATTTTGTTTGCGAACTCGAAGTTCCCCGTTTCCAGGGACAATGCGTGACGTCAGCGATCCCCGTTTCTTTTATACGCGAGTCGTTATTTCGAACGCATTACGCGGACGAAACCGATTACGTAAAAATCGATCGTTCTCACGGATACGTCCCGATAATTACTCGCCCGTCGCGCTAGAGCTACGCGTAATCGCGGAACACGTGTAACGAGCAATGTTTTCCGCTTCGACTGAAAATTTAATCATCCCCATTGTCGCGTTTTAGAACGGCCAAACAATCTCCGGGAACCGTTAATAACTCGTGTCTAGAACAAACTGCGTGCCGAACAATCGGACCTCCAGTTTTGGTTAATGAAACCACCTTCTACCTCGCAGACGTTTCTCTAATACGAATCTGAACAAGTTATTCGTTGAATGATCTTGCAAGAAACTTAAAAGATTTCCTAATTAAATTTGACCAAGATTTAATAAAATTTTATCATTTTAGCAAGACTTCTTTCGAGGGCAGTTTAACCTCCCCCGGTCTGAAGGTACTTTAAACTAGCATTTTCATTAAAATTCAGCAGCGCAACGAACGTGCCGAGATTTTAAACAATTTCATGTCACCGAGTTGCCGCACGTCACAGTGACGATCTTGCCATTTTACGTAATGAGAGTCGAATTAATTTTATGCACGTCGTCAATTTTACGATCGCGACTTACGATACTCCAGGCGACCTGTAATCTTTCTCGGAGATGATCTTTCGTTCGTCTGTAGGATGCGGTTACGTTGGTAAATCCGTCGGCCGTTTTAGAGGATCTTTCCCGTAACGAGAAAAACATTAGGCCAATTATTCGGGGATAGGGCTGCTGAACGGAAACCGTAGGAACTCCTTTGGACCGCTCGGTTCGCGTAACAAGATTTCCTCCGACAGAGACGAAATTTCATATTTCGAAACGTCCGGATATTGTCGTAACGAGCGACGACGCGGCTTCGTCTAAGTTGATTCGCGTCGAATCGGACGACGATAAGTTAACCAAAATCGATCCGCGGGATGAATTTTCAACGAGGCTGCAGCACGTGTCAGACGCTTCAGCAACGTCTTCGCAATGTCGCCGTGATTCCAATCAATTACTGATCAGAATCAAATCGAATTAAATTGAATCAAATTGGACGAAGCGGGTTACATTTTCAGCTACAGAAAATAACATATTTTACAGATAATATTCAAAATATTCACAAGAGTGTTAGTCTTCTTCACCCTGAGGAAAATTAAATCTTTCTTGAAAAGGAAAATTTCTTTTTTTTCAATTTTTGGAATTAAATAGATCCTCTTAATTGTTCGTACAGAAGAAAAATTGTTCTTTCAAGAAACGCCGGGTCAATACCTTTTCGGTGATAAGACTGTCGTGCTCCGTAAACATTATTTTTAATGGTATATTATCGACGTGAGCCACGGTATCATTAGCGTGCGCTACGGAATACTGAACAATCTAGATTGTAATATGCTATTTTAGTGCCTGAGATTATCACGGGAAAAAATGACTGTGATAATATTTTCACGACCCCCTGTGCACTCTGGAGGGAGTGATTCAGGGTCAGGTGTTTGCGGTGACCCAGTTGCATTTAATATGAAAAATTTTCTGTAATTGAACTCCTGCTGCTAACTCGAGAAAGAAAGATCATCAAAGATTCTGAGACAATCGAATTTTTCCTGCAACTCCTTAGCTTTATGTCACGAAAATAACTGAACGGAAGAAAACGCGACTTGGATCGAAAAATTGTCAGCGTGACAAATGAAAAATTGTATAAAATAAAGAAGATCGTAATGTGTAGCCTCTTCCTGTTCCGGAATTATTATATTACACTGGTTATCTACAGCTCCGATATCAAAAACTTTGTTGCAAAAAACTTTCCTTTCTCCTCTTCAATCTTCGCCGAACACGATAGGAAACTTCGAGTTCGGTTTCGTTCCCCTTTCAACCATAAAGGGCTGCCACTCCTACGTAGCTAGAAGCATTCGGTCATTTTGATCTCTGTGCATCTTCTTCTACCTTTCTATCATTACTGAAAACTGTTGACCTCCTCAGAAGCAAATTGGCAAAGTTTAGTGTCCAGAGTGACTTGTTGGTTCAAGATTTATCGTACAAATCAGTGAAAATTCAATCTGCCACCAATTGAACAAGTAAACATAGTTCAAATATTGTTATGTTTGGTATTATTTCAATCAGGAAAATATCAAAAATATGTTGCTCAAAGTTTTATAAAAGAATGATTGTAGAAAGCTTTTTCACTTTTTACCCATAATCCATTAGACTGAACTATACCTTCAAACCTTTTCTCAAAATTTCCGTCGCTCCAAATCATTATTGAAACAGTACCCTCTATGTAAGCTCCATTAGATTACATTATAAATTCCGAGAGGATGGTTACACATTTATAGCTCGCGCAGCTCTTCGAGAAACAGTAAAACTGGAATTTCAATAAAATCCCATGAAGCGTTCAGCGGCGCGTTCGCTGTGAAAATGATTGCCAGAAAATAGAATCGAAAATTCTTGCTTCGCGAAGTTCGATCGCGACAGCTACGCGTTATTACAGATTTCGAAGGTTCGACGAATTTCGATCGCCGATACAGGGTCAAGGAGGCGTCCTCGAATTATTAAATTTTCCGTGAAACAGCTCGCGGCGTTCTCGCAGTTTTCTTTCTCGCAGGGAGCTTAAGTTTTGTCGGGCACTTTGGCGATCTAAATATTTGAGCGGAAGGAGCGCCCGTCGCCAGTATCGAATAAAAGCGCGCGGACTTACTGGCATTTCGAACCCAATCGGCGGTTATTGCGATTCCCTTAGGGGCCGTAAGTTATCCCGGTAATTTGGTTCGCGCGTCAAGGAATTTTACGATCCACGGTTCCCGAAGATACGGCGCCGGAGAATATTTAGGGAGCACCGTCTGACTCTTCTTCCGTGGCGTCTTGCAGTTTTCTCGCAAGAGAGACGATTTGTCGAGTCCCAGTTTTCGCAACCGTGTCATCCATGTACTATTACGTTGACCGTGGTAAATTTTAACCAATATCGGCTAGTTATAGATCATCTTTTCCTCTTAACAAGTTTCAACGTCCTACTAAAGTGGCAGCGTGTAGAAGACTGCCGGGAAGGAAACTTTAAACGTTGTTTTCGCTGGACGCACGAAAGATGTCGACGAATTTCGCAGTTCCACTTGAAAATTCACTCGAGTTCTTCGAGCGGATCCAAGAAAGTGACGAAAGAAATGGCTTTGCTGGAAGTTTCGCAGTTTGGAAGCTTTGAGGTGGAAGAATGTGGCGTCGCCGCTTGTAAGTGGCCGCCATCTTGAAATGGCGATTGCAATCTGGTTAGAGTCGGGGAAAATGGTGGAAGCTATTCTGCGAAAAGCAGGGAAGGTTCTGGCTAGTACTTTTATAGTTTTCGTTTGTAACACATGTTTGTTCGAATGTGTTTTAATTTTCGCGATAACTATGATTAAATAGAAACTGTTCATAGTCAACGATTTTATAATCGATTGACTGCAATTCTCTGCTTTGTTAATGGTAAGAGGGTAGCGTCACCTCCTTAGGGGTTAGATGTGTAAGATTAAAATTGAAACGATTGCAAATTTTATAAAAATGGGCTCGCTTGAAAGTTCACTCGAGATCTCCAAGGAAACGCAAGAAAATAACGAAAACAATCACTTTCCTGCAAGTTCTAGCTCCTCAAAGTTTTCAGGTGGAAGAATGTCGTCTCATCAATCACCGCCATCTTGAAATGGCGACACTACGCTAGTCAGAAGGGTCCCAAAATCTACAAAAACTATCCCGTAGACAAAAATGAAGGTTCCAACGAATTTGCTGGATGGTATTTAAAGGTTCGCTCGAGTTCTCTGTGTAGTAGAATAGAAGGTACAATCGGAACGCATCTGTGGGGAATTCGGGCGCCTAAAATTAGCGAGGTGGAGGAATTTAACTAGGTTCAGACGGGGCCGCCATTTTGTGTGAATTACAAGAAGGAATCTGACCGTAATTCAGACGAAAATTGCACCGGAGGGATGGTGGACCCGACCGAGGCAAATCTTCGGTCGATCAACTTTTTCCCGGAAATTTCATCTCGACGGGACAACCGGCGTTGTACGGCTTGTTGGCTAGCACGTAACCTGAAGGAACTCGAAGGTACCCGAAGGTGCCCGAAGGAACTCGTAGAACCTTGAAGCAGACAGCTGCCATGCCGGTGGGTTACGTTTGCTTAAAGAGAACGGAATGAAAGTTTACCGGGGAGGGAGCAACCCCGGCACCTAAGGGTTCCTAAATAAATTTGCTCTGATCCCCCGGCAAGTCTTAAGAATTTCTCTAAGTCCTATGCTCGCTACGATCCATTTTTTCTCCTTTTGTTCGTGCTCGCTACGGCAGCCTCTCTTGCCCCGTTGTCTGCAGGGATCATCATTTCTTGAGACTGTCGCGATTGTTTCCCGTCTGGCGATGTAGATCGTCGCAATCTAATTCCCTCGCGAGCGGCGATTAGAACGGACAACAGCGAATTTCATTTCTTCGTTCGAACAACGTTCGCTGGCATCGATTGCCAGTCGAACCCAGCCGAATTCAATTTATACCGAGGACCGGGTGTCCCGAGGTTTTTACGCCCAATTCTCGGCGAACCTTTCGCGACCCGGCGCTGAATCGACAAAAGACGCTAAAATTTGCAAGAAGATTGCCGGCGAACAGACTTTCCTACCTACGAAATGGGAAAACGAAAAGCTGTTTTCCCTGTGAGAGATCCCACGGAGCCGCGATCGCGCCGGAAATCCGATTCGGGCCGAAGCTTGCCGGCGAGACTTCTGACTTCGATAGACTTAATCCTTCGACCTGTATCGATTAAGCGCACGTCATTTCATTTAGGGAAGCCTGCTAAGTATCGATCGGTTACTCGAAGTAATGAGCCGAATTAACCTGAATTACCGTCCGCAGTAACATTATTTTATAGGGCAGTTGATGAACGTAATTCCCTCTCTTACTTGTCTCTATATCTGTCTACACGAACACTGTGAAATGCGTAATAGAATTTTCTTCATAGGCTTTGAGAAGCGTCTCTTTTAAAAGTAAGAAGTGTATAAATTTGATTACCAATAGGCTAATAGCTGGAAGATTGAACTTTGTGATAGATCCATTTAGGATTATAGGGATATTCGAGGTCGTACTGAAAAATCGATAAATCCCAATCGCTCGCTCGGAGGAAAACGATTGGATCTTAGAGGCTCGCTTCGAATGGATTTTAATATGTTTTCCTGTAGGAATTTTCGAACGTTTGAGGGCTTAAATTAAAGAAGGAGGGCGGCGCTTTACGACGGGAGTACTTTGATTTAAAATAGAAATACGATAGTATGTGGAAAAATCGATGAAATTTGACCGTGGGCTAAAATTGACTCGATTTTGAGAGAACTCTTCGAGTCAATTTTAGAATGTATTCCCACAGGAATTTTATAATGTTTGAGGACTTAAAATAAAGCTGAAAGATCGTACTTTATGATAGGTCTATTTAGGTTGTAAAGAAAATTTTAAATCATGTTGAAAAATGTCTTCAAAAACAATTACCCTATAGGATACATTGCTATACTTTACAGAGCAACGATTAGCTGTAAACTTTGTAAATACACAATTTACATAAACGTTGTACAATATGTGTCAAAAAAGTTTCAAAGGCTGACTCAATAGCGATTACCAGAATTAGATCAAAGAAGCGAATAATCCGATAAAATGTTGGCGAGAAAAACGTAATCTGTTAATAAAATATTATGAAATAACTGAAATATGTGACAAGCGGTGTTCCACAATTTTCTGCTCGCCCGGCCATTTCTAGGCGGAACGGACGTGTTTTATTACGTTCGGGTTCCGAACAAAAAACAAGTAATAACAGGAAAGTTGTGCTTTATCGGACCTACGTGCACCAGAACTTTTTTCATTATTTTCATGTATAAAATCGATCCTTAAAGCACATTCTACATTCTTGATTCCACCCCGTACAAAGTCAAACTTCAGCAATACAAAAAGAAATTTGTTACGAACGAACGATTTTAAAGTCTGTACGTCTCGTCCTCATTTTGGAGATTTCATACGAGAAGAAAAAAATTGATTATAATTTGCGTGCGGGAGTTTCTACGGTGCAGTTAATGAGGCGAAGCTAACGATCCGCTCGCTTTAATTGCACTCAGCCGGCGCGTATCGCGTATCATCGTCCGGTATTACGTTCGTCGGGATTATTATTAATTAATCGTATTCAACTGTCGTGTTTCCCTGTCATTCATGGCGGCTGCATCAACTTTCGTTTTTTTTTTTTAATGTTTGAAGTTCTAGCGTGACGTAGACGGTTCCAGCACCGAGATATCGGCGAAAAATTTAAACAACCCCATTTCCCGCATATAGACGGCAAACGTTTGGACAGTTAAATATTTTAGATAACAGATTTTTAATGTTTCGAAATTGCTGTGACATATTTTAAACTTACACGATTTATATATGCATCGCTACAATTTTTAAAAGCTACATATTCTTTTTTTTTTATTCTTTTTGTACGAACGGATAAAACTACCCCATTCGTCAAGTGTCTAAATTATAAAATGCATTCTTTAAAGTGAGTCATGCAAAGCCACACAAATTTTTCAATAGACAATTAATGTCTCTCGTCAATTTTTATAAATTCCTGAAATTACTTTCAATCTCGCAAGAGTTGACAAAAATCTATAAAAATATAACATACCCTCAACTTAGTAAAACAATTTTTATGAAAATAGCTAACGGAAAATACCAGGTCTCTCGGTAGGAATAACATTGAAATAATTAAAACTACAGTATCAGACGATACCTCTATTGTGTCGCAATTTATGTGAGCGTAGCACTCCCTCAACTTGGCATAACAATTTTTCAGAAATCCAAGAAAGTAGCTAATAGAAAATACCAGGTCTCTCGGTAGGAATAACGTGAAAATAGTTAAATCTACAGTAACGGAACGAACTCCGCGGCGTTTCGACGAGAACGTTTGCTTATGTTTCTCCCTTTTCCCGATAACCACCCCGGCAAATAAGAGCGGAACGTACGCTTCGCAATTCTCTCGTCGCCCAGCGCCGAAATGGTCGCGTTTATCCGCGCGCGTTTTTCGTTCGAACACCGAAGGAAAACAGTCGGCTTAGAAAATTCCGAGGCCTGATGGAATTTTGCTGGACTACATTCGTGTACGCACGACGGCCGTTCACCTTGCGGTGTTACGGTGTGTTCCGGTTAGGTTTATTAACAGCGCTCACTCGTTTAGCCCAGTTGTTGCACGCGATATTGTCTCAAGTACTTCATTAACTACGTTCATTTGCTAATTAATCGACTGCGGATCGCGGCGCGTTTATGGCGTCCTGCAGATTTTGTAAAATATGGAGGAACCTCAACTACGAGGGAACGTTAATTACTCCGCCGCTGTAATAAACAAACTTTCCGTCGGCCAGGTAATTTTCCTTTCACTGCCGTTTTTGCGAAGCGAAATGAAAATTCATTTCATTCCGATTCCATTGAGTTTCTTTAAACTGTTTTTGCAGATTAGTACTAATCGTAATTCGATTCGGCGCTCAGCCAAAAACATGTACAAATTAAATTATATTTCTCCTGTTGGTATTAAAAAAATGCGCAGAAACGAAGCTCACTACCACGGAATCATCGTATCGTTCCAGCTAGAACATTACAAACAATTTTGAAGAAAAGAGCCAACGTACGAAATTGTAGCTTCGCGAATCTGAAGGCCGGACCTGCGGATTGCAGATCAGGTGTCAATATTTTATTGAAATCCTCGTAGACTTCGGCATTTTTCCGCGGAAGGAGATTAAAGTTTCGCAAGGCGCGCGAGTGACCCGGCACAAGAAGAAGGCCGCACAAATTGGGAACCGGCTTATCAAGGAATTACGTCTCCCCTTGAACTCTCGAGCAACTTTTCACTTTGAGTGTTATTCACATCGTCCCTTTTCTTCCGGCGATCCCTTGGAAATTCAAGTTAAGCTCTTTAATGTGCGTGGGAAAGCTCCTTTTTGCCTGGCGAGAACACCTGGATGGCTCGTTCAAGTCTTGCCGCGAGGGAATATACGATGCTGCGGGGAAGTTCGTTTCGTTCGTTGACGTCTCGGCCGCCATACTTCGGTCTTGCGATTTTTTCGACGTTTCGGAATTTGTACTTACAACACTTTTTAACCCCTTGTCTTAAAATAACGTTTCAGAGTCGTCGTTAGCCTCGTGCGCCAAATTTCCTTATTTCCAACTTCCAATTCTAAACTGACATACCTAATAGCCACCTAACCATGGTACATTGATTTCGAAGAACACGAATAATTTTTTTCTTAGTTTAATTAAGGTCGCATCGACATCTCAGGTTACAGATTAGCAATGCGTCAGACAATATGTCGAATTAAATTGTAAATCAAGGGATTAATAATCTCGTCAATGTTTCTGATGAAAAAGATTATGTTATTGAACAGATTATCAACATGTCCTAAATTATCAATTTCTAGAAGATGGCGCCTTTGAACAATTTACACTCCTCAGTCCCAAATGATGGATATTTAAAAATTTAATGAATCCTAGCAGAAATATCTGATTCGACGGAAATGATGATTTGGTAATTTCTAAAAAGTCAACGAATCACAAGCTAACATGTCCTAAATTATCAATTTCTAGAAGATGGCGCCTTTGAACAATTTACACTCCTCAGTCCCAAATGATGGATATTTAAAAATTTAATGAATCCTAGCAGAAATATCTGATTCGACGGAAATGATGATTTGGTAATTTCTAAAAAGTCAACGAATCACAAGCTAACTGCACTTAAAACACCGATTTTCTAGGGAGAGAGTGTTCCCATCAGGGAAAAACTGCTGCGGTCATTAAAAACAGTGTACAAGACAACTGTAGCGTGCGCGCGAATTGCGCCGAGGCGAAAGTGCACGGGAGATAGCCGTGAAATTTATGGCAATTACAAGAAACTGCTGTCCGAGTCGTTAACAGTCTGTCCCCCGCGTTTTCCCGGTTAATAGCGGCGAAGTGGGTTCCGTACGCCGGCAAAAAGTGTCAGAACGGAATAAAGAATGCAGTCGCGAGATTTGCATCGCGTACGTGAGCCGATGCGAGCGGGTTAAATTGCTGACCGAGCAGCGAATTTTCAGGTTGAGCCGATTCGCGGCGCCGAGAACCGTCGAACGATAATACCGTGATTTCATCGGCCCCCGGCGGCGGCGGTGGCTTTCCTATGACAATTTGATTGACTAATTTCCGCGAGAAATTTGTTTATCGCCGGCGGTAACCCGTTGATGCCGACTTCAACCTTGAACGCGCGGAAAACGCACAATGAAGGAGCAGGGACGCGTTCAGAGGAAAATCGGTCGTTTCGTTGCTCACGGCACCAGCTCGAAGCTGAACAAACGGAATCCATTGTAGCTTCAACGGGGGCTGTGTTTCGCGCAGAAATTAATCTGCCTCGAAGCACGTCGAGATGGAGGAGCAGAGGATAAACAGCGACAGCTCCTGACCTCGAATCGTGGACTTTTAAGGTTTAATCGACCCTGCGACAATGTAGCATTGTTATTTGAGACGTGCTCGTTTTGATCCGGTTACTCCCACCATCAAGAAAATTAGTAAGGAAATATCTAATTAACCCCTTGACTTGAAATTACGCGGAGACGCCATGGACATGAAATGCCAAGCTCGAATATTTCTTTCTATCGTAAACTAACATGTAACAGCAACTTTACAATTTTACATTGATACTGAAGCAATATAAATTTCCTTTCGAACTGCCAACTGTGCCATCGAAATTACATTTAAACTATTTGGATGAGAAATGATTCAAACGAAAGTTGTATGGTTTCAATGGTAGCATACAATTTTGCATCTTCATCGAAATATAAAGGTCACTTTGAAGTTAATCTTGTGGTTGAAGAAACAATTAAATGCCGAATAAAAAACTATAAAGGCATGTAGGATGAAAGTGCTGAAAATGTTCTCCACGCAAGAGCGATCGACAAGGAGATAGAGGTCAAGGTCGATCGAGTTCGATCGATAAATGGAAGTGATTTTGGAGTGTTTTTTCGGAATGTCGCCAACGATGAAGAACGTGCAAGGACATCCTTAATTTAAGAACCATCACCACAAAAAATCAATTAACTTTTTTTTATGTATTCACCACGTCTGATCGAATTGATGAGAAACAATGTCTCTGCCATTTCAACAGCAAAGAAGTCTCGCCACGCCATTTCGGTAACGATCGTCTCTTCAGGAGAGTGGCGGAGTCGATGACGAGGAGTTTCGACGTGGTCGTTAGGTTCTGCGTCCTCAGGATCCTCGTCAGTGAAAGAGGATCCCTGTCCCCCGATTATCGCAGGGCTCGCACGACTCGGTCGAGATAAGAGATAACGAGCGCTGGCCAGCCGGCTCGAGCACGATGCTCGACGCAGTTAGCATTTGCATAGCCGGCACTCGGTCTACGGAATTCCCAGTGTGACGCCGCCAAAGGCGAGCTATTACCATTTGCGACGAGCATTCATAGCTAAATCGTAAACGTATCCCTCGGGCACGCGGAATCCCGCTTCAACCCGCCCGCTACCTGTTGAGAATTCTTCGACGACGCGCTCATTTATTCAAGAACCGGCTAACCAAATTTTCCCTGCTACGCACGGCACAGTTCCGTACTTGTTCGAGCCGTTCCTACCCTAAATTGCAACGGAAATGTACTCCGAGACTTCAAACTGTAATACACGAGCGCATATGTATGAATACACCGCTGAAATACTTTTTGAAATTGTACCTTTGAGCACACGTTCCAAAGGAAATGAATATAAATTCCTGTTACCACGTCTTAAATGATTTTTAAATAGATTGAAAAATATTTAAGAGAATTGGAACATTTCAGGCGTTTCAACGTGACTCTATGTACATATTGAATAGACTGCGGATTTTAATGAGAAAAATGGGTAAGCGCAATTTAAAGCAGTGGACATATTAAAATAAAAAATAATAAAATAATTACAGGAAGGAAACAATTTTTATTTTGCCCCTGCGTCTTGTAATCAATGCAAATACTTTTCATTTTGCATAAAGATCCGCAGTCTAATAATGAAATATTAAAATAATTACATTTTGTTCGCGAAAATTCACAGAATATTACTGTGCTAGTTAGAACTGCATAACTATTGCTTTTGAAATGCGAGCCGTCTGTAAAGGTGCACATTTGCATTTTCTTTCAAAATTGGCTTTCTGGAAAGTTGAACATTTCTCTTAAGGATACAAAAATATTTTAAGTCAATTAAAATATTTCGAATCGAGAAGGAAATCCTTCGGTCAGAGTTTTTCATCTCTAAAATAAGTTCCCAAATTTTTATGCGATTGAATGGACTGATTTTAAGGTACTATGTCAAAAGGCGAAGTCGAAGGTGAAAAATCGAGTGTTTCGAATTTGTCGTACTGACCCCGGCGTTCTCGGACTTCGAGAGGGTATTACGAAATAATTTGCATGCCGCGGGGGTTCGTTGACACTAACTTAAAACGAGCAAAGCGTGTCCACTTTGAAAGTGTTCAGCGCGCTGTGAAATTGGCTTCGCAACTTTCGCAGGTGAGTTATAACTCTGTTAACCCGCAGAACTTTTCTCCCGGTTACTTCGACGCGACTTGCCGCTTCGACGAGGTCTCCCGTGGATCCTCTTCCTCGGTTTTCGGACCAGGCAAATGCCTCCTTTGATCATGTTAAACGCCCCGGACCCTTTGTGTCCAAACAGTTAACCCTCTTATGCAGCCCGGTAGACGGACAACGTTGACTCGCTCCTCCGACGAGCGATCCTTTCGATTTTTCCATTCTGAAATCGCCGCGATCGATCCGAGAAACCGGTGAATCAGTAACCTTCGAATTACTTCGAACTTTTGCACGAAGTTGTAGAGGAAATAATAGTGAGCTTTAACGAGGAAGGCCAATATTAAAATGTACCTTATACAATTTTGAAGTATTTTTTCTTTGATAATGTAATCTAAGGAGGTCGAAAGTAGTGTATTGTTACTCTTCTGACGATCTGAATGACAGTTGTTCATTTTTGTCGTAAATACACGACATGCATAGTCTAATAATCACGCCGTTTGTTTCGTCGATCGTCAGAGTATAACGACATTGTTACAAGAAAGAACGAGACGTAATAGTGACATCAGAGAACATGAAGAAACAAACAAGATAATAGAACTCCTAAAACGAATCAGTCCAATAAAGAAGATTCAATATACCAAAGTTGTGGCTCATAATCAATCGTACTAGATGCGATATAAAAAGGAGCACTTTATTTATGTGTCCATACTTTCCTCTAGTATTCATTAATCGAGATAACCGTATACGCTTTTATGTGGATTTTTACGAGGAATAAAGTGGTCCAAACAGAAATTGGCTATTCCCATCAGGATAAATGGTGGACGAGGTTATTCGATCAAATGTCTCGGGATCAAACAGCTTTCTCTCATTCTAATCTTCGCGATTAAATTGTTGTCAGCTCTCAGAGAACTTCATTCTGCACAAAAATATTTCGAGGTAATGATGACATAAGAATATTTAAACCATATCACAAATTGACAAGAAATTAATTTCTCAAAGTATTAAATCCAGCAACCGAGTTTTAATACGCAGCGACAGGAGAATTTCATAAAAAGAGTAGTATTTCGTTTGATATCCCTTTGAAAAATTGAGCAGTCATGAAAAGTAAGATATAGTGACAGAACAATGGCATTTCTGATGATTTCGCAGAATTAATTTATCGATTAAATTTCCGCGAACCCAAAGTCGGAGCGGCACCGATATTCGACAACCTTGCTAAAACTATTCCCTTCCATAACTTCCACTAATCCTACGCCCTTTTTCCTCAGAACAAAATATATCATTCAAGCTGGTCCATTTGATTTAATTATTTTAATTTTTATATAGATACTTATACTGTGCGATCTTTCATCTTTAATTTAAACCCTCGGAAGAATGATAATTTGTGTAGGACTACATTTCAAAATTGGTATGATTCCGCTTAAAATCGAGTCAATTTTGTTCGAACTCACAGTTACGTTTTATCGATTTTTCGACATACTTCACATTTCTATTTGAACGTGCGGCGCCTCTATCATGAAGTGTCATCCTCCACCTTTAATTTCTGTTCTGAAAAGTTCGAAAATTCCTACGGGAATACATTCTAAAATTGATTCGAATAGACCTGTTACAGCGAGTCAATTTTGTCCGAATCGCTGGTCGGGTTTCTTCGACTTTTCGACATGTTATCGTATTTCTTTTCAAGCTGAAGTGTTCCTATCATGGAGTGTTACATTCCACCTTTAATTCCAGTCCTCGTACGTTCGATAATTCCTATGGAAATGCATTCTGAAATTTATTGAAAGAGTGCTCTCAAAATCGAATCAATTTCTTTGTCAATTTTTGCATATGCTCTCATGTTTCGTAAAATGTTATTCTCGATCTTTAAGTTTTCAAAAATTCTACAGTTCATTCACGCAGTTTCTACAGAGTCGGTAAACAGCAAAAAAAAAAAAAGGAAAATACATTGCACGCGATGTCTGTAGGGATCGCAAGTTTATGGCACACAATGGAAGTACACAGCACTGAAGCACGGGAAACGTTTCAGCGAAACTAATTCGCGGACTAGATCGAATGAACGCGCGGTCGGTTTATCGCAATATTTCGCCGGGCATAGAAAGCTGTACGTAATGCAATTTACCAAGATATTGTCCGTGCATTAATGTCAATCGGATTATTGACTACGGGTAGGCTGTTCCTTCGCAGTGTATCGACGTTTTCATAAATTGTTCTGGCAGCCATTTTCATCGATCCCCGTGTAGCGCGTTTCAACGGTGGACCGGCTATTAATATGCATTAATTGTTACTGTAATTTCGCATTCGCCCCGCGCGCGCACACGTTTCAGCGTATTATTAATTCCGTAATGAGAGAGCTAGACAGTTCGAGAGATAGAGGGAAGATTACGGCTCTGTTGTAATACTACTTGCGGGTAATAATGGCAAGTTTCCATTCCCCGATTCTACGGCGCCGTTTCGATCGTCGCATTGTTTCGCGATTTTCGGTTAAAGCGTGCCGTCCTCGTTCAAGTTTCTGCTCGATTGTAACTACCCGGGACGGTTTACAGTCAATCTACATTTTGATGAACAATTTCTGCGAGTGCCGAGCCCGGAATAAATGGATTGTTGCTTGGCGAAAGCGGGACAGAATGTTTCTCCACCTTCTTTCGAAATTACAAAAGTTGCTGCTATAGAAAAGAACTGCTAGAAAATTACACGGAACAATGGCTAATTTTGAAAGTACGAACCAAGCGAATATAAGCGTAAAAAGACACGGAAATTATTGGGTTAACTGAAACATAATGAAATATATTCGTACATTTTTAAAAATTGCAAAAGTTACCGTTTTGGAAAAATGAGTTATAAAAGTCACAGAGAACCTAGGCTAATCGTGAGCCAATAAACTAATATATATACATGTTAGTCTAGGTTTCAATCATTCTTTAAGCACCTTTCGACCCCATTCGTGTTTATTAATTCGTCACTTATTTTCAAATTTCGATTGTTTCTAACAAAATACATGATAAAACCGCTGAAGATTGTAAATGAACTCTACACAATCGTTTGAGAAAGACATTTTATCGGAACGCGGCCGCAAAATGTTGAGCGAATATAAAACGAACAAAGCCTCGGTCAATATTTGAAGTGGCCAAAATTGCGAGAAACGACCAGCCCGAAATTGCGAGGAACGAGAACACTTCACGTCGTCGTCGACATGCGATAATAACGGGTTACCATTTTCGGAATGGCCGCGGGTGTTGTTGCTGAAATTAATAGAACGGAACAATCGAGCAGCCTCGCGATTAGGTAATTCAATTTTTCTGGAACGCCGAGGAGAGTTTCGTTCGTTAGCTAAATTACTCATTAGTCGGAAAGTTGTTTTTGCGTGGCCATTTTTTCGCTCACGCAAAGGAGCATTAATATGCCGAGTTGAATAATGGAAACCCGCGTCAGAGCACAGACTGTTGAGCACACTGTTGCAACGAGTCGTTTGGCCCGTTGTTTCGCTTGGAAAATGGCGGATCACGCGAACAAACGGATCCACTTGATCAACGTCGAATTTCAAGTCGCATCGATTAAAGCGGATCGAAACTGAACAAATTTTTGGGCGCCTATAAATTATTCCCTGCAGCTTTTTGCGATATCGTAACGCGCGCACATTTTATTTATTTATTTATTTAATCAGCTACAGCGGCCGGTCCAGATTTATTTCAATCCGAGATCCAACTTGATAAATTTTTATCCCTCTCTATCTGCGAAGTGCTCATCATTTTTGAAACTTTAATCAAATGCGTGTTTCGCGCGCGCCGCGAGCTGTTAATTAAAATTCGGAAAATAACTGGATTGCCAACTACGTTCCTAGCGTTATTCATGATTTTTAAGTATTATTGGCCAACTGAATTTTGACAGACACTTGATAAAAATTGTATATGATCCTCCACGGTTCATGCTTTTTTTCAAACATTTCGCTAAAAGTTTCGATAAATTAGAACCAGAGCGTATCAAATTGTGAAAATGTAGAATATTTCATTAACTTTTTGGAAAATATGTAATGATGTTCATTTAATAATTTAGACAAAGGTGATTTATAATAGAGGTTTGTTAAACGCGTTTCGTGAATTCTTTACTCCGATTCTATCGATTTCGAATATGTTCAATACCGTATTTTATGGTTCGTAATTAGACTTATACAAATTTATTCGGACGAATGTTTCGAGTAGCAGAACGTATCGAACAGCTAGAACGGAGAATACCATTGTAGATTCGATCGGTTCTCCTTTCTCCCTTTGAAAAAATGTGTAATGACGCCGCGCATTCCGCTCAGTTATTTAGAGAGCACGTCCCTTTCGCGAGTACGCTCCTCCACGTGGCGCTCGTATGAAGAAGAATACGGGGAGGGAAGCAATAAACGGTGGAAAGTAGAAAGCATTTCTCCCTACACAAGTTCGCGTTCCCGCTGAGGATAAAAGGGGCGCAGGCTTTCGAAATTACGGCGCGCTCGCGAGCCAGTATATTTTCATTCCGAAGAAAATTCGTCAGCCAGCTTGCAATACCTTTGTAATCGCTGAGGAAAATTTTTATTCCGGTCTGCTGGGATACAGCAACTTTTACACGATCCGGAACTTTCGAAAAACAGGGCTGCCGGTTGGGCAACTCGTTAGGAAAATTTCTGAAATATCAAAACTTTCTCGGCTGCCACCGAGTATCCGGAACATTAACTCGATATCAATATCGAAAATTCCGAAATTCTACGTTATATATGAAAACTCCCCGGAAAATTTAACGAGTTTGAATTTCTCTTTTTCACTATACTGTGCGAAAACTTTGTACTTTAAAATCACAAAGCTTAAGCCAGTACAGTTTTTACGGTAACGAGTGAGAAAGCGAACATACTATGTAATTTCGAGAATTATGCAACTTCAATCGATCGCACAAACGTTGAAAAATTTGTTCAACAAATGGAACCAAGGTAGATTTGCGAACGGGAGTCTCACCTATAAAATGACCGTTCGAAGGTCGCTGTATGATTTCTTTTTTGGCCAGGTTATTGAACATGGAATGAACAGTGTGCCGCGGGCATTACACGAATGTTCGCGCGAGAGTGACATTTCTATTTGGCTACTGTTTCTTGCGACCGATGTTGACGATTTTTATTTTGCATAAAAGCTCGCAGTCGATGACGAATGAAAGCGTCGTCGATCACGATTGGACGAACGAGAGCTGACAGAAGTCGAAGGTTACACGCGTACGTGTCTTGTTATAATTTCATCGAGCGGATTGGTCGGTAGCCGACACGGCGCAGCGCAGGAAAACGAATGATAAATAAGAGCGATCGGCGATATCGATTTCGCGTGTGTCACGGTCGAATAAAGCGCGGGTTGTCGGCACGGCAGCGTGTTAGAAAAATTGTTCTTCCGTTAACACGGCCGAGTCGATACGTCGCAAAGGGCCAGGCCGGATACAGCGCGGCCGTCGATGTCCATAACATCGACAATCGGATTATAATGGTATCGGTGATTCTACGCTCGGTTGCTTCGATATATTCGATAATCCGGAGAGGATTCCCCGTGTTTCGATTGTTCTACACGATTCCGGCGTCTATTAGTCCTTGCGGAACCTATTTATGCTCCGGCCGAACGGTTTTAATCAAAAGAATCGGATTACAAGACTGCATTTACGGTCCCGGAGGCTAAAATAAATTTCTGATCATCTGGAGGATCCTAAAACTCTGAAATATTATCGAGTATTCGCTACCTCTGACGCTTCCCAAGCTTTCCAGTTCTTCTTTCCCTCAGATTTTCAACTATTCCGCCTTTTGCTCTGCTATATGCGATAATCCTGAGAGGATTCTCCACGTTTCGATTGTTCTTAACGATTCCGGGGCCCGTTAGTCCTTGCGAAATCTGTTTAAGCTCCGGCCGAACGGTTTTAATCAAAAGAATCGACCGAATTTACGGTCCTGGAGGCTAAAATAAATTTCTAATGATTATCGTGTAGATTCTAAAATTGTGAAATGTTAAGTTTTCGCTACCTTTGGCGCTTTTCAAACTTTCAAGTTTTTCTTTCCCTCAGATTTTCAACCATTCCGCCTTTTGCTTTGCTATATGCGATAATCCTGAGAGGATTCTCCCCGTTTCGATTGTTCTTAACGATTCCAGGGCCCGTTAGTCTTTGCGAAATCTGTTTAAGCTCCGGCCGAACGGTTTTAATCAAAAGAATCGACCGAATTTACGGTCCTGGAGGGTAAAATAAATTTTTAATGATTATCGTGTAGATTCTAAAATTGTGAAATGTTAAGTATTCGCAACCTTTGGCGCTTTTCAAACTTTCAAGTTTTTCTTTCCTCGAGATCTTCAACTTTTCCGTCTTTTAAACCCTCGATTCTTTAATACGTGAACAGCCCTCCAACCTACAAACGTAGCCTTCGAGCCGCGGATCCTCGCGTCTTAAACATTTAGCACGCTCTCGCTCGAATTCTTGGGCTCTTCAAGTTCTCCTCTTTTTGAACATTCGATTCTTTAATGTTTCGACAACCCTCGAATCTTCAGGCTTAATTCTCGAGGCCTGGAATTACAGATTTAGCTCTCGAGCCTTCGAATTCCCGGGGCTCTTGAACTTTTCCGGTTTTTGAGTCTTCGATTTTTTAACGCGTTCACCCTTGAACCTTTAAATCTGGCTTTCCGGCGGAACGTTACAAATCTTGCGAGTCTCGCATCTGCACCTTTAAAACCTTGACCCCTTAACCTGAACCTAACTTCTGAACCCCGGAACTTCAATCTTTCAACTTGCCAACTTTCAAAGTCTCTGGACCCTAGAACCTTTTGCAGTTTTATGTATATTCTCGAACCATGGTGTCTGCCCTTTGAAGTTTTCACATCTTCCTCGAACTTCGAACGTTTCAGCCGTCGAATGTATCAATCACGAAAGCCTTCCTAATTTTCAATTTTTCTCAATCCTGACAACGATTAGGTTAAAAGTCTCTGAATTCTCCTTTCAGACTTAGCAGTTGAAATCTGGATCATCGAATCCGCCGATTCAGCGTCCTAAAAGTCCGACGATTCAACTTCTCAATTTGCCAGTCCTTGAATTTATCACGCCCTGGGTTGCAAAACTTGGAAGCCGGTCGTTACAGAATCGTAACGCGGGAAAGTTTACGGGCTCCCGCAAGGAGGATCGTTTGTCATTCGCAATCACTCGGAGGTCCGCAACTTTTCACCCGATTCTATTCTCTTTGCTTGATTCGCCACGAAGAAGGTGTCCTCGGCAAAGAGGATCACCGAGGAGACGCCATCTTTTGTCTTCAGCTTAAATACGAGCCTCGGCGCAGAGTTAAAAATCAATTACATTTGTCAGAGACTGTACACGGTTGTTCGGACGTCAGCGATGAACCAGGAACTTCTTCCGATATATATATATATGTATACGTAACTATTGTCCTTTCGCAATTCGCTGGTACACACCGCAATTCCTGTAAGCGGATTCCCCATCGGTTTCTGCTAAATGCGGATCTAATGATTTTGTAATATGTAGCAGATTTTCTGGCCCCTTCACGTTCCTCGGACGTGGTAATCCCACATACAACAAGAAATACTTTCCTGCTATTGGTAGAATCATTTTCTCTGCACAGACTGCACCGACGAGAGCAAATTGACGGATGGAAGCATCGATTTATTCTTCGACGAGCTGAATCCCGGGAACTTTCGAATTTCCGATGACTCAAAGGGAACTTGATAATAAAGACACTCATTTCAAAACAGAAATATGAAATCGAAGCCAATTCGAGAAAACACGAGATAAATAATAAAATGCATTTTTTCTCTACGCTGAAAGAGGAAGAGTGAACCGAAAAAAATGGTAAAAAAACACCGTTCATCAGCGTCATATTTCAAACGCGTTTTTCATCCGAAACTCGACCGGCTATCCTCGCTATCCATTGTAATCGGACGATTGAAAATGAAAAAAAAAAAAATAATAATATCCACGTGGAATGCTCTTTCTATGATCTCCATCGTTGGGATTACGGTTTTTTATTATTCATTGGCGCGGCGTTGATGTTGCACGGGTCGAGCGACGCAGTCTCGAGTGTATATATGTATATATATATATAATTATTACACGACCGACGATTACTCCGCTCTATTTAATTCTAGGCTTGAACCCTTCCGCCCCGAGCCATTCGTTCTAATATCGCTGAAGTCACGGACCCAGGGACCATTATCCCTCGGGAGACTCCCCGGTGCCATTTCTTTCGCGGAGCCCAGCCTCGCAAAATTTCCCGAGGAATCGGACAAGGTGTAATCTCCGTGCGATGCGGTTAATATTCAACGCTTTAGCCACGTCGAGTTCGCCAAGCTGATTAGCTACCCGCTACTTAACGAGATTGCCCGGCCAGTCGGAAGCTCAAGTTTTTGATGGCGGCGCCGCGTGTCAACCGGGCCAACTATCGGCAACAGGCTGCGAAGAATATAGATTAAGGTGTGCAGATTGACAGAGCTTAAGGAGTTCCCCGCTACTTAGCCGAAAGTAGATTAGCCGAAATATTGGACCCCCTCCAGAGCGATGTGCAGCTCCCACAGCCGTTCCAGAGTCCACAAATGTTGCCAAAGTGTCACTCAGATTTTGCAAATCTCCCGGATTCGTTGTACGTTCCTGGGAGTTTGCCTTTCTGAAATTTTAGCTCCTCAGTTTGAACGGTTTGCGAGGTATCGATTGTGTTAAAAAACTTTACGTGGAAGGGCACAGTATCTTTTACCATTTTCCGATTTTCTTTCAATCAAACATTTTTGACTCACAGGTATTCTAAAGCTCTTTTCGTAAATGCAATGTAAATTTTAGATCGTATAAATAAATGTCGTAACGTCTTAAGATCGAACTCTATTTGTCGTGGCTTCGCAGGCCATTATTTTCGGAATGGAAAAAGATACGTCAGGTCAGCGTTACCATAAAATGGAAAAATGTCTTTCGTGGAACGATTTTACTTCTCTGCGCTTCAAACATTGATATCGCGAAGAATTAATGAGAGCATACGTCAATGGAAATTATCGACGAAACTTGAGTATATTTTTGTCGATTTCGTTCGTCTTCACCTGATTAACTCAATCTCCTTAAAATGGTCCCAATCTGTCCCAAAATCGATATAAAGCATATCGTAACTGAGTCTTGTCAGACTAGTAAATAATATTGTGCCACTTTCATAAAAATATAACACGATATTTAGAGAAGATTCACCGAACGAACGAATACTCTTTCGTTATTATGAATTTTCGCATTTTGTTAATTTTGTCGGAAAATCGACAGAATTTTCGAGGAAGAGCATGCTGAACCTGATCACACGAGGGTTAAGAAAGCCGTGCGAGCAAACGTTGAACCTCCTTTAGGCGACGGGGAAACCGTTCCCATAGATTGATAATTACATTATCCACGAATAAACAAATCGCGCACGCCCGGTCGCCCATTTGCTTAATGAGCGGAAAAATGTGTACTCCCTTCGGCGAGCATCCGTGATCGTTAGACCCGGTGCCTCTAAACCGGAGATCGATCTCCAGTTCAAACACCAGCAACGTTGCGTTTCAACAGAGGGAAACTCGATACTCTCCGTCGAATAAAAAAAAAAAAAAAAAATCAGGGGAAAAACAATACCTTGGCCGTGTCTCTTGCGGCGCGTGAATTCTGTCGGCGAAAAATTTCAATATTTCCGGCCGGGAGACGAGACGAATTTTTCCCCGGGAAAAAGATAAGCTGTCATAAATCCGCGTTCAACGCCTTCTCTTGTTTCCTGGTATCTTCTTGCACAGATGATCCCTTTTTCCTCGACGAGCTCCCTTTCACGCATCCCTTTCCCTTCGTTCTACACGCCATCCGAGTAAAATTAACGAAAAATTACACCAGGCACTTTTGCCGAACAAAGGAAATTTTAGTTACGAAACTCTTTAGTTGCGTTCGCTGGAAGTTATTTAATACCGGGCTTAAAAATTACTATTTTGCATTAGTTCGGCGATTTTTATTAGAATTTATGTTCACATAATTCTGTATCAGTGTATCTTTGCAATTTTGATAATCCGTAACCTTACAATTTCAGTGAATTGAAGAAATTTGAACCCGCCATTTTTGTCGAGCCCCCGTAGTTCTAGTATTAAAATGGGAAAGGGAAGATTTATTATAGCAATTATAAATTGTAACTAAAATTAAATTTTAAGTTTAACTAAAAAATTCTATCGCTAATGTATTACTGATTAAGTACCATATTTTGTGACATTCACGTACTGTAAATTTTCTGTAATTTGTCCTCGAATATAACTGAATAAAATTCCCATTTTAATTCTAGACCTCACCAAACAAAATATCTGCTCAAAAATAAACAATTCAAGAGTTTTCCAATTATCCATTCGAAACATTAATCAAACGGCAGTCTTTTTCCTGTAAACAATTGCAGTGTTTGTTATTTTTAATGCTTAAAAAAATAAAACGTCCAACGTTCGCGAAACGTCCGCGGCCTGGTTTCGTATAAACAATTGTATCTTGCGTTATTTTTAGTAGAACCTATAAATGCATAGTACAGGACGTTTCGTTGGCAACAATTCGATATTGTTAGGGCGAAGGACCACAAAAGGTTAACCATCGTCCGCAGCGGCTCACAGGAACACGATACTCCGGATGTTAGGTTAGCCGCATTCATGTCCGTCCAAATCCTCAGCGACCGAACAACCTGTCGTCTACGTTAGGGTCTTTATCATTCATGTAGCACCTAGTTTTATCAGTCCCTCGGTGAACCACCACCGACACCTTATTAAGACGCTCCCGGTCGGAGCGGGTTGCTCGTTTTGCAATTAGCAACATCTTAAGAGAACATGCTAATCCACCGTGGATGGAGGGAAAGCTCGACCGAAATAACTTTCTCCGAGTATCTCGACTACGCTTCATCGATCGTTTGCATGCAGCTTTTCGAGGTACATTCAGAACACTTATTAAAAATCATTGCAAAACCAGCAGAGACTTGTAAAAAGAGGTTGCATCTTGCCAGAAATTTAAATTATTTCTTCGTCAAAGGAAGGAAACACAATTCCAATTTTACTATTGCAAGCGTTCTTGTTAGCCTAGCAAATTTTTTCGTACACTATTACGCTGCAGGCTAATTGCAGGATAGTTGCAAATGCGAGAAACACTAAACCTACCATCGCCGGTCAGATAACCGTGCCCAAATTTTATCAGTTTACAATTCTTGGAATTACAAAATATGCTTTCATTGGAAATGATTCTAGCGTTTTTTTATCCCAGTAAAGACTGCGGAAAATCTAAATAAATGCAGTTGTCACGAGGTAATGCATAAATTTCAGTGCTCGGGTTAAGGAAGACCTCGCAGTAATATTTGGTAAGCTCAAATCCTTTGTCTCCAAAAAATTTAAAAAGTCAAAGAACCTGAATAAGGAAAAGTATGTGTACGAAAACATCCCAAGAAAAATGCAATGTTAAATCGCATTAGAGAGAGAAGCTATTGTATAAATCCTCCGATTCAAGATATTAAAAGACATACTGAGCGCACATTCTTCCGTGCAGGTAAAACGTCTGCCAGGAATTTTCGCGAGTTACGAACGAAAAGTTCCGCTATGTAAAAAAAAAGGAAGAAGCGCAAAGAGCGGCTACCTCCGCTTAATCTTCTAGGAAGACTTCGGATGCACTCCGAAGTTATTATTTATGTAATCAGTCTCCTCCTCGCAACATTGCCAAGTCTGTTGACCCGATAATGGCTACAAGTTCCTCGAACACCAGTTGCACGATAGAAAACTTCCCCTATAAATATAACGTGTGATCGATCGGTGCGTATATTTATACAGCGAGCGCAGTGTAATGGCCTGTAAACCCTGGGGAAGTCGTTTAACTTCGCTCCTGGCTAATTAACCAGAAATTTTCATATTTCTCTCCAACTACGTGCGACGGTCGTGACACTCGACCGTGGCGGCGGTCCGAGCGTTTCACTCGGCGGGTATCCATTCTGTTTGAACCGCAACGTCTGGGCATTTTTAATGAAGCTAATTGTCGGCTAATTGCGCCTTGAAGATGCCCAGCTCAATTAGTCGACTACACGTTAATCCTTTACGGATCAGAACTGTTTCCAGTTTGCTTCTTTTCTCTGTTAGGAGGAATAAATTTTCCCTGTGAAGCAGGAATAAAGAGCTAAATAAAAAATTGAACGAATATAACAGTCAAATGAAGCAATAAAAGTTTGTTTCATATGATTTGAGAGTAATCATTTTCTTTTGCAACCTCAGCAGTCCCTTGGATGTCGCATCCGTCCTCAGAGGGTTAAAATAATGTTCAGGAGTTTGTACAGCCGTTAAAGATTTTATTTAGGATGGAGTGAACACATTTCTTAAACCAACAATATTTTTAGTCTGCAGAAAAATGGTCGAACTAATTTATTTTCTATTTTTACTGTTAAGTCGGATTTTTATTTCTTAGACAATCCAGGAAAATCGTCGGACGTAAGATATTCTCGAGACGCACTCGAAGTCACTCGGAATGGTAATAAAAATGGAGTCTAAAGAGATGTTGAAATATTGCGGGTAATATGGAACAAATATTTTCCCGATGCCGAGGACATTTTTACTTTTACGTAACGCGAAAAATCCTTTAACCCTCCAACGGCCTGCGACAACCCTTGTCACTCGCAGTCTAGGAAGACTGCGTCACTCCATCGGGGGAGTTTCACCTTGTCTTTTATTTTTTTTTTAAGGACTTTAGAGAGGATGTTTCCTTTGATGAAAAGTGGCGGTACGAGCACCGTCGAGCACATACTATTGCCTCGAAAAATAAGTTGAGTCTCCGTCGAACATTATTATCGGGAGTCCCAAATTCCTACAAGGTAGAACAAAACCGATTTCATTCTTTTGTACAAACTACCTGTTTCAGCAATTTATATCCTTTAATAAGTTTGTTCGTGTAATCATCATTCACTCAGTTTATGCATTACAAATTGATGTTCATTCGGGTTTTAAGAGCACGATAACATATTAAAATTATTAAAGGAAGAAGCTCCTTGCAATCGATGAACAAAATTTTTATTTTGCATAAAGATCCACAGTGTAGTTGGTCCTCCATCCAAGGATGAAGTAACGATTCACTAATTTCAACGGGACACGCAGCTTAAGCGTGCATTCCACGAACAGGTCACCCCGTGACACTGCAGTCAACGCGTTAACGAAGGAGCCCGTAAGATCGTGGATCGTGTTCATGCGACGGCTGGGATCGATCTGTTCGCATCTAGATCGTGATGTACAGCCGTGCGTGTCCATCGAAGCCACGGGGAACCGGCGGGATCGTAAATTCGGTCGGTGGAATCGGCGATTATCTTGGTCCCCGTGTCTCGAACTTGGACAAATTGATCCGTGGCTCACGCGAGACTCGCCGAAATTCACCTGAGCGCCCGGCTTCCCTCTGGATGACCGATGAATCCCCCGGGTAAGAGGCAGCCAGAGTCTCTACTGTGGGAAACGAGCTTGTCACCCGGAAATGAATTACGCCGGTGCGTCTCCGGGTGCGCCTCGACTTACCCTCGCGCAACGCCAAGTCGCGACGCGAAGTCTGCTTCGAACGAAAATTCGAAACTTGCGACCGTACTCTCCGAAAAGTCATTCGAAGTATTTACCCGTCGACCATCGGCGTCGAACCAATCGAAGATGAGAACTCGCGCGACTTCGGCCCGAGAAGTATCGTCTCGCAATTTTGAAGATGCTTTGCTCCGGGAATCTTGTTTACCGCGCTCGGCGAGCGACGCTCGCGGAAATAACCGCGACCTTTGACATTATACAGTCTTTTTTAAGTGATGACGCTCAGGGACGAACGTGATTCTTGTCTTCGGCGAAGAGAATTCGAATCCTAATGGGCTCGTGGTAACTCGCGATGTTTGCGAAACTGAAAAATGTCGGAGAAAATACGCCCGGCGTCCAGCTCGCTTCGGACCCTGTCTCAACATTGCTCCGGGTTTATAATGACGTTAAAAAGTGTACCGGTGTTGTCGGAAGTGAATATACAATGCTCCTACGGAAGAAACATTCGTGTAGCTTCTACGGTTGGAGCGCAAGAAATTGTTGAAGTTGGACATGCGAATTTTTTGAGATTGTTGCTTAGCGGAAGAAGGGACTTCGAAATTGGTTGAACAGTCGTTATTTTTTGTAGTGAAAATAGAAATAAAGATTACATTTTACATTTTTATTATTATTTAGTATCACTGCGATTTTAAACGGTAGAAACGCTAAAAGAACCGAAGAGTATCGACGCATTATTTCTTTCCTGTTAACAACTTGTCCTCCTCCCAACAATTTCTGTCTCAGAAGTTCAAGTTGCAACGGAAGCGTGTGCGTTGTGTCTCGACTTGGATTGTCTGCTCGCGTCGAATCTGCACATTTATTAAGGGGGCGGTGGCTAAGACAATCGGGGATCGGTAATTGGCAAATAAGTGGATGCACCTGATCCCACGCTAATATGAAAGAAGACTCGCATCGATTCGAGGAGATCCGGTCCGCGCTTTCAGCGAAATCTCTTCCCCGACGGTTTCAGAGTCGATTCAATTTATTTGCCGCGTTCGCTCGCCTCTTCCGGCGATCTAATAGTCGAACCGAACCGGCTTCAAGAATCGTTACTCGAATCGCGCGACGACGCGATGGTTTGCGCGAGAACGAGTAACGCCGCCCCGAGAGTTGCCTCTTGCACTTTCAGCAAGTAAACCACTCAACGGAGAGTGTACAGACCGGGGGGAACAATCGGTGAAAAGTTAAGTAATGACAGAGGGGGGACTTGTGTCTCAAAAATGGGATCCTTTTGGTTCGAGCCTTACCGAACAAGGGAGCTCGACAATTAAAGACCTCAATCGAACACTTTTGTAGCTTCTCGGAAATCCTCCTCAGGCGTGTGGTTCTCTAAGAATCACTGTATTTGGGAAATTTTTATTAAAAAAGCAAATGATTAGTACATTTCATTTATTTCTTTCGACAATGTTGTACAAACTCTATTTTTACAGAAATAGGTAAATAATGCAGGGTTACTCCTGATTTCTTGATGGATGGGTGGTTGTTTTTAACTATATAATTTTTTTTCACACTTCGCGAGCGACCTAAAATTTTGAAAAATATCCAGAAGGTAGAAACAGTAGATGTTTACTATTTGCTTTTTGTTTCATTCGATTATCAGTGAAACACTTTTGAAGCAAGCACCCCCGTGTTCTCATTGCTAAAGTAATTAAAAATGCTTTTTGTGAAAGATATTGACAATATTTCTTGAGATAATATTCTACAAACTCGACACTGTGGATATCTTTCCAGAAACAGTTAAATAACACACGTCTGTTCCTGATTTTCTAATGGGTTTCGCTCAGGGGGTTGTTTTCAACTAAATAATTTTTTCTAGACTTCCCGAACGACCTAAAATTTTGAACAAAATTTTGAAGGTAGACCCAGTATGTGTGAACAACATGCTTCTTGTTTCATTCGAATATCTTACTTAACGATGGAATAGCACACTTTTCTCCCAGCCCGATGTTCACCGTAGTCATATTTCGAGCAGAAGTGGACTCATTCCACAACCACAATTATTAAAAATTATACTAAAACCGATCGAGCATACTTGTCCAGTGAACCCCTTTCCCGTGAACTCACTCGAACACCATGGCCGTTTCCCGAGGCAACAAAGCGCCTTGCTTCAAACGTTTTTCCGCGTGGTTGAGTCAGCGACGCTAAGTTCCGCATTCCCCTCGGAGCCGAGCTAATTAATGGATGAAGTTTTTGTTAAGCAGCCGGTCACGTGAGGCTGTCGAGGCATTTTTTTCAGATGGTTTATTCGATGAGGGGTGGGGTTTAATTAAAAGGCTTCTTTGGAGCAGCGGAGTCCGACGAATTTCAGCCTGCTCGAGGACCACGCGTGTTTGTTTACGCGCGCCCTTTGAGCAGGCCTGTATTCGTTTTTCTCGAATTGTTCCCTCTTTCTCTCTCTCCCTCTCTCCCTTGTTCTCTTTCTATCCGCCCTTTCGCGAGACCGGAAACGTTTTCACGAGCTGCGAGAAGAGCCTCGTCCCTCGAACGTGAGGCCCGGCCCCATTTTCCCGACGCCTTTCCTCCGAGTGCTCGTCCGAATTCTCGGCTCTATTGATCCCGACGAGCCATTAACGTACCGTCGAGAAAATCAAGGAAAAACCAGATACGCCGCTCGCCTACCTTCCGCGAAATTCAATGCGGAAGAAACGCGAAGCTTCGGCTCCTGCGGATTGCAACACTGCATCGTCTCGCAATCGACCGACCGAAGAACAATCGATGTTCGGGTTTTGTAGTCTCTGCCTCGAGGCGGCTCGGCCGTCCTGAATACAAAATCGAAAACATACCGGAGTCTCTAGATAGTAAATTAATACTGCGCCGCTTGTTTGTCAGACCAACCGACTGTTTACTTCTCTGCCCATTTATTAACCCTTCACGACCGACTCTCCATTTCTTACTTTACAAATTAATTCCGGGGATTAAAGATACTGTTTTTTCGTTTCATCTGACGCTCTAAATACACACACACTAAATCAATACAGTAGCGCCTCGGTAGTTGCACCAAACGGGACTGAAAAATCCTACAAGCATCGAGGATATTGTTACAGAAAAGTATAACACGCAGTAAACGATTAATCACGAATAAGGTGTTTGCTACGAGTTCAATCTCCTGCAGTTAAAGTAGCAGTTAATTAAGGCATGATTTAGTGTCTGAGATATTCTGTTTAAGTCTCGAAGACCATAATTGAACAGCGAATGTAGGACCATCGACGCGTGGGAGTTTAAAAGAGATACCGCGAAAGAGGAAGATTAATCGGCGAACGAATGGCCGGCTTCTAACGGGGAACAGATTTTGGTAATTAAGCCCGTGATTGTTCCGATTGATTGGCGATTGCAATTAAACAACCACATCCACCGCACGCCGGGCACTGTGTACGAGCCACCGATGTGTTCGAAAGAGGTCGGGAGTATTAAAGAGTCGTTCGAATCAATTTTTTTTTTTTGCAAAAATCACCTTAATTCGTGAAAGAAAAATTCATTAGCTCATATCAGCTGTACTTGACTCGTTAGAATAAAAACCGAGTCGCTTTGACAGATGCAGCGCGAAGCGCATTCGTCGCGGATGCACCCGGAGCTGCGACGCGGATTGCCGGGATTGTGAACCGTGCATAAGGTCCCGCGTAACAATAAAACGACGCTGGCACGGAAACGATTCGATAATTAGTGGTTGGAAGTTCTCTAGACGACCGGTTTGATGATCGCTACTAATGACGATGAAACGCTGCTTCGCGTTTTGTCAGCCGCGCTCCGGAAAATCGATTCCGATAATTAAACTCGATTTAACGGGAGGCAGGTTTTTAATGCGAGCTCTCTCGTCTGTCTATAATAGAGGCGACGACTACGGTGACAACGACGTGTTTACGCACTTATTAGCGAACGCTGGGAAAAACTTGCGTCCAGGTGTAAGCTGTCTTACTGTTCCCCTTTAGTCCCATATACGGTGGCTGCCATTTACGCAACGCTCATAGTCTCGCAAAGAATTTACTTCGCAGTTCGACCGTTGTCCAAACTCTCTTCTCTTTGAGCGCAAGTGCCAATTCTCTTTTAATTTACACATTTCTTCAATGTATACTTTTGAAGCGAAAATTTATTGGAAAATTCCAAGAGAAACATTATTAAATTACTAAAGACGATTGCGCTCTTTCAGCGCACAGTGTCAACTTTTGTTTTAATCTAGACATTTTTGCAATATTTTCTTTTAAAGCAAAAATATATTGAAAAATTCCAAGAAAAAGTTATTAAATTATATTTTCTTTTAATGCAAAAATTTATTGGAAAATTCTAAGAAAAACATTATTAAATTACTGAAGACGATTGCGCTCTTTCAGCGCACAGTGTCAACTTTTGTTTTAATCTAGACATTTTTGCAATATTTTCTTTTAAAGCAAAAATATATTGAAAAATTCCAAGAAAAAGTTATTAAATTATATTTTCTTTTAATGCAAAAATTTATTGGAAAATTCTAAGAAAAACATTATTAAATTACTGAAGACGATTGCGCTCTTTCAGCGCACAGTGTCAACTTTTGTTTTAATCTAGACATTTTTGCAATATTTTCTTTTAAAGCAAAAATATATTGAAAAATTCCAAGAAAAAGTTATTGAATTATATTTTCTTTTAATGCAAAAATTTATTGGAAAATTCTAAGAAAAACATTATTAAATTACTGAAGACGATTGCGCTCTTTCAGCGCACAGTGTCAACTTTTGTTTTAATCTAGACATTTTTGCAATATTTTCTTCTAAAGCAAAAATTTATGGAAAATTTCCAAGAAAAAATTATTAAATTATCAGAGACGATTAAACCGGTACAAATTCTGATGACCAGATCGTGGAGCATTATGCGAGTTCCAACTTTCACGGATTGTTGTATGGGAACAGGTTAAATTTATCAACTAGAAAGTTCCGTACAGAAAGAATAGAGTTTTCATTAACGTTTGTGACTGTATTTTCTTGTAATTGAAAAATGTATGTACACGATAAATGCACGCGGATCCGCAGTACTGCTCGGGATCACGGGTCCCGGCAAATGTTCTGGAACGAACAAATTGACGAAACAATTCGATTGTTCGAAGTTCAGTGCTCGAGCGCGATTCGCGAGATTGGAGTTGCGTAATGAACGACAGAAGTTCTGACACGTCAAATGGTGGTGCGCGGGTGGTACGGAGGCTCTTCTCGAAGGAATAAATGTCACGGGCCATTGAATTATTGTCATTCGAACCGCGAGTTCACGCTGTCGATGGATCGTCACGATCGCAGCCGCGCACAAAGCGTTGCGGCGCGAAGCGGAGCAGAGCGGAGCAGAGCGGAGCGGAGCAGAGCGAAGCGGAGTAGAAGCTGCTGTTCGGCGTACCGCGAGAAACTCGATGCCGAGATCTACTGGCACGGAAATCCATGCTCTTTCATCGCGAGGGAATTTCTTTGGGCCGCGTCAGGATCTCTCCGCGGAGGATGCCGCCATTCGACTCGTCTCGAAGCGGAAGATACGCTGTTATGAGCACGAGGTGAGACGTTCCGACTCGAGCCTGGATACACCGCAGTCGCAGACACGTCGGCTAAATCACTATAGTACGCGTTTATTGACTATCTGATCACTTGCTCGGCGAACTCGCCTTTTTCTGTGGACTTGACCTTTCGCGAATCGATGGCGAAGGTTGCATATCGCTGGAACTGCCATACTCTGCGTTTCGACTCGGAACACTGGCGGTGAAAAAATACGTGTGGGACCTTTCAGCTCTTTTTGATTGGCTCTGTTTCTGACGGGAAATATTCGATCGTAAAACGGTGGACATGATCGTTAACCTTTCGACTGGGTCACTGTAACGAACACGTAATGAAAGGCGAAATAATGAACGCAGATACAGTACCGTTTGTACCAATATGGATATTATGACATAACAGAGTGAAAAAGTTGGAATGGAAAATATGACTGAAAAATATTGATATATCCGTATGTGACTTCAAAAACACAGTTTGTTGATGATGGGAAAGTCAACCAGTTGAAAGGTTAACAATCACATTCGCGGTCGTATAAACGAATAATTTAAATCGTGTTAGAAGCAGCGATGACAAGAATATTAAGCAAATCAGCAGCAGGAAACATATGTAAATATATTAAATATACGTTCGCGTCATGATCTGCAATCTAATAAACACTCTCGCGATTTAAAACGAGCGGATATTCTGTATCAGAGGAAAATCAATATGCTTTGAATGCTTTGGGGAGTCGAACGCCATTTTGAATACAGAGCTTCCATTCCAAACTTTGAAGCCGTCTATAAATAAGCGAGACTAAAATCAAACGAAATTTCTGACATAATATTATCAAATATCAAAATGTCTGCATATTTTATGAAACGTTTGTAGATCTTCATTCGCTACGAGCACGAACATTGGAATCTAGCTAAAAATGAACTTCAACACGTGGACATGAAGATAAACCCAGAAACAAACTGACTAACCGTGGACAACCATTTTTTGAAATGACGATTGAGATAGCGGGATCTCTATTGAAATGAACATGCCTGCTATCGGTGTTTGTGCCAACAGTCGTCACAATTATAACACATATGACAGTCATAATATATTGTCACTAAACGCAACGTATCCTCTTATGAAATACGAGGGAAAATATTGTCGCAGAAAAATGATAAATTCTCCGAATATGTCACGCGCTATAATTTGATACAACGGCGGACATTAACAAAATTAATTTCATTCTCCCCACGCGAAATGCAAAATGTCAGAAACGTGTGACAGATTTTTTTTTACCCATTTTAATCATCATACGTCCAAAGAAATAAATCCATTGCACCCATTAAACGCAACCGCGGGAATGCAAGAATCGTAAATGAAAAAATTCGGAACCGGTCATTCTGACGTTTTTAATTTCACACAGTTCCAGCTCGAAATCTGTGAAGTGCGGAAGGACCGTTGTGGCCGACTGTACACGAAGCGAGAATTGTATCGCGTCTAAACCTAACGACTACAGCGTAACGATAGGATAAAAAGATTTTAATCAGGACCCGGAAGCGGGAGTAATTATTGCTACGGTTCCCGAGATTCGCCGTCTACGGGGCTCTCTTCTGGGAAACTTCATTCCACCATAACTAGGGGGGTCTCTCCGCGCCCACACCTTCGGTAACAGGAGCGGCGAAAATTTGATAAGATGCGAACACGCTACCCTACAAGTTTAAGTTAAGTTTCGGCTTCCAGGGAAACTTCGGCCACTCACCTTCGCGCCAGTTACCAAACGTTTTCCTACTTTGCTCGTGGTCCATTCAGCCTGATTGCAAACTTCCAGAATCCCGGGGACGCCTGCATGGCACACAGAAACCGCGAACTATCGAATACATTCGAGAGGCTTGCCAATGCCCATGGCAAATAATCCTATTCGCCGAGGGGAGATACTTTCCACAGGTTTTCGAGTTCATAGTTCACGGCTCACCCCGCAATTGTTTCGGGCTGCGGCTCACGGGTTCCATGCTTCGCGCGAAATTAGTATTTAGCGGAGGAATGAGGAGGAATTTACGAATAGACTTCCCTTGTGCACATTCCGAGCTGCTTGGCTCGTCTTGCGAAAATTTGCACCAAGTCGAGTGGAATTTTTATTAATACACAGAATTTATTTAGAATATACTATCTTGTATTCTATAAATTCACAGCTCCCATAAATGCGCGAAGACCTGCTGTCTATGAATATTTTTCCTAGACTTCGTATGTGCCAAAATAAAAAAGAAATAAATTCGTTCAATAATATATACTTGTTGCAATGCTTCTTCAATTTTATTAAAATCATTTTCATTAATTTTGACCAAAGAGGAGGAATTACTAATGCACGTATGAAATGAGTTAGAGCGATCTGGTAGTCTAATTATACCTAAGCTGCGACATCTCCAATTAACTAGTCACACTAACTGGCTCCATCCGGATCAAGGGGAAGATGCAGATATTAAATGACTTCTTCGGCGAAAACCGTACAGGTTCTCGCGTTTAGCAGCGCTGTGATGGGAGGTCGGCCAATCAGCTTTTTCGACGTCCACCTAATCAATGAACTGGAACGGGAACAGGGAACTTGATGGGTCCATGTTATAGCCCTTACTCCGGTTAACGTCCGCCGAGTATTTCGGAATTTCTCTCCGAGTACCCGGCATTTCCCTGGGAAAGTGACCCCAGACAATGGCGCGGCTCCATTGTTTCCTCCATTCGGGATCCGTGGATCGAATTCGATACAAATATTCGTCGGCAAACAAAATTTCGACGCACAGGAAGCCTGACCCGGCGGACCCGAAATGAAAAAGATTGCGATTTCAATGGGAGAATCGGATCGCATTAAAATCACCTGCAAGAATGCAGCAACGCGCGAACGTTGATAAACAATACCCGTACCGAGCGCGGAATATTTAGAAGACAATGGTTTTGGACGTTGTCGAAATATCAATCCTTTTATCAATTAAAGCTACACAGGTTCCGACTTTATTCCCCCGTAAAGCGACCTAGAAAATTGTCTGCGAACAGTTACGTTTCCGGAATCTGTTCAATTATAATTATCGACTACCCCGTTCAACCCTCTTGCTTTTCTAGCAAATATCGACAACGATTAAACGCGTCGATGGAAAATAGAATATTCCCCGGCAGACATTTTCCCGGTAGCACTTTCGCGCGTCCCACCGCCAGAAAAGTGCAATATCGGCGGTTCCCCTAATTCCGAAACGGTGTTAGAGCGAAACCGTGTTCCTGGAGCGGCGTGGTTTATGGGGGTTGCATGTACCGGGTTGTTCGCGGCGGCAGATGAATTCCCGTCGATCGGAAACGGTGTCGGGCCTCGGTTCCACCGTAACCCGGAAAAATAACTGTCGTTGAACACCGCTGTGAAATTTGTTTGAGGCCAGAGCCACGGTTCGACCGGCGATGATTGGATTGATTCAACGACCGTCCCTGTACGCGAAAGGGTGCGTTGCACGTCGATATCTGTGCCGAGAGTGCGCCACGAGGCTCGTGCATCGCGTTCGCGATACTTCCAGCCTGTATGCACCCCTGACGGACTATCTGTACAGTACGTCGCGAAAGAGCGTACTCGCCAATCCATTCGCAAACATTAACGCACTTGGAAACAATGTAATGGATGCATGAAAGAGTTCCAGTCTTTCTCAATCGTTCATAATGACTTATAATTAGATTCTTTACGCATTGTTACGAACTCTTTGCACTCGATCCTCTGAGGCACTACTAAAAATTATTATGCTATTACTTCATAATTTTATATATATAGCAGAGTCATAGCACATTTATTGAAAATCCTATTAACCACTTAACTGTGTAGCTCGATTTTATAACCGGGGTGCTGAGAATTTTTAAACACTTTACGCTTTACGATTTCTTCGTCGTAATGCGATGCTACACATGTTTTAATCATTTCTTGATGATTTAGCTATCTCCAAATTCGAGAAGGCAAATAAAACAGATCTAATAATTTAACCTTCTGTGATGAATTTTGAAATATTTCTCAGATTCAGTACGGTTAATTTTTACATAGATAACGCATAATGTAGATAAATAGAAAAAGATCGTACGCAACGAAAATATTCTAGATCAGATAGAATGTCCGAATTCCGGGGTATAGTTAAGTGAAAGCGTGTTGGTGTTGTAGGATGTACTCGTCCGCGACGCATTGTGCAGAAACGTATTAATGTTTCGAAAGACGTAACCGGTGCGCTTTCGTGGGACAGACGCAGACGACTGGAAATCCGTTCGCACGCGTGCAGAATGCGGTTCGCAGAGGCGTTCGTTCGCACGGGAGCCGATGAAATCTTGGGGATGCAGACCGGGACGTATTCGAGAATTTCAACCATCAACGGTAAGCCCGGCCCGGTTCGATATTTAATTCGTTCTACGTGTTTCGCTCGGACGGATCCAACGGGATCCGATGTTTCCCAGGCGAGGAACGAGCGGCCAGCTCGATGAAGATAGAGGAACGCGTCGCCGTCGCTCGAACGACGATCAGCCGATGATTACGAAAGCCCCGTTCAAACAGAGAAGAATGAAGGGGGGTTGAGAAAGAAGTGTAGCCGACAGGTCGTAGCCGGAGCTTCCATGCCTGGCGTTGTTCGATATTGAAAGAAATAAGACGAGAATCTGATTGGGGTAAATGCAGCGTAATCGGCCCGCAGGCCATTGTTAATGGGAAAACCGGTCAAGTAAAATACCGGGGCGATTCGGGATGATTAACGAGACCGAACAGCTGCGAGGTGAGGTGCGAAGATGGAATCGGTGATGAATGTGATTCGGTTTGATAATGGAGCGAGCTTTCGGGAATTGGCTCTTTAGAAATTTTTGTTGACTCTTCGACGGGGCCGGGCGAAGTGGAAATGTTGGCCCAACGCGTTCACTGAAACTGCAGCGCTTGTAAAAGTCGCGCGAGAGTCGGAGCAATTTATTTCACGGTGGAAAGATGGAAAAGATTAAACTCTAGCTACACTACGGGTTCTGTGCGTTTAGGTAAAACATGAGTAGATTAAACTAAAAAAAAAAAGCGGAAACATTAGAAGCGTTTGAGACTGTCGTTACAATATTTTGGAGACTATAGTCTCTCCTATTTCTAACGATTGTCACAGAAAATGTTGATTTTGCATACAAGATTGACGCTTTTAGCTTTAAGGAATTTTTTAGAAAAAGTGTACTCCGGGGGAACATTTTCCTCCGTCCATTTGGGAGGTATTACTTTGTCGAAGGTCGAAGACTTTAGCTTTAAAGCCCCGTGTACTTGCCACGTACACAACCTGCTGAAAAATGCATGCTCCTGGAGTTAAATATTTAGCAGAGTACGTTGCTAACGGATCGAATTCAACCACCGAATTAGGTGGAAAGATTATACTTTTTTAAGTGCGTTCACGGCGCATCCTGAATAGAAAGTACGTAAGCAAGGTGCTCTATCATGTACGATAAACTAAACCGAAATATTCAGAGCTTTGCCTACAGGGTCCATGACAGTTTATACCTGTACGTGTGAACAATGACAAGTACCGAGGGAAATAATGAATTTTCAGAGACGGACAATCTTCTATTTACTTTTCATCCGTCAGCTGAAAATTTAGGCTGTTTGGAGACAAAACCCCGTGTCTTCAGACCCCATAGAGGCCACATGAGAATCGCTGGTCCCACGTTACGGTAAAATATTCAGCGAAACGAGCCGCCGATCATTCGGATGTCGGCAGGAGGGGGCACGCAGGATGCAGATTGCAGGCGGCGCACGTGCCGCAGATTGGTAGCATCTTGCTGAATAACAAAGAGAGTCGATGTCGGTGTATGAGGCCGGGGGTGTGGGACGCGGCTCCGTTTGTTCGACGGTGCAACAAGTCAGGTTAACAGCTGTTTCAAGCCGCGTGCAGTCACAGGTACTCCCGTTTTGGCCGACGTCCAACTTCGGTTTACGATGCCGCCGCGTGAAACTAGCCCCATTGTACCGCGTGAATTACGGCGGATATACTGCCGGTACGGATAAGAGGTGTAACGCGAGCATAATCGGTGGTCCGAATCGGTGTCAAATGAGCCTAAACGCCGAATCCGGCGATTCTATAACTCGACGCGACCGTCTAACCGAGAAGCGTTTACAAAGCTTCGAAAACGCTTGCGTTCCCTCGAACAGAAATCGAAAAGCTTTACCACCGTCGACTCAACGGAACGGTATACTTTCGTTCCGATAAGATTAGCATGAAATCGCGAATAGCGGTAAAGTATTCGCGCGAGCTAACGACCGCTGTCGTAACGCGAGGCCCGTCGTATCTTGATCCGACGACTGGTGGCACACGCGATCGGATCGGTTCGGTTCGTCTATAACGATCAGACGGGGGGATCAGATTGCAAAGGAACGGGCGATCGATGAATGGCTAGGAAGTCGGGTTACGAATAACGCGAGCCGAATAACGCCCCGAGTCTCCTCGGAGACCGTGTCCGGTTCTAGAAGGGCGGACAAGAACGAGTCCTCGGCTCGTAGGAAGTTCGTGAATGGTTAATTAAGGTGAACGGTCGACGGAGTCCGAGTGGCCGATTCACGGCGCGGATCGTTCGCATAATTGATGCTCGAAACACCCCCGTCCCCAGTCTCCAGAGGTGTCATTAGCCAGAAATTATTCGCAAGGTTCTTTCAATCTCGAAATTCTCAACAGGCGATCGTTATTAGAACACTTTCCTTCGCGCGAGAATATTTCAATCTCGCGGCTCGAGCAGGATCAAAGCAAGTGGCGTGATAAATTCCGCCAAAAGAATCTCCTCGGGAGGAAGGTGGATCCTGGCACTCACCTCAGGGACGTAGGCAGAGCTTCGCAAGGTGAAAAGCTAGGCTGCAGGGTCCGCGACATGCACCGCTCCTGGCCCGAAGGACCCGATCAAGGTCCTCGTGTTTCCGCAGCGTTCCGTTCGTCGATCCTCGCACCTTGACTACTCACTTACGCCGCCGAGCACCACAAAGAGACCAGACGAGAAGGAGAGAGAAAAGAAGGAGAGAGAAAAAGAGAGAGAGAGAGAGAGAGAGAGAGAGAGAGAGGGACGGTCAGAAGGACACGGGACTACCGAGATCCTAGTTCCTGGGTCGAGGAAGGTAGCACTGTATCCGACACGGGGACGCGTCGACTATCGATGACAGCAGCCTGGCCGTTCCCGCGGTCCTCAGGCTCGCTCATTGATCTCGCGACAGAGGCCACGCGATTATCCGCACGAGGCTCGCCGAGACGAACTGCTGAGGAGCTGAGAGGAGCGACGCCGGTGCGAAACGCTGACTGAACCACTGGCGAACCACCGAGGGGTGGTCCGTATCGCAGGTCTGCTCTCTCCCGCTCCTCTCCTCTCCTCTCTCTCCTTTCCTCTCCCCACCAGGCTGCCACGATGCCACTGTTTTCCCTCGTTCAACCCCTTTCGCACCGGTGTCCCTATCACCTGTTCCTCGTCCCTTCGATATCATTCACACAGCTTCGCCCTCGTGTCGCGTATCGCGACGAGTCCGTTCCGTCCAGCTTTCCTTCTACTCGAACACTGTCTCCTTCTCGATCTCCCTTCAATCGCCTTCTTTCCTCGGCCTCCTTCTTTCCTGTTGCTCCGCCGCCCTCTAAGTAGGCCTCTCCGCTGCTCCAAACTCCCCGTTCCCCGTCCATCCCCATAATTTCCCCTCCGACGTTCTCCTGCGCCGTGTTTTCAGCTCGAATATCGCACACGCACGCCAGGAGTCGCGGATCCTGCGTCCCGTGGATCCTGCGCGCTGGCCAGGTGCAGGGTCAGGCCTCCCGGTGCAGGTTCAAGTTGTAGTCGCAATGATTCCTGGCACAGTTCCGCGGGGCCACCTTTCCTTTTCCTCGACCACTGTCTCCTTCTCGCTCTGCCCTCCTCTGGCATCCCCCTTTCCTGTTGCTCCGCCACCCTCTAAGTAGGCCTCTCCGTTACACCGCACTCCTCTTCGCTCCTCCATCTCGATAATTTCCACTCCGACCTCCTCCTGCGCGTTTCATAGAACTTTTACCTAATTCCTGATTAACCGTTTCGACTCGCGACATTGACGCGATCAATGGCTCAATTCTTCTGCGCGATGACGTCACGTAAAGGCCTCCATTTCGCAGGTCCGGACTGCAACGGCTCCTGCATAGTTGATGCAGGGAAATGCGCATACGTTCCGCAGGGCTGCGTTTCATTCACGCAAACGATCCTCGCTGGTACCCTCTCTCGGCTGAAACCGTTCTCCGAGGGCAGACACTGATAAATTTCCACCGGAATGAGAATGCGCTCGCAAGTTCTAACTAATGCTCGCAGTTTGACAAGCCCGGAAATGTTGTTGTTATTAGAGCCGTTCCGAGATTAGGGGAATTGAGTTCGCGGGCTCGTCGTCTGTGTGATTACACTTTTGGAAGAGGTGGGCTTGCGCCCGGGTTTACTCTTTAATGTCTTCGGACTTGGTCCGCTTTGTCCGCGAAAGAAGATTGAGGCTGCGGCTTAGGATATCGTAGCGTTTGTTGGGGAACAGAGATTATTAACTTTGCGTGCGTTGTTGGTTAATGTTGGACGGATTCGGCACACGACTGCATTCAGCGGCGGGATTATTTTGTCGGAAGTTTTCAGGTTTTCCGACTAAGGATTCGTTGGTCTTACGAAGTATATGGACGATTCTGGATCTGTGCAATAAGTTTTTTCTTTATCATTTCAGGTGCACGTGTGTTTATTCATAGTTTGTAGTTTGGAAAAGTTCCTTCCCTCTTTTCATGGCGACATACATTTAAGGCTTGTAGACGTAATACTGTTCAATAATAACAATGTTTTGGAACAATTGATGGTAGTACTAATCAATAAATTCAGTGGAACGTAATTAATACATTGCAGTCATTGCTATTATATATTGACAGGATAAATGCCTGCAATTTGTTTCGTATACTTATTCAATGCCTTTAATAAACGATTGTTGAAATAATTGACTAGATTACGCGGCCGTGAAATACGGAACCTTCTATGCATGACGTGAAATATTTTCAGAATTTTTCCTTTAAAATTCTGAGGAACTTTTTACCTTTTTGGTTAGCTGATTTTCCCGTTGCGATCGTAATTCATTCGCAGCGTACCTGCACCTTTTTGCACTCTACCATATTCATGATTATGGCCGTAAACTTCGGCATCTCTGCCTGACGTGGCTGAGAAATTGATGGATGCCTCAAGTTGAAGTAAAACTTTGGCGATGCGTAACATTTTGTGAGATCGTAAAGAAGTCGCGTTCTGCATCGCTACTTGAGCAAACGTAAGGCTACACGTAGTAGGGTGTCCCATAATAATTTTGTAAAAAATAATTCTACTACTACTAATTAAAAAAAGAAAAACACGAGCAAACTCTAAACTCTGCTGCAGTTCTCGACAGAACTATGCATTTGGAGCATTTCCTCGCATTTTTCTGAGCTACGAAAGTACCATTAATAAAATACAGTCTCGATTAAAAACACTATATAACCGATTAAATACTCTATAGAACCATCGCGCTTTTAATAAAAATCGATCGATCAACGACTACAATGAATTGCAACTCCAGGCTCGAGAAGGAGTAAAAGGAAAGAAAATTTCTTTCGACATTGTTAGCGCGCGTAATGATTGCATTTTTGGAAGGTCGCATGTGGCAATGGGGTAGTTTAATGAAGCAAATGCTGCGGACGTTCAGCATTCGAATCGGAAATTCCTGTCGGAACGCACGGCGCTCATTGTTCGCGCGATCCGACGCGACGATCGGTTTCAATAAATACAATGTGTCTGGGGCCATTTATGCGGTATCGGGGTAAATGTCACCGCAGACGGGCAATGTTCGTTCGATAAACGTCATCAGGCTCTTGTAACAGTCCGCGTTTCAACAGGACCCGCTTCCTTTTCGGATCGGAACGGTCGGGAGTTCGACGTGTACCGTCAATGCGTGCACACGAGCGTCATCGACGCCTCTGTGACACCCTCTGTTATACCGGGACTACCAGCTGACCTTCTGCGAACCTCTTTAGCATATCGATTAGGCGACATTTTGGTGCACAGAGGCGTCGTAATTGTAACGTTGTCGGTACAGAGACGGGCACGAAAAGCGGCGGCCCATTACCGCTGACGAGGTACCAGAATAGACAGGACAGACTCGGAACTTTGAGTTGTGGCTTCAGGTTTGCAAGCTTTGTAGCTAGCTTGATCAGAACTCGGAAGACATACCGATACTCTGGGGTGTGCGTCTTGCTTTATTTTTTTATTGTTCAGCTGAAGATGCACTGTGTGTCTTGCTTTTTTCAACCCTCCGTGGGCAACCAGGGTTGTTTATGTCCGGAGCGAAATTTCTCTCCTGAAATTCTTTCTTTTCGATATTTATTCTTGTAAACGATTATATAATAAAATAGAGACTTCAATACGTATTCCAGAATTTGGTTTAGATTTTTTGAAAGCCTAGAACAGTAAATAAATTGGTCGTCAATATAAACGATCCACTATGCAGACAGCACCGATAAAAATAAAGTTGTAGACGGAGGGTTAATTGTTCAGCTGGCCAATTAAAAAAGTCTCATTGCAGCTAGTTTCATCGGGAGTCAGAACTCATTCAACTTATAGATTAATTAGTAATAAAAGTGAGTGGTGCACCAACAAGACCACGTCGAATTTTATTTCGAAATTAAAAATCTATCTACACATGTTAGTAATTAATATTGAATTACATGTATTCAGGAGAGCAATTATGACTAAAACATGGTAGTTTATTACCTGTTTGTAATCAATTTTCTCCTGAAAGATGCAATTAATATTCTAAGTTTAATGTCCCTATATAATAGAAAACGTCACTTCTGCTACTACATAGTCATATGCGGACTTGCGGCAGCTGTAGTGTTCAAGGTTTTGAAACTGAAATGTTGTATTTAGTTAATTACACTGGTTTACAACGGCGGATTTCTGTACACAATCGAGTATGTGCTTCGTTAACATCGGCGGTAAGTTTCCCTAACTGTTTTTCTACTTCTTTTACAGGTATTACAAAAATTCAAATCCATATGTTCGCTCCTAGCAATTGTCTCGACAATGCCTTCACGGTTATAACATTTAGTTAAATACAACATATCCTCTTATGAAATTTAACAAAAAGTATTGTCATACGAAAGTTAAAGACTTACCACACGTTTGCAATATACAATTTGTGTAAAATTTATCTTTTTTGTGATATAAAACTATAGTCGTGAAACATGTTTGCAATTAGTCGCATTAACATTCGTGGATACAACTAACGAAAAGTCAAGAAAAGTTGCATAAAAACAATACACCGTACATGTTTATTAACAGCTGTATATTGCTCAATAATTGTACATAAAGTAGTTATGACTACAATTTGTTCTCAGCGTAATGTATACGTATAAATTTACATTGTTAAGTTCTTTCCTTCGACAGTAAGAACTGTTTGTATCAATTTAAACCACTCTTTGCAGTAGTATTATGTTGTCTCTCCTAATACGAGGTACTCTGGGGTCGTCGGGTCTGAAAACTAAAATTTCCCAAGTATTAAAAAACACAACTTCCTTTTGCGTTTAAACATTGTTGCTTGATAGGACCACAACCGAAATAAACCTGTGTCCAGCAAGAACAATGAAACAGCAGTGAAATTTAAGTAGGTACATAGTTACATAACAATACAACCTAACCTAAAAAGAAAGACTACTATTAACGACTTACTGGTAATGTCACGATAATATCGTGGTTCACGGTCACCGAGCCTTTTCTTCGCACAATAAAACAAGAGGGCACAGCTGCTTACAGCCATAATTCCAAGACACATCAATTCTGGCATGGTTTTCCATGATGCTTTCCAGTAGTATTTTATCTGGTATCCTACAACATATCAAAGACGTTTAATAATATTTCTTTTACCGTGTTTGGCTCCTTACAACGTACCCACAGGCTTGCCATACAGAATTTTAAATGTATCTGTCAATGTGTGGAGATTGTTAATCTTCATTTTTGTATCCTAGCTCGCTTGTTTCCAGTAGCGTTTACCAAAAACCACAGACTACAGCAGACGTTTGAGCAGACTCCGAATTGACGCGGGAGATTTAAATCGAGTCACGCAAAGCAATTCAATTTCGATGGTCGGTTTTTTCGTTAACTTTTACGGAACACCTAATACGTCCTACTTCCAACGACAATAATTATCGATGTCGTTATAAACACTACAGAGATTATGGCAAGTTGCATACGTACTCATCATTTCTTCACATTTTTCTTCCTTCAATCAATTTTTACACTGACATTATCACACAATTTATATCCGGGATTGAATAAGCAAAGACAAATTGGAAAATGATACTCGTGTTAAAGTACTTAGGATTATCTGAAAAAAGGAAAATATTAGAGAAGAAATCTTCGTTCATTTAAAGGTTAATGTCAATATTCTTCGAATCTTTCTGCTACTATATTTAAAAATCTAGCTTGTGACAGAAGCTCGGAATATTTGTATTTATTCACACTGGTTCTAGTTTTTAAGTTGAAGTAGAAGATTCGAATTTTTTGAAATTGTAGCCCCTAAATTCTGAGACGCACGCGGCTGCGCAGTGCGGGGCGATTGGTGTCGCCATCTGGCGAGCGGCGTGTCAAGTTACAGCCAAACGGCAGTCATGGCCGCCATCGTGAGGCCCTTAATTAGTGACAAGTGATTTGAAGGGGTGTTTTTGAAGTTCGGTGATAAGGGAACCAAGCACGTTTACCTGGGATCGACGAGGCAGGCCCTGGAGGGCCTCATCAGTCAGGTGAGCGTGCGAATCTCCCTAAATTAAACGCCGTGCGCACGCATAACAAAACGGTGTGCACGGCTACTTCACACCCTCGTTCCCACGCAGGACTTTTTGCATTCGCCTCGGGAAACGATTTCGGTGTTTTTTTCGCGCTGTCATTCGCGGTTCTGTTGTTCACGGTGTCGATCGATGACCGCTGTTGCCAGCGAGCACCGTTCGACGATGGTAAACAGACACGGCTACGGGCTATCCGGAACATGCGTTCGCTCGAATTATGTCATTCGGTATTTCATTCGGCGAGGCAATCCTGATCGGTCGCGATAGAAACGACTGTATTATTATTTTACGGTTGTCCAGCAGAATCGCGACACCGGTCCGGTTCAAAGCGATTTTTCTGACAAATGTTTACTCTATTTTGGGGTTAAGTCGGGCCTCCCACATAGCTGGACATTGCTCCGAGCCATCGATAAGGTACAATTCTCTCGTGGTTGCAACGCGTGCTGTCAGATGACTCCACGTGCACCACCTGGGCGCATTCCTTTTCATTTTTCGGAGCAGGATAATAATTTTAGACAATGTCTTTGCTTCTTATGTTAAACCCTTCGTTAAATCTTTGCCTTACTAGACGAACTCTGTGTATGTAAACAAAGGTGTGTCAGGACGTAGACATTTCTCTATTCGTTCTACCACCCTCACCCTCCCCTGAACTGTCACGCCGGCTGTTTTACCTTTTGTGCAATTTTTCGAGACTTACAATTTTTGTAAGATTGAAGGACCATTTGGAGAGTCTCAAACCTCTACAATTTTTTTAGGTGCTTTATTAACTGCTACCCCCAGGGTTACCAATTCCACTCGCAGGTGTAATCTAACGGTTTAGTATATTATATTCATATTTATTATATTTTATTTTCCACATTTTTTATAAACCATATTTCCTTTATAAATCCCAAATTTTTTCTACTATAATCCTCCCGTAGCCAACATGTCTATTGAACAAGGTCTCTGAGGACCTCTAGCCCCACCCATGCGTGCAATAAACTGTTTTATTGATTTTTTCGTTATTCTATTTTCCAAATTTTTTAGTAAGCTCCATTTCTTTTATAAATCCCAAATGTTTTTACTGTAATCCTCCCCTAATCAGTATGCCTATTGAATAGGATGATTTCACAATTAGTTGTATAATTGCATAGTTATAATAATGAATAGCGCTACTTATTTTATTTGCAGATAAGCAAGCTTCGTCTAAACACAACGCGGTCATTAAAGAGCCCATTAATTCTTAATTGATTAGATGTTTAATGGCGCACTTTAATATCTTTCTCGACATTTCTTCGGGGCGAAACGTTTAAACTAGTTTAATGTGCATAGTAAAAGAGTAATGCCACTGGAATTGTGCTCATAATGAACATAACCATGTGATCATTTATTTAAAAGGATTTATGGGATAGTTGACGGTTTATGTAACTTAGCAACAAAAATCTATAGAACTTTCGCCATAGTTCTGATGCTATTCTTCTTCATCTTGGACAATTAATTAAACATTGAGAACATTTATCATGCGAAAAACTGTGTGGTTTGTTTAACGTCGGTCATAATTAGGCTTCAGATTTTATGCAAAACAGTAGAAACAATTTTTATTTGGCATAAAAATCCGTACAGTCGTAATCGAGCATTGGTAAAGCGGTCGCCATGTTGTAGGCAGCGTCGGACCGCATAATTTGGCATGCGTTCTTCGGAACGGCAATACAATACACCTCTAAATTACTTAGCGTTCCTTAGTTTCGCTGAAAATTGCGAAAAGCGCGATGGTTCATTGCAAAACTCTGTAGTAACATGTCAGAAGAGAAACAATTTAATTTGCGGCCGCAATACGAGTGACTTATGGACAACTTGGCCAGTTTCTTCGAGCTGCACGTCTCGAGGGCCTCGTAAGGGGCGCAGAGGTTTTCTTTGATATTTACCGTCAAACTGATCGACCGAAAATGCGCGACAAACACATACACAAATCCTCGTAACGTGGTATATTTTAGTTTCGCGTTGACGGTGCCAGAAACCACTCATATTTATGAAATACTTTTGTCTTGGCCGGTTCGCCGACACCATTGGAAAACGATTTCGCGATTTCCCCTGCGTTCCCAACGGTGCGAAAGAAAATGGCGGGTCAATCAGCCTCGGTCTAGATCCTATCGATCGCAACGGCGTAGCGAAAATTATTTTTAGACGAATTTTCGTCGATCCCCCGTGGCTACGGAATGCTCGCCCCGAGCTCCGAAACACGGAACTATTTAAATACGAAAGAATAGTATGCCTTTCATCGAACACATACGGTTAGCGATTTATGATGCCATTGGGCCAGCGGTTCTCCGTGATTTATACACGTTGGATCGTCGATCTTATTTTTAGCCGGCTACGCGAGAAAAAGTTTGTTTCATGCTGCTGATGGATGGAAACGTTTCGGGAATTGTTACGGTCGTTGGGTGTGAGAACCACTAGCTCGAAATATGCTATCTATCTTTTCTGTCGCGTTTTATTCTACGGAGACACTAAAAACTCTAAAATTAGTGTAAAAGTCTGTATCGTGCAGTACACAGGAAATCGTTGTATTCGATGCGACGGGACTATTACGAAATGGGTATCGAAAAACTAAGAAAGTGCATAAAAGACCAGTGGTTGTAGTCGTAGAGTTTCACCGTTCAAAAGCCTGGATCGAAATTCTTATTACTCACAGAAACAACTTTTTCCTGTATCTATTAGGTAATTAAATCGACCAGCTCCTGCAAGGAAACTCCGAACGCAAGTCCCATTAAACATTACTGTGCAAGTACAGATTAATAAATCCTCTAATCACTTCCATTTTTCAGCAAACCGTCAACTGTACACGATCCAGGGGTAGAAATCGCAGCATGCTTCCGCGAACTCGATTCGATCCACGGTTGCGTCGGCCATTGGTACGGCCGGCATTCGCGGTTTCCCGCAGAAAAACTCTCTTCGTACGAGAACGCCTCCATATTTCTAGCAAATATTCGGTAATTAAATCCATCACGCGGCGAGGTAATTGAACATCGGAACGAGAGATACCGAAAGAAAGCCAAAAAAAAAAAGAACAAAATGGGAGGAACGAGAGCCTCGCGTACCGCGATAAATCGTTCCCCGCTTAATTGGCCAGTTTTTTTGCGTGGCTTCGATGCGAGTAGTTCGACGAAAGAAAGGAGGAAGAATTGACAGTGATCGATTCGCCGGAGTTGGGGGGTGGGGTGGGGGGTGGGGGATGAGTTTCGCGATAATTACAAGCGCGTTTCTTGCCGCAAGCCGCGCGCGCGCGCGAGCGAGCACCGCCGGACGAATTCTGTTGCCCGTTGCTCGCCGCTCGGCCCGAGGGCCCGGGTTTTTCGCCGATTGCGACCGCGGAATTTTCGGATTCCCCGCGAAAAACCGAGCGCCGCGTTTGTCCCCTTGCGATCGGCAAAAAGACACGCCCCTGGAACCGGCGACACGTGCTCCGACCGGACCACACACGTGGCGCGCGGCCCCGAACGGTGCCACGGTTCACGTGCTCTCTTTATGTCTTCCTTATTTCTTCAAATTTTTCTGCGTTCCCAGCGACGCATCCCCGTTCCTGGAACAGTCTTCCCCCTCTTGCGACGGCCCCTTGGTCGCCCGTCTGCGATTAGAGCTCACAGATCGATCGATCCCTCGCACCCGGCGTTGATCCACCGTTGTCGTTTCCCTGTACCCAATATCATTTGCGAGGCTGTTTTTAATCACTTTCTTGATCAATTTTCTGCTGTCCTTTTTGTGTATGCAACGTTACTTGCGGGGCTGTTTTAATTATTTTTTTCATCCATGCACTGTTATCCCAAACAATATTTGCGAGGGTGTATTGGCAATTTTCTTCGCTGATCTATTGTTAACGTTGTCCGGTATGCAACATTACTTACGAAGGTGTTTAAAATCAGCGCAAAAAATGTTTATTTTGCTTAAAGATCCGAAGTCTAGAAGAGGAGAACACATAACAATTAATTGAAAAGATTGTTTTGCTGGGTAGAAAGTGCACAAATGAGGCAATAAGGGAGAAGAAGTGTAGATTCCGAGGCACGCGAGGAGAACAAGCAAAATTTGTTGGAATCCGTGCGGCGTTGCGCGAAGTATGAACTCGATATTGTTCTACGAAACCCTTGTAGCGGCTCGTACCAACTAGCCACCGATTCACCGAGGAAATATTGCCGTCGCGGCACGTTTTGCATTTCCTTGGGGATCCCTAGGAGAGGAGGCCAGCTCCCGCAAGAGATCCTCGGCGAGATAGGGGGACCGATCTGTGTACGTACGTTTGCGCACCGAGTCGAACTGATTTATTCATGGCCCTACCCACGCGGCTCGGTTCGCACCTGCACCAGTGTCTTCCTGTCAACGATAAAATCTACGCCTGCTGGCATTTGTTTGATTTCCTGATTCCCGTTGCTCCTTGCCGTTCCCCTTGGCTTCTGCTGCCTCTAACAATCGGTGCTTAGCGTTGCATCCTTAAATATGCCTTTAACATCGAAGCATCCTTAAATATGCCTTCAACATCGATTGCTGCACGCAATATTGATTGAAGCTGTAAGTAAGGAGGTAAAAATGAATATCATAATTTTTCCGCTAAGAAATTCCGCTGATAACTGTAACAGTGTTGATCAAAGGTGGACAGCAAAAGGAAAATTCGTTGTTTCCGAGTCGTCGGGGTGGTCTACCCTTAAAACGGCCGAAAGAATACAATGTGTCCGGTTGATTGGCGTGCACCGTGTAACCTCGCGGCGATTCTCTTTGTTAATTAGTCCGGATTTGCGTCGGAACAGGGAAAACTCGAGACGGACAAATCGTCGTGGTCTTTGCGGCTTGGCAAGCGGCGTCGGTTCGCACGAAAACAGTCCGCGGAGACAGCGGGCGAACGATGTTGACCCGCGAGAGAACAGAAAGGGAGAGAAAGAGAGAGAGAGAGAGAGAGAGAGAGAGAGAGAGAGAGAGAGAGCGACAGAACGAGGGAGAAGGAGAGAGGAAGAGGGAAAACCGGAGAGTGAGAGAGAGAATTGTTTCTAAAACGGCGACGCGAAGGGGTGGCCGTGTAATATTTAGGTCGGGCTAGACACGGCTCGCGAGAAGATGCTTGTTTCTCATTCTACTTAAACGCTATGGTGACAAATCTTGTCTGTCGTCCTGTAACCGCTTTTACTTATTATTTGCACGTCCGCCGCGCTGAATAATCGCCTCTCCTTGCCTCGTAATTATCAACCGGGACGCGTACCCTCGCCGATAGCGATCGTAACTGACCGAGCAATTGCCATAAACGATCCTCTTTGTTGTTCGCTTCGATTCGTTATCGGCGGACAGGATCTTCGTATTGATTCACGGTCTATTTTTTACCCGGGACTTTTCTCGTTCAAGGTGGAATAAAACGGCGAGAAAAAATCGTACTGCGAATCTTGGAACGTCAATGTGAAAAGAATATTTCAATCTTCAACGGGTCCGAGTTGTCAACAAATTTTTTTTGTACTTCGTGGATATGTTTGATTCTGTGCGATTCTTAAAGGTGACCGATGACTTTAAATTACAAAAGTAGAGGTTCCGTTCCTTTAGAACGAGCTTAAAAATTCTTCAAACTATCTTCGGTTTGCGGCTAAATTCTTAATGTAAAAGCATTATTGAATCAAAAGATATCTTAGGGCGCAAAAGCGATGGCTTCACCCTTCGTAACGAGCCTAGGAGGGTCGTCTTTCGATTTCTTTTCACGTTGTTGCATTTTTCAGATTTTTGTACATTAAGATATTAAAACGATCGACGGCTTGGTTTTCTCGTAGTGGAAGACAATTTTTTCGCGAGGAAAGATCAACAGCAGGAATATTTGGATCCAGCGGACCCGCAGGGCCTCGTCTCGCGCGGAATACACACGGCTTTGGCGATGAGGAGCGGCTCAGGGTGTACGGTGCATTAAATCACGAAAATCGCGCGAGCTGCCAAAACGACAATAATACTCGAGCGCAGCACCGACACGGCCTACGCGTCTTGTACGCTTTTCGCATAATAATGCGCCAGAGCGTAATCTGTGCCAGCCGTTGCCTACTGCCAGATTCGAAATACGTAAGCGTAACGCGCGGCGGCGATTGCCGGGGGCTTTGCGCTCGCTGGACCCACCGGGAAACGGGCTGAATCTCTTCTTTTTCGTAAGCAAAAATTTTGGAGAGTTCTCCGAAAGATGGTACCAATGGTACTTATGGTTACCATTGGCTCGAACCTCTTCCATCTTCGTTCTCGCAGTGACTCGATCGCCGTTACGAAACGCGCTCGATTCTTCTTGAAAACATGTAATTTTCTAAGCAAGAAGTTTGACGGATTTCATCCGAAAATGGATAGAGTATCCAAAAATAATTTACTGAATCAGATAGAGTGAATCACATTGTTTTTAATGCTCTTTCTGCATCGTTTCAACACCAGTCGGATCGCTCTGTTACAAACTATATTTGACTCCTAAAATAAAAGGCAATTGAAGAAAGGTTAGAGACACGCGAAACTGAGAGAACAATGGCCCGCTAGCATATTTCCGAGTAGAATGCCGTTAAAACGCTGTCCTATTTTAAATCGTGCACAGCATTAGGGAAGAACGCGCGGAGAACAATATTCTATTACTAATTTATGGTGTATTTATTACGGATCTGGCCTATTATCCGCATTGGACTCTGTCCACCCCAGATAGCTAAAGTGCTAGGCACAGTTCGCCGACACGGCCGAAGCCAAACAAAAACATTCGATCGCCGTTAAAAGAACGTCAATTTCGTAGAGTTTATTCGACGCGGAGGGGGAGGAGAGCTTGAATCGACGCCAGAGAGGCGTCTGGACGCGGTTACGTGGCATCGGGATGGAGAATTACGGTCTGCCCGAGGAAACAGTATTCGGGATGAAGCATTAAAGCCGAAACGGGACTCGTATACATTGTCGGTCGCCGGCTGCAGCTAGCGATGGGATCAAGCGCGTCGCAAGTAGACCAGAACCCTGCCAAAATTGGAAATAAAGCAATTATGGTGTTACATTGGTCGCTTCCGCTCTTATCTGAACACACAACTATCATTCGGAACGGCACGAAACACATCTAAAAACGCAAGGCTCTTCGTATATCGTTTCGTCTGACGCATTGAATAGCATGCATGACAAATAATTTCTACTACTTTAAAATGAGTTTATGGTGGAAGGTTGAAAATAATCAAGTTTCTTCTGACTGTAACGTCATTTTAAACATTCTAGAGAAGGGATGGACATGTTTGTCTCAATCGTGACAAGACCGTCCCCAGCATGGCGCCAACTGTCCCCATCCAGTTAGCGCCGTTTAGTGGGAGACACCAGCGAACGCGACGAAGATGCACGAAGCAAAGGTGGTGGGAGTAGCAGGCGTTCGAGGGGCCCCTACCGCGCCCATCACTGTCCTAGAGGAATAGCTTTAAAAAACAACGGACAAGTACATTTTACGAAAAGTTAAGAGAAGAGAAGAGAAGTTAAAACTCAATTGTTCTCCTCGGCCTTTGCTGAAAGGAAACTGTTGTTTCAACTAAAAACGATGTTAGGTTTTCCAAGTGTCTACCTCGAGCAACAATCTTAAAAGGGTACCAAAGAAGTACATTTTAACAAAATATCAGCACCCAGGAGGTAAAAATCAGTCCTCAGAAAGAATGCCAACAGCGTACTTACCGATCCGCGTGGCGCCTCGGTTAACCCCGAAGAAATCGCATCAGCCTCAGGTAATAAGCGTATCGTCGAAATGCTCGCATCCTCGAGAATGAAGTTGTACTTCGTGCCAAGTTCTCCGCGACTGCCAAATTGAAGCTGCGGACGTAACAACGCGTCGCGGCGGTTTTGCGCTCGTCGCACGAGCTTCCATCGCACGCACATGCGTGTCCGTTCTGTTTCGACTTCGATAATTCACCCCTCTGTCCACATCTCACTCTCTCTCTCTTTCTCTCTCTCTCTCTCTCTCTCTCTCTCGCTCCCTGCCTTGCCGAAGTCAATGCACACGACAATTCACCCGCGCGTGTCCCAGCCGGTTACGCTGGATGCGTTTCCTGGCACCGGTTCAGCACCGGCTCCAAAAAATGTCCACTCACGGAAGATTATTTTCGAGTGGTCCGAACACGTCGAGGAAACTCGGCTGAACCCTTCACGGGAAACGGTTCCATTTGTTTGCGACTCAGGCGATGCTCCCAATTGGTCTACTTCCATTTCAGTGTGCTTCTGCAGGTTGCTTCGCGCAAGCCCTAGTCGGTAAATACGAATTAGAAATTTGTTTAATTCATTCGTTGCTTTACTTAAAAGCGAGGCTTAATAGAGTACATTTTGCTGATTCAATTCTGTTAGGCATTGTCCAATTTAAAAGCAAAGGACACTTGGTAACACGATGAGGAGATAATGCAGGGACAAAGGCGAAAGAAAGGGGCATGTAGTATGCAGTGGTTATAAGTAATTAGACCATACATCTTATATTGAAAAATTGATAAACAGGGCACAGTTTAAATCCCTCCTCTCGCCCTATAATATCGAGTTAGTATCAGGCCGAAGGTCTCAAAGCAAAATCAGTAAATATGTACGTTGTTCTAAAATTCTCTTTGTCGAACAACAATTTCCTTTCTTTTTCCAATTTCTTCAATACTGTAAATGGCAAAAAGGTCTAAATCTAAATGCAGTGAGAGGGGTTGAGTATTTTTTTGGGCAGCCACGTGTGTCATAATTTCCGGGCAGAATTGGCCGGGGTTTACGATGGCAGAACGGTAGCGAATCGCTTGAAAACGGTATCGGTGACGTATCACCAGCGATCGAAGGCGATTAACCGAGCTCGCTGAACCGCGAAAGCAATTTACAATCAGTTCGGATCGGCAAAGCCTCGGCGCAACGGCGAAACTGTCGACAATTTGTTGGTCGGCCTTGTGTCACGAAACGCGCCGACAAATTGAATTCCCGAGCGTTATGCCGGCGTCGCGACTAATTACCGATAAGATCGATAGCGGCAATTATTCTAATCGCGTTTAATTGAGTCGGGCTACGGGCAGGCGAGCAGGCGAGCGCGGATTTTCGTAGCACGCGATCGCAGACGGCTCTCGGTAACGGTTGCCGATCAACGTTGCGGATTTAGTCGGCGATTATGCTCGAAATCCTGCGCGCGAATCGCCGGTTACGTTGATACGGGTGCAGTCAAGTTCAATGCACCGGGCGGTGCGTTTAAACTTCGAGTATCTCCACGGTGCGTATTTTGTTGTGCATTTTTCTTTACGAGCGGTTTATGATCGCTAATTGATATTACGTTTATTAGAAGCTATGCGAGAGATTGTGTCGGGAGATTATGTGGTGCACACTTGAGAGATTATGTGGTGTATACTTCGAAGAAGTTCTCCAGGTTGCATGTATACGGTTTTTCAATTTTATTAGAAATTTCTACATACTAGAAATTATTTATGCATCGCTTTGTTCACTGTCAATTTTCAATAGTCCCTTTGAAATCAATGATCAACAAATAATATGTGCTTCAATAAAGAAGTTCGTTCGAAAGATTCTAACGAGTAATCGTGAAGGAACATATCAGAAAGCAGTCGTTTTAACTCTAGTTATAGGGTTTTCAATATTTGTGCTGTTTGCTGGTATATTGTAGGCGATTGTTGTACATCGAAATAGATAAGGTCTCGCCGCGTATGGTTACCTTGAGCGCTGCGAGTAGTGAGGGAAGCCTAATTTGCTCGGTCGGACAGGCACGAACGTAGGCGACGGCGTCCGGCCGGGGACCGTTAATTGTTTAATTGGCCCGCGAGTGATTAGGCGAGCGGACGTCGGCCGGAATTTATGGGGCGAGGCATCGTACGGGGGAATTTCACGGATTTGCTCCCGTTCGGTTCACTCGCCGGCTAATTCAAGACTAGCCGTAGAGGCGAGGTGCCGGTCTCTCCTCTCGCACCTGTCATCCGCTGCCAAATGTCTCGAATCATTAAAACAGAAAACGGTAAACGTTTGTGTTTAAAAGTATCCGGCGCGTCGAAGACACAAGAAAACCGTGTCTTTGCTCGTTCGGCTGGCTTGGCACCGCGACTCCTGCCAAATCCTTTTTCAAAGCCCGGCAAGCAGCAGCGGCAGCACCCAGCACCAGCAGAAGCACGACGGCGTTCGGCTTAATGACTCGTCAAATTCGGCCAGCGTACCGCCGTCAAAAATTAGCCCGCTTTAAGTACCTGTGTATCCGACGGAGTCCGAAGGTGACCACGACCGTTTCGCAATCCGTGCCGAGCCGCGACACGTTGAGCAATCCCCGCTAAATTGGCGAAGACGGTGCGGCACACGCTCGTTACCGCAGGCTTCCTTTGATGTTACCAATCGACCGGCCACCAGTTTCTATCTGTATCGCGAACGCCCGCTGCTTTGTGCACTGTTGCGGCCCGTGTCCATTGCACCGCTGGTTTTAGGATGAAACTGGACGTCGTTTCGCTACCGACGCTTCCGTCAATCCGCTTTGAAGTCGCGGATATAGACAGTGCACCAGCTTTTAGTTAACATAACGATACGTTGGCGCCTAGGCTCGCGGGAAAATAGGCTCACACTTTTACATAAGGTTCGTCGTGCGACTGGTATCGCGAATTGCCGATAGTATTCGTAGGAAAATAGATTTTTCCTATATTTCGTCCTAATGTGCGATTAAGACCTTCGCAAAATTGGTGCAATTTTACTTTTCTGACTGCTTGGAGTATTAAACTAGGTCCTCAATTACACTACCACACAGCAATACCGTTTTCTGATACCGAAATAATGTAGAAAAGAAAAAGAAATGTATATATCAAATTTAAAGATTGCTGACTTGATTGCATATTCTGTCAATTAAGCGGTCATGAGTCAGCCATTTTTCACGGAGATTTAAACTGTTTGATCAAATGCGTTACTTAATGGAAGAGGTTTTCAGAGATTTGCATCGCATGATTTTTATTCCGAAATTGGGGGACAAATATTTCGTGAGCGACCGCGATCACGCATCCATTAATCAGCCACAGCAATTACTCCGATGCAGGTACGCTGATCTGCCACGAGATACATTGTACAAGATTAAAATTGCAATTTCCGTCCTGATTCGATCGCTCCGTGCAACCTTTAAGTATTCTAATTTATGCGGGCTGGAAAGTGAGATTTATCGACGCTATAAATTACAGACGTAATAAACCAGTGCCGCAAAACGACCGGCGGAAAATCGATACAGAACTGTCCCGTGTTCCGGTAAACATTAATTTCGTATAAATTTCGGTAAAAGTGGTGATACATTTTTAATAATCCGTCGATTCGGTCATTTTTTACCCGGATCACTTAACTCGAAAAATATCGGTGAACATATCCACGAATGCGTAGCAAAACGTTTATCGTAATAATTCTCACTCGAATTTGCAAGAATAAAAAAGAATAAAATTTTACATTTGTTCCTAGTTTCAGAAAATAAAACATCCATTAATTTCATAGGCACTACGAAAGATAACATTGAAAAATACTTTAACGAGTAGACGGCGGATCTTTATGCAACAAATTGTTTGCTTTTATTGCAGGAAATAGCAAAAATGTTTAAAATCACACCCGCCCATTTTTGTGGAAATTGAAGAAATTTTATAACGTTACAATGGCTGTGTTTTAAGAGTTGGACCACTTGCTCGCTGGCTTAGTAACGTTTGTATTTCTGCGAGAAGAGAAAATGCCACCGTCGAAGCTGGCGAGTAACGCGAATTTTTCGAAAAATACAGTTTCTGCTTGCTTTACGAGTCTAGTCGGGTGTTTCGCGTGCGTGCACACGTTTTCCCCGGCTCTATATGAATTATTTCTGAGTGGTTGAGTTATTGCATTCTAGCGGCTGCGATTCTCGAAATAAAGACGTCTCGGTCAGGGAGCAGGGAATCTCTGCTTCGCGACAACGTATTTCCGAAAATTGAAGTCATAATGCCGGGGCCTATATTAGAGAGGCAAACGCGAAGCACCTGTCCCACTTCGTCAAACCGTGCTGGTCTGGATTATTAGCTTCCGAGTGGCTGAGCCCGCGATTTACACTCCGTATGCAGATAAATTGGACGGTCACGTGAAAATCGCCATTTTCGAATCCCCCACCCCAATGCTGGAAATCTCAGCCTTCGCACCTGATCCAGGTCCTATAGAGACCGAGCGCAATTGCGAGGGTAAAGGTTGCAAAAGATGCAAACAGAGGACCAAACGCTCGGACGAAAATGTATTAGGTCTCTGCAAATGTAATTATGATTGTAATCATTATATTTATTTTCTTTTTATTCTTCGTACCACTGCGCTGTTGAGTTGTACCTCTATCAAATGACTTCCTCGTCAAATAATTGATTGACAAACCATTTGCACAAATAAATAGAGCAGGCCTGGGCAACTGGTGGCTCGCGAGCCACAAGCGAGTTCTCTCCCCACTCTTGAGACCCCCCACCATGCTCCTATGGAGTGTGGGAGAAGGAGGGCGGGGCTAGTAAGCTACACAGGAGGTTGTCTCCAAGATAGACAAGAGGCCAGTGGTGGGGGAACCTGTACACTGGTGGTGGGGGTCGTGAAGCGACGGCGGGGAAGAAGTTGCCCAGGCCTGAAATACAGCAATTTCTGCGCTTGAAAACGATATATCACGTAAACATATTTAACTAACAGTTTATTCCAAAGCAAGCGCCAGAGTGTAAAGTTACTGGACATTTTTGGGAAATTTCTCTCCATATTAGGAAGATTAGGTAATTCTGTGACGATGATTGTAGCAGAGCTGGTCATAGTAATCGAAACGAATCGTTTGAAACCAGTGACTTCCTCTTGTTTCGGTGAACACGTAAAAATCGGTCACGAGACCGTCGTAAACAGGCATCGCCGGCACGAGAACCCGAAATAGTTAAGCCAAATTCTCAGACCAGCGTCGGCTTAGCCGCTCGTCGTTGCCATTTGACAACGCCTACGCGTCTGCCGCGACTGGATTAGAATTGACTGGCAGATTTAGGGCCGGTTTCGTAATGGCGATTAAAGGCACTTTAAAACGCGCCCCGGCCGCGCACGAACTTATGCTCTTTTAATTTCCCTCCGCCGAGAACCTCGCCGCAATTAATTAACCGTTATTGTCCCTTTGCAGTCTAACTCACTGCTTCAGATTTTGTGATCGTCGTCAGTAGGTTGCGTCTGTTACAACGTGGTCACGTAATGGCGTAAAAATTGCTCTCGAATCAAACTAAATCAACGAAAAGAATATGTTGAGTTTCGACGAAGTAGTTATAGTTTCGCCATCTTCTCGACTCATTCATTTGGAAAAATTTTGAAAAAATTCAGACACATTGCCACGATCGCGACGCGCATTCATGAATTTTTTCCGTTTTTTTTTGTTTTCAAAAATCAGCTTCAAAAAATTTTCAAAAGATGCTCCGGCTGGTCCATTCGAAACTTAAGAACTGCGATTTTCTGACATAATATACAACCAGGAAAAATTTTGAAAAAAATCTGACGAATTTCCACGATCGTGACACACATTCAGGAATTCTTACCGATTTTTCGTTCTGAAGGATCAGCTTTAAAAAATTCTGCTCCCGCTGGTGCTCCGGTCGGAGCTCGAGAACTGGTACTTTCCGAGGTAATGTATCTCGAGCATGATCCAAAAAATCGGAGAAAATTCCTCGATACGTATACCGATGTCTGAAAGTCCGTTGTTGATCGCACAGTGGAACAATCGCTCTATCCGGCAGCAATTTCGTTCCTCAGCCGTTAGAGTCGGCGCAGGCTCGTTAATTCTGGCCAATTAAACAATGGCCGATCGAGATCGCGCCGCGGGGATCGAAACGGTAGCGAGAAGTCGTTTAGAAGCCGCGGGTCCGGAGTAATTGAACGCGACTCGAAAACGACAGGGGGCGGCCTGCGGGACAGGAAACCGGATCGAGAGAGGTATCGCGATCGAAGTTTCCGATTCCGCGGCTCGATCTTTCCCCCGTTCACGATTGCCCACCGCGTGTGTAAACGCATCGCGCGGGGATCGATCCTAATGATTTCCATTTTGGAAGAGCGTACGCCTGCCCAGGCCGATCCGGCGACCAGTTTGTCTCGTCAGACAATAACGACGATGGTGGCGGCGATCCGCCGCAATGAATTCTAATTACCGCCGGCAATTCCGTTGGTATTTATGACGACCGGCCTGAAATTCCGCCGCGGCCGCGATCCTACTCTTTTTTTGCGGCGATCGCTCATTGTCCGTCTCCCCGCAGAATTCGATTAGGTTTTGGAATCGGGAAATATTGGCGAGTTCACAGAAAACATCCCAGTTCTCTCTGTTCACGATTTATGGCCTGTACGACAGCACAATACGCAATGAACTGCGCTATATGTATCGCGAAGACCTTCGTGCAGATGCGATTTAAAGGATACAAGGAAATTAATGTTGCTAATTCAACGCGTGTATCGTGATTGTATTTGGGCAAGCTTGCTTTTTAGGAAAATTGTACTTGCTAAAGTTGTACACATTTGTATGCATTTTTAGACTTAAAGTTGAAGACCCTGGTGCGAGAACTGTATTAGGTAACTGAGGAAGATAAAGAAAGTGTCCACTATTTTACGGTGAACAAAATTAATTTCTTCCTCTTGCACTAATTTTCTGTGACTCTGCTGGAAAAAGTACGTAAAAGAATCACAATTAAGATATCTCAAAAATTGCAAGAGCCATAAAGGTTTGAATCCGACCGTGCCGGTCCACCGAAAATTAATCTGACTCGAATGATCAAATGTCGAGGATTCAATTAAAAACTGTTTCGTTGTGTTTCAAAGTTGTCCAACGCCACAGCGAACGCTTTCACGCCTGTCGCGTCTCGTTAAAGGCGACAGGGCCGATTCCAAGGTAGAAAAGTCCTCGCCTAGAAGCTTCTAGCACCTGAACCAACAACTCATTCCGGGTGAGACGCGCGCGAATGAAGTCGTAACACGGCGGGACGACGCGACGCGTAGCCGCAATTAAAAATAACACGGCCGACGATGTCGATCGGCCGGCATCTCGGCCGCGGCGTCTCGTTAATCCTGATGATCCGCATGCGATAATTCCCTCGTCTCGGTTCGAGCTACACGGCGGAGATAAGAGGAGGACACGAGGCTGAGCCGATTCCTCGAGGATGTCCGCGGATGTCCTTGCTGCGACACGCCAGAAACCGAACCTTTGAGATCGGGATTACGAACGGAGGAGAGATTACATATTCCGGTGTGACATTTTAATCCAGCTACTCGACGAAAATGCTCGCGCGATTACTGTCGGCCGAGCTGGATCCGCGATCTAGCTTGCGTAGATCGAACGATCAATGCCACGTTTCCTTCTCTAGGCAATTTTTAGGAAAAATTTAAAGTCACTGTGCAGGTAGATAAAAATTTCGGTAAAAAATGGCGTGATTTTTTTTTTAATTCTTGCGTTTATCTGGATGATCATTGGAGGGAACCGTGGCCAATGGCACCCAGCAACAAAGACCGCGGGCCGAAATGAATGTTGCGCGCCCCGGAGCAGCGTGTCTGTCTCTCGCTATCACACTTTTCCTTCTACCCCCGTTCCACCGGTAGCCTGATCTTTCTTTTTTTATCCTTGCCCTCGGCCGGTCAGCTCTCTCTCAAGACCCCCCGTCCCCGTGGCACGCACCAGGAGGCAAACCAATTACATTATTTATAACCTCGAACTAATCTGATTACACGACGGCGCCACGCGTCGCCTGCCCCGTGAACCGATGCCATCGGCCGTTTCAATTTAAAGGCGTATCCACTGGGCCAGCCGCTCGAAAATATCACGATCGAGCCGAGTATCGGATGCGGGGTGGGGGGGGGGGGACGTCTCGCCTCCGGTGTAGACCTTTATCTTATCTTCTATCCGTCCCCCCCCCCACCTATCGCCCTGCTTGATCTTCGCTTTTAAATTTGATTCGTGTCAAACTTTCGCTCGAGAACACTCTTCGCCGGACTTGGACTGGCTCTAATCAATTTTTCGAGCTCCGAGTTGGATTAGGCGAATTCGATTTCACGCTTTGATCGATGGGTCAGTCTCGCCTGTGGTTGCAAGGTTTAACAAGTCAAGGAAGGGTTATATTTTGGTTCGATTTGGAAAGTGAATGATGCGAGAACTGGATGGAAGAGCGAGAGCGAGAGCTTTTGCACAAGGACGTCGGACGTCTTTTTGCGATATAACCAACAATGAAAAATTTCAGAGCCGCTCGCAAGAAAGGAAGACACGCTTCCATTAAGGAGTACGCATCGAGCCAACGAATGCCGCGGCGCGGCAGAATTGAGCGCTTGTTTATCGGGACAGCTCGCGAAGAGGACGTTCCACTAAATTTCGGATACAAATATCACTTAACGACACCGGCCGGCTGATGTAACTGTGTCCGATTTCATTGCCAAATGATACTCCCATGCACCGGAATGAACCGGCTCCGCTCCGGGGACCAAGCAAAGCAGAACGAAAGGTATACCGACGCGACGCGACGCGACGACGACGACGACGGCCGACGGACACTTAGGATTCTCCTCTTCGACACCTTGACCCAGTCAGGGATCCGCTGACGTCACGCGAGCGGACGGACCGGCACCCGGGATGATTTATTTTCTTCGTCGTTTTACCCTCTTGTCGCCGGGTCCGCTTTTATTTTTAATATCGACGGGAACCTGACGTGCCGGAGACGCGTCGAGTCACTCTGCAACCGGTCGATTCACTATTTTCTGCATCATCTTTTTTAACCGCTTTTTCCTTGTTGACAGTGCGCTCGCCCCGAAAGAGAAAGCCTCTTCTTGTCGACGAATCTTTTGCTCGTTTTGAGACCGTCACGATGTCTATTGTGGTTTCCGCATTTTTTAACCATTCCCCTGTTCTATTTTTCTTATCATCAATTCATAGTGCTACGGGATTTTTTGAAAGTTGTAAATCGGTTACGATTTCTCAAAACGTATAATCTGAAAAAAGTACACAAATCTAGATTTTCATGTACATACCAATTTCTATAAATAGGAATTGATGGAAATGGGAGAGAATAAAAATCTGATTTGACCGCGAAAGATGCTGAAAATGCTCAAAGTTGCGAGTGTTATTGAAGGTAATCTGTTGGATTATTAGCAATAATAATGCAACTGCCAAAAGAGCAAAAATAAATTACGTTGTCCATGAGAAACACTGTAGCTTTCTCTTCCTTAGAATAACAGACCAGATGTCATCGGGCCCATAGGCCTGGTATTTGTCGTACCCGAGGGCCAGGGCAATAAACGATGCAGGCCTGGGTTTTTCCCTTATTTCAAGTGGACGAAAGATTTCTCTTTCGCCCCTGCTTTTTCTTTTCTTCACTTCGAGTCCGTTAGCCGAACTGGTTACATCGTCCTTCCGCGCTGTTTAATAAAACAGATATAGAAAGAATTCTCCAGTGAAGTCGATTATTTAAATACCCAATCCTAATATGTATAATCTGTAATTCGCATAACCGTTACCTCGAGCTGTGAACGTAGCAGCGATAAAATTGGCATTCTTGGAGGTAAAAATTCGAGGTACGTTAAAACGTGTCGAGTAATTCGAATGTGTCTGGATTCTCGGAAGTTTTACAAGGGTAAAGGACGAAACCCGTGGTCCGGTGCTAGTGTGTAAATAAAGGTTCGACGGTGATAACGATAATAAAGAGCTCTCGATCAGATTACAACTGGTCCAAAGCGTGTGGCGTATAGTGGCGACGGAACGAGTTAACTGGTCGCTGTGGGAACCGATTAAATCGACGGGGCCGAACCATCGAAATTCCTGTAGGCCCGCGTTCACCGTTACCTTCGATTCCGGTGAAACTGCGAGGTAGAATTGATAGGTGGACACGGCGCGAACCCGGTCCCGGGTTCTGTTCGCGTTGGTCCATACATAATTCTGTCTCGTCTTTCTCGTTCGACAGGAGTCCCTTTTCGGACCAGTGGTTTCGGGTACGCGCGAGCGCGCGCGGCCACGCTCGGTTGTAAACATATAAATCCGCCGCGTGTAAATGCATCTCCGGGGCTTTACGATCGCCGGCTGTAAATTTCCGCCGGCGTTGAAACGTCCATATAAACACCGCGCTCGCCTCCCCGTTGTTTCGCGCCACGGCGTCCACGGGGGTGGTGGCGGGCTACTTCCGTGGAATTGGCGCTTCGATAGCGATGGCGTCGATGCCGCGACGGAACTGTCGATCCTAGAATCACCGGGCAGTAAAATCGACTTTCTACCAGCCCCCCCCCCCCCGTAAAGATAAAAGGATTGTTCAGTCGTTCGTTTTGTTCGGAGATTTCCGGATTTTTCTGCAATTGCTTTTCATGAATTGCTCGACAGGAGCTTCGACAGGAAATCCGGACTGAGATCCGAATATGAGGACCAGGGCTCTCACCAGCCGGATATTTCGTTTCGGATGTCTGCATGGTAAGAGCTCGACTGGGAACGGGGATTGTTGGGTTCTCGAAAAGAACTCTATCTTCGTATTTAATCGCGGAAATAAATATATCTTTATTCAATTAAATACAAGCTGTTGCCGGCGGAGTTTATCTTTGGGCAACTAATTCCAGTAGTCGAATGGACGATGTTGTGTTTACAAGTGTCGGTTGAAATTGAAATAGCCTTGTCTCCGACACGAGACGTGCTGTTCGCGAGAACGTTAACAATTTCTTGAAAGACGTTGTAAGTGTCTAGTCAAGCCGTAATATCGATATAGTCTCGGAGAGATCTAAGGACTATCTGCTGCCCCGAGGTCCGCTGTTCTTTTTCGTCACCTCGGTGGTGACGCTATTTTGTGGCCATGGGCCCGTTTTCGGGGGAAGAACCATCCCTATTCGTTAATTTGACTTGAGGGCGGAGGATCTTCTGGAACGGCCCTCACCGGTGGAGGAGGAAGTCCCACCTCAAGTCAAATAAGGAAGAGTTCCCAAATTGCGCGATTTATGGGACCCCGGAGCAGCGCGACGAAGGCCTAAGTGGCCCACGTAAGCCGTGCTAGCCAAGTGGCTAGCAGCTAATTTATTGCCCCCTTGGCCGAGGCCCGGTGACGAAGACCAAGGGCTGGAAAAACGTGCGTTTACTGTCTCTGGTTTTCGTCCGTTTGACGAAAACCAGAGACACGGTTATTAGGGTTGTAGCGAAACCCGAGCGTACCTCGCGTCGTGCGGAAGAGGATTTACGACCCCTTGGCCGCCGCGTGTAGTGGGCCATAAGGCCCGCTGTGTCCGAATCCGGAACCCTCAAGTACCTCGCGGACGGTACACGGTGTGAGGGTCGCACGGATTGACTTATGGCCACTTTTCCAATGCCATCAGCTCGAATCCTCAAGCGCCTCGCATGCGGCAACTCAAGGATTAGCATTCTTCGTGATTAGTCGAAGGACGGACAAAAATCGGAAAAGGGCCTTCAACGACATCTGGAGAACGTGAAATTACGCCGTAAAAATAAAACTACGGTATTCTACGGGGGCCGCGGCATGCATCCTCTCGGAACCGTACAGGGATTAAACAGTCTTGATAGTCCGGGTTTCGAAATCATTTTGAAAGCAAGCTCTATTTGATTGGTTTGGAATGAAAATAGCGGAGCAAGTTGTAGGAAACGAAACTCCTCGGTTATACAAGAATTTGTTTTCTGGAGGCTGTGTGCGTGAATCGGGCAAGGTCTGCACTATTTCGGTTGCCTCAAGGCGAACGAAACATGGGTAGAAAGAATAGGCGCGGTGCAAGTGCGGCGTGTTACAATGGGAATTTCAGAATTTTCCGCTTCGTTACGAGCGGTCTGATAAGAATTTACACGGGTGATTCATGACTGCTGTTTCATTTTTACGACAAGCACTTAATTAATGGTACACTAATAGTTGGTCTAGGGAAGGATAGGGAGGAAGCGTTGGATCTAGCATAAAGTCTGCTTTATAACAACGTTTCGTCACGGACGCAAACCGAAGAAGGTTCGCGAACTGTTCGGAATCTGTCGCTGCTTGGCTGGACGTGACGAAATGAAGGATCACGTGGCGAGCACGTCAGTCAGAAATAATCGTCGGCGGAGAATGCGACACGACTTTAGCGTTATCAGGTGTCGTGATCTCGAGCACCGAGGGCCAAGCCGGATCAGGCCAGAAAGTATCCTGACGAAATCCAATTACGCTGATCTTTAGGGTCATAGAATTTTTGTAAAACGAAAAAAAGAAAACGAAATCTTTTGCCATCTTCTTCGCTTTCACTCGTTGTTTACTCCGGGGCCGAGTGGAACCGATAGCAGACCGCGATATTCCCGAGAATCTGAAACATTTCCTGCTCGAGATCATTAACTCCGCGGAACCGGTTCCAGCTAATTAATTGTTTAAACTTCGGGATAAACCTCTTGTAAAATTGCGCCCATCTATGTTAATTTTACACGTTTCGCAGTATCGCCGCTAAAGATGTCACTGGAATTTAATTCGAGGCGCAGCCCGGGGAAGAAAGCAGCCCGGGAAGGTCTTCTCATAATCTCCGGAGATAACTTTAATTTAACTTGAGAAATCACCGTCTGCGGATATTTGTGAGTGAACTGGGTAGTCTGTGTGCGTGCTTATCGCTTGCGAAACTCTTCGGGATCGGAGGGATTCAAAATTATAACAAACTTTAAACGAACACCGTTCCGTTTCTGTGCTACGCATCGGGGACCGAGCATGCATAAATCTAGTCGTTGAATTTGTCTATAAAAATATGAATTTACAATGGACAACCGCAGATTATTTAGAGGATATTATGGGGCCGGGGAAGGTTCCGCAGAAGGCGCGATTAAAAGCAAAACAAATTGTTTCTGCGATCCGCTCGTAACATATTTAACAGCTAAGGGTGGAATAATTAATACACGAGGCGCTTTGCACAATTCTTTCCGCCGCGAGAGATAACATTATAATACGCATGTTTCCATAAATTCCGCGGACCACGTGGGCGTCTTTGAAAACTTCCCACCAGAGGTATAAACAATATTTCAGTTAAAATCTCGAAGGCAAGGCAGACTTTCACGGCATCGTGGAAAACGCGGCTCCGCGGGAAAGCCTGATCGAAAATATTACGATATCAATTCTGTCGGAAGTTTCTCTCGTTAGTGTCCGCGTCTAACCACACGTGAAATCGCGTTACGCGACCGGTCCCCATTTACATATTGCGAAATTCCCATACGTAGAATGTCGAATTGATATCCTTGCGTCACTTTACGGCCAGGATCCGTGCCGCAGGATCGTTTCACGTGGATCCTCGCGCACGTGTCCGCTCTGGTAGTCGCGAGTTTTATTTGCGATGAAACGATCGTCCATTGGCTAACAAATATTCGCTCATAATAGTAATAAATACCAAAGGACACCAATAAATTAACGGGAAATGCCCCTATTAATCCTGTAGGTGCTTCGAAGCATCAACAAAACTGCTGGTATGAATTAAAACGCCCCCTCGTTCGTCTAATATTTTAATCAATTTTATTTAACCACTGTGTGGCATGCACGATTGTAAATAACGTCTGCAATTATACATTAACATATGGGTACAATTAGAAGTACAGGTATTTACAACTGAATTTATCATTGAGACTTGAAGATCTTCTTAGACTCCTGGGGGTGACTTTCTATTTCACGATTGAAGTTGAAGGATCTGCTAAAAAATCTGAATGAAATGGTCTGTTTGAAAGAGACGGTAAATCTTTGCGTAATTGTTTACGCGGTAAATGGGCCACCGAAATCGGATTCGCGGCCGTTGTCAATTTATCTGGCGGCGGACCGATAAACAAGATCATTAACCGGCGCGTTAGATCGGTCGGCCGGCCTGCAATTTCGGTCCTGCCCCGCTCGCGATACACCTGCACCCGCGATAGATCGTTCTTGCACGCAAATTGGCCCGGGCTCGGTGCGTTACGATGCATTTGTATCGCATAACGGCGCGCCGTAACGCGGGCACACGCGCGATATCATCCATTGCCGCCCACGCGTCCAGCGAGAGAGCCTAACGCAACACACGTCGAGAGCCGAGAGCCGACCTCTTTCGCGGTTCGATTAACAAGAGAATTCCCGGCGTGGTTACACGCGGCCGCGAACTACATATATCCACGCTGATGTCGTCATCGTCGCGAAAAACAACGCTTCCCGTTATTCTGCCGACTCTCTCGCGTCACGCAATCCGTTTCCTGCTTTCCTCTAATAGACATTATTTTCGCGTCTGCTCCATTTGTTTGGCCGAACGCGAGAGCCTCCGCGCGTTCAGATACAGTCTTCCGAAAGATTTCCTTCGCTCCGCACCATCCCTTCGATTATTCGAATTCCACTCATATTTGCCCGCACCTGATGCACTCGATTTCCATCGAGAATTTATCGACGAATTTCTCAATTCGTTCTCCAGTTTTCTAACCTGCTAACTTGCAATCAATTTTTAAATTAATGTTTTTCGAGATAAGAAAGTGTGCGTTTAGCAGCACTGCAGACAACATTAATCAGCACGTGGTTAGAAAATATATTTCCCGTACTGTGGCTCTAATAATTTGTTCACCCACTGCAATCTGTCTCGTGCGAATTTGTAAATTTCATCTTTGGGAATGATAAACTGTGATCAGGTGAGAAAAGATTCAAACAAAATTATGTTCATCTTTCTGGCACATTGAATCGGTGCGCGGATGCACTAAATTCTCAGGCAGAGCGAAAATGTGTCCAACTGGCACAATGGACACGCGAGACTTAAAAAATGTTAGCCGGTTTGCCACATTTTCTCAGTGCGGAAGAGAAGATTACAAAATGTAGAACGTACACTAAACTTTAGCTTATTTAAAATAAAACTTGGCTTGGTTTAAGAATAGTTTTCACCCCATCAACGCGAATCCTGCCATATTTTTCGATGTTGTCCATAGTTCTATCGCAGCGAGCAACGCCGAGCAGTGCCTGCCTCGTAGTTCAATTTTTCCATAATTTTATTGTTATCGGCAGGCCTGTAAAAATATTGCTAGACCGACTGTACCTGGCGGGGATTTTACGGACATATTTATTCGCGCAGCGATGCCGGCTTATGTAAGTTTACGCAATGGATTGTTAAATAATGACGCGGACACGGAGAGAGGACCGATTAAACGGCCGAGTTATTTTCACGCTTGAAACTGGGGAATTTCTGAATTATTGTTATAGACAGCGACCGAATGCTTGTCCAATGTGATCTTATTGTGAGATATGCAAACACCGATCGTAAAATGAAATAGAAGATTAGGGCCGCGCGTGTCTGAATTAACGGGGAAACAACAGCGCGTACTAAACGAATGAAAGAGTTCAGAGAACGGTCTACGTGTTATTTATCCAGCCCTTGTTCGAGACAATGCGAAATTTTGTCTCGTAAAAACGAATTTTGTGAAACTGTTTTGTCCATAACTTCAGCTGTTGAATATCTACCGGATTGAACGGCATACTTTCAAAGACAGAAATATTTAGATTGAGAACATTAATTATAAATTATGTAGATTGGATATTCAGACATGTTACTGTACACGTTTAGTACTCTGTAGACCTACTTTTACGGAAGAAAAATACTTGCAGTGAAATACTGTATATTTTTGATAAGACAAATATTAACAGTATTATTAAATGGTGTTAATGGCGGCGTCCTTATCTGTTAAAAACGCTTAAAAAGAGCTCAACTTTGAACACGCATAACTCTTGATCTACCGATCTCCTAGGATTAAAGCTTGGATTTTCGGCATTTTCTCGGCAAAATCCACAGGATTATATAAAAAGAAGTTAAACATTTTTGGTTTCCATAGGTAAAGTTTAACCTTCCCATGGAAGCTTTTCTGGCTTTCACAAGTTTCGGTACATGTTAATAGGTTTTTACAGTGTTGGGGGATGATCGAGTTCGATCAGGGATCGAGGAACAGTCTCGAAGGAAATATTTTCGTAAAGCGATCGCGAACACGGAGCAGGCGCGCCGATTTCTTTTTTCGCGGGCATTTCAAATATAATTCACGCGATAATACGAAAGGAAGTAACACGGGGGTAATTTGTCCTCGTCGCGCAGTGGCGGCGGCGAGCGTGTCGTTGGGGGGATCAACGTCGTAAATCAGGACTTTATTTTCGCGGTAGCGGGGAAAAAAAGGAGGAAAATGATATGCGCCCGAGCCCCGAGCGCAGATTATATTCTCCAGAAACAGATGTTCGAACCGAGCGCCTTAATTAAGAGGTAATTATTTATCCGCTGCCCGAAGCCGCTGGATCCTTCCCTAATGCACGCTGCAATTACTGGGGGAGAGGGCTTCGCGGTGGCCAATCGGAAGTCACCCTTGGATCCTCGTACCCTGTAATATTTGCATTAGGTGGAAAAGATGATACTCAACCTGCTGGTTCGATGGCAACGTCAGGGTGGACATTCCTTTAATATTCATGATTGTTATTATTTCCACGTAGTGCTGTACACTACTTCCAGTTAAATGAAGCTGTTTTAGCACACCTGTCGTTGAAATTGAGATTTCGTGAATATTGAGTCAGTTCTTTCGACCTTTTCGCGGAGCGGCGTCGCACCATCTTCTGGCAATTTTTCTTTCGGGCCGACAGATCCTCCTTGCGACACTTCGCTCTTCGGTATAGGAAATCCCGGCTACACGCCGGCGGTACTTTCATATTTTTACTTCTCCTGCCCACCGCTTTGCCATCCGCAGCATCGCAATTAGTCATTAGGGAATCTGTTCCGTCTCCGCTCTAATTTTAGTTCACTGCCTTGGCCAGGAACACGTTCAAGTTTGAATTAATTTCGGTACCGATGTACTCCTCCGTTTCAAAAAAATGAAGCTCCGCCAAACTCGCCGCTCAGCTGCTGATGAATGCAAATAAATGAATGAAACAATTGTAGAAAATTGACACTTAGAGCATTATACGAACAACGAATTTGTTAAATTCACTTTGTAGATTCACTTTATGAAAAGCTCCAGAATTACAACAAAAGAAATCGAAAAGACTATCACTTGAAATACACCGAGGCCTCTCCTCATCAAGCATGTTAAAAGCCGCATGAAATCGAATAAAACGTGCTGAAGAAGCTGCACAAAAGTCGCCGAAACGCGCTTAAAGAGTCACATAAAATAAAATAACAAGACGTATCGAGGAGCCATGTAAAAATGATTTACGTAAAAACTTGTCGCTCGAAACAGCAGTGAAGTATAATAATTCGTCCCAGAGCAGCGGACGAGAAACACGTTGTATCTGTAAACAACCCCTGTTACGAAACCAGACGGTTAACCGGAGCGTTATACGGTTGTCAAAGGGGTCGTTTACCTGTCGTTAATGTCGCGCGTCGGTCACCGTCGTCTTGTCCGACCTTATGATTCACTAACTGTCGCAAACGGCCCGATTGGCCAACACACACACACCGATGGCGGAGAGAATCGAGAAAGAGAAGTGGGCAGACTCGGTCCGAGCCGAGAAGGTGCTAATTTAACCGGGGCGATGATGGTCGCGTGCACACCGTCGCCGTAATAACGAGGGCCCTGCCCGCCGCGGCCCATTGTGAGCCGGTCACGAGCACGGAATTTGTTTCCATTTTTCCTGGCATTAGCACCTTGTACGTCGAGCCCGGCACAATGGAGTGACGAGGGATTAAGGATCGGCCCCGCGAATTAACCGCGGCTTTATGGGGAGCAACGCGCGCGCGCATGGGGTTGAACGGTGCCGCGACCTCACCGGTAATTGGACACGTCGCGGGTTGCCACTTAACGGTGACTCATCCAGGATTATCTCGCGCAATCTGCTCTCGATGAGACACCGAACCAGACGATAAATCGTTACGGACGGTCCCTGGAAACCGTGGGCTCCATAGAAACGAGGGGTGGTCGCATCGCGTACGCGTCAAAAACAATATGGGTCGGGCAATTAGCACTTTATTTACCGGCAATTTTCTAAGAGTGTTCTTTCAAAACCGAAGGTAAATTGTATTTTAGAATATTAAATTGTTATTATGTATATTATTATGTATACTAAATTTTAACTGGAATTTTGGAACCAGTATAGTTGAACAATTCGTCCGGAATTATTGTTTAACCTGTTAACTGTGGAGTTTAATTTGAAAAATCCAGCAATGAGGAATGCAGGCCAAATGCCGCTATTACATATTCTCCGAAAACAGTAAAACAAAGTGAGAAAGAATTACGTTTTTATTCGAGAAGAAATGAACAATTCATTAACGTTAACCGCACCGCAATAGAGTTTCGGATTGACGTGTATACACGTCGAACGCGCTTAACTGGTTAAAAGAAAGTTATTCAGTTTCTTTTTTTTTTTTATTGAAGCTCTTTAGACCCTTACATAGTTCCATTTCGCTTTACAATGTGGTATTACAATTTAACAGGTTGGTATTACAATATTACAAGATGTAATTATGATTTAAATAGATAATTTACAATCTCCGAAATACAACTGAATAGAACTGCAAGCCTTAATATTAGGTTCCGCTACGAACACGTCAATGTATTCAGTTTCTTTTACATACGGATCAAAAGCTGTTTATTTACAATTTACATAGAATCCAAATGAAGCAATGCTGCGCGACGGAACTCTCGCGCGAGAGGAGCCCTCAATCGGTGCGAGACGAGCGAAAAACTCGGCGAAAAAGCGAGCGACGCTACGGGGGGAGGGGACTCCGCGTTGGTCGGGACGGTAAGAAACACTTTCTTCTCTCTCGGCCGGCGGAATATTGGCATAAGGTTCGCGAGCCGGTTGCGTAATCGGCTCGAGGGGAAGCCAAGGGGGGAAAAAAGCTCGCGTGCACGAGATCGCACACGCGTGTACGTGGCCGCAGACGCGCGGCAAGGTGAGCCGCGTGTGTGCGGGTCGCGTGGGTGGCGGGTGACTCACCGGCTTCAGAAATACATTCGCCGTACCCGCGTCCACAACAATCCGCGAACGTCACCGTTGTGTCTCCGGATCGGACCCGCGATTTTTCGCGAGCCTGCCGGATTTTCGCAAAACCCGCCTCACAATCGTCCGGAAGATTACGCGTTGTATGCGTATATGACAAAAATGGTATTAAAAGTACTGCTGCATTGTTTTCAACTGAATAATATTAACGGAAGAAGAAATACATTTCTATGTAGCCCCCGCGTCTTGTAATTAGCACAGAAAATTTTTATTTCGCATGAAAGTCCGCGGTCTAGTCAGAGCACTCTGGGAATCTTCATGCCAAATGCAAATTTTTCTCCATCGATTCCAAGGAACGGGGACCAAGTCAAAATCGAATTATTCCTCTAATAAATTGAACGAGCTAGGACTTTTCTAAATTCCACAATTTTTGTCATAAATGCATGAAATCCGCAGGACAACAAATCATTTAATGTAACTTAATAATTCCGTTCGGTATTATGTAAAAAGAATATTTTTAAGCTTCCTTTTGATAGAACTATTGAAAATCGTATTGATGGGTTTCAGGAAGAAGCAGTGTTAAGAATTGAAGCAGCCTAATTTCGTCATAACTGCATATAGAGCTTAAATAAAAGAAAAAAGAACCGAATAAAAATGAATAGCGCATGTGATTTTCCGCGAACGATTAAACGAAGAAAGATAAAACCTCGGCTCAGTGTCCGGCCAATAAAAGCTAAGGACCGCAATACACAACAGGCGTTACAATCGTAAAGTATGGATCCGAAGAGATCTGGTAACGGTTGCGAGGAGCGTTAAGGTCTTTATCTTCGGGCCGAACGTCCCGAATAAACGATAAGGGAGAGAAAAAAAAAAAAGAAGAGTACGAGAATTCCACGAGGTTGGCAACTCGCGCGTACACCTGGCGAGATGAATTTTTGTTTCGTCGCCGTGCGAGATCCAGGATACACATTTTATACACGGTGCGCGAGAGGTTCGCTCGGCTTGCCGGTGCTGGTTCCACGGCGGACTTAAATCAAAACCCGTTCGCCGGAACGCGAGAAACCCGACCATCGATATTGGAAACTAGTTACGAGCGTTCGTGTCATAACCGGCGACAGGCCGCTATAAATAAACATTTACGATACATCGATCAACCGTGCAACAAGCGTTAAACGAGCCGAGCGCAGCGCGATACCAATTAAAGACGAAAATAATCGGTGGCCGCGTTAAACTCGCGGAATGCTCGGAAATTACGCGGCCCATTTGCATGATACAATTTAACGATCGGACGTTGCCGATTTTCGTTGCTGCGGGCTGCTGCGGGCCGCCGGACCTCATCCGAAAAATGGCTGTCCTCGGGGTAGACGCGTGACTCGGCTCGATTATGCTTGCGACGCCGAGAGCCGCCATCGTGATTGATTTTATTCGAGCGTCGCGCCGGCTCGGCCGGCCGATATCGATCGATACATACCTTTTTGCCAAAAATAGTTGATGTATGCACTCACGAAAATTTCAATAAGAGCATGCGAGCTCTCAGATGATATTTACAGAAATTCGCGATTCTTCTTTCAATTTAATTTACTACTTCATAATTTCAAATTCTTCGTTGTATCAATAAATGAGCGCCATTAGATGTACAAGATAACTCGGAAATTTATTACATCAGGAAAAAACGAAGCTATAAAATTTGCACCTACAAAATGATTAGAAAAATCCTACGTCTTTGAGTGAGCAACTATTGGATAGTTACTTACACGTTAATTTTTCTCGTATTTCTTTCTACAACAACGAACGGTGGTCGATACAACAAATGTTCTCGGGGTCGAAATCGACCCCACACTATCGAGCCATCCCAACTATTAATCTGCTCCGCGCCGAGTAAAAAGTTACACGTAAAGGGGTTAAAAGCCGTGCGGAAAAAGCAGTTGCGACGGAAATAAACCGGCGATATATCACCGGAGGGAATGATATCCACCACTCTCGTGGTTCATCTTCGAGTTTGCTCGTAAAGCTACCGTGGCACACGGTGGTATCGAAGAAGAAGTCACGTCTCCAAACACCATAAAACCGGAGCCGGAGAACGAGATTCGGGCCGGTGTCCCGCGCGTATTTCCCGATTCCGAGGTCGGTGCGCGGCGCCGTTTACCAAAGACACCATTTCCCCGAAGCTGTTTCGAGAGGCAACATCGTTATTATTTCAGTTTTCAATCGGGTGACGGGATACTTTCCACTCGCGGCACCGGGTTCGTCGAACTGCTCCTCTTTCTCTCTTTCTGGCATCTTCCTCTTCGTTTCTCCTTCTTCCTTCTTCAGACCACGACCCTTATTTGCGTGGCGGCAGCACGGTGCGCTAACTCGACGCACTTAGCGCCGCTAGATTCCCCAGGCAGATATTAAAAACAGCTGGACCCCGGCCACACGAGCTCTACGTGTCGTTTATAAGCGACGAATTTATCGCCCCTGCCGCGCGACTTTAAGTACCACCCCATGGAGGCTTCGACGAGAGTCGCTTTCGATACATCGAACGGAAAGCCTCCCCTCTCCCCTCTCACGAGAAATTTGACGAGATAAGACTACTTAAACGGAAGTCACTTTATCATTTAAGTCCGTTCCTTTTTCGAACCGTGATGAGATCTGGGGACATGGCGGAACTCGTGTTAACACTTCGACAACTTTCTGATAGTCTTTTTGAAATTGATGATCAAGTGGATGAATATAGCGTAGCAACTTCTTCTGAAATTATTATTTAAACGAAAATTATCGAGCTCCTTTTGGGTGCAGCTCAGTCACTGAAGAGTCTATTAATAGGCTTTCTAAAGTGAAAAATTTGGGTCCGAAATGCCATTCGCGCACAGATAATGTTTTTTGACTTCTTGTCTCTGATATCTAAACTGATTAAACTTGTTGTACTTTAACATGTAACTTGTCACCAACTTGTTCGTGACATTTTTCCGATAAAAATGAGCCCAAACACGACACAATTTGGATTATATTTACTCGTGTAGTTTGCGATAGAGTGGAACCTCGATTATCCGAACTGATCAGCGTAATAGAGCAGTGATCTAGGCACAATACTAGATGCAATTTTTAATGGGCTGTACAATAAATCGTGACGTCCATGGGTCGCTTTAGATGGAACTATTTACGTCTTCGAGCAAAGAAGAATTCAGATATGACTAGTTCGGATAACAGAGGTTCTATTAAATCGTGGATTGAAGAAGCAAACATGCTCCGAATAATGTCGTGCTTGGACTCATCGTAATCAGAAAAATATCGCAAATACGTGCACTCACATTATACAAAAATGTACAAAAAATTTACAAAAACATGAGCTGAAATACTTGCCAGAAAAGTAAATATGTTCGTCGATGGTTGTTTAAAATGCCCTAAAATGTTGTCTCCGCGACGAACACCTTGCGAGGAAGAACAAGATGGGGAGAAATTGATTAAAGGTGCGTGCATCTCGTAATAAATAAGGTAGAGAGTCTTGATTGCACGGAAGCGACACTCATTGTTTATCGCTCTGTTAGCCAGACGTTATCTCCTCCCGCTCTCGGGGACGCGTATTGTTCTTTTTTCCTCTGAATAATTGAAATTTATCCCGTGTCCTCGCTCGAGATCGTTCGCGTTCACGATTCCAGGTTAATTGGTCCGGATCGAGAGAAAGTTCATTTTGCAACCTTGTGAGGCGTGTCTCCTTGGTTGGACTGGTTGGCCGGAAGAGGCGGGGGTGAGATTGGCTCGCGAGATAGAAACGGCGTCGATTAAGGAATTTCGTCTAGCTGTGTAATACAACGTCCAACGGTATCAACATTGTACAGATCACTATTTCATAGTCAACGTTTCATTATTTAACAGTCAACTTCTACGATCTGACCTCTCCCGATAGATCCTTGTCGCGAGGTAACGAGACAAACGGTCAATTTCTGTTGGGATTATTACTCAAACGAAAATTATTACCCACTCAACGGCACGGTCGAAATTAACAATTAAACTCGGGAGCCTCTAACGATCCCTCGTTTGCATACAAGCTCGTAATTAGACTATGGATCTTCGCGGAAAAATAAACATTTTCTAATTTAATCATGGGAAACAGGAACCGTTAATTAAACCACTAAATACAGAACACTTGAACGAGCCTAGAGAAATGCTCGATTTCAATTTTTTCGTAAGGGGAGCCGAACGAGCGTTCGTTTGGCCTAAACGCAGCACAAGCAGATTTTTGAAAGTTTTCGCAGAATAATCTGCAGATTCTGGTCCAGCTGTTTATTATCACCCGCGGTGATTTTTAATTCGCGAAACGACACTGCAGGACCGTGCGGACGGATCGTTTTGCCGCAATTAGTTGATGCTAAATCGGGCGGCGATCGTAAATCCGCGCCGACACCGTCCCGGAATCCGTTCGCGAATACGCCGCGGAAAATTGGAGCGTATCGCGGCCGCGTGATGGCTGTACCGGGTGGTCGCGGAAAGAAGCCCTTCGTCCTTTTGCTCGTGATCTTGGATTTTATTCTTGGATACGCCGAGCTCTCCTCTTCCCCGTGTCTCGATCGCGCCGTTCCCTTTTACTCTATTTCGCGGCATCGGTGGAGAATGTTCGGGATTCTTTGTCCGTTACTTCGGTCCTCAAGACGCGATCGCCGTTTTTATTTGCCGCGTTCTTTATTTCTGCGGGACTCGCGTCGTCTCGCATCTGGCATCGCTCGAAATTTCGGTCGACTTGGCTCGCAAGTCGCGCTGGGGAACTTTGTGCGAACGTTATCGCGGTGTTAGAGGCCGGAGAAAATCTGTAGAAACTGCTTTCATTTTATTCGACTGAATTTCATCGACTCTTCATGATTTTATGCAGTCGGTAGACTGCGACTAGGACAAATAAAAATTGGCAGCAGTTGCAAGGAACTGGGACACCAAGGAGAAATTTCTTTGATAAATTCAAAAGAACGAAAACGCGACATCGATATTTCTAAATTCATCTATTTTTGCTATGCATAAAATCCCTTGCCCAGTTATACAGGCTTTTGCAAATCAAATTTTCCTACAAATTGGTTTCTGGAGCCGAGAATGAAATAATGCAGGAATTAATGAAGCGAAGAAACGAATGCACGCAATCGATTAAAGGTTGCCAGAAAGAATCGTCTCGGGCCCGAGGGGTTGAACCGACGACGACAGCAATAAAATCGCGAGGAAATCAATAAATCGTAATGGCGGCGAGCGTCGTGAAAACTTTCTTTTCGGTGTCGGCGGGGATCGCTTAAGCAGCGCGCCGGTTATTAAAGGAGACAGACGGTTGCCCGGGTGGACAAAGTGGTGCCATAATTTAGGAAGGATTCATGAGTAACGTCGACGTGTCAACCGTGCGACGTTCGCCGGGGCCGCGGTACAAGGGCCTTGCACTTTTGTAATGGCGCGACATTTGTTCGTGCGCGGCCGCTTAATTGACCAATTTTTAATGCCGAGCGTGGTATTTAAGGTACCAACGAATCTCTCGGGTTTCTGCGCGAGGAAACGGCCACGGCTACGCGAGCACATTAGCGGTTGATACGCTGGAAACGATCGTTGAACGACGGTTTAATTTAATCTCCGATAAAAGAAGGACACGGGACAGGACGCGATAGTTAACGTTGTTCAACTGTTCGGAGTACAGGGTTGAAACTTCATCCAATTTTTGTTCGGTTCGAGAAAGACAAGGCAGTTCATAGAAACGCCATTCTTCGGGAAAGTCATGTTTCCCCGGACACTTCGTAACTCTTTTCAACGCCGGTGCCCGCGAACGGATTAACGAGCGGCCGTTGATCGACGCGTTGAGAAATTAAGTAATTTCCGCGGGTGTTGGTTGTAATTCACTGTGTCTCGCGGGGCCATCGACTCGTAAATAATCGGCGCGGCCCTCTCGCAAAAGATAATCGCGGAATTGCGTCATTACAAACGGCCGGGGCCGGCTCGTGCATTACCGGGAGCAGCTTTCGCGAATTTAAAAGCAATCGGGCGACGCCGGGGCTCCGCTGATTAATCGGCGTTTATGCGAGCGTCGGGGTGGATCGGGAGTGGGGGAGGGGAGATGTCGGGGAACGATCGCAGAAGAAAAAAGAAAATAAAAGAAATGATCGCAAAGTGGAAGAGAGGTGCGAACGAGGAGAGCGAGAGAGATCTCGCGGATGAGGATGTTTCATTGAGACTCGACGAATTCGTGCAAGCGGAGGGAACGAGAGGCGGCCGAAGGAGCGGGTGGATGCATTCAAGTTATTTCTGGACCGACCCAGATATCCGCCGACATGTTTTCTTGGACCGTGCTTTAAACTGTTTCGGATAATTAACGAATTGAATCGCATTCGCGCGCATCGCGAGCCCGCATTGTCCTCGAGCCACGCACAAAAACTTCTTTCACCTCGCGCACTTTGGCGGTCACGGGCTACCTGTGATTCGTTCCACCCGCTACCGGTGGCCTCGATGTAGGTAATTGCTATCGAGGAACGGGAACCGGTCGAACGCTCTCTCCACTCTGCGTGGAAAACGATTTTGGGATGCGCGAACCTCGACCCTTGGACTTGAATTTTGTGACAATTAGGAGGAAGATACAATTTGTTGTCAGAATACACGTTTGGTGGATTTTATTCGAAATCTTCAAAGAGATTCTTGGTATTCTGAAAAATCGTTATCAGCAAAGTTCTTCGTGGTTCAGGCTGAACCTGTCGGTGACGTGACGTCATGGACGGATAATTGTGCACGGGACTTCCGAGAGGGCGGCCCGTGAGAAATTAATCTCGGCATTATTACGACGCGACGGGAACGTCTCGGTGCCGCTTTATTTTCGACGTGCGGCCCGACCCACTCGTTACAAGTAAATCTGGCGGACGCTGTTAACACCTTCTCTACCGGCTTGATCGTCAATCTAACCGTTTCGGATGGTTTTATTGATGAGCTTTGCGCTCGAGAGCCGCGGTCCTCGAGATTCTCGCCGTTCGACTGGTTTATATGTTAAGAGGCCGCGCTTCGATTAGCATTAATCACGCCGCTTTGAATTTGCCGAGAGGGCGCCGCGATTATTTCGAGCACGCTGTGTCGCGTTCGTTGCAGAAATCTCAATTATCACACCTGCGAATTTGCACATCCGAACACCTCTAGAAGAATCCTAAGTGATTCCAGTCGTTCACTCTTATTTTCGATATTATTGAAACATGTTCGAGTATCTCCGGCGGTATAAAAATATACATCGCCGTACTTGGGAGAGTCTGCGGATTCATCTCCGACGAGAAACATTTACATAACTCTTGCAACGGGGGAACAAAAAATTCCCGAAGTTGAAAGTTCACGCAGCCTCGAAATTCGCGAGAAATCGTGTTAAAATTTTGAAATTCGCCGGACAGCGCAATTCCACCGAAAGGCAAATTTAAATGCGCGATCGCATGATTGATGCCGCTTACATTCCGAGAGTCGATAGCTTCAATTATATCGGTTCGACGAGTATTTCTGGCGGGCATCAGACGGTCGCAAACACGTTCGATATTTCATTGAATTTCACGAGATTACCGCACCGTGCCGCGCCGCGCCGAGCCGAGCCGAGCCGAGCCGCCGCGCCGTCGGCATCCCCGACGCTTTCGTTAAAGATTGATTTTACCAATGCGTGATTTTCACTTTTCTCGAGTCGTTTTGACGGTGGACGGGTCCGGCCCATCGACAGCTGGCAGATGTTATCAATGGACCGACGGGCATTTCAGCTTCGATTGACTGACGTCCCGCGTAATTACGTAGAAGACGCGTGTCGCTCTACCAAATAAAATGATTCCCGAGCCGGGGGAATGGGACAACGAGAGTCCTGACGTGCCTTTTTTCACCTGGCTGCTTTCTCACGCGCCGAGACCCGACCGTTTCGAAACTTCGATTCCTAAACTATCGCCTCGGTTTTACGGATCCTCGCGACTTCGGTCCGATCCGGAGTGAAAGTTCGACATCTGATAAAGAGATAAGGTGAACACCAAATAGAAGACAATTCGAGCACGCCATTACGTCTACGGTATAACTCAACTTTGTGCGTAATTTATTTGAGAAGTCACATCTACGTTAAACTGGAAATAATTGTTGCCTACCGATCTCGAAGACACGAACGACGATGCATCCTGAAAAGCAATATTACGATCAATTAAATTAACGAAGAATTCCTTCACAAATTTTGCCACGGTCACCCCTCAATCAATTGAAAGAAAAAAACACATAAACATCTTATCTTATTTATACACAGTTCCGAACACGAAACAAACACATAAAAAAGCCCGCTCTAGTAAAAATAAAACAAGGTACCGAATTCGACACAAATCTAGAAGAGCAGAGTTACGCAAAGCATCAACATCAATCTCCCACTCGCCACGAAAACCCCGTAGCTTCGTCTGTAAATCAACGAAAAAGAAGTTCGCTACAAATCCTCGGCCCGGCTAGAGCTCTATTATCATTCGTGACACGGTACACGCGCTAATTTATTAAATCGGACCGTTCCGTGTCGTTCTTACGTTGGAGGGGGATGGGATGAAGTCGTTAGAAAAACATCCCCCGAAACGGCTGTCTCTTTGATTCACGGTTTCCTGCGGCTCCGACGTCCGATTTCGTTGTATTTTCGTCTTCTCCGCCGCGTTTCTTTGCCTCCCACACTCTCTCCTACACCCTCCCTCTGCCTCCCTCTTCCTTCCTCACCCTGTACGAGCTCTCGCGACCATACTTTCCCCGCCGGAACCCCCGGATATCCAACCGGGCCTGTCTGACTTTCTTACTTTCTTACGAGTGGTTTCTTTCCCTCGTTTCTTTTTGTCGCGTCCGCGACGTCCACGCGCCCAAGAAAAACATTTCGCGTGTGTCGCGCGAGTGTAAAGCCGGGTACACACGGTCGTGCGAGCACACCAGGCGACGCGTCACGAGCGCGTATTTCACCGTGCTCGATGCGACACGGGATTCGCGGGAACATTCGCGACACGCGTTCAACCGTTCCCCTTTGCCGCGGGCGAACACAGATGGAAACATCGCGAAAATCTCTCCTCCATCTTTCTTTTATTTATTCGTTCGCTCCTTCGCTCCTCCGTCTCCCGTCTGTCGCGCCGAATGCTGTCACTTATCGCGAAAGTAATAATGTTCGCGATATGATTGCGACATTCCGACTGTGTATATATATATATATATATCTCTTTTCTTAGCCTGATTCTGGGACATTTTCTCCGACTCTTCTTCCTGGGTTCGTCAACGTTCGTCCACTGGCCGTTGAACCCCATCAACCCCTGGGAAGAATGCATAAATCAGTGGATCGTAAAAGCAATGTCTGCATAAAAATTAACATAAAGTTGAGAGGAGTATGAGAAACATGGTCGACGAATAGAGACATTTTCTTTGCGGTGCCGGGACTAGAAAATGAGCGGCGTTATGGTTGATTTCAATTAAGCTCCAGTCGAAAGTGGACTTCACGCTTGTTTCCCTTTTCGGCTCCCTATCCGCACCTTGCCCGTGTTCCCGGCATAGTGTTGTAATTCCAAACGAGGTGGAGGTGCGCGCGCGCGCGCGGCAGAAGTTGACAGAGCAAAGAGCCGAGAGCCATTTGTTGCGGGCACGCCAACTCTCCGGGCCGCGAATTTCATCGTCCCGCCCAGGTGTGTGTACCCGCCCTAAGGTGCACGTGCGTTTCTACGCGCAGATTTATGCACCGAGCAGAGGTGAGAGTACGTAGGTTTAACGGGTACTAGTATGACCCAGTTCCGACCCGGCGTTCGCACACGTATTTCACGTGCACCGACGCGTCTGCAAACATTTCGACTCCTGGTGGACTACTCTAATCGCGGGCTCGTTGTTATTATTATCGTGCGAATACGCTGCGGAGCAACCGGCTGTTGCCGCTGCGTGACCTCAAACATTTTGCAATTGTTGCGCCGCGGCGCAGTTTGCGTTCTCAACCCTCGCGCCGTTGCTCGAATCGAAAATGAGCGATGCAAAAATCTTGAAAAAAATATTAACTCATAGAACGCAGTTATAAGACTCGGAAAGCTTTTCTTGCAATTCACTTTTCAAAAAAGTCACAAACATCCCCCTGTTTCGGGAATATATGAATTTCTCATTAGGGGTGCTGCATTTAGCATTGCACAAGAATGCTATGACAATTGAAGCTTAGAAGAATATATTTGTATCACCTCACAGAATGTATTAATAAAATCCAGAAAGATTTTTTGTGATTCGGTGCAAATTCTTCCCTTAAAAAATTCGCAAACATCCCTTGTATCTGAAATATACGATTTTATTATTACAAGTGCAGTACAACAGAAGCTTCTCATTAAAAAGGTATCGCTACCAACGGCTTAAAATATAATATTTCTACCATCGTGAAGAGTGCTCGAACAAAACCCGAACAGTTTCCTCCCGACGCGTTACGCCATCATCCCTTAAAAAATTCACAAATGTTATGCGTTCGCTTTAGTGGAAAGGTGAAATGCGATCGTCCCCCGCGATTTCCGAGATAATACAAAGCGTTTAAAGTTTGGGGGCTCGAGGAGAGGATCTAGCGCTCGGGGAAGAACGAAAGAGGCTAAAAGTCGGTCCGGGAGAGAAATAAATCCCGGGAGAGAAGCGGAGTGGCTCTCCTCGCGCCTTTATCTCTCGTCATCGCTTTCTCCTCGGGGCCCCCGGGTGATTTACGCTGGTCTTGTCTTCCTTAATTAGGTTAAGGCTCTCGGGGGCCCTCCTTTGCATCGGGCCGGGTAGGTGAAACAAAGAGGCAGGTCCCCCGCTTCCGATCCGACCGCGAAATTCACTCGGACACCCTTGTTAAACATTAATCGAGGCGCTGTTGGTATTGTAACGCGGCGCGCGACGATTTATACTCGGAGCGTGCTGTTTCGGGGAACCCAGAGAACCTTTCCGACCCGAAATTTATCGCATATTTACGTCACTTGTTCCTCACGACCGTCGGTCGTTTCTCTCCTCTCGCGCGTGCTCGAACAGGGTACAGGATGATGCAGAAATCGTGTACCGACGATTTCGGGCTTGACGCGCGGGGAAAAAAAGCAAGAAAAGAAACGAGAAGAACCGTTTTCGGTGGACCAACGGTGTCGAACACGGGTCTGTTTAAGTTATACAGCATGTTTCATTTATCTCGACGACCAACAAAGTACGCGAGCTGCGAATTATGTATTGACGTTTAATGCATAAGGCGTTCCGTTTATCTCGTGACCGAGATAAGAACACACAAGGGACTGGTTATTAATATTTATGCGTTCCACGCCGACTCTTGCTTTAATCACTCTACAGCGTGTTTCATTTATCTCGCGCACGCTCGCTCGCTCGAAATTATCGATCACCGTTTCCTTGCACGTTTTATGAATCAATTAAACGTGACGGAACTACACGGCGAGCACTGCACTCTGCACAAGCGCGCCATAATCGTGCAAATTTAACCATTCGCGTTCGGGCCTCTTCTCTAAACCACTCGGATATGCCTTTTGAGAGGACACTCGATTTTTGGGCTTATTAAATTTAATATTTTTGTCTCGGAGAATCTATAAAATTTAACTTACTTAACCCTCACGTCAACTTGGAAAGTTTTGTTCAATACCATTCAGCTTTGTGCCTCGAAGTTTCGACATTTAAAAATGTAAAATTCGTTCGGAACGAGGGGAAAATATGGAATCGAGGGACAAAATGGAGCAGCGAGACGCCGTCAAAAGTCGAGGCCGTAGGGGGCCATAAATTCCGCCATACTGGCATCGTGGTTGAGCAATCCTGTAGACCGGGGTGTTTGGGATTTTTGATGACCGTCGGCGCGCGCATTGTCGCAAAATGTCGTAAATCGTGGCCGGCTCTCGGTTTCCACGCGGGAGCGTTTTTCTCACAGCGTCGAACGGCGGCCAATAAAAAATATAGCAGGAGGATTGGCATCGTTTTAAGTAGCGACCGCCTTCTACGTCGCGGTTGGTCGGCCATTGCGTAGTTGCAGCCGCCGAAGGCCGTTCTAGGTCGTTCGGTAGTTGCCATTAGGCAATGCTTCTCGCACTGGTTACCTTACGCAGTTAATTCGACGCGACTCCTGTCCTTGCCGGGATTGAGAACAAGCCGGTTCTCTCTCGAGCTACGCCGAAACCATTCTATTGTGCTATTTAGAAATCCCTCCCCTTCGAGCGGGCCATCGACATCATTTTTCTGTGCAAAATAAAAATTGTCTGGATCGATTGCGAGATGCTGGGTCTGCGCACATTTTCCTTTCGTTTCTTCATCGTTGTGAGGGGTTGAAAATCACGAACCAGTAACTTCAAATTCTTTTAATATTTTTACTGGTTCGCGTTGCATCCACTCGTTATAGTTAATGTAACAGTATATTGTTCTTTTTTATATTAAGCTTTGCAAACAATTGCGGTTTATCTCAGCTCGAATTTATGATGAAAATGAAATAGCATATTGAGTCTGAGGTTGGATAAAGAACGTGTCAGCTTTCTCAAGCCAATAATTAATTTGATTTTATGTGAATCGTGTAGGTGGTGTTTCCAGAAAACACGGTCTAGGTCTTCATAATCATGCTTGCTCTTGCAATTAGGCAAATTGGCAATAATGACAGGAAGTAAAGAGGCAGTATGGTTAGATTGGTTGAGCCTGAAGTAGACAGTAAAAATAACAAGAGATTGCGTTTCGTTTCAGGGGAAGGCTCGCGCCATAAACCAGTGGAAGGATTGTTCCGGTGCAGGCGTCCACGAGGAAAACCTGGGAATTTATTAACTTGTAAGGTACGTTGTTGCCGGTGCTGTGACCCAGCAGCGGGACTCGATAAAATGTACTTTCGTTACTTTCTCGCGGTCCCTTTCCGCGCTGCCCCTTTCGGCTGTTCTCTCTGTCTCTCGTTTATTTGTTAGCGGCGCGATAAAACTGCTCGTCCGCGGCCCGGCTGCTCCCAAAGCGCTCCGCCTCGACGCCTTTTCATTTAAACTGCCGCTCGTAAGAAATAATGCTGGAAAAAGCCCGTCCGCGCTTCGGTTACGAGACGCAACCCCGTTTTTAACGATCGCACTTAACCGGGGAACGCGCGCGCGCGCGCGCGCTCACGCGAAATTTGCGATCAGGACCGGCGACCGTGTCGGTATAAACACGGTGCCTTTAACAACGGTGTACAACGCCGTGGAACCAGCTCTCCGCTAGGCTCGCCTGATGAAGCTTTGAAGTTTCGTAAAGCACCGTCGTAAATTTTGCGACGATAGTCCCTGAACCCCTTGGTTAACTGGCTATTTTATTGCGGAGCCCGCGCGCCGCGACCGATCTGAATGCACGTTCGACCAATTGCCGCGCTACCGTCGTCCCTATCCTCGTTGAACTATGTGGCAATCATTAATCACCGAGGGTGTTAGACAGCCGTCTTATATCATCCAACTGGGGGTTACTCGGATCCGAGGTTTGTATCATTGTGAGCTTCACTCCCGAATGTAGACGAAATCGGACAGATAACGAGCGCTTAGAGCTTTACGATCGGGATCGCGGAACTGTGTGGCAAATCATACGGCAAAATGTTATCGAGGAAACCTTTCCCACCTCATGCATTAGGCATCCATACATTAAAACGAAAGCCGATTTTAAACGGCGTAGAATGTGAATTTCAGTCCTAGTGCGAAACCAATAAGAAATAGACGGTCTTGTGCAGTTAATTGGTTGGCTCGTTAACCCTTGCCCTGCGATTTCTTTCGCGTGTGTGCCAATCAGGGCTACTGATCATTATCGTTTACATAATTCCTTCATTAATTCATGTTCATTATCAATTACGCATTTGCGTGTGCATATACTTGCGCATATCATATCGCTGCATTCGAGAAATCGTGGGAAACCACGCTTCTCAAAACATACTCTATAAACAAATACATAACTCATGCAATTTCGATTATTTTTATTTGAAAAGAATCGTACATACACTTGAAATACCAATAAATATGTGTGCAAAATCTCGACGCAAACGGTCCAACAGATTTTCCGAAAAATTTTTTAAAAATCGTGTAAAAACCGCCGCGATAACCAGATGACAAAAACGATTAACCTTAAAGCTAGGTCCAAAAAGTCGCTCGATGTTGCTTCAGTATGGACTTTTAGAACTTGTACAAAACGATACAGTTCAATTATGTTCCCGTTGGTAACTCTGTTAAAATATTTACAACAAATAAGAAACACTGGAATTTGTAATCGATAAAATAAGGAATTATTGGTGACCCAATGAATGTTGGATCTAGCTCAGACCATGAAGGGTTAAGAGTATATAAATCACAAAGATTTTCGAAAAGGGGTGCCGCAAGCGCAAGCAACAGCAAGACGGAATCGCGATGGCGTGTTTCGTGAATCGGGAAGGTGAACGTGTCGGCGCGGTCTATGGTGGGACTATAAAGGCCATCTGTTCGCGTTTAGAGTCTCCTTTATGCTGGCCGGTGACGTCACCTTTTCGCGAGATAAACGCAGAGATGAACGCCTACTCCAGTGTCCCCCTGTGTTCCCTATCGTTTCCCACCCCCGCGTCCGCCGGCACGTTTTCTAGGCGCGAAACTTATCGACGGACTGCAACGCCGGTGTTATACGAGCGGACTTTAACAGCCGTTCGCCTAATCGTCGCGAACCGGGTTTTCGAGGAATGCTGAACGCGAGCGGCTCGAGGGGCTTTTTGGCTCGAGCGACGCAGCTGGACGTCATTGTCATTCGTAAATCAGCAGCGGCCTAGGGTGTTTCGCGATTCACCCTCGCCATTTTTCGCCTTCTCCTAGACGAACTTCGCACTCATTGTAAATCCGACGTGTCGACTCCGCGGCTGCAAACAAGTGTTGTACTGACAGTCCTGAAATATTGTGCGAGAACACCGGCGTTATGCTTTCGGAGGACGAACGGCTCCGTGTGCTTTTATGCGTTAGATTCTTCTTCTTGTTCGAGTGAATGAAAATCCGCTGCAGAATGGTCGGTGCATTTCCGAAGGTTATTAAAAAATACGAATTGGCCAAACCCACGAATGCAACGCGACTAAATTTATCAGAGGCGGTCAAATTGATCGGTCCCAGGTTATTTATATTAAAATTCTTGAAATTAAAACGTCTCTTTCGCAGGAAATATAATTTTCTTCAGTCAAACATATAATAAAAGTGGCAACAAGTTTAGAGAAACTGAATCTAGTCAAACTTTGTCACACAAGTCAATCACTTTTCACGCTTGGTAGGTCTAGTGCTAAAACCACCCCTAGAAGAGCATTCCCATTGGAGAAGATCAAAAAGATATTCCCATACAAATTCTTCATTGAAATCCTGAATGTAAAATTAAAACATCCCTTAAAAAGAATATACAGACGCGGGCTGGGAAATGTCCTAGAACTTCACCCCCGATATTTGAAGAGCCCCTCGTCGAGCAACGTCATCTAGATGAGAGAGAAAGGGGTTGAAGACTGGTTCACGAGGATTGAAGAGCGGAATCGTTGCCTCGACGGGTCCGTCGGATCCGTTCGAATCGGGAGCGCCGCGTGGCGGCGTTCCGTCGAGACAGCACGGTCTCTGGCTGGGCGCCAGAGGCGTCCCGACGCTTGCCGAGAGGGTGGACCGAGTCCAGCCGAAGACGGCGTCCCGGCGTCGAGCGTCCGTCAGTGCGTGTGCGACATGGCTGCGAGGCGCTGCGCCGACCTAGACGCCCTCCACCTCGCGATGTGAACAGACCCGCAGCGTCCTCGTACGAGATCGCTGAACGATCCCCAAACGTTGCACCCCCGCGAGGTCTCTCTCTCTCTCTTTCTCTGCGTTCCGCGTCCTCTTCGCTCTTCGTCGCGCATCCGAATCGGTGTCGAGCAACCGTACTCGCGATCGACGACCTTGGGAAGGACCACAGTCCTCCTTGGACCCCGAGGAACTTAGGAAGGCCTTGAGCCATCGTGCACATCGACACTTGGAGGTTGTTTCGCCGCTTGGAGATTGTCTCTTTGCGCGGAGGTTGTCGAGGATTGTACTCTTCGACGGACCTCGCGCGGAGAACTTGAAGAACGAGGCCCAGCTGACGCTGCTCGGGCCACTAGATCGTGGATAGGGGATCGTTGGATCCAAGAAACCTGCTCGAGTTGTTAAAGATTGTATTCACCGTTCGTAGTGCTGAAGATTCAGTTCTTCTGGGCTTGACTCTGATGAGAATCCCGACTCTGTGAACACAATCGCGTGAACGTCGAAGGGTTCTATGTAAACCGAAGAACAGTGAAGGATCGGACGAGGAAGATTGCGCAGATGCTCGTGGTCGAGTTTGATTAACGAGACGATGGTCTGAGGATGATTCAGAACCAAATGGAGGAGGAGGAATATTAAGGACAGCGGAGCAAAGTCAACGCTGTCGGGTCCATGGTGATCGTTAATTAATCTTAGGACAGTTCGTTAGAGGACTGTTCGGAGAGCCCGTCGATGAAAATGTAGAGGACGAGGAGACAGATGTGCCAAGCAACATGGCGAGATAAATGAACGGGCGCATTTGTCGGTAGAAAGCTTGTTGTTCTCGGTGAACGAACGTATCATTCCTGCAGCGAGAGAACGTTGCATTCCCTGTAGAGTTAAGCCTAGCCGGAACCGGAAGGCTCCTCGGTGTCTCTATCTCTCTCGACGTTGCACATAAATGCTCACAGACTGCGGACCATTAGAATTCTCGTACGCTATGGACCTTCGTAGGCTAAGGACTTAGACTGTAGTGACCTAGTTTTCGAGTGAACTGAAAGAATAGCATGCTACCTGGATCAAATCTGTTCAGCCTTTAACGCATTGATATTCTCGTGATAAAAGAAACTCAAGATTGAATGACGGGACACGCGTAGGCTGAGGATTTACACTTAAGTCCAATTGCACTCCGGAACACTTGGCAATAGTATACTGCTTGCACAATCAACTTTAGCCCCCAGAACAAATTTCCAGCGTCACAAAAGGAAAATTTAACCGTCGACTTAGATTCGCTGGGAAGATCTTATTAAACTTGGAAGATATCCGGTGACAAGTGGAATTTCTTAATCAGCCCGTGTTAGCTGGAAATCATCAATATTTCTATCAGAAGAGGACATCAAGATTAGACCGCGAATTTAGATAGATCGAGGAATTCGAATCGAAAGACTTAGTGACGAATGGTCAGCCTTGTTAGCTATAAATCAACGATATGGTCGTCAGAAAAGGACATTGAGGTCAGACTGTGGATCTACACTCGAGTTTTCTGATAACAAATGAACTTATTTTCATAAGATTAGCCCTAGTTAGATTCCAAATATTCCCATCAGGAAAACTCCTCGAGACGAAACTGTGCGAGTCTACAAGGATCGAGGACCTGGACTCGAGGAAGCTAGCGAAGAAAGAAACTTATGATCACGAGATCAGCCCTAGTTAGTTCCAACTCGTCAACTACGAATCTGATAAATTAAGAACCTAAATCAAAGTGACCCAGTGACCAAGTGCAACGTACTACCACCAAACCAAGCTTTTCCATGAACCTTCACATACCGAGAACATAAACCAAAGTGACCCAGTGACACAGAACAATCTCTTCTGAGCTATCACTCATCATCATCCTCATAAAAAGGGGACCCAAAAGGCAACTATGGACCTTCTCAAACCAAGAACATAAACCAAGTGACCCAGTGACCAAGTGAACACCCTCTGAACTATTACCCTCAAGAATTCCTTATCTCTTCAACATCCGACTATGGACCTTCCAAATCCAAGACCATAAGTCCACTGACCCAGTGACCAACTTAGCCATATCCGCTTCCCAGACCTCGAAGAGCTGAACCACCATGTCCGGCTGGTGAGTCGATCGATCCTCCGTCGGATCGTCGATCGCCGCGATCCAGGGGTGTGGTGCGGCGATGATCGAGCCGGGCAGTGATCCTCTGGATCGTTCGCTCGAGAAACCTCCCGGTCGAGTGATGCCGGTCCAGTGACAGTTCGTCGAGGTTCGCGGATCTGCCGATGTGTCTGTCGACGAAACAGTGGCTCCGACTGCGGCCGCGTGAACGAGAAGAGGAGGAAGAGGAGGACGAGGAAGTCCCTGAAGAGGACGATTTCTCTCGGGGTGGCCCCCTCTCGGGCCAAAGCTGTCGTCTTCGTCGGTCTGTTGCTCGTCGCGCAGCTACCCCCTAGAGGAGTGCACGTGCGTGGCTGCGTGCGCGCGTGAACCGTGTCTATCTGTGTGTTGGTAGTGTGTACAGTGCAGGGACCGACGATGGAATATCGGTGAGGTCACGAGGTCACCGCAGAATGCCTGAGCCGAGGGCAAAGCGCTGTAAACACTGTGACGGTACGACACGCACAACGTTTGGATCATCCCCGCGATCACCGTTCTCCGATCTTGTGTGATCGAGGATCGAGGACGCTTGTCCCCACTAACACGATTTAATAAAGTTTTCGCCTGGTTTTCTCGCTATAGCCGATTATTAACACCCTCACCCATTGCAGCAGTTCGATGCCGTTTTGCGCCACGTGCAGCACTTCTCTCCGAGGAGTTTGTTTGATCGGTGTGACAGGTTTGTCGAGTTTGATGCGATCCTGTGCCGGTCTACCCGATTGATACCATTTTGTCCGCTTTGCATGGTGTTTTGTGAACCAGATGATGTTTAACCAAATTTTAGGAGTTTGTAGGGTTGTACGTTTGGAGAAATGAGTTTTATTCAAAATTGAATATGCTGGGCTAATAGAGTATCTTTTCGAGATGGTAGCGAAATGTCAGGGAACGTATTTTCGCTTAAAGTAAGGTATGCAATAAACTTATTTTTGGTTCAAGTGTGGCTACTTCACACGTGACATAGCACATTGCTCGAAATGTTCATTGGAGCTGCTATTTTCAGCATTCTTCCATAAAATGGGTACATACTTGACAACTCACTGCGAGCGAGCTAATGTGCGTTTGTAATTCGCGGACTTTAATACTTCATGACGACGATCCTTTATATCAATCCTTTCTGCGGTCGCTTTTCAAGGGTTTGTCCAGACAAAAAGTGGATGGTAGCCAGTTGAATCATTTCCAACGCGGTGCGAAATATTCTCGAAGGTTTTTGTGATTTGTCATAAAGTCAAGGTCTCGTCAGCTCGAAATTGCCACTGTTTTCGAATACGAACATTCAGAAAAGCACATTTCTCTCGACATAGAAAAACTTTTAAACCCGGTGTCCGAGCAATTTACAATTCCCAAAACGTTTGCGGCAGAGGTTGCAAAATTACTTTTCTACAATTAATATCACAGTTGTAAATTCATCTCTGTTCCTAAGTCATGCAAAAATATTCTTATACAACGTACATTTTTCGATAATTCGTTAAAAATAAGTACAGCAATTTCGTCGCATTGCTTTGCTCAACAAAGTACGGAAATGTCAATTTCAACTCCAACTTCGAGGGCTGTTTCCACCCCCTACGCAATTTCCGTCAATTACTGGTGAACGCATAAAAATTCGCAGTTTGAGTGCGACAAAAGATGGTGGTTCCTCAAGAAAATGCGAAGAACGGCAGAAAAACGGGTTAAGGATTGAGAACAATTATCTTCGGTTGATTTACCCTTAACGAGGGTGACTCCAGTGGAGTCGGAGACGGGTGTTAGCAGCGCAGGGAGGCGACTGGTCGCGAGAGCGTTAATTAGGGACGAATAGGAGGCCATTTTATCTGTGGGTCATTTATTCCGCGGCTGTGGCCGGACACTTGGACCAGGCTTGAGGCAGACCAAGGCGAGTGCGCATAGCGCATTCCGATCGGATGGCAACCACGTCCAACTAGCAGGTTCTCCTCTCTGCGTCTCTGTCTCTCTTTCTCTCTGTTCTTCCTCCTTCTTTCGTCTCTCGCGCTCCACACCGACAGTATTTTTATCCCCGGTTATTCACCCTCTTATCTGCGAATAGAGGCGCCCCTTATCCACCTGGATTCATGCCTTCTTTCCGTCACCGTCGCGCCTCGCCCCTCTGCCATCCGTCACTCGACAATACGTTTATTCATCGGCCCGGACGAAGTCGGTATGGTCGTAATTGGATTCCCCGTTCCTCCACGAGACCAATGAACACGCGTAATCGCTCGAACAACCTTTTGTTTGCGCCTCTAACACGGATTCGCGAAATTCTTCTCCTAGGAATTTGACGCGAGCCTCCTCAAAGTTGATCAACTCAATCGAGTGACCTTCTCTTTCATTTATAAAAACGTCACAATAATTGTACATTGTAAGCTACAAGAAATATTTATATAATCGATCTTCTGTTTTTACTGCACAGAATGAATTTTCTGGAAGCCTATGCTTCCATAGGAAAAAATAAATATTGCAGCTGAATTTCACTTTTATTGTTTTAAATTCCTCTTCTTAATTGAGGTTTTGAATAAGAATTGATTAAACTAGAAATTGAATGGATCTTTTTAAAATTGACGAGAAATGAAGTTAAAACAGCACAGTATTTTCCATTTCGATACAATGGATATCGATTTTAGTATTTTTTCGTATTTTTCCATTGAAGGTCGGACCGAGAACGTAATTAGCATGTATTGGTAGCGCGTTTCTGTCAGAGCGGATTTTCAGTTGGGCGTTCTAAAAAAGAATATCGATCGTTTGATGCCAACTACTAGCCCCCACGAATACTTCCGTGAGTCAGTGTCCGTATTTTCTTTGAAAACAAATGTTTCAATCCATTTCCCGTAACCTATTAGATCTAATCTTGGATTTCTTGATTGGAGTCGTCGGTGGACCAATGTATTACGCTTTTCGTGTTCTACCGATAGAAAAAATATTGACTGAAGGGAGGAAATAGAATGAAAGGGATTTCTGCCGACAATGATTTTCTTTTTTCCCGTCTGCTAAGAATTTTAACGAACATCCTTAATCACCCTTCTTCGTCCAACAAGTTCACTCGGCGAGATAATAAATTTTTCTGTGACCTGTGTTTTCCGCAATTAATGCTCAGAAACTTGAATCGCGTAGGAATCTATAGAGTCAACGAATTACAAATGCAAATCTGACCAATTTAAAAAACTGGAATATTTTTTGCGCAGGTGAACGTAAAATAGAACAAAATTGAAATACGTTAATACAGAGGCACCAATATTTTGGTATGCAGAAAATCTGATATTCTGCGATATTCAAACCATACCGGATTAATGATGAAATTTTTATGATACACGCCAAAATGTTTCAAAACTCGATGTGCCGTGTACGTTTCGCGGTAGATCGCGAACGGATCTGTCTCGCGAATGTTTGCAGAAAACACGCGGATCTAGCGGGCCGGGTGTTTATAAGTTTTGTTTAAGAGTTCCCGATGCAGACATAAGAAACGTAAGAAACGGGCGCGGCATAGCGAAATCCTTTTTTTAATCGCGGCCATCTGGTCGGAGTCCGGTTCGACGTTTCGAGAAACAAAAAGAGATATGGCTACAAAACGATCGGCCGAGCACGATCGTCGGCGAACAAGATCAAGAAAAAGAAGAAGAAGATGATGATGAAGAAAAAAGTAGGCCAATACACGAAGTGATCGTTACCATTCTCGAGCGCTTCGATGTTTGCATAGGGGATCGGACCGGAAAGAAATTCAAATAAACGGACGCCGCGTCCACCAATCTTCCCGCAAATATTCCACGATATTCCTCAGATTTCTTCTCTCGCGGAAAAAACTCTATAGTGCCACGGAAATTTCCGATTGCAATTGCCTGCGAATTTTTCGGCGAATATTTCTGGACGCTATTTTTATAATTTCTAACATATTACTTTCAGTAATTTAAAATTGTTCGTCTTGTGAAAGAGAGGCGAGGGTGGAAACCCCTAACTTTGTAACAGTTTTTCTCGACGAATGTACGAGATATTCGCATGATTCAAAAAGCAAATAGTAGCCACACGATTCTTCTATTTCGTCAATTTTTTGCAAAATTTTGACTCGTTCACTGAGGGCAGAAAAAATGATTTTTTAGGGGGCGGTTCGAGTTAAGAATTAAGATTGATACTGTATTACTTATTGTTATTGGAAGAAGTAACACTGAATGATTTGGGTTTTGTACGATTCGATGAGAGGTTGTAATGAGTATTTTTAAATGTTAGGTTTGCGTTTTCTCCGCAAATGAAATTGCGAGACTTCGGCGATGGTTGCTCGAGGTGCCCGTTACAGTTTCATTCGCGGCACTTCCACTTTTCCTCCCTCGTCGCGCTTCAAAATTAAACTCGAGGAATATGTAGCACTAATGGCGCTCTTCCGCGTTGCGGACGTCGACGACGAACAAAAGCAGCCATTGAGCACCGTGCATTCATCCGCGGTAGCCGTGCCGAAATAAAAGTCTTGCCTAGAACCGCGGCAACCGTGTCTGCATTCGTCTTGTTTATCAGAAGACAATTGTCTCCAAGAGAAGAACACCGGAAAGTCTGGATTCGCGAGTGACGAATGAAGTCCGTCTCATTTGGCACAACCTTGCTGAATACTAAACGAAGACGGCGAATTTTACCCGGTTATGACAAAAATAAACGAAACTTTCACGCGGCACCAAAGGAAAAATTAAATTAGAAAAATGGATCTTTCCATTTTCTGAAAAATTCTGAGGACAAACAATAAATTTCTGTGCGAGTCCTGTTTCTTGTAACCCCACCAGATAATTTTTATTTCGTATAGGGATGTATTATAATCATGTAGAGCAATCTCCAATAGAATTAAGATCGTGCTGATCTATAAAGAATTTATCTCGATCGCACCGCGAAGAGTATAGGATTGAATGAAATTCTGCGTTCGTTGCCTCTCGTTGCCTAGACCGTATTAAATTTTTTATTAAATCCCCGATTTTTTACGGATTTGTATACGCTATAAACGCATAGAGTTCCGCCGTGTAGCTATTAGACGAGGTTCGATAATGATCGAGACACCGTTAGGCAATCGCAGGGCTAATAAAATTTAATGAGTGGACCGCGGAAGCCTATGCATGTCCGATTTTTCTTCCGAGTCCCTCTCATCCAGTGGTTAGAATTAATTGACAACTTATTACTTTCCATTCAGGCTTTTATCTGGCCACAAACGAGATGGGAAATTTATTGGACGCTCAACGAGCTTCGTATTTTGTTGTGTTCGACGCGCTCGCGCGCATTACCAGCCGCATTGATCCCACGGTATAGCAACGAGGATCGATCAAAGTTTTTTTTTTTACCGCGGAAGATGGAACATCTGACAGAAGAAATAAGAACCCTTACATCCGTCGATGTCATGTTTAGCGGATTAATTCGGTAGGAATTATGGGAGAGGCTCCCCGGAGCCGATCAGCTTTAGCCCTCCGTATACTATGCCGGAGTCACTTGTGACCCGTAGCAGCGGGGATAAACTCGAGTGACTGTCAATACGTACAATTTTATTCCGACATAAGAGGGCGCTTTTTATTTCGAAATAAGAAAACTACTATCCCCTGTTTTTCTTCTTCATCCGAAATACGACGAAAGCCGGTCCCGAGCTATCGTCTTATATCGAAAGGACACTGTAGTGAAATATCGGCGTGGGTCAGAAATGACTCCGGCATAGGCCTAGAACCATGGTGGACGAAAAATTTCCTTCTCTAACCTTTTTTTTATGAGCTAATGTGCGATTTTACGGTTCCACAAGCCTAATCAATATCTCTTCAATCTCCTCTCAATAAAGCGTAATTGAGAATTTTCTCACTGAATGTAGGGACTGATTAGGAGTAAACGAATTAAGAGTCGACATGCTCGCGCCTCGAATGGTTATTTGTGAAGTTACGTGAATGTTCACGGTCTGGTTACACCAGAATGGATTCGGAATTTCGAATCCATTGTACACCGACAACCAGACGGTGATGTATGGCCCAGGGACGGCCCGATGATTACGAGGAATCTGTTCCCTCATCCTTCGAGAACCTTGTCGTTAACGAACGTCCGCCCCTTTTAATTACTTTGTTCATTAATCAGCCCGGGGACTGGGCGCTGGGGGTGAGTGCCCTTCCAATAAACAGCCTGTTACGAGTTAATTGACAGCCTCGCTCGATTCGGTCTTCTTTTCACGTCGTTGTCTGCGGCTTTGAAGTTTCTACGATTTTTCATTTAGAAAATCCGCGATGAAGCCTCTCGTCTCCGTCAGAAATTAAATTGGAACAAAAGAGGTTGAAGACCCTGCTTTGTATTAACTTGGCAGCTCGTGGATTGCGATATTAAAACGTCTAATGAAGATGGCAAACGAGAGAAACACTTATATCTAGCAGAATACTTTAAAACACTTAATGTTTTCGTCTGCAGCGACGATTAGACTGAACTTTGTGCGTTCTCGGTGGCATGATTCTCTTCGGGGTAGCTGGCTCTCATGATCAGCAGGTTGAACATCTCTGGAACAGCTCTGGAACAGTTGGGAAACTCGAAGAACGTCATCGCCAGATGTTCCTCGCGATTCCCGATCAGCTCGAGAAACGCCGCGCCATTCGGAACCTTCTCATTTTTATGAGATCGCGCGGGTCTTCTTCAAAGAGGATCGTTCCGCCGATGGACAGTGAAATATCGCTCGCCCATTGGCCCGTCTTTATCTCCGGCTTTTTTATTCCGGCCCGTTACGCAACGACCAGTATTATTCCTGTCGTTATATTTGTCTGTGCCGATATTCCTCAAGGTTGCGATCGTTGGAGGATCCAGCGGCGTGGGCGATGACAATCGCGATCGAGGGACACCGTGCTCCCGGTTCTTCCATAAATTTCGATCTAAAAGCGTCTTCTGCGCTCTAGCTTTCACGAGACCGTCGAAATTTTTGATTTAGCGGCTCCTGGAACCATCGCCGAACGATGGAGGCCACTCTTTAGGCTGGAGATTAGGGTGGTTGCGTTGGGAATCTGTTGGCAATCTTCTGGAACTGGAAAATGTATCTTATTCTGCAAATAAGAATAATAGAAAAATTAAAAGAATTTTTTACTTACCGGCAATTTTCTCGTACAATTTTTGCTATTTTAACTCCTTTTTACGACTTCGTTAAATAATCGAGCTGGTCGTTTCTCTGACCACTAATTGACAAGGTTTTGGCAACTGGTTGGGGATTGTCCAAGGCGTTAGAAAAATATCTCGGGACTCGGTTTGAGGTTCTGAGAGGTGAGCATACCTCCATTGTCCAGATCGCGAGAATGTATCACCTCGAGGCTAGCCAGGATTATATTTAGACTTGTTTCCAATCGACAGCTGGTAGACTCCGCGTTTACGAGCCATTCGCGAGAGCCTACGAATCACTTTTAACGCCATCCTGTCCAAGGATCGTCGTATAGACTTCGTCTTGATCGCCCGGGATGACAGGGAACTAAACGTACCTGGTAATGCAATCCTTGTACAATGTATGCTGTGCAAACATGCTCCGACGATTTGGGGAACCGCGTAACGCGTGCACGTGTGCGGTTTGGTAACCGTGAGCTTCACGGCAACCCGCCGGCTTTATGCCGTTCCAGAAGACCGACCGGCGACATTTCTCGATGAGGGTTGGCACTCTGAACTTTACCAACAAACCAATTAATTTATTTACCGGTGCGATTGATCCTACGAATATCGGTTTGCTACGGTTGGGCACTAAATTGACCCTCAGAAAACAAACCCCCAGACAGCTACCCTTAGACGCAAGAGACCTACTACCTAAGGGACCTATCTTCTACCTAAAATCTGCAAATTTCTGGAAACAAAAATGGGACAAATATCTGCTCTCTCTCAAGCTGAAGACTCCTCGCAAGAAAACCACCCTCTACTGGTCTTTTATTCCCGGGCCCAAATTTTAATTATTCCAAGCTGCAAAAAATTTGTAAAAATTCTGAGATACTTATCGAATTCTCTAATTTATAAGTTTAGTGAAGCTTTTAATTAATTTCACAATAAAAATTCGAAGGAAGAAATTGAATCGACACGTAATACCGGCGGAGGGTGAATATCGTCTCACCTAAAATCTGTAAATAATTACAGAAATTGGTAATTCTGACCAGGATCTAATGATAGTACCTTATCTAGAAAGCCACCCTCGCAAGGCACGACCTTCGCAGGACAATCTGGACTCGGATTTGGCATCGGTCGTCTCTAGCGACGCCTAGTTCGATTATTTATCGGGACGGTATGCGGGATGCGTGGGCAGAGTCGGTTCTCCCTCGTATTCCCGGTGCTTTCCGCTCGCTGGCCGGTTTCCAAACGGCGACACCCTCACACCTTCGGATTCCTTTCGGCGGGCATTCGTGTGCGTGGACGCCGGCACGTACGTGTTGCGTGTTCACCGCGTTCTCTTACGTTACACCTCGTACACGAGTTACGTCGCCGTGATTACGTGCACACCTCCGGACGATCGCGTCTGGCTTTTTCCGAGCCTCCCCCTCCCCCGACACGCTGCCGGAACCATCTCTCTTTTATTCGCCAACGATACGGCCCGGTTTATTATTGGACCCGGCCACCGGCGATCTTTATGCTCGATCAGTAGCACCGGAGAATTTATTCGATCGTGGCAAAAATTTACTCCCTGGAATCCGAACGACCCCGTTGCCACCCCCGAATCTCGCGACGGCCCTGGAACTCCGCGGAGAATTCTGTTCGTCAGAAATTATGGCCACTTGCGATCAGAATTTTCATGCCAGGTGTCTTTCCTCTTATTTTTTTAGATTTTTCTTTGGAGGTATAGTGCTTTGCATGGTTCCTTAGGAATTTTGGTTGAATTCTCAAATTGACAAATAACAAAATAGAACCTTCCGGGAACATCCTGAAGAATCCACTGTAATTAAAAAAAAAAAAAAGAACGTAACAGGTTGCAATGCTAAAATCTCAGCTGAAATGAAAAATTAGTAAATAACAAAATGGAAGCTCCCAGGGATTATTAGAAAGAAAGGATGCCAGGATTCCGGCTGAAGCGCATAGCGCGCCGCGACGCGACGCGGTCCAAGATTTCCGCGTGTTGCACGCGGCATAGGGTGCCTACAGTCAAGGTCCGTGCGTTCAATTTTAGAATGATAATCGAACGTCTCAATGACTAATCCTTAACCAACCGAAATGCGCCAGCAATAGCCGCGAAAACCACGAACGGCGGAGCGCGGCGCAGCTCGGTTCTTTATTCATCCCGGGGACTGAATGGTTGACGACAGGCCGGTATTCTTAGCTCCCGAATGTTACGCGGACGATGTATAATCGTCAAACAGGGAAATGCATGGTGCGTATTAATAGATTCCCCGTAAAAATAGAATCGTGATGCATCGTGTGTCTGGCCGAGGCGAAATCTCGTAAAGCCTTCGTCTTTTCTAGGATTCGTCTTTTCGGCGCGAACGCCGTCGCGTAATCTTCCTCACGTTCCTTTTCTTCGTTTTCGCTTCCATCGACGTCGCCGGGGGTGGGTTATTCGTTAATGGCGACGTCGGACGTCGGCGACGTTGTTTTTTCTCGCGACGGGACGATAAGGGACCGCAGACGGACGGAAGAAGAAAGAGAAACGTGACGCGCGTAGCTCTCTATTTTCGACCCCGGCGATTAGGCTTATTTATGGCCGCTGGAAGGCGCTACGGGCTCCTGTCTTCCTGTTCCGGAAGTCGCAGGATCTTCGAATTTATCTCTAGCATTTCTCTCGATATCTGAGCAATCATCGCTATACTGTAGCCGATCGAATGGGCAAGATCACTTTGCAACTTTGTAAATAATTCCTCACTGGAATTGGCAGTTTATTCCAAACTTTTGGCAAGTGGTGCCATACTTCTTGTACGTTCATTAACATGTCTGTCGAACCGGGAATGCGATACCTGGTTCCGTTAGTCTGTGCACCGTGTGGTTCCGAGTGAGTCACGTAAGAGGATCTGCTCCGAAAATTCTGTAAATATTGATCCTCGCGGAAATTGATTTCTGTTAGGGTCGATCGTATCCACAGCGATTATGTAATTCGCCGTGTATGTTTTCCTTATTGATTCTAGCGGGTGATGTCTCGAGGCCGTGTTCAGGCGTGTACCGACGATACATTGAAAGTCTCGGACAATTTACGTTTAACTGAACATATTATTAACAATTTCGTCGACGTGCGCGCGTACAGTTCTACTGCTTCAATTGCTCGACATCAAAGAAAAAATTTAATTTAATTCATTTTGTTCCGAGAACGAAGCACCAAACAGGATACGATTAACGTATCGATACGTACTAGGTAATTAGTGATTCTCTACGCTCTTCGTAGAAGGTCCCGAAGGTCCCAAGGGAGTCTCCTGGTCAGAGTGGGCGAAAGCGAAGCGTCGAAAAGTTAGTGGATCTTTCGACAAGCCGGGCAGGGAACACGGTGTTCGCGGAGAAACAATCCCCCATAAATTTATCCAGCTTCAATCAAGCGACCCGTGGCGAACGACAAAGATCAAGAGTGCGAGAGAGGATCGAGGAGAAGAGAGAGTTGTTGACGATCGGCGGGACAGGTGGCGGTGGGACGGCGGCGCGACGATAGGCGCCTTTATCGAACGAGATCGAAGATAATCTCGCCATCTTTCCCCCTTTTCTTTTTCCCCCCTTGACTCTCTCTTTCTCTCTCTCTCTCTTTCCCTCTCTTTCTCTCTGTGTTCGACGCACCCCTCTCGCGCGCACGGCCGACCGATCTCCTGTTGCTCTTGGCAGCCGTGCGCATGGTTTACGTGGTAACAGCTGTGCTCGCACGCACTTTGCTCGCGCAAAACATCGCTAATGGACCGACAACCTCAGCAGAGTCAGCCCCGCTTACGCGTAAATATAGTGAACTCCTCTCTTTCTTCTTCGGCTTTTTTTCCGACATTTTTTCCCCTCGCTTTATCTGGACTGTCGCTGTCGCCGGCCTGTATTGTCATCAATGGGACTTGCTTTCTATTGTTCCTGGAACGTCGAACGTGACAGCGTTGGGGTACACTAATTAATTCCTTAATAAATACAAGGGTTAGGTTTGTCAATTTAAATTCAAAGGAAAGAAAATAAACATGGACGATATGAAGGTCATCTCAAGGTTACATTTCCCAAGATTTCGCTAATACATTTTAAACATGAAACTACTCGGTCATTAAAGACACTAAAGAAGTATTTAATTTCGAAGAAGAAATTAGGCTAGTTTCTCATAGCAAAGATCGAGTCATTCTATTTTAGGTAGAGGATGGACTGGCAGAGTCGGATGAGAGATCGCTCGAGCAGATGTTGAGAAATGCCCAAGCAGGACTGTTATGCTGAAGCGTGACAACTATTAAAATGTGTATCTCGTGATTATGAATCATGTATCTAGTTAGTGGGACGTAGGTGGCCGCCGATAGCCACACGGGCGGATTGGTGGTGCGGCCGCGTGTACGCGCGCAAGATCTGTGCCGAAGCTAAACATTCCGCGGAGCATTCACCCTGGCATTGCTGTAAAAATAAACGGATCGCCAACGGTGTATATCCACCTCGTCCCCGAGGTCTCCGTTTCATTTACGATACCAGTGAACCGAGAACCCTGCGTCGCTCCTCTTCCTGTTGCTCCCTTCCAACGAACGCCCCCGCACCTGCTACCCTTGCTAGACAAAAGCAAACATCGATAGGAACGTCGATCGGAGCGTACTCTATTTTCGAAGGACGCTGGACGTGCGAATCCTCAAGGCCTTCGTTTGACCTTCGTTCGCCTTTCATCCCCTCCCCCGCAACCGTAAACGCAAAACTAATCTGTAAGGTTCATAATCTTCAGAACTTTTCTTCGAAACGACGCTCGCGATTAGCTTGCGAATTTTATGACGAGACCAGGTTGGTGCGATGGAAAACAGTACGGAGGGAAAATGGAAGAAGCTCAAGGTCGTCACAATGACAAACCGTATTACGCAATGGCAGCCATCCCTGGAATCGACGGTTTAGTATCCCGTAACGGCGATTGTAACGACGCCCCGTAAAACCGCCTGCAAAACCTCCATTATCTTTTTTTACGGATCCCTGACCTTGATGCTCGATCGCAGGCCGAGTTTAGGATGCTCTGGAACCACCGGCGCTCGTAAAAGTGATTTAAAAGTGCAGCGTAAACGGAGTTGGATAGCGAACCATGTAAATACGCCGGTACTACTTTAGAACTGAACCATTAGAATCGGACAAACTGAGGCTGACCTATTGACCGATGGAAGGACGACTTTTTCACTTCACAAAATTTATTGCAATACTATAAATTCTACAAAGAAACCTCATGAAGAAATTAAATATTCGATCACCTGTTGTAGAACATCCTGCACAATTTTTCTAGTGATATACAAAGTGGAACTCAAGATGCAAAAATAAGTAAAAAAACGAATAACAGAGCGAACGAAAATTCAGTTCGACAGTTCGATTCGCGTTGAATAGGTATCAGCTCACGCGTCTGATCATGGCCAACCAATTCTACTTCGTGTGAACGCCATGACCCGCAAACCAGTTAAACTTTCAAACTCAATTTTCTCCGAAACGAAGCGTCCACCGAAAAAATATTATTCGCCTTTTTTTACTAATTTCTGCACACATGGATTCTACCACCCTTCCTGGCACATCCTGTATTTCTGTTTGATTAAATTTCTAAAAACAGTCGATGCCCAAGCACTCGCCTAGCGAGATCAATCGCAGTCTTTCGTCCCACTGTATCACAGCAAAAGGTCAAAGGTCCACCACCTTTTTTTTTCCTGTCGCAAGTTGGCCAAAGTTCCTGACCTTCCCCGGTGTCTCGCGATCGGGAAGCTTCCACGAAAACGACAGCGCGCCGCCGCGGAAAGAATACGCGAGCCGAGACGTGCCAAGTGAGTCAGTGAGTTGGATGGTTCACGAAATTAGATCGCGCGGATTATACAGCGGCCGGCTGTTCGTTGCTGCATCGCTGTAACCGGCATTGATTCATCGGGCCGACGTTTGCGCGCAGATGTTGCTGGTATACAATGAACCGCTTCCACACAATGTGGATCGCATTCCTAAAACGTTACCCGAACTAGCGCGATTAGAGATCCTATCCTCCACCGTTCGGTATGATAATAGAAACCACCCTAAAAACGCGGTTATCTCGAGAGGAAATCGTGCAACCTCTAGGGGGTAGTTCAACGAACTTGCGAGTCCGAAATATTTTCCACCCCTTAGAATTCTATAACTGAATTTACCAATCCCTATTTTTGAGACGAGTCTAAGTTTGGTATGAGAAAAGTAATGTTTTTCGCCAGAAAATTCTAATACAGTAGAATTTACCAACCCCTATTTTTCGAGATTGGGGAAAACTAATGTCTTCCCCCAAATAGTTCTAGTGTAATGGAATTTGCTAACCCTTACTTTTCCCGTTTCTTGGGATTGCAGAAAAGTAATGTTTTTCCCCAGGAAAGTAAACAGTGCTAAGTCTACGGAGACGGGGATAGAGAGAGAGAGCAACAACCCCATCGAAGTCGTTCCTCGTTAATCTTCCTGTTATTTATGACACCCCGACCACCCTCGTAGCTGCAAGTTTGTGTTTCAGGATGTTCCTGTTGACATGCTCCATTCCTCGCGTTATGAATATCCCTTTCTCCAACGTGCGAGCTACCAGCCGCAAGATGTTCCTTTCTTCGACGAAGAAGGGTATGCTACAGTCCTGGAAACGAACTTCAATGCGTTTTGTTAACCCCTGCTCTACGAGAGCTGCACCATTCCTAATATAAACAGTGTTGTGCATCTGTGACAAAAATGAGTAGCAAGTAACCGCAGAAATGATTGCTCCTTCTTAAACCGAGCAGTAAAATGGCAATTTTTATTCTCCGGGTGAAAATGCACCCGAGATCTGCCGCCGAAGCCTGCAAGAATTTGTTTTCTCGATGTATAAAATCATACTAAAACAGAGCCCACCCACTGACTCGAATAACAATTTGCTCGAAAGCGAGCAGCAGTGGTTGAAGCAACAAAAGTCCCGTTTATTTTCGCTCAGACCTAATATAATTGCTCCCCAAGGAAAAACGAAGTGCCCGGCGTAGTTCGCGCATGTAATTCGCGCTCGTCCATCATCTTTTCGGCTTACATATGGAAGCAACATCCCCGGGGAAGTTTATTCTCGAGGCTGGTCATGAATCTAGCCGGTGGATGATCATAATTCACGCGTCGACGGAATATCAGGTGGCACAACGGGCCGCTTAATAACGCGGATTACGGAGCCGGAACAAAGGCTGGTACCAGATGAAAAACGATGATCGGACAAGATATGACGACGCCTGGCGTGGAGTTGGCGTCGGGTCTAGGAAGCGAGAGCAGCCTCTTGCGCACCGTTGTAGCCCTTAATGAGCCCAACATGGGGCCAGACCCAACCTCTTTCGCTCTGTTTCTTCCGTCAACCGCTTCTGTCTCTCGTTGTCCTCTTCTTTCTCCTCTTCCGCTTCTCTCTCGTTCGCCCAACCTCCCCCGCTTCCCTACACCCTCGACTCCATTGCTGGCCGCTGCGTGACCTGGATGGTACCCAAACGAAATACCATCCTCGTCGCTGCCTTTTTCTCGACCGCCATTTTGGAGAACCCGTCGCGTTGCTCCAGTTTGCCAGGCCACTCGGATAAACAGCTTTGTGCCTGTCACGCGGGATTAATGAACGACCACCACTGTTCCTCAAATTTGTCGGATTCCCCGCTATGCGTCCGCGATCACCGAAAATTATACCGTTTGGATCATCTTTTTTTCTTGGGTCAGCACAGATTCGTTCGCTGAAAACCTCCGTGGAGGGTTATGGCTTCGAGTTTGTATCGAGTTTGTTTTTTAACATTAGATTTACGAGGCCCGTTGGAATGAAACTAAACACTTTATCGAGTACATCACAATAAAAAGGAATTTCTGAACGTGGTAAAGATTGAAGCTGTTTGAAGCAGTTTGAAGCTGTTTGAAGCTGTTTGAACTCCAAAACCATTTCTGCTGACCCACAATACTTGTACATGATTTACTTCCTTGTATGCACATAAAGTTTATTACTATCATTCGTGCTTACCCGTATGTTTGAACCATCTCTTAAGTACAGCAATGTAGAAATTACTTCAAATAGTGGTATAACAATTCTCAATTGCGACTTATAGTCTCCATTCGATTGCAAAGCGTTAAAAGAATGGATTGTCTTACGAGCAAACACAGTAACTTCCCAGTAACTTGTTGACTCTGGCAGCCGATTCGTCGTCGATGTTGCTCACTTCTCATCGAAGCGATCCGTTCCAGGTGCAAGCATGCGGCCTCCGGTTGTCGAACGATCGATAATATGCACCGCTGAGCAAGAAATGATTCAATGCCAATGTTACGAACGAAATTAACTCACGAGGGATCGCACCCTGCCGGCGTCGAATCTTGCCAAAATCACCTAAGTTTCCATTATCCGCTTCCTGTCGCACCTTTGTGCGCTACTGTCGAATTGGCTGTCTTCCGCGATCGTCTACTGGCCAATTCCCTCGGCAAATAGGTGTTTATTTATTTTTAAATGACGGATGTCGATGATGCGCGCGGACACTTCTAACCGCATTTGCAGGCCGTTTGTCAGAGATGGCGGTGCGATCTAACGGCCCGGATATTTGGGCCTCCGTGCGAGAGTTGTCTGCAAAAATACCACCTGCTGATGCAGTATTTTATTTATCCTAATTTCGGGAAATGTTCGGTCAAACTCGCCGGTCAACTATCTTGGACATTTCCATTTTATTTTTCATTTTCCACTCATATTTTTCATTCAAGGATGTACAATTTTGCCACAGCCAATGTGAGCATATACGAAAGAATTGTTCATTGGATTAAAAAGATGATAAAATATTTCTTTTAAAATTGGTTGGAGTGACAGACTGCGAATTTTATGCATTTGCGACGAAGGTGAACACTATTAATGCAAAATATGATATTATAGCGGCCATGACTGCACCTCCGCCTGCAGTATTCTGAAAATACCCCACCGGAAACGATATCCGAATATGCCATTTTCTCCATACCGAAATTCTCAAAGGAGCAGGTTCTCGCCGACCTCCAGTTTGTTATAAACCGGCTTAGGCTGCGTTACGAAGATTTACACTCGACTGACGACTCCGAGACGTCGAGGCTCGCAGAGAAAATTGCGCGAAGGCTGACGAGGAGACTCCGAAAACTCGGGCCGGAGAGAGGATCAAGTTGTAAAGTGACGAGCTCGATGCGGACGATAAAGATATCCGACACGGCGCGTTAATTTGTCTGCCGGCCCTACTGAACTATGCGGTTGTTAGAACAACAGTTTAACGTCGTTCCTTGCATCGTTCGGTCGCTGGTGTCGCCTGGGAACAAGCGAGTTTATCGAGTCGTAACGTTTGCGCGCGGCCGTCCCGAGAAAATTGGAAGCTGCACGCGCGCGGATATTATTGCCGCGATGACAGCCGTTCCCGCGGTTCGTGCCGGGCCCCGGCATATTCGCTTTAATGACTCCATAACTCGTGCACGTATCAAATAGCGGGCACCTCCGCCCGGGAATCCGGCCGAAATTATTGCGCGTTCCCCTCGTAATTATTGCCACTTCGCCGCGACGATACAAAGTAATAACCGTCGTTTTATTACGCGCCTGAACAAAAGTGGGAACTGCGGTGCAATCACGCGAAATGTATCCGGAGACCGGGCGCATGCCATCCTCGATAACGGTCGCCGACGAGAACGCCGCCATTTTCAAACATCCTCGCAATTTAAACGTCTCTCCGTGAGTCGAGGCTGGGTTTGCGAATTTTTTATAGCGGATCCAGTAAATCTCTGGTGTTCAGACTTCGTGGGTGTGTTTGTCAGTCCTTTGAAAATGCACTGGAATTTTTGTACGCATTTATCGCCATTCCTTGCGAAGTTATAGGCGATTTTACAATAGCTCGACAGAAATTTTGCTCTATCTTGGGTGGACACTCGTGACGTCGAGTTTGAGAATTTTTTTTAACAAAAATAATAGACGCAGCGATTTAAAAATTTACAGGTTTGTTTATCAATTTTTGGAGATCATGCGTGAATTTTTTTAGAACCGGACAATGATTCTTTCCAAAGTTATAGCAATTCTGAGAGCACGCTATACCAATGTCGAACTTCTATTTGCATAGAAATTCACAGTCTCGGTGTCGGAATATTAAATGCTCTGTTACGATTTTAATAATGAATTTCGTCGATCAGTGATCAAATTTGCATCGCGAGTTCGATTGGCCGGAACGTTCGCCGAAAGTTGAACGCGCGGAGCCGGCTACGGACATGGAACAAATTGGAATTGGCTATTTTTGCACATCCACATCAGAAGCGCAGATTGTCGCGTCACGAGCCGCCTCGTTTCAATTCTGATATTTACGCTGCCCCTGCTAACTGGTTCGCCGGATTTATCCGCAACCTTGGGAATAACGGGCATGATTTGTCCCGGTCGTAATACATACTTGATTCCGTTCGGTGTTTCTCGCGTGTGTCTCAGGAGGGCTTGAGAGTTGGCCTCTCGACAACATTGTTGCTGCAAATTGCCCGATTTCGAAACTCCGCGACAGGTTGTTAACTGCAGTATATCTTGTTACCTCCGTTCGCCGTTTTTACTTTATGCACTCCTTTCCGCCTATTTCCCAGAAACCGCTGCTTAGCTTGCAAAATTTCACGATAACACGAAACAAATGGCAAAGTGTTGCAAAAAAGTTGGGGCATAGTTTAACGAATTTGCACTGCGTTGAACCTTGTTTGTTTATGTTCGAGCCTTCTGCGGGCGACAAGACGAAAACATGAAACTATTTTGGAGTGTATCCAAGAACAATTTCCACAAAATCTCGTAAATAAATGTACCGACGTTCTTAATCACTGTCGATCATATATTTGTCATTATTTTACGGTCTCGTGAAGAAGAATGTTAACAAAAATTCATAAATAAATGTCACGATGTGCCCAATCAGTTGTTTCGTTCAAGAAATGCACGAGAAATTGCAGTGAAAAGCGACCGAAGAAACTTTCCCACGAAATCGCGATTTGTGCCAATCGGCTCGGGAATGTCAGCCGATGGACAAGGTTGTCGGATGTCGCAATCGGACGTTCCTGGTCCGGAGCCTATCGGGCCAACCAACAAGCGTCGGCTCCGGTCGAAATCCCATGAGAAACGGCAGATTGTTTCGGTGCTCGCAACTCGGTCGCGGTAGCTTGACGAATGCCCGGCCGCTTATTCAATTTCACGCGCAGACGGCACATTATTAATCGGTCGGAAAATGCAAACTGTGCACCAACCGCGCGCGATTCTGCGTCGTCGCCGCGCGGATTTCTGCGAGGAGCCAGGGGGGCGCTTTAGAACGCGGAGGAGCTTCGCGTTTCGCTACTAAAATTACGGACGGCGACAGCTGAATGTGCCGAATTTGTCAAAAGGCCCGGCTAAGACGCCGTTTAATCGCTATTGCGCTGCCTGTGTCAACTAACGACAGTGGCGCCCTTATTATTAGCCGTTGTCAGCGACAGGCCCGACTTTCAGAATTTTTTTTGGGGAAATTGGTCGACGTATCTTTTTAAAATTTTGTGGTCCTTTTTGGACACCCTTGAACAGCATTCGTGAATTTTTATACGCTGACATCTCCAGAATTGTGATAGTTATTTAGGACTGAAGCGGACCCGTTTAGTAAATTTTGTGTTAAAATCTTTTAGTTCAATTTGATTTGAAATTTTCCAGTCTTTCTGTTGCTTATATGCACAGGCACCAAGAAACCTGTTGCCGCTAATAAAATAGCAAGAGTTTTCTCAACTGTACAACCTTTCAGTGCATTCGAATTTGAATGGCACATAACATCCTAATATTGCGACCCATTTATGAATAATAAATGATGCATTTTAGTAAACGCGAAAGCGAGGTGGAAGGTGATAACGTTCGAGTTTCTGGAAAACTGTGGGCCGAGCGAAGTAGCCCGCGGGATATAACCGTGCCCGCAGAATAGAGCGAAAAACGTGTAAGGCCTCGCGAATATCGGTAGCGGAGTTGGCAGGCCGGATAAACAGCAAGCGCATTTACGGTTCCTTCGGACGTCACGTAGTTTCGAGTAATCGCGGCGGGACCGTTCGACATTTCACCCACGCGGCGCCGTTTATCGAACGTGCCAGAATGGATTTTCGCGCGAAAACGGCACGCGCGCGATCTCGCCCGGTCTACGCTCGCGATAAGACATTGTCGAGCTGAAAACCCGCCGGAGATATTTCCGACGCGGTTCCCTCGCCTACGATCGCGCGTCACCGGCGTCCGTGTAGGCTGAAAGTTTCGCGGGCTTCCGCCTAACGATGCGCCTCAAGTTCAAGAACGAGACGTTGTCAATCTCGCCCACTGACAATGTTCCTAGAAACCATACTCTGACATTTAGCAGCCGGACATTATTCGAATGTTTGTTGGAATCCTCCCTCGAATAGAAACATTCGTTTTGCGTTCGTCGTTTACCGATGAATCTGGTTTGCAGTTGTTTGTGCGAGTCTTCTGGCCAAACTAATTTTGATAAATATGTGCTATGTTGTCTAAACAGACTCATCCATAAAATAGTTTTGAGACTCGAACACAAATTTTACTTCGACACTTGCACGATTATTCTTACAATTAGACTGCGGATTGTATTTATTTGCCACAAAAATGAGTAGATGAAAGAATTTAAAAAAATTGTTGCATTGTGTCCAACCCGCTAAAATGATTATTGACTGGAGTTTAAAGGACACAATTTTAAAAACTTCTTAAATATTAAACGTTCTAGAACGCTTTGAGAATTTATTTAAAAATGCGTAACTATTGAATGCTCTTTCCGGAGCGCTCTGAGATTTGAATAAAAAATTCTCAGCCGTTAAATGTTCTTTTTGGAGCACTTTAAGCCGAAGGTTGAAGGGTGGAAGTCGCTCGGGCGCTTATTACGAGCTTCCCAGCGAGCGTCGTCGTCGGAAAGGGTTAACGCAGGGAAAAAGGGACAGAAAGGTATCGCTCGACTGCTTCACATAGCGTTTGCCAGCGTCTGGCCATGCCGGGAATGGCAGAGGGGCGTCGTTCTGCCTTTATACCGTCTAATACTTCGGACGGAAATATCCGTAATGCAAGGACAGAGGCTGGTCTAGCCCGAGAGAGCCCTCGAGCGCGAAAATCTCGGGCTCGCGGCCCGACGCAAGACCGACCATCAGCTTCTCGACTCCAACAAGGTCGGCCATAGAGAAGAAATCGCGACGACTTTCTTTGGGATCATCCAGCTAAAACCTCGGGATTAAACGTCAGGCATTTTCTGTATCGTGCGCAACGGAGAAGCGGACGTTCTTTCGGCGATAAATCTCGGTGGCATAATAACGGCCGCGTTTATTTCGTCTGCGTTGCTCCAGAACGAGACGAATGGCACGGTTTTATTGGAAAACGGTTTTAGCCGCTGGAATTCATTGTTAGCCTTGCACTCTCGAAACGCGGCCCTCTGTTGTTGGCTTTGATCCTCGAAAAATAGAAATGGATGGTGTAAGAGATAGGGAGCTCGAGGGAAACAGTGGTGCCGATTGCGAAACTGGATAAACAGATTTATTCTTCTCCGACCAATGGTATGCAAGAGTTTCGAACATCCACAAATTCCTGAAATTTTAACGCGAATACAAAAATATTTTGTATTTTTATTTGGTCTCTCTTTCACTGCACGCGAGGAGACAAAAATTAAGTTCTTCAATGGATACATATTTTTGAAAAATTCTTAAACATCGAAGTTGATCGATAAGGGTCCTCTGTCAAATGCTATCAAGGCCAGTGTGACTTACCACGCGAATTCTGCAAGCCTCCGACAGGAACGACACTTCGATAGCGAGCAATTCGCACGACTATGCGCCGATCGTTTCGCCGTTTTCGCGGAAGGTGCGAACCACGTCGAACCAGGTCGCTCGCTCCTAAACCTGTTCCAGCTCGCAGTTAAGACGTTAAAGGTCCGTTTCTTGCCGCGAAGATATTCGATCGCTAGAAACGTGCCTGAACCTATAATATCGGTCTATATTTACGTGCTCGCGCGCCTCGACGCCGACCAGCGGACTTTTATTTTTAATGAGTACACGCGCCGACTTTGATCGCTCCCGATTTCTTGCAAACCACCGCAAACCCTTTTTCCTTACCCTCGATTGCCTACGAAATCAAAATATTTTTGTACCCTTCGTATTAAAATAGTCGTATACAAAAGTATGGGACTGCCCATTTAGCTTGAATTACTTATTATTAAACTCGGGAAGTTCATTTGCAATTTTTCTAGACGTATTTTGAGAACGTGGAGTCAAATGAAATTGCATATTCTGTGGTAGTAACCTTTGCAGATCTGTAGTAACGAAAAATGCTAAATTTTGTCGAATATTATATTCTAGCATTTCTTGAAAATTTTCGGATGCCATAAATGTATAAAGATCCGCTACTTATTACCATTATTTGTGAGAAATTATATAGATTTGTCGTCTAATTCGAGAAAAATTGTCTTTCTTGTTCCATTAGGCTTACTGGCTGTATGTTTCTGTTTGATTTGTGCAATTTCTTCGAGCACGACTGTATCATAAAAGAGATTGTGAAAATAGTTGTAGAATTTATTTCTTTTCTTAATTTTGACATGATGTACGATGCATCGTGTTGTAATTGAATGTTGCAAGAACCACGAATTCTTGTTGCACGTTTGCGCAAACCGATCACACCGGCGATGGAACAAAGTATTCGAGCAACGAAGTTGAAGATTGCCTCAAGCGACGCATTTGACTAATTCTTTCTCCTTTTTCTTGCCACGACTACGTTCCACCGGTCTTGCGTCTCGCGGCAGGTGCAGCGTGAACCGATTGGCACGAACCAAACGAATTTACATTACCGAAACGAAGTTTGCGATGTTTCGACGTTACGCGCTCGTAACAGGTCAACGAGTCCGAGGAAGATGCTTCGCTTCGTTTACGCAACCGTTCGGAATGGACTTCGCGAACGTTTATATCTTCCCCAGAAAATCTGCTTGAAGCCGGTCCAGGGACGATCAATTTTGATCGTGCTAGCATGGAAGTCGCGCTTCAGGGCCAAGCTGAAACACATCTTCATTCAAAATTAACCCGAAAAGAATGATCCTCGTTCTGTAATCTTTCACCACCTTATCCAAATTTTGGGAACAAATATTTTGGGGAAATATCGATTTTCGAGGAGGTGGTATGGATTCATTACAATTCATAAAATTCTCTTGTTCTGAAACTGCATTTAAAAATAATATTTTCTAAATTTTGCACGCTGGATCGATTTTAGAAACGCATACTCGACTTTAAGGTCTCGTAACTTCCACAATTTTCAAGATCTCCTAGAAAAATCACAGAAAATGGACAGAATTAAATTTTTACATAAAAATGATCGGTTTCAGATTTCTTATTCCGTAATTAATTATTGCGGGAAAGAGTTAGACATAATTCTTCATTGAAGCGTGTATTAAAATGTCGAGTAGTAGAAGTCCTCTAGCGCACAAAAAGATCGCGAAACAGGGGATCTCCTCGATCCCCGTCAACAATTAGAGGAAGATCGATCCCTCGATATCGGGGCGCATCTGTTGGCCCCCGGTTCCCGAAGAATTCAGTCCGCTTTCGATCGACGGGGACACGTTGCCTAAAATTAACGATCCCATTCGTCGATACACACCTGACGTTCGGCAATTGCGTTTTTTTTTTTCGAGGCCCGCCACGATCGACCGGTGGAACAGCGATAAAGCGCATTGTCGAACGTTGCCAATCGAGAAAGCTGTCGAACCCGAGGGGAAGAAGGTTGGCCCCAGGGCCGCGGGATTCGTCGTAATCGTTTCTTTCGGCGTTTCTTTCGACCGAGCACAATTTTCTCTGGGAACGTAATCGCCTCGCCGGAGTTTTAACGAATCGGCGGCCGTGGAGCCGTTTGTCGCAATTATCACCGGACGTCGTTTCGTCTGCTCGCGACCGACATCAACGCGTTCGAACGAATTTAATATTTACCCTTCATCGTGTCGACGGCGTTCTTTTCGCTCGTCTCGTCACTCGCTGTCCGGCTCGCTGTGCGTTAAGTCCGATTCATATCGCGATTATTTCTTGCGATCGATACGCATCTACAATTGCAGATGCGACGGAAAAAGGACGGCCGCTGTATGCTTAAAATATCACGTGAAAGTTGGGTTTTTGTTTCACGGTGATCGACTCTTTTCTCTCTGAACAGACAGAACCGCTGTACTAGTTTATCTCAAGATTTTATTTTTTACTAATCATTCTTAGAATATGAAACTGAGATGTTTCAAGGTTCAGACGTTTGCAAAAATCAGAAGAGTGGCTACCTGGAAACTAACATTCTTTTTCAACAGTATTTAAAAAAAAATTAAATTAAACAAAATGTTTTTGATACTTTCCAAAGCCAACCCTCAACGACAGATTCAACATTGTGAACGGGGCCTTACTCTCAGCCCTTTCCCGTTTCAGTAAAAAGTCGGGAAAAGGTGCAAAAACAGCACAGCATCGTGGCGTATGCAAATGCGACTATAGCGCGGCATAATCACGGGCCCCCGGTGGCCATACTTTTTGGCGGAGAGTGTAAACGACTTGGCCGGCTATTTAAACTCGCTCGAGATCGCCGCGCGAAGTTAAGCGCCGGCCAGTTAAGACATTATCTCCGGACATTGTAAAAACGTCGCTCGGTTGCGAAACTACCGTGCGAAACTCCTTTGTCGAGCCACCACGTCTCGCCCCACGTACCGATCTTTTCTTATCGCGTCCTCGGCGAATTCAATTTCACGCTCGTTATTATGAATCCGCTGTCGAGTCCGACGGTCGCCCTTACAACTATATCTTCCTCTGCTTCGAGCATAATAGCGCCGTTATGCGCTCCGGACAGGATAGGCTTTTGTCGTTTATTGGCTTCTATTAATATGTCCCATGGACTATTCAATATCTTCTTGGAACGATGACTTCGACCTGGAAGATGAAATCGATTTTCGGAGCTGCAACATGATCCTTTCATCGAGTTCGACGATCCTTGTAGAAAACGATTGGAAACATTTTCAGGTGACGTTTACTTTGTTCGTCTCCTTGTTTTAACATTGTTTCATAACTCCTTCGCCCCAGTTTTAACAAAAAATTTTCAATTTCACACGAAATTCGGCGAAATAAACGCTTTCTGTAAATTTTCGATGATATCTGCAAGCACACGGGTGTCCAGATATGTTTAGGCGATCGTGCGTACAGCAATTCTTAAAATAGACACTTAGAGTAGCATCTGATGGAATATTCGCAAGCTGGAAAATTTTTCTCCGGATCGATCTCCGCGTGCAGCGTTATTCCCGTAATCTTAACATTGACTTTGAAGCGGCGCTATCTCGAATATAGCATCGGTAACAAAGCACACTGTTTCTCGGCAGCTTCGGCATTGTCTCTTGTTCGCCATCGTCGAACAGTATATTCTCGATCGTGTGAAAAACACCTTGACATCCGGGAAGAGTTATGTCGAGAGCGAGGGGAGGAAAAGGAAGAACGAAAATGGCGCGAGACGGGGCAAGCTTTTTGAAATAGACCGAATGAATCGAATAAAAGCTTGCTATATATATTCGTCGTGTCAGCTCGCGTAAATTCCGAGGTTTATTGTAGACGCGTGTCCAGGCGTGTTCTTTGCAGGGGAATGTGCGAATCTTTCTGCACAAAATCATCCGACTTAAGAACGATTTCAATTAAGTGCCTACTCGTTTTTGTACGACGAACACAAATGGGCAGACCTTTCCTGTCTTTCGTGTTCGGTTTACCAAGAAATCACGAAAAAACCAAGAATATCGAGAAAAAAATCAAGTTACGTTATTGTTATCGACGTTTGTAATTAGACTGCGGATTTTATGCATTTATGGGCAAAAGTGGGCGAGTGTAATTTCACACAAGAGTTCAAGAGTATTAATATATTTTTCATAACTCAACCATTGAAAAGAGAAATTATCCTACTTGGTTCCTACTTGCAATAAATGCGAAGGATTTTTATTTGGCACGAAGAACCACGGTCTACTCGCAATAAATTCGTTTATCAAAACGATCATCTTCCTTTGCTCAAACAACCTCGGATACTTGAACAATCCTCGCAATCGGAGCACCACCATTCACCCTAAATCCCATGGAAACACCATCTACGCAATTCTTTTCGCGCCGTCTACGCCACCATAAACCCGCGAACGTATGAACAGCGGACGTCTCCGAGAAAAATAGTGGCGACCGGTGCGTCTGTGTTGGTCTCGCGAGTCCGTCGCATAAAAAATCGTCTTGCGGTTACGTCACGCGGAACAAGGACCGGCGTGGCCGTAAATTCGCGGCGAAATAAAAGAGCGAAAAACTTTCCGCGTTATTTCCGAGCGTGGGCGGTCTGTGGAGCGGCGTACGTGCGTGTGGATCTGCGTCGATTCGCTAAAGAGAGAGAGAGAGAGAGAGAGAGAGAGAGAGAGAAGGAGAAAGAGAGAGAGAGGGCCATTGTGGGCAGAGGGAAAATTTCGCTAAATATAAGCGAGCGACGAACCGAGAAGCCCGACGGCGTAACGCGAAACGGATATTAAAACTAGAATGATGTATCGCCCGCGAGGGTCGAAGTGCCAGTCGACCTCACCCGCCCTCTTGTCGGCTGGCAGCAATCCACGTTTTCTCGAGTGACTCACGATAAGCGGGTCGCAACCATTCGGCTTAGTCTGTCCCGGTGTCTGTCGATGCTTGTTACACCGCGCCTAACCGCGACGAGGGATCCGCGAGCGGCCTGATAATCGAACGAAGAAGTTCGACTTCGCCGCGGCTTCCTGGCTGCACGCTGCCAAACGAGATACTTCTGGCCGGGTGAGTACGCTTAGGCGCTCTCGACGGAAGACTCTGCTCGCTTGCCAGCTGAGAAAAATGTATCTCTGGACCCAGGGTGAAAGGCAACAGGTGGCGCAGCTGTTAATCCTTCAGCTTCCGTCTTTTCCTATCGCTCCGCGCGTGGATCGGTAATTTCTTTTTTCCATTAGTTACACCCTTCCACAATTTTCATTCGGTTCGCGAGTGAAACTACGATTTTAACTTCTTGAAAAATTCTCGACGATTAGAATGTAATTTCCAAGAAATTTTCGAGAAACTTGCGTCGCGTAAAAGCGTTCAGAGAGATGATTTTAAACTGCTTCGGGGACGAGCTTAACAAGCCCGCGAAGCAACACACGCAGATTTTCTTCGCTCGCAATAAAGTCCTCTTATCTCTCGCGCTCCTCATTTATATTTCGAAACAAACCGCGCTCGCGAAAAAGCCTCGCATAATCACGTGCCGGCAGTCGTTAATCCCTCCGCCATTCTGCAGCGTTTTCGGCGCAACGATTCTAATTGGTAGCGGCGATCCCTCGCATCGTTCCGTACGATAAAGATGTCGGTGGGCGGGTTCGTTAGGCGACTTTTTCGAGAGCCTAAAAATCCGGAACGCGCGCGCGTCACCATCGGCAGAAGCTTTTCCCGTGGGTCTCGGGAACGGTGCCCGTAATATCGGCGAATAAAGAAATCGTCGAATCGGAACAGTTCCGTTTCTCTCGCGGCACCTGGCTGCCATAACTCCTCGGCCCCGGGACCTCGTCCGGCCCGTCGCTCCCTATTAATCAAGACTTTTTTTCCGCTCGGTAATTTCGCATAATCACCGACAGACGGCCCACGGTAAAGCACAACTAACGAGAAACGAGTCTTGCTAGGCCGAACGAGAGAAATGCCGCTCGGAGAATTATTGCCTCGCTCTCTGTCTCTCTCTCTCTCTCTCCCTCTCTCTCTCTCTCCCCTTCTCTCGGGCAACAGAAACAGCCCTCCGCGAACGATGAAAAAAAGTAAATGGCTCCGCGTGGGCGTGAAATTCTCGTGTCACTGTGTTTCTGTACTGCCGCTCTATCGCGGTCGTTCCCGTAGAAAAATCGAGGAACATTTCGAAAAAAAAAAAAAAGGGAACCGCGAGAGACCCGCCGAGGTTAACAGATGATGAAGCATCGGGCAGATTAAAAAATGCTCCGGTCCCGTTCAGTCACTTTTTGAAAAACACTGAGACTCTGAAAGGGGCAACCTAACGAAAACATACGCCAACACATTTTTCACCCGTCTATTTTATGAATGATTAAAACGAACCGGGGCAAAGGGGGTGGTAAAAATGGGTCTTCATGAAACGTTCGAAAAGCACTAAAAACATTTTCCTTCGAACATTTTGTACGATGCTTAAATCAAATAATAGAACCTGTGAGAAACATTTTTGTTACGTTCTCTGCAGTGAAGAGTTTAGAAAGGGTGAAATAATGGAGTAATTGCTTTTGGAAAATGGCCTCGGTGGAAGCGCCCGCGCATAAATTCGAGGGCAAGGGACTCGTTAAGAAGTTACGCGTTCATGTTCCTTGTTGGTTCGCGGTGCACGTGGTAAGGAAATCTTTGTGTCAGCGGGTCGACGCGCTTGGCCGAGCGATATAAAAATATATATATAAAGTGCAGATGTAAAGATCGCGGGTGGAAGACGCTGGTGCTGGTGGCTGCACGCATGCACCAGCAGCCCCTGCTGCACCGGCTGCAAGCTGAAATGTTTGCACGAGTCTCCTCTCTCCTCTCCTCTTCGTTTTCTTCTTCTTCTTCTCTCTTTGCTTTCCTTTTCACCCCTGATTTTCCTTTTTCATCGGAACAGTGATCCTCGTACGCGAATTCCACGGAGCAGACGCACCCGCGCGATGATGAGATCACGTTTCAGGATCAACGTGTATCAGGAACGCATATTTCCATCGTAGAGCTCGTCTCTTAGGATTGAAATAACGAGATTGGGAGCCTGTATTAATTTATGCTGCTCGAAAGTGCCGCCTCTGGGAGCCTCGAAGGAAATTGTTGGGGGAATCAGTTAGTTGGGAATTATATTGTAGTTATTTGAAAATTGTGTTCTCGGCAGGAAATCATTAGGAAATTGTTTCCAGTAGAAAAGGATTTGTAATAGAATTTCTTCTAAACAAAAAATTACGAATAAAAAGATCATAAATACACACTGTAACGCCATCGTTTCCGCCCTAACACTGTTTCAATAAAAAGATCTAAAATGGAGTGTACAAGTAGAAGATTATTGAAGCGGGAATCGAAGATGGGGAAAATATCGAGAGCTTTGAGTATTTCTGAGGAACCTATGGGGGTTGGAACGGCTCGAAGAAGCTTTCGTCGCGGACAAAGGGATTGATCTTGGCGAGGATAAAAAAGGAACCGGGCAATCAACGAATCAGCAGGCGGGTCTGTCGCTGCTGCTCGCAAGGCTCTCCTCTCGCACTTTCCTTAATTCAATATTTGTTCTTCGGGGCCGAGGCAGCGGGGAAGAGAGGTCGTGAAACCCGCTGCGTCCACGGGGGCTTCTGTTATGGAGGATTCGCCGGGTCGACGACAGCTTTATGAAATCAGCGCGAGGTCTCTCGCGCTAAGAGCTTTCTCTCGGCTCTCGGGTCGAGGAAAGTCTGCTGCTCCGATGGGAAAAAATAGAGGCCCGGCGAACTTTCGTCGCGTTCGCAGCAGTCGAATCTTGGAGCCGCGCCAGAATATTGGATAAATATCAGAATCACAGCTCGATCCACCAGATTAACCCCTAAAGACGCTTCCACGAGACCCGATTAATATAAACTCCGCTATTCAAACACATGAACACCGTATGAAACCTAAATACTTTTACTTAGATTCAAGATTTTCTAGAATACAGGGCGTTCTCAAAACATGAACACACAATTTCAATCTTGGTCCAGTCATCATTTCCAATTAATTACACCCTGAAAAGAATTTTTTGGGACACCCTGTATTGGTAAGTTTGAACGCCTTAATACCGTTAAAATGTTTTATTCGAAATATTAAATTTCCTAAAAGGAATTCACGAAGTCCACGAATATTATGCCGCGTACTACGACTGTGAATAGAAAAGTGTACAAAATTAATTAGACTTTGAGTGAACTGTGAGTTTGTGAAGGCCGACTTGCAGGTTGAATTAGAGACTATAGTGAGTGTCACAGAATTTTTTCGGTGCTTCTCAAAGCCTAGAGCAGTGAGAGACGAATCCAGAGAATGGAAGATCATGTTGGTGGAAAACCAAATTGCTGGTGAATTGCAGAGTGCGGATTCGTCTCATTCGATGATGTCCGTCAACTTGTGACGATGAGGGAAAAGAAGCAGGGCTGGTCAAAGGTATCGAGAGGAACGAAAGAAGGAGGATGAAAGCTATGGGCAAACGTACAAGACGGTTGGTAAGCATGTGCTTGGTCTTCGAGACTCCCCTTTCTCTCCTCCTTTCTCGATCCGCCTCTGGCAAGCCCGTTAGTCTAACTTGGGAGTTCTATTTGCGTCTTGACTTCTTACGTCTTGCCGCCCCTCGCGTCCGGCTCGTTTCCCTCTTCAGCATCCCCCCGAGGCTGAGGAAGAGTCTACCTAGCGACGGCCGGCCGGTCAGCAACGCGGTCAGACCTAATCTGAATTACCGATGCCCGGCTCTCTCCACAACCAGTAGCACGGATCGGAAAATTCACTGACGTTTTCCTACAATTTTCCTGCCAAACGGACCCACCGGAACGCGATTTTCACCGAAAAGAAAAATAGTTTTCGATCTCCCTTGTAATTGCTTTGCATATTTCCATTACTTTGGCCGAGATATTTGGCTCGAACTTTTTTACTCTTCCGCCCTCCAATCGTTTTCCCGCGATTCTTTGCACTGTTTGCGAAAGCTTGGAAGGGGAAAAAATTTAGTGGCAAACTTTGTTTCTGTATTTAGTTCCACAATTCTTCGATTCCATCGCGCCACAGCACCCGCAGCGATATAAACTGTATTTCACTTGACTGCGTCAAGATTATTTTGTCCGTTTATTCGAGTACACAGCTTTTTTTAGTGTACACAGTTTCTCGTATCTCACACGTTCGTAGACGTGATAAGTGCACAAAGCTCCACGTTATAGTAACGTGTTTTTCATAGTGACTCCAGTAGCTCCACAAGTATCCTACCAGTTTCGCGTTTATTCTACAGAATGTAATTTAATATACGCACATCGGACGCCGGAAGCAGTGCCTGCAAGCCCGAAAAAATCCGATCGTGCGTCGTTGCCATGTAGACGCCAGTAGCTTCAGTCCGAACCTAATCAACGACGCACAACTGTCCCGAGCGTCTCCGACCCCCGAATAACCGCTTTGTCCCGTTCGATGCGCGTTTCTCGCATCGCCTAATCCAGGGGCTAGAACAATAGAGGCCGTCACTCCGGTGGAGATAAACGACGTTCTATTGCCCGTCAGAGTCCGGTGCAAGACGTCTCCTCCAGAGAACAAGGCTATCTATCTAATCGTCCGCGGCGATAGAATTACGTCATGGACGATAACAGAAGCGATAATAATTCGCGTCAGGTGTATCCCCCCGTCCCGGATGGTTGTTATTGTCCCGTTAAATGAAATGACCAGTCGAGCGAGTATCGTCGATAACGCAAATTTCCGCGTTGGCGATCCTGAATGAAATAGGGCGGCAGGTGCGTGCCAGGTTCGCCGTGCGAAAATGCCGCGGCATAATAATCTATCGATAAACAACCTCGGCCGATTAAGATGCAACCGCGAGCTCGCGACGACAGAGGGGGAAAAAAGGCCGCCGCCGTTCTAAGGAGTACGTACGCGCGATTTTATCGGGAAGCCACTTATCGGGAATGTTTCTTGCCGTCTAATAGTGGCGATTATCAGTAGCGCTGCGTGCCAGCACCGATAATTGCAAGAAGAGCTCCGCCGTGCCGCGGCGGTAATGATCTCCTTAACGACGGCCACGCTCGAGGATTTGACGTTCAATTACGCCAACTGGTTCCAAGGATCGTAGCTCACTCGAGCTACGAATTATTCGATATCGCCGGACCCAGGTATGATCAATAAGATCCTGCACAGCTTGCGATGATAGCGCACAGACACCGGAACACTCGTCGCTCGTTCGTTTAACCTATCTCGCAGAGAGTCGTTCGGTCTACTATCGAGCTTTACCTATTTTTATTCAGTTTTTGGTTTTCGAACGCTTCTTGCTTCTTGGGAGAAATATATTGATGTGGTGCAACGAAATAAATGTGCATTAAAAGACTTGTAAGAAGTATATGTTGTAGCTAGATCGTATATTTTATGCGCACCGCTTTATTTGCATCAAATATTTTAAAGAAATTTGCGACAGTACCGAAGGTTCATAAGGCTCTCGATGATCATACATTATTAAAAAAAATCTTTTTTACACTTATATGAGTACGCGGATAATACGTAGCAATCATACGCGCAATCATCACGGAAACATACCGGAACAATTTCAAGTATGCGCGTTTCTGCAATTGCCCGGAGAAAGATTGTCGATAGGTCCCTAAAAAGCGCAGTTTCGAACAAGAAAACACGCTCGTGAAACCATTGTATAATAATCCGATCATTTTTCACGAATTGTCGCCGCCAACGTGCCATTCCGAAAATATTTCCGTGCTGTCGAACGTTCGTAATAGCATATGTAAAAATGCGAAGTATGTGGACCCGCGTCTTCGCGAAGAAAATCTCCGATATCGGTGTAAAAAAATGCGGTTTTAGGTAAGAAGACCATTTAAGAGACCGTCGGGGACCGGCTGTTCCCATTTGTCAGTGGAACACGCACCTACGCAGCGTTGTACGTGTCTGCCTGCCGGCACGGTTGCGCGTTACGCAATGGCCGGTTCGCCGTTGCGGATTAAAAAAGAAAAAAATCCGCTGCCTTTCGAGACGTACGCGGTCGGCATGCGTGAAACAGCGCGCGCGCGCTCGCGCGATTATTTACGCGGGATGATAACGAGCCTCGGTTAACGAGGTTTCCGTATCGCGCGATCGAACGGGAAATTTCGTTGTAATTTACGCAACTGGGTCTTCTCTCGCGCGCATTATGCAAAGGATCTCTCTCTCTCTTGCTCTCTTTTCTCTTTTTCGACGCGAGCGAAATTTTTTCTGCGCTCGCGAGACCTCGAAATACGCCGGCCTTCGAGGTTGCTCGCGAATAAATTTCGTACGTTATTACACAGATATCAGACGCGGGAGGACATTGTGAAATTCCGGGTTCTCCGGGTGCACCATGCAACAGGTCTCTTTGTTTTTTAAGCATTTCGTGCGATACGGTTTTCTTCGTGATCAGATTTTTCTCCGAAAGCGGGTATACGCTCGTCGGCCTTGGTAAATTTGATTGCTGTGAATTGCTGCAGCGCTGCATTGTTTTAGTATTGGTTCTACTTGTGTGGTTCGATTGTTTTCCAACTGCGGGTGCAACGTTCTATTGGTGTCAACGTTTTATTAGTGCGTTGATTGTATCGGAGTTGCGGGATCGTTCGGTTAGCTTTATGATCGATCCAGTGGTTCTATGATCATTCTATTCGTGTTATGATTAGTGTAATGGCTTCATTGTCGTTTTACTAGCTTCATGATTACTCTACTAGTTCAACAATTGTTCAACTTGATTTATGTTCATTCTACCGGGACTGTGAGCATTTTGTTCGCTTCGGGGTTGGTCTGGTAGCTGCATGATCATTCTACTTGCTTCCCCATTGGTTTAGCTTCATGACCATTCCACTAGCTTTCCGATTATTATAGCAGCTATATGATCATTCTACTAGTAGCTGCTTCATGATCAGTCTATTAACTTTGCAACTATTCAGTAGTTTCATGATCATTCTATTAGTTTCACGATTGTTGTAGTAGTTTCACATTTGTCTTACTAGTTTCGAGATCGTTTCTCCACACAGCTGCTAGTTCTACTAGTATTGTATTTATTTAACCAGCTTCGTGCTCCTTTTCCCAACGCTATGTTCATTTTACTAGCCTCATGTTCGTCTTTCTAACTTTATATTCATTTTACCCGCATCACACTCATTTTCTTACCTTCACGTTCATGTTTTAAGCTTCAAATTTATTTCCCAACGCCCACATCGCGAACATTCTACTCTCTTTATAATCGTTCTATTTGTTCCACAATTGCCCGGGAACCTCCAGAATTACGTTCTGGAACACAAAATCGGCGGAAGTAAATCCGACAGCGAATCTACAAAGCACCGCACGCTGCAACTAAAAACTTTCCACGTCCAACGATGACGGATGACTCAATTATTACGACACGAGTTGTCCAACGTTTTCGAGTTATTCCTGGCGGGTCAATAAATATTTCTCATATTTGTTTCATAACGTTCGCCAGTCCGTTGTGTTGCCACTGTTAACTTTGTTAGGCTGCCGGACGCCATTGATCTGTTGGAAGTTGTTTGGCGGCGCGGCGGCCAATCGGGTGGCTCTCGCCGGGCGGAAAGACGGACTGCCGCGTCAATAAATCGAGCCCCGCCCAGCGTTAAACGGTGTTACAAGCAGTAAACGGGATAACAAGCAGATTTCCGTCAGCCGGTTGCATTCTCGGGGACATTGGCAGCCGACGCGTTATTATTTTAACGTGAACGTTTTGGCGATCCTCACCAAGATAAATAACAATGCTTGCGTAACCGGCGCGTAACGTTCCGGCACCAAGGACGATGCGTGCGTACTGCCCCCGAAATTCCGTACCCGTGCACTTTTTCGCACTGGTTTTCGCGAGAGATCGACCATCAGCGTGCAGCCTGACCGTCGCCGTTGCGCCAGATATTTAAACAAATTTTTAGCATCAGAAAGCCTGGCGAGATACAATTTTTCATTTTTCGGAGAATTATTGCTTTCTCTCGAAAGCTGTAATATTGAATCTTGTTAGTGAAATTATTTTTGTGATCTTTTTAAAAGGAGGGCGGTGACCAGAATTAATTTTTGTATCCACAGAAACACAATGTCTTTATCCCAGATTAATACCGAAAGGAACTATGAAGATCGAAAGATAGCGTCTTGCACATCCTCCGAATAATTTGAACGATTTTTCTTCGGGACCTCGGTACACGCTGATGGGTTTTATGAGTGTTAAAAGGTCTTGATGAATGCTGGAATTCTTGGGAGAGGGCCCCAAAAAGGTTTTAACGCACCGTGAAAGTGTTGAAAGGTTACGGTGCATCTTGAAAAGCTTCGAGAGAGCTGAAAGTTTCAGTGTCTCGAGTGCCTTGAATGTTTTCGAGCACGCTAACGGGTCATAACTTGTCTTAACATTCTTCAAAACTTTATACAAGAATCTCTTTCTATCGAGACCATCTGATTAAACGCATTTCTTCTTTGTTTCAGGTAAGCGAGCATCCAATTTCCCATTATCCATCTAGGAATCCAAGGATTTTGGTAAAGTATTAACAACGGGAACTCTGTTGCAATGGATATTATAATGAAATGTTGGATTGGCTAACAAATTTGTATCCTTGAGCACTTTCATCAGTGAATTTCGATCAGCTTCATGATCATTCTACTAGTTTCACAATTTTTCTAGTAGTTTCATGGCCATCCTACTAGGTTCACGATTTTTCCAGTAGCTTCATGACCATCCTAATAGCTTCACGATTTTTCTAGAAGCTTCATGACCAATCTATTAGCTTCACGATTTGTCTAGTAGCTTCATGATCACCGTACTGGCTTCACGATTTTTCTAGTAGCTTCATGACCATACGACTGCCTTTGCGATTTTTCTAGTAGCTTCATGACCATACGACTGCCTTTGCGATTTTTCTAGTAGCTTCTTGATCATTCGACTAGTTTCACGATTTGGCTAGTAGCTTCATGATCATCGTACTAGCTTCACGATTTTTCTAGTAGCTTCATGACCAATCTATTAGCTTCTCGATTTGTCTAGTAGCTTCATGATCACCGTACTGGCTTCACGATTTTTCTAGTAGCTTCATGACCATACGACTGCCTTTGCGATTTTTCTAGTAGCTTCATGACCATGTTACTAGCTTCACGATTTTTCTAGTAGCTTTATGACCATCCTACTAGCTTCACGATTTTTCTAGTAGCTTCATGACCATTCGACTAGCTTCACGATTTTTCTAGTAGCTTCATGATCATCTTACTGGCTTCACGATTTTTCTAGTAGTTTTATGACCATCCTACTAGCTTCACGATTTTTCTAGTAGCTTCATGATCATTCGACTAGCTTCACGATTTTTCTAGTAGCTTCATGATCATCTTACTGGCTTCAGGATTTTTATAGTAGCTTCATGACCATCCTACTAGGTTCACGACTTTTGTAGTAGTAGCTTCATGACCATCCTACTAGGTTCACGATTTTTCTAGTAGCTGCATGACCATGGTGTAAATATTTAAGCAACAACACGAAGCTAGAGAAGAAGCTCGAGATTTCGCAAAACGATGATGCTCGAATCACACGATCCCGAGCTGCATTGAAATCGCGGAAGCTCGTAGATTGGCTGGCAGATTGTCGGCGCAATCTCGGCAGACCAATTAAGTTCCTCATTTCCCCCGTCGATAAGTTCGTTGAAAGTTCGCGCGCGGGCGTCCTCAGCTCGAGAGAAAGGTAGTAGGAGAGCAAGAGAGGGTGAGAGAGAGAGGGAGAGACTAGAAAGAGAGAGAATGAAGACGGGAATCGACCCGACGACACCGATGTCCGCTAGGCGAATTAGAGAAAGGCGCATCCTTGGATGCGGTTGCCATGAACGGGCGCGGTAGAAAACCGCAAACTGGCCGAGGGAGGAATTTCTTGAAAATTGAAGCGATCCTGCCGAAGGTCCTTGAGCCTGGAATAGAGAAAAACCGCGACGACCCTATAATCGTTCCGCTAGGAATGCTAATTCCGCGACTGACTGACTGTTTGCCCCGGCTGACAGTGTCTCACTGAATGATGAACGGGGGAACAAAATCATCAGGGGCAATTGAGGAACGTTCTGAAATCGTTTCGACTCGGACTACACCGTCGGTTTAACTATCGTCGCGCTGGGTTAATTGCTTGCGAAGTTGACAACCTGGCTCGAGGTTGCTTCGCGCTGGACTCTTCTTATTTTTCTTGATCTTGTGCAGTATAGTTTTGTAGCCTTTCTTGGCTGACCCCTTTTCGAAGGATTTTTCATTCGGTTGTTCCTTCGGCTGAAGTGTCTCCGTTCTTGAAATTTCCAAATATTGTTTAATGGAATTTTTAAATCTCGGGAAATTAGATCGAAGATGAAGGAAATGAAGTGAATAAAAAAATTAATTTGTACAGTCTTTATGTGGTGAAACGAATAGTGTTCCGTTCGCTGTCATCGCTAAAGGCTGTAAAATGTTCCAAGGTGTACAATACTTTTTCCAGGCCGGAAAAAATCTCGAAGAATGACCTATTTTCGTAAGTACTCCTTAACGTCGTCTGGGTGTACCCGTCGCCGTTGAATCGTAACGGGGCGCGTTAAAATGTCATTTTTATTCGCCTGTCACTGTTCCGGAAGACGTAGGGCACGCTCTAGAGTGGCTCCCTAGGCACTCGAGCAGTCATTAACCGGTAAGCAGCGGTCCTAAAACTGAGCGACACTTTCTATTTCGGGTGCGCCCGTCTTACGAGCACCGGTTTCCCCGTTGACAAGCGGCGACGCTCTCGTTTGACAGCGGGCACGTGAATGGAAGGGCTCTTCTGGGCCGCGCAATCCTTTCCGAAGGGCTGAAGGACGTCTGGCACGCGTCCTCTTCGTCATAGCCTTCACTACATCCCAAACAATCAATTTTACTAGATTTACGATAAATAGGGAACCTTCACACAACACCTATACAAGTGATCTTTATGAATTTTTTTCTGAAACACTATTAAAGATAAGTTAACAAATTTTAGTGGAATATATAAACACATCCTTAGACTGCAAAAACATATTTTTTGGTTGCATTTGTTCACTTATGAGAACATTTGTTCTCCTTCAATCGACGAACCTGTACCACGTGTAAATTCTTATTCGCTTCATTGAAGTGCCTGTTACAGTCATGCGATTGTAAAAAAATGAATAATTTTGTTAAAGCCAGATGTAAAATATAAAAGATTGAGAAGGTATTTTGTATTGGGACTGTACCAACTTTTAAGAAAAATTGAACAAGTACCCTGTAAAATAATGGACTTTCGGAACTGTCAATTTTGGACAGTGATCGAGCTAATTGGGTTTCGTAAAATTTTTCCATTAACTCGGAATACGAATTGAAAGATTTGGTGATGATTTTTAGAATGACATTTGTCCAGCCAGATCGACAATCCGTCAGACTATACATCGGTCCGAGGGGAATCCGTCGACCCAATTCTTCCCGATCGTCAACAACGCTACCTAACCGAGGTTTATTTTCGATCGGATCTATTCTCGCGCGAAAAAAAGCATTTATTTTCGATCGGAGCTGCTTTCGGTATACACTATCGATCAAAAGTTTGGCTATCGACGGGGGAGAACGCTTCACTGAGATAAATAAGCAGAATATGGAGCGCCGTCAGCGTAGAACGCTTCTTTGGCTCTGAATTAGGTTGCACAAGTGCGTCTGAATGATCGTAGAACAAGATCTTAAAGAAGAGCGTTCGGAAAATTTTCTTGTCTGTCTGTCGGACATTTTCCAATTATTTTCTGTCCACAAAATATCTGCATAATTGCGTCGAAACATTTTAAAGATTTCTCAAGCAACTCTAACAAAATTGAAATTATTGAGTTAAACGTTAATGTGTATTGTTAAGAGAAATGTTTCGTTCGTTAGACTGCAGAGTTTATGAATTCATGGCAAAAATGAGTAGAAATGTAACACAGTGAAGGGATTCACAGGATTTAAGAGTGTCGATGAACCACTTTCATCTTGTAGTTATTAAAGAAAGAATGACAATTTGTTTTGGTCCCTGGTCCTTACAATTGACGCAGACAATTTTTATTTTGCAGAGAGATCCACAGTCCAGTTATGATGCAAAAGAAAGAAATGGACATGCGCGAAGTTTTGACGCGTCTATACGAGGAAGCAATTTTTGAGGGGTCGCATCTAGTGCTGGCACAAATCTTCTGTTCCTTTCTATTCGCGTTTCTGTCACCCGTTATGCAACCAATCCCCAAACGGGGTTTGCACTACCAAACATCCGAGGCATGTTGTGCCTCGGACATTCCTAACACCCGGTATGGCGTCTAGCTTTTAGGCCTGCGAATCGCAAGCCCGTACCCGCGCAGAACACGCTTCGCCAAAATTCGAGCGGAATACTCGCGACTGTCCCCATTGTTAGTCTAAAATTATGCTCATTACTCTCGTTTTCGACGATCGAATTTGTCAAGTCCTTATAGAAAATGCCAATTTATCATTTTCAATTTTTCGTCCTTCCCTGCAGATTTATCAACGCTGGAACTACCGAGCCCGTCAAAATGGCGGATTTCAAATTTCTTCTTTTACGATTCGTGGAGTCATAGAAATTTTTTAGTATACTTTATTTAAATGGACGTTACCATCAAAATTGGAGTAAATTTAATCGGCTCTAGAGCTCGGTGGTTCTAGTGTTAATGTTCCGTCGTCGCAACGATCCAAATACGTTCAGAATTGTATTTTTAATATTGATAGAAGATACTCGATGATCGCAGGAGATTCATAAGACACTTCCGAAGGAACTTATCGGTTTCCCGGAGAACGCGTAGATGCATGCGAAGACGTATTAAATACGTCGAGACGTCCCTGGACACCGTCCGTTTAATCACACGCGCTTGGTTGTTGGCAGAACTGAGCTTATTAAGCTCCGGCCACGCCTGAACGTTACGGATCAAACTCGGGGAACACGGTTTAATAAGGATGGTATTAATACACAGGCCTATTTTCTGGCGCGAAATATCATTCGAATGCTTCATCCGCAGCCTTCCCAACGATGACTGTATCACCAACCACAGTCCGTCCGCGTTATCCTACTTTAGCGTCTCCAAATTCACAAAGCGGAAGTTTCGTCACACGTAACATCTGCTCTTTTTCTCCGTCCCATATTGCTGCAATTCTTAAATTACTTCTAGTCTTTTAAGATAGCTTGTCACAGACAAGTCGAAAATTCATTCGCACAGAATTAATTTGATTTTCTCCATGCAGTGTTCAATTATTTGAGGTTTGTTGCCACATAATATCGAATACGTCATTTGAACAATTTTAAATTTTCTGGTCCGAAAAGTAGGGCTGAAAACTAAATCAAGAATTTCTTAATACTTCATCTACCTTTATCTATCAATAGAATTTTCAATAATTGTGCAGTATCAAAAGGAAGTTTAAAAATCTTCTACATAACAATACCAAAGGAAATGATTATGATTGGAGTCGTCATTGAAGGCTCTATTAAAAAGTCCTTGGCCATGGACTTTAAAAAATTATGAAAATTATAAAATAATGAAACCTAGCCTGTAGGTAACGTGTTCAACGAACGTCATTGCATATCGAAAGCGAGATGTCCGCGGGGGTGGCGGCGGGAAAAGAGCAAAGGGTGTTGAAAGCAGGAGAGGGGAGCACAAGGCCTGCTTGAAATAATGAGCAACGAGGAGTCAGCGAATTTTCGAGAGAGCTCAATCAGCCGACAGAATGCCGCTACATGCACGCCATTAGCTCGCCGCTCGAATATTAATTACCGGACCAGGTAGCGAGCCCTTATCTCGTCGACCATTATCTTTCCCGGCTGTTAGACGCGAATGACAATATACTATTCCATCGCTTGTAATCGAAACTCGTCTACTTTTCTGTGGGATCATCTACTCCGAATTGATTCGATCTGAACGCGATCGCTTATCAATCGTGACGGATTAAATTTCTTTCCTCGCAGCTTTGACTTTCCAGCGATTGTATCTCGATTCGCATTCATTGTTACCGATTGTGCTCGCGAACGGCATTGTGAACTGCGTCATCGCGTTATTGCAATTTTGACGGAGATAATTTATTCGGATTAGAATTTTTTTTAAAGGGAAACGTTTCTTCAGGGAGAAGCGTTCTGTGGTATTTTTAATTGTTGCTTCCAGCCTGACAGTGTTGTAAATTAATTTTACGTATACTTCGCCTGTAGTGTGGATTAAAATACATTTTTGTTGACAATAAGCTTATCGGGCTGACGTACTTTGCTTTATGAAAATTGCAAGACTTATTTGGATTTTTCCCAATTCTTATTATGGTGCTTGCTCTAATAAAAATATTTGTTTATGCCCTATCAGAAGATGTTTCTAAATTCGATAATTATGAGATCAAATGTACAAAATTGGTCATTTGATCGATGCTGGCACGTCTAGTGATCATTTCCTGATTATCGACGGAAGGAACTTGATTTTTTGGTAAAACGTCGCCGAATTCTTCGACCCGGATCACTGGGCGCAGAGAACGCAACAGAGCAATAGTGTATCGCCGCGATAATTATAACGAGAGGTCGTTTATTTCGGTTATTTGGTTTGGGCGTATACCGCGAACACCGTCTTGTCGTTGCCTCCCACAATTTTGTTTACTCCCCCTACCAACACTCCTCGCGTAGCCATTGTTGGGATTATATCGTTGACGAACTGGGGCCAGCTGCTCGAACCGTGTCCTCCTATTTATTCTGTGAGTCAAGGAAGTTAAAATTACATGGAGCATTCATCATGCTTCAGAAAATGCATTTCGATGCTTTCGATCCGACAAAAATTTTCCTTTTCTGTTCTTATCCGGGAAAGCTAATTTAAAATCAGTCATATAAGTCTTTGCAACCTTGGCAATCACTGGACTGCGAATTAATATGCGAAATAAAACTGTTCTGCATTCGTTACAACATACAGAAGCTACGTATGCATTTTTCCTTCTTTAAGTCATTTTATTAAGTCCGAAATAATAAAACGGTATTTTTAGATTCTTGGAATATTTTTACTACTTTAATCTTGAACTATTAATTTTTGTCATAAACGCATGAAGTCACCCATTTTAAGTGACACAATTGACAAATTTCTGAATAAACCTTTTAAAATTGATTTAGACCAAATTTTGGCCGAATCGAGTAATGAAAACCGAAGATATATTAATTTTAATTTACACAATGCACAATAACAGCTCCAACCTTGTTCCAATCTTCCAACAATTGATAGTATATATGACAATGACCGAATTATGAATGTTTCTTCAGTTAAGACGGAATAAAGGAATGAATGACGCGAATTGAACGATGAACTGTACAAGGTTGGCCTAATGAATTGCGTAGCCGATGATCGAAATTAAGACGATGACTCGATTTGTTTTCTATAACCGCGGCTCGAAATAAGTTTCACCGAACGATCGATCACAGATAAACGTCGATTCATCGATCACGCGCGCGAGCCCACGTACTCGTTGCCCAGAAAGCTACAATTCGGTGACTAATTGGGTCGCGTGAATCAACGAATTAGCTTCGTATTCTGCCGATACCTTTATTGAGCCTCTCAAGGATCCTCAGGAGGTGATCCGTCATCGAAGATACGTCCCGCGGATCAGCATCTCCTATTCTTCCATGTACTTTCTTCTGATAACAAAAAAATCATCTTCATTACATCTCGCTACGGACGTACATATTTGATCGTGGTCCCATTGGTGATTTCTTTTCAGTTTAGGACAATTACGAAAATCTGTACAGCTTGTTATAGTATAAAGAAGCTTTCGATAAGCACACATTAATATTTCCGAAGACACTTACGAAGAGGACATTTCATTCAGCCCCGTTCTCTTCGACTTCACTTCCAAAAAATTGAAATTTTCGCAAAGTTCCGCCGTTCTATCGACACCGGCAATTTTTCGTTAGGGCGACAGGGATCTCGATGCGGAGGATAGAAGATCGTGCGGCGGCAGACACCACCGATCCACCGATTAATCACCGGCGGTCAACAATCACCCCTCGATCACCCTGTCGCAATCGCCGAAAAAGAACTTTCGCCGGGCCGCGTCTCGTGACGCAATCATCGAGGAGAAAACTCGCATTAGTTTCGGCGTCGGACGTGTTCAGCTACAAGGCTCATCACCGATGGAGGACAGAGGACGGGACTCGTCGAAATTCGCCGAAAGCGGAGAGGACGCGGCCGCGTTTGCTCGTTAGCGATTATTATGATCGCGGCTGAATCACCGTGCCGCGTTTCGTGGCCGAACCGGAGAGCCCCGGCCTTTGCGAACAATGAATAAGAAAGAGACGAGTGCATCGGACCGTGAGATACGCCGGTAATAAGCCGGGCGGGGTTCATTAAGCGCATTGTTGTACCCGAGCCGGAGCTCTCTCTCTCTCTCTCTCTCCCTCTCTTTCTGTCGTTCGTTCTTGCAGCGCAAACTCGCTCGCCATCGCCTTTGACCGATCCTGGCCCCACGCAGACCGATCGGATCGCAACGGAGCTCTAAGGACAACGCACGAAAAACACACCGGCCACCTCGACGCGAAGCGACGACGCTTCTTTATCCACGCTCGTCTCCGCGAATCGACGCGATGAAAGGACCGCGGAAAGTTTGAGCGACGGCGGAACGTGCCGCTGACTGATCGGTTCTTCGGACCGATTTCGACCCGTGATTTTACCCAGCTGCGCTCCCCGGGTCTCCTTTGACCCATTTACGGTTCTGTTTCGGCAATCCCCAGTTATTTTTACTTATGTCGCGCAATAGTCAACAACATTGCTTTGACTGCGCAATAGGTTGGTCCTCATTTTTGGAATTTCGATTTTTTCTGGACAGGAAAAATTGCGAAATTTGGTGAGAAAATGTGTGCAAAATTTGGGGGCGATCGGACCACGGGAGCCTGTGCCGCTTTTGCGTTAGAGAAAAATGTCGTATTTTCAATTTGTCTATATCTCAAGCTGTTCAAATCGCAAGAGCAGATCGACGACAAAGCAAGAAGGATCGATTTTGATGGCAGGACCGAAATTCCGGTCGAGGGGGGCTCATCTGCCGGCAAGTGAAAACGGAAGCGCGTCGGGTCGCTCGAGGAGCAAAAAGATGCGCGCGAACTGTGTCAACCGAAGACTTTCGCGAGTATGAACGAGCACGTTTTATTTCCTCCTGGACTCTCGGAGGGACACGCTCGCAACAGAAACAACACGAGCGAGCCGCTGATGCTCGCTCGTGCGCGCGTGCAACGCGGCCTAGTGCCAAGAAACCGAGATCACCGGGCTCTTCGCAGCGGCGTATGCAGTTATTTCACTTATGCGAGCGCCCCGGCTCTCTCGCTCGCTCGGCAGAGGATTCCGGCTTGAACTCGCCGACAGATGCGAGACGGTGTCTGTCGCCTCCCCCCTCGATCAGCATTTTAACGGCCGAATTATTGAAATAAACCGCGCCGCTCGCGCCGTATATCGCGCCTATTTGTAGCAGGAAGTCTGATCAGCTGGCCCCGAATATTTTCATGCGACGACGACGACGACGACGACGACAACGTTCCCCCTGTTGCTCGCGACGCTTCTGTCTTTTGTTTTTGTTTTTCTGCCGGTCGCCGATTCGCGAACCTGTCTGCGACCGGAGAAAAAGCTGGCAGTTTGCGAGATCGCCGCTGATTGGCGCGGCTCGATCGGGATCCCGCGCACGTTTCGAACGCTCGCCCGATAAATTCGTGCTTTCCCCTCTGTGGTAGTGAGCCCGTGAAATGCCGCGGATTTTTGTCGCGGGGATGCGCGACCGATGGGAAAATTCAGAGACAATTCTTTTCGACGTTTGCGAGTTTTAGTGTCCCGAGTGATCCGAGTGTCCTTTCGTGAACTACCATTGCAGAAAATTCTGAATTCCCCAAAAATAGTATCTATGGAGAGCTATTTTTATCGAGGGAGGTATGTCTGAAGCATACAGAAGCTTGAGATGTGTTTCTTTGGGTTTGCGACGGATTTTGCCAACAGATTCAGTGTTTCGTATCATATCCCGAGAATGGAGATTTATTAAACTATGAGTGCAGAGAATTAAGAATGCGTAAAAATCTGGACGTTGTCGAGAGAAAAATCTCGAGGTGTGTTGGTTCGGTTTTGCGACTGGTGAATATTGGATATGATTACGGCAGGATGAATGAGAACGTTGAATCACAGCTACCGGTAGTAAAAACGCCGTAGTCGGAATCAATGCAGTGTTCCCCCGTGATAAAACATGTTATCCACGAAGGATTAACGGGCCCGTGACCACGGAAGCCCCGGCCCCGGCTCTCGTTTTAATTAATCTCGCCGTAAATTCAACGAAACCGCCTCACCGGAGGGAATTAAATAACGACGATTGATACGCAGAACGACCGAACGAGTTCGTAAAACGTCCGAGTTCGAATTAGCGAGAGAGCGGGTCGCGCTCGGCCACGCGCACAACGACAACCGTGGCCAATAATTAAATCATAATTACAGAATTTATTATCGGGCAAGCGGACCGGGACCGTTCGTAATCGATGCTCGGTGCGTGCAACGGTTAAATCGCTTAATTAACCACTAACTCATATCGGCCCGCTGAACGAGTTCTCGCGATTTCGTAACAAGCACGAGGTTCCCGACAGCGAATACTTTGCCTCGGACTGCTCTCCTTTATACTGGCATCCGATAACAATTTTTCTGAAATATTTTCCCGAATTTTTGCGGTACTGAAATACTCTCTATTGGAACCGAGGGCCACGAAGCCACGCCCACCCGGAACAGTCTGTGCCGAGAAACAAAGGTAGATAGTCTTCATAGTTTTCGAGATTGAAGGCAGCACAGCGTTTTTTAAATTGCTCTAGTTAAAGTACAGACTACCCTAGATTACTATGCAGGGCACACTGATCCAACTCTACTGGAATCGAAGGTCACAAGTCCACGCCCACTGAGAGCTCTTTTCATAGAATCTAATCCGGATTCTATCAAGATTTAAATACTAGATTGCTTTAAATCAAGCATAAGCATAGTCTTTATAAAGTACTTTTCTAGTTCTACTGGAATTGAAGGCCACAAAGCCACGCCCACCGAGAGCTCTTCCCATCGAAACAAGAAAGTCTTTAATAGTCTTTAATGAGGACTTTATCAAAATTTAAGCTGCTTCAGCTTCGTCCACATCGCTTTACGTCAAGCATGGACATAAATTTTTCCGAGAGCATAGAAGCCACGCCCACATGAGCCATCATCCCGCACAGGCACCGCAAAAAGCGATGATTCTACATATTTCCTTTACATACATTTACTCCACAGTGGTTCTGTACCTGTTTCTTGCTTAACGGTAGAACTTGAGCATCAAGTGTGTCTTCTTGACGTCACTTGCCCCAGAGGGCATATCGGAGCGCTCCCTGGAGAAAACGTCTTTGTCCCGGTTTAAAATCGTCCTCTGCGCCGTCAGAAAAAATCGTTCTCCTCTCAGAAAATGCGGCACAATCGCCTCGAACTCTCAGTTCCTATTTCAAATCCAGATCCGCGGGGACTCCATGACCGTGTTCGGTTCTCGCAGTACCGAGAAATATGGCCGGCCGAGAACAGGTCTTTCCGGCGGCCGTAACGGTAGAATCCGGCGTTCGTTTCAGGCGATTTCACCCACGAGCCAGGCCCATCGAGCTTCCCGCTGCAAATTCGCGCGACGCGTGGAAACGATTCGCTCTCGCGAGAAACAGCGAACCTGGGACCGGGCCGGCCGGCCGCACAAGGAAATAAAGTCGGTCGTCGGCGGCCATCGCTGCGACGCCATCGCCGCCGCATTATTATGCATGGTACGGGCTAATAAAATCCTTTTTTTTTCTCTTTCGTTTCGGTACCGTCCAGCCATAACGCGGACGTCGTTACGCGTTTACAATGTCCGTGCACGCACGCCTTTTCCCGACGATTTTTCTCGAGCTCCGCCCGCGCGGCCCCGTTTATCCTCCATTATCCTCTTATTACGTCTTTCGCTTCATGCACGGCCTATAGTTCTTCGGCACTACAGCGAATAAACATGTACACTATTTTTTTTTTAAATTTTAATCATCTGACATGATCAGTTACTTTTGTCAGAAGGGTATACAATTTGTCAGATTAAAAGAAGCAACGATGCCGTGCGCTAAAGGCATTTCCAACAATTTATACAAAAATGCACATCGTTTCGTAACAGTGATAACAATCTGTATGGAACATGTACCTACTTTTATTGAAATGCATAAAATGTGAAGCCTATTTGTAAATATTACGTTCGGAGAACGAGTAAATGCAGCTTCGGTGTGCGCTAAACGGATTTCGAACAATTCGTACACTCGCGCAGTTTTTAACACGCACTCGGTCCGCGCTTTGCGGACGACCTCCGCGCATCGTATTATCGTTACTCTTACGATTATTATGCACCGTTCGGCCGTTTTTTCCCGCTTGGAGATCCCGATCGGCTCGGGAACGAGTGTCTCCCGCATCCGGCACGCTCCCATTTGCGAGCGGACCGCGGCGCTGAAAAATGCGTTCTTGACGCGGCCGATGGCTCGCGTCAAGCGGTTTTTAAAACGATCGTCGAGGATCGTCGATTACCCATGCGAGCCACGGTTTGCATGCTTAAAGAGGCCCCGACGCGACAGTTTATTGGTACGCGGGGGGGAATCGCGGCATTCGCAGGCCAGACAGGTATTTGTTGCAGCAAAAAGTAGCACTTTGCGTGCGCGTCTGTCTCCGGTTGCCGGCGGGGGTGATCCGGAATCTCGATCGCGAATTCTTGCGGATCCGAGCCGAGATACTTATGCGTCTGGTTACGTTGCTCGGTCGACCTGTTCCAGCACAAAATTATCCCGCGAGTACTATGTTCGATAGCCTGCAAATTGCACCAGGTTCTTGTAAAAAAAAATCTTATATGCGGGAAGTTAAAAATTATTTCAGAGACGGAATTCTCAAAATAAATTGCGAGGTCGAGGCGGCGGAACATCGTGATACCGTAGACTACGAGTTTTTATGTATTTTTGGTATATGCAAAATTTGGAAATCCTAGGAAACGCTGGTATTAGCAAAAATTACTATAATCGTCACTGTCTTTATGCCAGAGGAAGTTTCTACACTGTTTCTTCCTTCATGAATATCTTTTTCTAGAGAAATCAGGAAGAAATAAAAATACTTTAACGTGATGAAAATAGTAAAAATAATTTTGAAACCATTTAGAAGGTTAAAATGCTTGTGATAGCATGAAGGAAAAAATAAAGGATGTTAAAGCTCAATAAACGTTGTAAATATAATTCTGTGATTCAGAGACTTACGAAATTCGAAAGCACAATGGTGTCGCCCGGCGAGCAAGTAGAAACGTCCAGCGTGTGATCAGACACGGGCCAATAGTTCAATCACGCGACTCCTGTTTCCGCTCAGATTTAATTGGACAGGAAACAGGGCATTCGTCTGTTTTAAACAGAACGATAGTACGTTAATTAACTCTTCGAAGACTGACTGAACCGTATCCATATGTTGCCTCGAATATTCTTAATCGCAACGAGCTGCATTTTATTTATATCACCGCGTGCCGCATCGTTTCCCTAGCACCCTTCGTATTTATCGCAAACAGACGACGGTCCTCTTCGTGAAAGAATTTCGCGACCTGGCTCGAATATTTGGGACCCGACAAGTGACGAACGTTGTTGCTAGATCGTCAATCATCCAGTTTCTTCATCGATCTTCCGCGATAACGAGCGTGGAAAGTGAGTCCGACGGCTGTGGACGTTTATTTATCGTTTCATAAACAGTAATATCATTGGAAAAGTCAGTTTTTATATTAAAGGTGTTGTATACATCGTTAATAAAATTTGTACTTCATTTCATTCATTATTGCGTCGTTTTCGCTAAATCGTTACACAAATCTCTCATGATCAATTTATCTGAGTTGCCAGCAAACTAATTAAAATGATGTTCAGAAATTTTGTTTACCCGAGCAATACGCCTTGTGTGTACAATATTTTACGCTCATTAAAATCCCTAAAACGTGTCCTAATCTACAAAAACCGTGAACGTAGTGTCTCGAAGAGTTAATTAACAGTGGACCGTGAAAAATCGTTTGCGGCCGGTTTCGGAAGGTCGGCGATCAGGCCGCACGATCGCGATTACGATGATTTGTGCCCGTGCAGGCCTCGTAGCTCTTCCCCGTTGCGTCATCCGCAGGGTTTAGGCCATGAAGCGTTTTATGCGAAAAGCATCTCGAGGCACAATGGCTCACCGGACTGGTTTAAAGGCTTCTGCAGCCGAACCGAGGCTGCTCTGTTCTTTTTCTGCGGCCGACCAGTCGATCCCCGGACACAATGGAGCAATTATAACGAGCAGACGAATACCGGGTAAACGAGGCGTAGTAATGAATTCGGTGTAGCAGCAATAAAAGCGCCTCGGTGGCCTCTCGGAACTGGCCGAGGCTCGGCCCGTTGCATAAATCCCGGCCCTCGGCCTCGTAAATGCAGTATAATTCTCCGTTACCGCGGATAATCGTCCACCGGCTGCAACTTTTTCGCCGGGTTTACTGGGCAATATCGCCGGCCGGACTGCTAACAATTTTTATACAAATTTAAACCGAGCGAAACGGCCGCCTCAGACGCGCCCCGCCATGTTTTTTTTTTTCGCCGACTTTAGAGCGGCTTAATTCCGCGGGGGCCATTAACGCGGCCCTTTCCCGAGATACGCTCGCGTTAACCAAATGTTTATCGCGTCACTAGAACGCTAATGTTGTCACTCGGACCGCGGAAATTGAAAGTAATTGAAATGCCCAGTCGTTACAGAAATTTGCTGCTCACTGTCTCCCCGGGAACCGTTCAAGCATGCAGGCGGTCGTTGAACGCAAGATTTTGTTAATTCTTGTGTACCCCCTTTCGATTTATTTGTCAATTTTGTAATTGTGTATACTGCAATTTCAATATATCTCTGTGTTTTAGATATTCGTGTTTGCAAATGGGAACACCATTTTTTTGAACACCATTAGATTCTTCGTTTTGGTCAGAAATTTTTAATAGACAGGCTAGATACCGCACTGTTCTTAAACAAATTTTTAACAGTATCCTTTGATTAACGATGACTTGAAAAATTTATTTGGGCTGTTGGTTTCCTGTTGCGATAATCGCAATTTTTGTTATTTCTATTAACAGATTTAAACTTGGATTTTTCTTGCTCTAGTAAACGGTAACAGTCGACGAGTAGACTGTAGATATTTATACATATTTTTATATATTTATACACACACTTTATTCTTGTCAATTTCGAGTTACTAAACGCGACGTCTCCATCAGCTTGCATTGAAACACAAAAATAAGTGAAACAGCCGCAGCATGTGGAGCGAGCAAGCCTAAATAAAACAATGAAACGAAACTGGTTACTCGGGGTCACACCAGACCCAGCTCCCCGCTCGTACAATGCGTTTCCGTGTCTTCGCCTTTCACATCATCCCCAGAGCAGCTGGTCCGAATTCCACGGTATTTTTCTCGATTAATACTGAACGATCGACATTCTCGTGTCGTTACGGTTCTGAATGCTACCGGATTCCGTTGATTTAACGCCGAACGTTCCCCGGGAGTCGTTCTCGGACACGTTTATTAATACTTACGGATGAATCGTGTGCCCGCCGGAGAAAAGGAAAAGCCGTGCGGTGCATGCGGCTTGGGCAAGTTTTTGTCGCTCTTCCTTATTACAAATGGGAGGGGGGGGGGGATTTAGAACGTGAAAAACCGTGCATTCTTGCCGCGGCCTATTCTCATCATTTTATTACGCTGTTTAAAGAGTTAAACGGGGGGAGAGTCGAACGTGGAACGTTAACAGCCGCCACGCTCGCGTTGCTCGCGCCTCATTCCTGTCCGGTTAATTTATGCGGGAATCGTTCGCGTGATCGTTGAAAGGCGTTTCCTTCCCGAGTCGTTTTTCCTCCTTCTCCCTCTTCTGCTTCTTCTTCGTCTTCTTCGTCTTCTGCGACGCCGCCGGTTGTTTCAGACACCGGCCACTTTCCAAGCGGAGACAGGAAGACAATGGTCCCGCTCCGGCGAAAGCGCGATTTGAATAAAAATCCAGAATTCGCCGGGTTTTTTACCTTCCCGTCGCTCTGCAAACGGAAACTCGATTTAACTCCGCCGTTACCGGCGCGGCGAGCACGAGAGCGAACGTGCTGTCGCCATTTGTTTTCGTTCGATACGTGCTCCTATGAAATTCTTTGCTTCGACGATATTCTAAATATTTGTCCTGCAGAACTTTTACGCTTGCTTCGAACGAGCTGTCGTAACGGCGAATCTTTTGTTGGTTTAAGCGTGAAAGCAACATTTTACGAAAAAGGGACAGTATAAAAATATTAATACTTAAAATGGCGTTCGATTACCTTACTTTCGCCTGTTTCTTATGCATTATAAACATTTTTGCTGTATCTTCTAACAGTTTTGTTCCATGCAAATATTCACGAACTCCATGAAAAGTGGATAAAAATATGAACCCTTTGCACTACAATTTATTTTTAGAGCTTTTGCATCGTTCACAGTTTTCTAGAAGGGAAAGAAAACTCATGTTTGTATATAAAACAGAATTTTTATTCTAGTTTAAAGGAAATTAATAATATATATATATTTTTAGTGGAGTGGTCATTTATAGATTGCGGATTGTATGCATTTATGACAAAAGAGGATAGAGAAGATGAAAAAAATTTGTTAAATTGAAGCCAATGTATTCAATATATTCTCTGTCAATATATTCTCAACTTCTTAAAATTGTTAAAGGAATAAAGAGATTCTTATTTGGTTCCAGTAGCTTGCAATTGATTAGCTAGATCCGCAGTTTAGTGATTTAATATATACCATAAATCGCACACAGGAAATTTCGAGCAGACGAATCAGAAATAGTTCGGTGAAAGCGTTAAAGGGTCCTATACAGGCAAATATCTGTCATACAGGGAGCACAGAGAATATTTTAGTCGGCGTAGGTGCTCTGCTTTTGGTCTTCGGCGTAACTGTCCGCTAGAAATTAATGAAAGAGCCCGTAGTCGCCTCAAAGTGATATGATGGATTGCAATTTCGTACATAGAGAAACGCGAACATCTGGTGCGCAGAACCTCTGAATAGTAATGTATTAATAAATACGCGTAATTTTACGTAGTTCGGTCGGGGAATGAATGAGCGTGATCCAGATACCGCGCCGACCCACACCGGAAAATCTTCCGAACGTAAACCTCCAAATTGGCCTAAAAATTGTGCCAATTTTCAAATCGAAGATGTCTTTCATTTTGATCATTCTTTCATCGCAGATCTATGCATTTGTGATTTTGTGCACTATGATCTTTGAGACGAATTGAACTACAAAATTTCAATCTAAAATTAACCAGATTTTTAGCTATACATTTGTGATTTTGTGCATTTGTATCGGTATAAAAATTGTTCTCTTCTGATCATTTATCACTGACTGACAACTACACAGCGGATCTTCATGCAAAATAAAAATTGTTTGCATTAATTCCAAACAGAAATGTATTTTCCTTTGCATTAGAAATGCATTTCTAAAGTTCTTTTAATCTTCCGCATGTTTGAAATTACACTCAGCCATAATTGCATAAGAAACCGCAGTTTATTGAAACAAATCTCACAAAATCGCCCCGTCGTCCGGCGAACGGTAGCGCGATAATGGAGGGCCGATTCGTATCAGCTTTGGAAAATGTCTTCATAGAGGGTACCGGTGCCGCGTTATGATCCACGAAGGGGGAGAAAGGAGGTGGGGTGTTGTAGATCGGTAGCCGCGATCTCTGTCGATCGTAGCGCGGAGATAACGCCGGTCCCGGTCTCGCGAGCTGCTGGATGCGATTTCACGCGCGTGAGATCGGTACCCTACACCTCACGCGGAATCCCGCGCGGAATGCGGCTTTTCTTTTTTGCAAGGGGCAAAGCCACCGCGAGCTAGCCTCGCCCAGGAACGGGCCCCCGATTTACGGGCCCGGCCTATTTCGTGGGCATTCTTCCGATCCATCCGACAAGTAATATCCAAAAAATATTATCTCCTTTGTTTCGATCTCAACAAACTTCTCTATCGTCGCTTATTTCTTCAACGTTACTTCTAAATTACTGATCTTGGTTTGACGAAGACGCTATTGAAAATGTAGATAGAATAGCTGAACATTCTTAAATCATTACAAGAATGGGACTATGGGAATATGGGAATTACAAAATGGGACTATGATGTACTCTGCTAAAATATTTTTACACGTCGATCATATTCTCTTTTCAATCTAAATTATACTTTTCTAATAGTCACGTAATTGTCTGCTTGAGTAGGGTCTGACAGGAATGTCAACGTCCATCTTAAGGAAATTGATTCAAGAATATGTGTGAGAGAAATGATGCATAAAGATTACATGGGTTTGCACAGAAATTGCCTGGTGTGTCTGAGCATGACCTACCGATTCTACTTCTCGTGAATACATATTAGATACAGTAATAGTAGTTTGTAGGAAACGAGAGCGATACCAGTTGTGGGATTCAAAAAATGGCCCCTATATCTTGCAATGGACGTAGATAATTTTTATTTTGCACTAGAATCCCCAGTCTAGACCGGGGATCGTCCCCAGGGATGATTAACAATTCCACTCGATCCCAGTTTGTGGAAAATGAGCGATGCCAGTAGCGGGGTTCGAAGGATGATTCTCGGAACAGTTGGACGAACGGTGCACGTGCACTGCTGAGACTGTGTTGCGTGGGCGTCGGTGCCGTAACAGCAGCTTGCACGTGACGGTGTTAGAGGGACAGGAGGTCGACGCGGCGCAGCAACCGGTGGAAACAGTATTAGCTCTGAGGTCGTTTCCCATGGCCCCTTCAGCGGCTACGTGAGCCGAGTGTCTGCAACTGCGGCTAATTCGCCTCGCAATTACGCCAGGAAATTCAGAGCATCGAGCCTAACTTCTTGCTCGCGAGGCCCACCTTGCGAACTCGCCGTTTTTCTCGGCTGTGCGCCGGAAATTGCATAACTTATTAGCCGCGAGATTTCTTCGACTCCGACGAATTATCTAGAAACGATTATCATTGTCGCCATTCGTTTGTCTGGTACTGTATGTGCTTTAAATCGGAGGTGAGAAGCGATTGGTCAGTAGAAGTGCCCGGAATTTAGTCAGACATGGAACACCTCTTTAGATGTTCGACTTGAGTAGATTCGGACACAGGCAAGATCTTTATTGAACTTGATATATTTTATTAAAAAAGAAATATTTTATGTTGCAATTTTTTGTACACATTGTATGCATTAAAATGTCACTGGAATACAGTAAATGTTCCACGAATGTAAAATTTCTTAAAGACAACCGATAAATATCCTCAATAAAGTGGCTATATTTCCTTAAAAAATTAATATTTTGAGCTGACATTTTTTGTATACGTCACTGAATGCACCGTCTAAATATAACAAATTTATCACAAGTCTGTCTTTAACCGGTTCACTATTAAAAAATTTAAAAGAAGAACACATATTTTTCCCTCGACCGAGGACGAGCAAGCACAACGTTTGAAGCAAAATGCAAATGCAGGGTATTCGAGAAATGCGCCCGGCGCTCGAGCACACGTGCAAAAGTCACCGAAACATGTTAACAAGCGTGCAATCACGTCGGATTTTCCCAGATCGGGTCCGCATCGTCAGAAAACAGGGTGAGCCACTTTCGCGGGAGTGGGTGCGCCGTTAAAATTCGGTAAAATGTATCGGCGCGTCGTCGGCCTGTCGATTACGTTGCGTGAAATTAATCGAGAAGCAGGCCAGTTTCTCCCGTGAGAGAAACGCGAAGAGGCAGACGGTTCCCGGATCGGTCGCCGCGAAGTCCGACTTTTAAATTACGCAAATGTCGTCCTCTCCTCCCTTGGGCCTTTTATTTTGTCGCAACATTGTCGGACGGGTTTCGTGCGTGCGCAGAATCCTGTTCCCTCGGCACGTATCGTGTCCCGAAGTTCGTACTACAACGGGACGCGCGCGCGTTTCCCTTCAATTAATTTATTTATCGGCTGGGCGCAGTGGGTCACGGTCCTGACCGAACGATTTTCGCTGAGAGCTGCACGACTCGCTCGGCTAAAATGTTTCTACTTAAAATCATTTTGGACACGATCTTAGCAAAGCGTCGCGATTCTATTCGCGTTGATCATTTGTTAACGTTAGAATCAGCAGACGAAGCCGATGAGCCAGAGATAAGTTCGACGTGTCTGACCATGGCGCGCCGTTTCTACTTTGTCGAAAGACTAGCGCGCATCATGTTCAAAATTAATCTTCTCCGTAACGGAGCGCGCTATCGAAAAATGTCTTTCTGCATCTTCGACGAGTAATTTCACGAAGAATCGGGGTACAATCAAGACGTAATTAAAGAAGTCGTGAATTAAGTGCTCACGCAACATTTAATCAAGTATTGCAACCGCGAGTGCTGTCAGCCGAAAGAGTGACATCACCGGAACGAAACCGCCCCGATTCCGAAAAGAGCGGCGAAACGGGGGCACGGGTAATCAACGGTCAATGATAAATCATTTAGCCGGCAAAACACGTCCCAGTTCATCAGCAGGGCCGTATAATCGCTCCACAATGGGTCGGATGATTGCGCCGCGGGCGTAAATCAAGAGCGACTCATTTTCGGCGCGGTTCGCGGTCGATGTCCCTTAATTAATTCGACTTTACGAGGAACTAGCCCGCTCTTAACGCGCGTGTCGTTATGCAAATGGGGCCGCGCGACAAGAAACACGGGAGGAGGAGCGAGCGAACGGCCTCGCGGCGAATTCCGCGTAAATCGGGACCGGCGAAAAACACATAAAATTACGTAATTGGTAATCATTACGTCGATGTTTATAAATGCAGGTATTCGTGAAATTACGCGCGCCGCACTCGGGCTTCCTACTCGACGTCCCTGTTCACCTCCCCCTCCCTCCCCCCCGTACATTCGAGTTGCCAATCACTTTAATTAGATGTCACGCGCGCGCGAGCGAGATCACGCTAAACGCTCCCGCGTAATTACGGACCTGGAACGATGATCCTTATCGGCGCTCCCGCAATTTTTCATAAACACTCGCGGGCTCTTTTTGCGCGTTCGCTTCCTCGTTAATTTGTCAGTACGTTCGTTCGGAGGTATTAAAACGATCGATTACCGGACCGAGCCTAACCGAGCACTGCGCGCAACCTGTCCGGCGAATGGAGCAATTTCCTGATCGGGAATCGGTCTCTTTCGCTCTTGATCTTTACGCTGAGAAATTAAGGCGATCGATTTTTGAACGACTCCACTGTGCCCCAGTGAATGAATCTTGTTATTCGAAGCGAGACGCGATTTTCAATGATTAAGACATTTTTCGGGCGAACGATCGGGGGTTAATAATGTGCGTAACGTAATTATGGGGTTCCCCGGTTAATGGGGAACTCTGGGTGCTAGTTCTTGCATGCAGATGAATTATTTCCTCGGGTTTACTGGGTTAAGTTCATGCACACGGTGTTCCGATCGTACTCGGCCTTCGACTCTGCTTCATCGAGCGATCGATTGTATACAATTTTCTAGAAAAGTGAGCAAATGCTAAATTTCTCGTTTGGAATCACATCTTTACTTTAAAACATCCGCTATTTTGTCTCACAAATCAATATTTTAGAAAATCATTTATTCAAAGGCTAATACAGTACACACGTATTGAGGTAAATCGCTTTTCTTGAGCAAGGTCTCCAGAAATCATCCATAACTTCGTAACCAGTGAACATTTTTAAATAAAAAAAATTTGTATATACTCTCTAAAGTACACCTTTTTAGACCTGAAAAGTTTTACTGAATGACCTCTCACAGTTTTTCTGAAAGAAATTCTCGAAAATCACTTTCCCCGTCCACCCACTTGTCTCGTCCTGGAAACTTCGTAATCAATGAATACTTTTACATAGAAGAGTCTCGAGATGATCGCCGAAGATCTCGGGACAGGTGATCGAGGGTTGGGAGAGTATCCCAGGGCAGGTACAAGCCGCGTCGAATCGTGTTTACTTTGTAAACTCGTTGGCTGTCAGTGTTCGGCGACGGGCCGGCTGCCGCATCGATCTCTCGGGATCGCGATCCGTTCCGCGGAATCGATTGTTCGCGGGTTTTCTTGCCCCGTGAGTTTACGGGGAAACGGTCACGGGATCCCGGTATCCGTGGCACGTATTTTTTCTTTGTTTTCCTTTCGCTCCTCCCCGCGCGCATCTCCAGCTTTCCAATCGCCACGGCAGAGAGAATGAGAGAGCGAGAGAGAGAGAGGAGCCACTCTCGTTCGCAGAAATTATCGGCCGTTCCGTTCGGCCGGAAATGGGTCAGAGCGACGCAATTTCGCAGCTATGCGATTTACCTCGATCGCGACCGACGTCCTGGCTCGTTATTGTTTTATCGCCGGAGCTCGGGAACTCCGTAACGATGGAAAGTCTTTTTGCTCGGTCCCTCTTCCCGGGAACCGTTCGAGTTCCCTCTTGTGCACGTGACCGTCGATCGATCACACGATCCGCGAATGATCCACCGATCTCGACGAAATTCGCTCGGACGGCGCGTTCTGTCAGCTTGCGTCGCCATCGTCTAATTTTTTAAAATATCGCGAATACTGTTCTTGGAGATTTGGGTTACACATCAAGGATCTACAGGATCAATTATAATTTGTGCGTCTATGACAAAATTGGGTATGTGAAATGTTACGGCGTAACAATAAAAAATAAAAACCGTTAGCTCATAAATTAACGCAAGACGCATCTGCACGGCCTTCTGCGATGCAGATGTCGAAGAAACGGTTGGGCGTTATGACCCCCGCAATTTAGTTCGAAACGCGATTGCCGTTAACGACTATACCTGTGAGGTATACTTACTGGGAAAATCCCAGCAATAGTCCGCCCCCATAAGGAGCGTCCTCCAATGACCACCAAAAATTCGACAGACTCTTGAAAACCGGCAAAGCGAAAACATCTAGCGCTACCATCCTCGCCGTCCGACACACTATAACTTAGCTCTCACTCGCCGTAGTAATAGTACAAGTTCTGTCTAGTGTCTCTCACCTTCGTTTCAAAATACAGTTGTTTTTGTTATCCACATCCCCGGTTTGTCATCATTATCCACCCTTCAATCATTCACTCGCCGTTAAGTCTGCGTGTGAAGTGAGCATTCACCGAAAGGTCTTCTTTCAATTCAAACTTTAACTTTGCTCACGTATCAACATGAAATTTAAAAAAGAAGGTTAACAGATTTTGGAAATTTCGAAAGGTTACGGTAATAAATTATCGAAATTGGAGGGACTTAACAACTCGAGGATCTATGGAACCTCGAGATCAACGATCGCACGATTATCCCATAGGATTACAGCACACGTTCCCATCGCGTAACAGCAATTAGCTAGGGCCGGATTGTGGCGAGCATAGTTCGGCTGGATACAACAACCGCGTGAAAGCGCAAACATTACTTTTTATTATGATCCGTGTTAAACGGCATTGCGACGCGCGTATTACAGCTTGTGGCCGGGGTACCGGGTCCGGGGCGGGGAGCTATTAAAATACCAGGTTAATATCGCGAGAGGACCGGTAACCGGTAACCGGTACCGGCAGCGATCTGCGTACAGAGCAAGGTGTGCCGCGATATTTTCCCCCCCGCATCGCGAAATCGTCGTGCTGAATCGTAGGTTCTTGTAATGGTTCTTTCCTGAACGTTCCTCGAGTTGCGTAAGTTCGAAGGGTGGCCTGAGAATTTGATGACTCTTCGGTGATTCCGGACAGCTTACACTCACCCATTAAACCGCGTGTCTAACGCATATTCATTTGTTTCATATTTAAACAGGAATCGGAAGAAATTATTTTCATATTGCTACTTTTCACAGTATTTTCTTATTAGGTAAAAAGAGATTTTTAAGTTCATCTTGAGACAGTACAGTCATTGAAAATCCTATTATCCTCTTTTAAAGAGAGGAATAAAAGAAAAATTTTCACTTGATCGTAGCAATATTCAATTTTTCAAATTTAATTTACCATTTGGTACAATCCCTCTTAAATATATAAATCCTAACCAGTTGGGGTCAAAATTTTAAAAAACGAATTTGGTACTTAATGGGTCAGTACAGACCCATGTATTCATGGCAGGAATGAGTAGGTGAAACGTGAAACGGTACTGTAGAGAAATGGGCGGTGTCGTAGAATTGTCTCTTTGTTTCGAACGAGTTCGCTTTGCGACTAGCGAATTGAAAAAGTTCCGCGCTCGAGCGGGCTACTACGGCGATTGTTACGCAAGTGCCATAAAGAGGATAAAATAGCAGGAAGACAGTGCGAGAGGCGAGCATTGACAGGGACCCGATAATATTTGTAGAGGGATCTCGTAATCGTCGGGATTACACGGTCATCGTGCGTGGGCGTCGGCCAGCGGTCTCCAAACAAACCGTGCACGCCACCTATGGCGAATCCTCGGGATTATTTTTTCAAAGAGTCGCGACCGCGCGAAAGAACGCGGCCCGGGCCAAAGCCTGGCAAATGTAACCGAGCGTGACGTCATTCCCTTGTCTTTTGCGACCGAGTCCGATTGTTTTCGCACTGTTCGACGGGAATTCTCTTCTGGATCGAATGATAGTACGCTTCGCTTTTGTCGCGCGATTCACCGAGCCGAGACGTTAAACGGACTCCGTAACACGATAACAATTTATCAAACCGCTCTGCGGTACACGCGGAAATTAATTAAAATAAACAATCCGTGAATGCTTAATCGAATTCCACGAACCATTAAGTCCTTAACGCGAAGGAAGCGGACGTAGTATTACTATGTTCTCTTTACGGCAGTTCGTGCGAGCAGGTGCAAACACCATGAATGAATGCAAGACGCATTTAGTTCCAGTGACTGACGGGAAAGTCGCTGCCGGGATTCGCGAGCTTCCGAGTCGTTTAAAATGAAGTGCAGAGAGCTCCTGAATGGAGCGGTAGGTATACTTAACAATGCAGGAATGTCGTACAAAAATAGATTCTGAAAAACTTTTCTCTAACGTTGTCAGAAAGATAAGAAAACAGTTCACCACTCACTATTTAAAATACTAGTTCACCCACGTCCGACACAGGTGAAACAAACATCGTTTTATTAACGATAACCGGAAACGAGTACTATTAATGCCTGCGTTTCTCTCGCAAGTTTTTAACGAACCATTTAAGAGTCGATGTTCGTGTAACGTTTTTCCATTTTTTCTTATTACGGGGCAGAGAAAAGGAGACACCCGGTGCGCCTGTGTCGGAGCAATTAAATTCCCAAGGGACTCTTTGAATTAAGTTGTTCGAGGTTCGCGAGTTTCTTCGGATGCTCCGAGTTTATTAACGACCGCGGGCCAGTTTCGACGATTTAACGAGCTTGTAAGAACGCCTGAAATTACCGATGTTTAACGCGTCGGTCGATTCCAGCGCGCGCGGAAACGATCTTATCGATCCCGTGGAAACCCGACGTTCGCTGATTTTTGGTCCGATGAGCAAAGCTGCGTTGGAATTAATTCGATTCCGTCGTTGCGTGACGAGCACTGCTTGAGCTGATCACAGATAAGCGGGGAGGACCCGTTGTTTACGGGACCTGTCGAAAAGACGTGTTCTAATATTTTCCATTCACGATTATTGAGATTGCAAAGACGCGTTAATTATTCCAGAAATTTCTTTCTTTCGATATACATTATAAAATAATTGCTGAAAACTTGGATAGCATTCTTCTTATTAACGCTAGGTTTACGGAGCACTAGAAGTGACTATTCTGCATTACTTTATAAAAATAAGAATATGCTCGCAAATTGTTAGCCACTTTTTGTAAATAACATATTCCCAAAGAAATAAGTTTGTTGAATAATTCCTCATGGATGTATCTCTTTAGAATCTCAATAATTGTAAATGAAAAATACTAGAACCCGTAATTTTGACGGGAAACCTAGTGTCGATATAAAGTAATGTAAAATAGTCGCGCTTTTATTGCTCCGCGAATAAGGTAAATGATAAAGCGGACAAGGTTCGTCAATGGGGACGCGGAACTGGTATACGAAAGGGTGAACGTTCCCCGAGGGAAGAGGTCGGCGAAGATAGGTGGAATCGGTGCATTCAGTCGGCGGCGGCTGTTCGGTGCACGACGCGCGATGCAGCCTCTCGGTGCAGCAGCAATTGCAGCGTCGCGAAAAGGGGGGGCTGTTATCTGCGACGGCGGCGGCATAAGGACAGGGGCTTAAATCTCGCCGGTATCTCCTCCTCGTGGCGGTAACAAGTTTCAATTCCTACCAATTCCACGGCCATACATCACTCCCGGTAGATACAATGGTGACTTCGGGGGACTCTCGGGCCACGGCCTCGACTTCCATCCGCGCGCGGACGATAAATATCTTATTGTGCGCGAGAAAGAAGTATACTGGACACCCGTGGTAACCGGCACGCCGATGCCGATATCGACGGGACCGACGGAGCCAATGAGCGACGATCGCCCTACACGGGAATAAATACATATACATGTATGCATGTATACACACATATACGCGATCGGCGAGAGAGCCTCCCCGCGATTCAGACGTGATCGTTAATTTAGGGATGAGGAGGAGGATCTCCGAGCAGACTGGAGATCCTACGAGCCAACGATATCATTTGCCGGCTCTGTTTCTAACCGGACGCGTTCTGCAAATATTCGTTACAATTTAGAATAATAATCGAAATGAGCAGCTGCTAATTTACTTGTAACCGCGAAGACTGTTACCAACATGAACACCGATAGCGAACGTATCGATCCTTTGAACTCGAATGGCGACTCTGAGGCGCTAGTGGAAACCGAGCTCAACCGAGCGGATGAGAAAATGTACATCTTTAATGAATTCATTAAAACCCATAATCGAGAGAAGACGTTCGAGCACAACTTACAAGGGTCCCAACGGATTAAGTTTGATTTGAAAAATTATTTCATCGAAATTCCGAAGGACCACGCGCCGCGGTCGCGATCGCCGAACGTTATCGTCGTTCGGCAAACATAATCGAGAAGTATCCTGGGAAACGCAGCGGCCGCCTCATTATCGACGACACAACATAATCACCGTGAAAAATACGTACCCGGTTGCGCATGTTGCAAGTCGCTCCCATTAAAGCTGCAGGCCGGCCTCTCGCGGCAGTCGGTAAACTTTCTTGCGAGGCTTAATGACGCTTACACGCAACGATGCGATGCGGCGATGCAACGAGCTCTTACCACCGCCGGAGCTGCAGCCGGAACACACGGGACCCGAATTTGCGACATTCTGATCGCCGGGGAGTCGAAGGTAATTGCGAAGGGTATAAATTAACCGAGGCGGTGGCGAGCGTCGGCGGGGAAAGAGAAGGGGGAGGGGAAGCCCGTTCGAGGCCCGAAAATCACCGGAGGCGAGTCCCGGTAATAACCCCCGAGGGTTATATTTTAATCTTTGACGCCGGCTTTAAATTATTATCCGGCAATTAAAAATTCTCGCGGCGACCGACGGGTCGCAGCGAACGCCCCGGCGGCCGCGTCTCGGAGAGCTCGATGCATATTCAAGTTCCAGGTCGATCTTTGAAACGTCCGATGGGTCGAGAAGAGGCAGAAGGGGGGGGGGGGGGCAGAGAGAAAGAGGAGGGCACAGGCCTTTTAATTTTCCGCCACACCTCGGCGCGATCCGGATCCGGCGGGTACGAGCTTGCGAAATCGAAAATCACCGTCGATGCCTGTCGCCCGGCTGCTCGATCGAAAGCCCGCGGCCCCGCTGGGAAGGCCTCTACCTCTCTTTTAATAACTATACTTTGCGATTCGTTAAGCTCCTTCGTTTCAGTGCCCGTTTAAAAGAGCCATCGTCGGCCCCACGGCCACGGCCGGCGGAACAACAGAGAGAGAACGAGAACAGGGAGGCGAGAAAGATCGGTTTAACGGCGTCGCGGAAGCTAGTTATCTCTCACGACGAAATATTCCGGCCCTGGTAGCGTTCGCCGCCTGTGGGAAACGACCGATCGACCGATCGGCCACGCTCTCCGACGATTCATCGGGGCCCGATCGATCGGTAATTGTCCGACGTTCCAGCCTCATCCGCAGGAACCCGCACCGATTTCGCCGGTTTCTCTGTCTCCCGGCCTCGCCGGGCGACAAAGGCGATTTACGATCATATTCCCGGTTAATTATAGCGATTGCCGATTCGTTACGAAAAGACCCCCGTGCATCTCGTTTCGAGGAACCGAACCGTCTCGGGGACACACGCTTCTTCCCTCGAAGAAATCGGTTCGAAATCGGAATTACGAGGGTCAGGCGAATAGGTCAGTCAATAGTAGACTGTAGATCATTAACCATGCTATGTGAAATAGAAAACGGTGGAAGATTAGACAAATTTGAGAAGATCGGTACGTTGTTTTCACTTGCATTGAAATTATCAAGGGATGTAATCAATCTTCACTTTACTCTTGCTGCATGGTAGTCGGTGGGTACTTCGAGATGCAGGCACTTACTTGATAATTCAGGTTATGCGAGTTTCGTCGGGGTACCAACTAGGATGAGTTGCCGGTGGATTTTTCGTGGCAAAGAAAATTCGCTTTCAGTACGATGATATGGATATCTAAAGGGTCAATGGAAGATCACTCCGACAAACGATACAGAACATTTCTATTTTGAAAGAAAGGAAAATAGAAAGAGAAAATCTGGGATCTGTCAATGTCTACTGTTAGTAGATCAATGCCTCGCTATTTACAACTATTCTCTCGTAAAAGTCGTAGCAAGCAGAGTTTGTAGATCGTCGGCGATGATCTCCGAGAGAGGTTTAGACATCGCGGTACCAAACGAATCAGTTCGGAAGATCGTGTCCCCGTACCGACGCGACGGTTCTTGTAGCGTGGTAAAAAGTGTGTGGCCGAGGGTTCAGGCGGAAGTGGCGAGATAATCGTCGAATCGATAGTCCCGGTCGACCGGTGGTATCGGCGGCGGGCCGGGATAGATCGGGCCTGGCAAAAGTCCGCCGATAAGGGGAACGTGACCGGTTGACAGAGATAATTGCTATACGTAGGCCGGTCGATTCCTATCCAAAATCGTTTCTCTCCCGGGGGAAAATAAAATCGGCGATTGTGCGCCGCGCCGCGCGGAATAGAGGGCGGAAAGGGACTCCTGACAATTTATTAAGACGATCACCGCCGATAAGCCGGGGGACCCATTCAACGGCCCCCGGGAGATCCTGCTCGATTTTATTTTTCGTCCGGTGTGTTCGATTCCAAGGATTCGATAACGATCCCTGCCCCCGACTTTGTCTCTTTTCCGCCTCGGATCGGCATCGTTCGCATTAAGGTCGAGCAGAAGGAAATTTGTACGACCGGTCGTCGTTATAGATTCGAAACGAGATCCTACCACGGTCGCCATTTCTCCGATCTTTTTCCTCTTGTTCCTCTCCTACCCGACCTTCGAGGACCCGCCGGCCTCTTGGATAAAGATGGCCGTTGCTTATCGGCCTTCCGGATCACGACGGGAAATTAACATTGTAATTCGTCTCTTTTCTGTCCCTTGAACGGGTTAATCCGCTTGGGCAGAGGCAAATTTTGCGTGGGAGAGGACATCCTCGAGGACACTTGTCGAAACAGACATTTTTGAGAGGTCAACTCTTCAGGGGTGACGTTTCTCGTCCATTTTCTTTCTGTGGGATGGTACACAGATTTTATTGTAATCTGTAGATCATTTAGACCGATATTTTCCACAATCATCGCAGGTTTTGTCGTTGGTAGACTGCGGATTTTTATGCAAAATAAAAATTGTATCGATTTTACGTAAACTGACGTAGATAAAAATTGAATCCTTCTCTTAATAACACTTGTAAATATTGTACTAGTGACGCTAAATTCTTCTGAGGTTTCTACTATTTGCGTTTCGCCTACCAGTTGCCATAAATACATAAAATCTTCAATATATTCAGAAATAAGTTCAATTTATCAAGTAGGAAATTCTTTATAGCAGGCATAAAATAAAGATATCATTAATATTTTGCAGAGTCACATTCAAACGACCATTCTCCCCGAGAAGAATCCTCAGAGTTTCCGAAAAATAAAAATAGTTTATTAGAAGCCATAAAAATCCGCAAGCTGTCACAGAACAGAGCACAGTTCGATTTTATTATTTTTCCGAAAGCGTATAAATACCTAGGAATCCGCAGTCGACCAACAACAGTTCCGCGGAATTTTCGCACGGTCTCTTTTTCGAAAATTCCGCGTGTCGCTGGCATTCGGGGAAGAAGTGGTCCGCATAATTCTGGCGGAACCGTTTCAGCAAACAACGATCCGCCCTGCTCGTTAAAGTCCTTCTGATTCGTTACGAAAGTCGGATAACCATTCGCCGCTAATTTAAATAATAATTTATAGGAAACGGCTTGCCTGGAGGGAGGGAGGGAGAGAGAGACAGAGAGAGAGTGGAAGAGGAAGAGTGACGGAGGAGAGAAAGACGCCGGGGGAAAAGGTGGGCGTGACGAGCCGATAATAAACAAGCTCGTAAAAATCTCTGTCTCTAATCGGATTACCGAGGGGGACGTGTCGCCGCGTTTTCGAGAAATAATCGGAATCACGCTGTCGCCGATTAACGCCGGTCGAATAAGAATGTTGAAATACAGTGTACAAACGAACTGCCTTATTCGAGCTTTGCAGGGGCGAAGTAATTAAGTCGCGTAACGGTCCCTTTGATCCACGGCTCGGCCGAATATATCCGATCGTTTTTTTTTTTTTGCTACAAGATGAACGATCCCTCTCGTTTCGTCCTCGAATCGCTCGGAACCGCGCGAAATTGATCTTTCCACGGATACATCATCTTCCGCGTTTCTCGCATGAGTATGTTATGCACGTGCGCAAGGGAAAAGTTTATTCGACCCGTTTGATCTAGTTTTGATGAATCGCTGGGCACGTTGAATAAAGCTACGAGAACCGGGAATATTTCGTTGTGGCCAGATATAAATAAACGGAGCAACACGTGTAGGCACGTAACTGTAACGGGTGTTTCGTAAATATTCAATGTTATGGCTTGTAAAATCGATTTAATTCGCGAATATAACGGTCGAGCGAAGGGTCTTACCGTTCGAAATTTTCGAGCATAACTTCGGGGCTGAAGGGGACGCGCGGGCATAAAGTCGTGTATGTAAATGAGAACTATGTTCGACGCTGATTATTTCGAAACAGAAACGCGCAAAAATTTTCGGGTCTCGCAACACTCGAAGAAGAATGCGCTCTCCCAAAAAAGAGAAACGGAACGAAAGGGAGAAAAGATTTGACTTTGGACCAGTAAAGGGTTAACGAAAAGAGGAGCAAACTAAGCAGAGCGGAGACACGCTCGCACTCCCACCGCGCGTCTTATTAATTGCGGACGGTACCGGGGCGCTCTGTGTCTCTCTCATTTGTTTGTGCCGGCTGAATAATTAGTCTGCTCGTAAGGCGGTAGCGTCGACGGTTGCCGGGTCGCCTTTAAACGCGGGACTGAAAGGACGGCTAATGTAATCGCGCGTAGGCTGAAGACGCGTGGGTTTCGTTCTGCTTCATTCCGCTCCATTCCGCTTCGCTGCGAACCGAGTGTACGAGGCGCCGGAACAACCCCCGAGGCGGCCAGGACCCGCGCGATTCACCCGCAGAGTCCTCCGCTTAATTAGTAATAATTAGTAATTGCTCGGGTTTGCTCGCCGGGTGATCGGTGAGGGCCAATTATCGCCGCTAGGCTACCGAACTAATCGGAGCCGGTCCCTCTCTCTCTTCCTTCTTACCCGTTGACTAATTAATTAGAACCCCCCTCGCCGGCGATTAACGAGTCGCGATTAGTCATCGCGCTGATCAATTTGTCACCGGCCGACCTTCGGGCGCTTTTTCAAGGCTGTTGCTCCACGCGCGTGATCGTAGATCCACGGATCGATACCGATCGACGATACGAGACTTATGACGACGCTTTTGCTCTGATTCCGAATATTTCCTTCGTCCGGTAGACCATCGCGAAAATTAGTTGTAATAAATTCTATTTTTTTAGTAGAGAGTCGACGAACAAGTTCAACTCAGCTGTGAAACAAATCAAGGGGTTTAAATAAAATTTATGAACCTCCTCGGCGAAATCCATTAAATTCAACGTCCCGTTCGTTTTTAGTGGATCAACGGCAGTATAATCGATCGCATAAGCCCTCGCCGGGCTTAACGAATGTTTGAAAATAAACGCGGCCATCGTACTGTTGTTTCTAAATACGATATAAATAGCTAAATCGAGCCAACATCGTTACAGAGAGTCTACCAGTGAGTACACCGATCGCGAGCCAACCTGATCACAATCGTTCTCATCACCAGACTACGAAATTACATGCTCATTTATCAACTGTTACCGTGTAAAGATCAAAAAGTCGAACTTTGTACGTAATTAATTTAACTTTATACGTAACACTCTTCTTCATCTACAGAAACGATCATCTGTTTCTACCATCAACATCGCACAAAAGTGTTTGGCGCGCACACGGGGTTTGTTCAACTCTATTTTGTTGATTTTTTTTTCTTGGCCAAGGAAATTCGGCGATTAATACCTGTACTCGCAAAAGTAAGTGCAATTTAAAGTGATAGAACAATTTAAGAAAATTTAAGATCTATGGAACTTACGGCTTATGGAAATTGTTGAAGGAAGAACGAACTCTTTATTTGGTTCCTGCTTTATTAATTCACAATTTAAAGCAATCAAATTACAATTTAAAGCAATAGCATAATTACAATTTAAAAAATAATTTAATTCAATTTAATTCAATTTCAATTTTGAAAATTACAATTTAAGGCACAATCTGATCTCCCACAATCACCCATAAGTAGTTTCCAGTCCTTCATTTTTGAATGGACGTCGTATACGAGTTGGGAATAAAATAAAAATAAGATAAAACCGTGCAAAAATCGGAGAGAAGAAAGTGAATAACGCTTATCGAGAGGTCGTTCCTCCTCCGCTTGCGATCGGTGGCATTTTTCCGGCGCGGGGAACGCCGAAATTTATGTCTCATCGGGCCCGATTGTAAATAGGCGGAATTTATTCGCGTCCCGAAATTGCCGGCGGATATAATATAGACGCGGCCGGGTATCTTCGGCGTGGGTGGTGACATTTGTCACGGTTTAAGTGTGGCCGGGCCGATAGGGGCGTACTGTCGATCTCCGCGTCGGTACCCGGCAACTTTTAAGGCTCGTAAAAGCGACGATAAAAAACGCGTCACGGTGATATTTTACTATTTTACTAGACGCTCTTGTCGGCCCCGGAACCCCCACGTGGCGAGATCGAGAAACCGGGAATGCGGCGTCGCGTTATCTATGAAAACTCATCGCTCGAGCCATAACCGAGATCGGCTTTTCTGATGATTCTATGCCGGGTAACATATCCGTTGAATCCTCATCTGCTAGTCCATTGAGTCCAGGTGTTGACGAAATTCTCGTTTACGCAAAGCTTTCTTACGTTTCTGTTTAAACTTTTCCCATTTCGTTTATAGCTTTAGTTCTTGCATCTTTAAAGCAGATTATCAACAACAATTATTAACACAGTACTTTTACCCACAGAACGGTCACTGAATAGTGTTTTAAAATTTGTGAATTATAGTTAAACATCTTGTAACAAATTTTTCAACGGCAATGGCAATTTTACTGGTTGATCGACAAGTTATACTCAGTGATAATCATTTCTTTTGGGGTTGCTGCTTAACAGATGATTCTTGAACTCCTTGAGATGGCACAGACATATAAATATAAATGTATCGATGAATTTTAATTAATTAATTATCTAACAGTTTAGTGACTCGGAAACAGGGCTAGAATTTTGCAACTCCAAATTTGGATTCGCGTGGGTTCACGTCAATCTCTAGGAGTAGGAAGGAGCCTGATTAAGTCGAAAATCATGCATTCGCAACTGAAACACAGAAAGTCGAAAGTATGAATGCGAAACGATACGCGTCAGTGCTGCTAAAAATACAACCCGTATCTCAGCCTAATATTGTTGATTTAAACTGAGTAGATCGCGGTCCACCTAAAAAAAATATTCGATAATGAACGCGTCTACATCTGGACCCACGAAGTATTATTTTCATTCGGCATTGCACAGGGTCAATGAAACCGAAATTGATGGCGGACCCGAAATAAAAAGTCTCCGACTTCATGGACAGTTTCTCCGGCGAGTCGGCGAGCACATATATCACCGTTACAAAGTCGATAAATAATCTAGCAGCCATTTTATCTATCCGGCCCACGCGAGAAAGAGAAAAGAAACGCCTCCGCGTCGAATAATTGCAAACTTGAAAGAAGCGCGTCGGCTGTGCACCTGACCGCGTATCATTTTATTACCTTGACAACCGTTCGATCGATAAATCACGCATCGACATCAATTTTCCCCCATAAAAAGCAATTTGCGACTCGTAATACAGTTTAATAACGCGAAACCGTTCTGTTAATGGGGCCCGTTTTCGGCGGCGTGAAGTGCCGCGTCGCGATGGAGGCGTTTAACTCGCGAATACTTGTCGCGATACGATCTCCCGACGCGTCCGCGTGTCCCTTTCAGCGTAATTTCGAGGTCCGAGGAGTCGATCGCGGCACGCTCGAATTGCAAATGCTTTCTCTCCCCGCCCGGGGAACTTTCCGAGCCAACGACAGGACAAATTGGCGACCGATCGGCGTCCGACTGATCTCGATTAATCAAAACTCGATCGTTGAAACGCTCACCGTTCATTAGCCCGGGCTTAATTCGCCGCGCCGAGAACCAGAGCCCGACAAAAGTCCCGTTTAATGCGCCACTCGATCAACGGATCGACGCCCCGCTTTATTTCCAAGTGACAGTCCCTCCTTTTTTATCTTGTCACTGCGTTGTCCCTGCCACTTGTTCCTTTCATTATTTCGATTTTTGAGGGAAAAGATCCTCGCCGAAGCTGCGAGTCACTCTGGCGGCGACAGACGTCGCGCTTGCCCACGCGTCGAAGTCTCCAGAATCATGCTCCCAGAAATATTGCGTAGCAAATTGTTGCGCGGATACTGACAACAGTTTTTATCTTTGTTGTTTCTTGTGTCAGTCGGTAAACACTCTCCTGTCGATTTTGGTAAAAATTCTTGGCTCTCCGAGATAAAATTTAATGAACGGTCAAATAATAGGTTACTTGTGGAGTGGGGGACTATTTTTCGTGATTGTTAACGACTCGAAAAACTATTTTCAGTAATTAATAGACTGTGATCTTTCTACGAACTCCTTTTCCTTCACCTCATTTCAAGGGTTAAATATTTGTCCATAATTTTTCACGTGGTGTCCAACCCAATTTCTGGGAACACCCTCTCTCGTACGACTCTCGGTATACGCACCTGAAGTGGCGATAAACTCTCGAACGTCCACCGTCGATGGGCTAGCGGTGACAAGAGTCAGCGAGGGTGCATCGAGGAGAAAGTGCATCGGTTTGCCGGGCTCAGCTTTCAGGCCAGCATCATCTCGGATCTCGGCCGCACATCTCCTCCTATTCATATCTTAATAAAGATTCTATTTTATGCCGTTTAAACGTCAACGGCGCGTTAAACGTCCGGAGACCCGGCGAACGATTGAACGTATCTCCAACGAGGGTCACAAAGAGAATGATCTCTGCGATTCGCTCGTAAACGAAGGATCGTTTTTCCACCTTCGAGGATCGAGATCCATCGTTGGATGACCGGCGGCTCTTCCACCCACGAGCGTTCCTCTCGCTCTCTCTTTCTCGTTTCTTTTCTCGAGAGTTCGTCCCTTTCTCTCTCGGTCACGGCGCGTTCATAGTTACTCAGGATCTGATAACGCCGGAACAAATGTGTTAATAGGCTCGGTTAGGTACTGCGTTATTACCACGTGTCTCTATGGATCCATAAAGCAGCAACAAGAGAAGATAGCATCGCGGCGTACGCTTCTGGTATCGATGTACCTCGCGGCTAGATTAAATCTCGCGCGGCTGCCTGTTTCACTGCTGCACGTTCGTGCAACCGTGTTCCTCGTGTAATTGGAACTCCTGCATCCTCGCTGCACTCTCGCGGGCGACGCTACATCATTTAGGACGCTCGTTACACGCTTTCCTAGCTTTGACTTGTTGCGTTTTTAATCATCCCGAAAGCATATTCCCAATGAGACCTCCTGAAAGTCTGATTTATGCTACGCAAAAACTACGGTGTGCATTGCCACCCAAAAACTCGGAGACACGGTGCAGGATATGCATAATGATCCTGCAAAGTTTCATTTTAATAGCTGTGGTAGTTTTATGGCAAAAAATTCTCATAAATCCTCTCATTTAACCACGTGATGGCGAAAGGTCCGGGTTAGCATCTGCTTTCGAAATTCTGATAGATGTCACTCGAAAACTATACTGTTTATCATCACCAAAAAAATTGTGACTACAGTACAGGACACGGGTAATAATTCCGCAGAGTTTCATTTGAATATCTCTGTTAGCCTTTTCGCAATAAATTTCCAAAAATTGTCTTTTCTTGAAAATAAGTGGTCCCTCGACAGAGGGTACAAAGAAATGGAAACAAATACAATAAAATGGTTGTTCTGGAAATAGTATACCAGAGAAAATAGTGTATGCAAATGCGTGTGAGGTCGCAAGGAGAAACCGCAAGGACATTAACGTTGTGGAACCCCGTCCTTTGTCAATGGAATGATTAAAGCATACGCGGATCCTTTAAAATACGTCGGGGACGTGCTCAGATTTTTTTATTCGAACATTTATCGATAATTTTTCTTTACAGCTATCCCGAACGCGTCTGCCTGTGCATAAATACATGAGAACCAATCATTGTCCGCCATTTTTATGCCCATCGACGTATACGACTCTGATCTCTTACGACCAGACGTGAAATTCAGTCTTATTTCATTTTTATATGGGCCTGGACCTTAAATTCTATATTCATGTATGCAATTACGTTTATTGTACGTTTTATGTGTTCGTATTTATTCACTTTGTTACACCGCCCCTTCCAGCCGAGCGCAAAAACATAAATGTCGATTGCAAGGCGCGACGAGAAATGGCCGGCGACCGTGCAGAAATTCTATCAAGGTGACAAGAATGGTTTCGTATCTCTGCGCTTTTGTTCGTTTTATCGTCTGCGCTGATTTTCTTTCTTAATCTTCAGGTAAACAATTTACGCGATCGAGCATTCCTGATTTTCAAGTCAAAATTTGTGGGGAGTTCAAATATGTTCTTGGAAGAAATTCCAAAATGTGGAAAAAATTGTAAATCGTTCTTAAGTTTTATGACAATTTCTCGATTCTCCAAAGAGAACTATCAATCGATTGTCCACATTTTCTACAAGACGCTTGGACTCCAAATTGTTTAAATAAAGTGGTGAGCATTAGAGAAAAATAGTGTACATAATTGAAAAAAAAATCTATAAAATCTTTTTCTGCAGGAAACAGTCCCACAGCTTTTACACTTATATCATTCGATAAATGTTTAGAAATGAAGATTTTAATGTTTTGAAATAAAAGCTTCATAAAAGACCTGGGAGCGATGAAGCAAAAGGATCGGCAAAACCGAAAATAAATCGCGTATCGGTAACCGAGATGCGAGGCTGTCGGCCGGTGACGCGATACGTTACAAAACGAGCTAATGCATTAACCATCTACTTTCTGGTATCTACAGGATCATCAGGGGCCCGGTAATCGCCGTACGGTCCCCTTTTTCCATGGTGTTGCGAAGGTGGGGGCGATCGGTCCCCTCGAGGGGTGGGGCCCCCTCCGAAATCCGTCGTTCTTTTGTCGGCACGCTTTCATTTTCGCGCCATTTTTGGCGAGGCCGCTTTCGCCGGTTATTAGTTTAATTCGAGATATAAAGCTGATGTAACTTGCGTGCAATTAGCTACCGGCTTTATCGATTGCTGTTTACGAGTCGCGCGAAGGCCAGCCGCCGCCGCCGTGCCGCGGGACTTTCGAAAACTGATACCGCCTCCCTCCCTCTCCCCCCGGATGACTTTTCGTCGCCCGAAACTCATGCTGCTCAGGATTTTTACACGGTGCTCCCATCCCCTCCACCCCCCATCCTGCTCCTCCACCGCCTCGGTTAATTGCACTCGCGGCTCCCGCAATATATTTCAGAAATTGGATCGAGATGGGACATCGTTTCGTTTCGGGCCACGTTATAAAACCGAGGGGACCCTGTTACGCGACGATATACAGGGTGTCCTCAACTATGACACCCTCCGTGAATTATTAAGCTTTGTTTTCGGGCAAGAAATCGGTTATGAACGACGAAGATCATCCTGCGATTATATCCTCCGAGATTTAAGTAGCAGCAACGCTCTCATAAATGGAACAATTTATTTGGACAAGTTCATTATCAGACTGGCAACTTTAAGGCGTATTTTAGATAAACATGTAACGTAACATGACCTTGGGATGACCTTCAACTGAAATTTTATAGGGTATTTCTTGAAAATATATTCTTTTTAGATTTAACTAGTAACAAGGCTTATCTTTTTATGGGACTGGCAACTATAAGACTGGTTTAGTCGTACATGTATTGCACCATGACCTTGAGATGACCTTCAACTGGAAATTTATATTTATATTTTCTGCTTGCACAATTTTTAGTCAGTGTATACTGCGGTGGGAAATAGTAAATAAGAATATAATCATTAGGGAATGTTAAGTTAGGGATTAGTGAGTATAATCTTTAGTCAACCTTCATCTCTGCAATCTAATTTCTTTTATTTAAAAATGGTTTCTTTTTGGAACTGTATATTGTGGTACGTTTGCAAATAGATTGAATCAGGGTACAGGAGTCGGGCGAGACACCCTGTACATGGTTTTCGTTCAGCGCTACACGGACCGAGGTAATGACTACCTGTTTCCCCTGATTTTCTAAAGCCCCGTATTAACGATATTAGCGGCGCGGTATGATTTACGACGCTGTTTCGCAAAGGCCTCGTCGCGTGTCGCACCTGACTCGGCGAACCGGGCGATTTTCATTCACCGTGAAAAAGGGATAAATAACTTGTTTCGACGGATGCCGGCGGAGAATTCGCGGCGCGGCGGCGGCGGCGGCGTTTTAATTGCTCTGTCTTGATCGCTGCCGTTCACGGGGAGTGGGAGTACGCGGACGCGAACGCGAGCTGTTCAATGAAAATTAAACTACTCGAACAATTCGCGTCACGCGCTCGTTTATTCAGATGGACTTCGTAAAGAAAATATTGTGAATGGCCTCTATAACACGCAGACTTGTTGATTCTTAAACGGTAATACAAATTAATCACTGCGGATTTTTCTGCAAACGAAAAATATTATAAACCGGTCGTAAGAACTGGAAGCTAGATGAAAATTAATGGGACAAAAGTAATGTAACGTTTCAAAATTTGTCTAATGTATTCACAGTTCGAACGCACAAAATCCCCAGTCTAATAATCACTCTTAATGAACCCAGATCTAACCTAGTCTCAAGAAGTCGATGAAAGTATCTAGAAATTAAATCGCATCGAAATGAACTCTTTCATCCCGACTTAATTTGCCCACAACAAACCATTTCCACTTTCCCACTCCAGAATGGAGTTCGCCTAAAAGAACACGGCTCGTAACTCACTCCCACAATTTTTCCCATTCACCGTTCACGCTAACGGATCGATGCGGTCGTGACAAGGCTCGTCCGGCCTTCCTCAATTTCCCAATAAATATTCAACAGCCTATTCGAGCTAAAATTTCCGCTCGGCCGTACGTTACGTGCCGGTTGGTTAATTGAACGCGCTAAAGAAGCGGCCACAGTCGAAACAATTACCGGAGACCGAGTATCCTCCCCTCATCCTCGCGTACATCTTCGGCTCGCTCGGTTGGCTCGCTCGCGCGTCCCGCGAGCGGACCCGCGCCGATTACGTTTATTTACAAGCCGAGGCTTCGGCTTATCCGCTCGGATCTTCGCCAGCCTAAACAACCGCTCTCGCCTGTAAACGTCGTTACCGGCAACTCAATTATCCGCCGGAGGACCCTCCTCCTCTACCCCGCGCGAGTTATCCGCATTGTTTTACCGCTCGGACGTCTCTCCGCGCGAGTAATTTCGCCGGCTGATTTACGCAGACGCGGTTCCCCGAGGAAGTAATTGAGCCCGCGTGCATTTATTGCACTCGGGTGCAACCGGAGGTCCCCGTTGCTTCGGCTAGAAACACCGTGCAATCGACGCTTGCGATCTCGCTCGACCAATGCTACGCGTTTGTTATTAATTGTCTAAAGCTCTGCACGTGGAATGGCTTGCTAACTTGGTACAAAGTGGTGTAATTGCATTTCGATTGACTACTTATGGGGATTTGTTTCTGCGATTTACGGGACTTTTAGATTTTTAATTTACGAATATTGAGATTGAAAAGGTAATGTAAAATAATCAGTTTTAGTGCTCCGTAAACCTGGTGCCAAGAGACAAATTTGCTCTCAATTTTCGTTTCTAAAAACAGATCAGGAACCAGAATTTTAAAACTTCTTCAAAGGGGTGCGTTTCAAAATTGTCACACCCCTTGAACTACCAGCATTCCTACTTCAAAGAAAACAAATTTCCAGTATGAAATCCAGATAAAAGGTCCCTGTAAATGAACTCACCCTTAAAATAGTACATCCCTCTCTGCTTGTGATTTTGGGGTTGCACGAGCAACATGGTGACCCTCATGGTTCCCCAACAATTCGAAGAGTAGGTGAGCCGTCGTTCTCAAGTGTCCCGTGAGATTTCCAGGGACTTTCCCCCGCGGGAATGCGGTGTCCGATGACTGTGGGAGGGTGAAAACGTCTGTTATAGGTAACACCCGTAGCCTCTCGCGCAGGTAAAAGCCTTGGCAGCGGAGCACCGCCGTGAAACATTAACGGGCGGCGTCCTCCGCACGAATCGTTATTCACGCGATGTTTATCTGCGTCAGCGTCGACGTTTATTTCCATGAGAGCGCGTCGCCGCGCGCGATTTCCTCGCCGTTTAACAGCTATCCGCTCGAGGGTTGCATAACACGGCTCGCGGAATAACCGCCGCGCAAGGATGATCGTTATCGCGACCGTCCGATTGACCGATACGTTTCGACCGAGAGGTTCGCCACGGAGCGGCAATTACCTGCCCCGAAACACGCCTATTGCTAGCATGATGTGTTTGATTTGTTGCGCCTCGGGTTACACGAGATACGATTTCAACGTTAACAGACCTTTCTTTTCTTTTTTTTTTTTAAACCGTACAACCGCTTTCTCGCGCGCCGATGTTAATAAACGTTTTCGGGAAATTATGGGACTGCGATCGCCGGGATAACCGGCCGGTAATCGAAGTCGAGAAAGTCCCCTGGAGAGTGTCAAATACGTGAAAAATGATCTTCTGGAATTATTCCCGGGAAGCTGGAAGCTATCGATGACTTGTGCTTTTGCGTGATGTTTAGTGACAGTCTGTAGTACCAGCAGAATTTTTCGCAGCTGTGTAGGTGTTCAGAATCGGACAGTGCATAGTAATCTTTGTGAACTTGGCTCTCTGGGAAAAATTCGTCTCGTTTTGCCTGAAAATCGGAGAGGAAAAAGGAAAAAACGAAATTTTTCTTTGGGGCATTAGATTACCCTAGAAATTAGTTCTCGGTGTTGTTCGGCAACATGAACGTAACGAACGGTGCCATAATTTTCGAAAACAAAAAGGATAAAAGAAAACACTCTAAAGAACTATGATATCCAGATTATTTTTTTTTTAAGAATATATATACCATGAATTCCTCTGAAACATTTGCTATAATTTATCGCACCGCTGATCGAGCCAACGACAATTTTCCCCGACGACAAAGGCCGCAATTTATCAACGTAAGCAGGAATAGCGATCGCGTCCCGTATTCTGGAAGCCCACAGGCGGATTTCGTTACGTTCGCTCCGCATAAAAAAATTAATGACATCCTACATCCTCTAAATCAATGCGTCAGTACAAGAGCTTCCAGCTAGAATCGCGTGGGCGACTGTCTATCGGCGCTATTCGCAAATGAAAACATTTAATGTTATCCAAGCAGGACTCCGGCGGAAACGTTTAAATCGGAATATCACTCTACAAACACGCGTCGCGTTTTATTCGATTTTCATTGCGGTGAGTATCATCCGTTAACTGCCGATATATTCGCTTATGGGTTGTTTGATTGTAAGAAACGCGATAAAATATTTCGCAATTCTGATTTTACTCCGCGAGTCCATTGAAATCTGTCATAAAGCGGCGCATAAAATCTGCGCCGTGGCCGGTACATCTTCGACAATCCAAATTGAAAAGCAGGAAATTCTCCGTTCACCGATCGGCAATTTCGACGTTACTTATGATTTTTACGATTCGTTCGATGCAACAATCGATAGCGAGCAGAGAGCGGGAATCGGGCGGTGTTTTATAAACGCTTTCAAAAATTTTAACCGTTCGTTTTATGTGCCGAAAAATCTGACGAGTATGCCTCGGGGAACGCTATCAGGAGGCCGCGTTTTATCGCTTATTTCGCAACATTTCTTTTATTATATTCTCGATCGGCGGTTCACAGGCTCGTAAGGACGCACGGCTCGAAACGTTTCGACGGATAATTCCCCGAAGCCTACGAGAACGAACGGCCGAAACTAAAAAACTGTTGCACACGCACACAAGCGCGCGCGGCCACAGGACACGCATACACGCGAGCTCGCATACGGGCTCCGCCGGTTTCCGTATAATAATCCCCGGGCTCTCGTAGAAGGCATAAACGATACATCTCCGGCGAGCAGCTCGTAAAAACGAGCGTCGCAACAGCGGAATCGTTAATGGTAATTCAATCGGTAGTCGTTTCACGTCCGCGGGAATCAGCCGGAGCGTAAAATAACCCGGCCGAGCATGCACCAGGCATTTTCCGACCGCCGATCATTCAGAAACTGTCTTAAGGCGGTTCATTAAGCCGAATTTACATGGGTCGCGGGCCCATAAACGCGACGATTCGGCCGGGGTACCCGGGGACAAAGTGTGAAACGGAGCCCCGCTCGCCGACAAATTTCGCTCTCTTATTTGCATACGCAATTTGTGGAACGTGTAACTACGGCCGAAAGAAGAGAAAAAATATCCGGAGGCAGGGACACTCCTTCTTTTGCGTTGTCGTCAAGTTGGCCAGCGTTCTTTCGGCCTGGTTGCCGGAAGTTCGTCGAGTTATCGAGTTTGTCATCTAGTGGGCATTTTAAGTTGAGTTTAATCAATGCAAACGTACATTAAAGTCATGGAAATTCCTCAGACATACTGTCTTGTGCTTATTCATCCTTTGCAACCTTCTACCGACAAATATTGCAAAATTAGGACAACATATATATCGTCAGTAATATGTTACTGTTACCAGACGAGTCAAAATGGCCTATATTTTCATTTAATGATCATTAAAATTATAAAAAGGCCACTGATGAAAGTCATCGAATATATTGATCCATTCGTGTTCATATTATAATAAAAATTTATGAACCGATTTTTAGAACCTTGTAATTTTTATACATTTTGCAGAACTCGCTTTTACATCTCGATCTTCTATTTCTACTTCAGCTTTTAATTTTAAAATGTCACTTTGAATTTAGAATGGTCACCATCTTGTTAATGTTCAATGTTTTCCATATTGTGAATAATTTTTACATAATTTAACATGCTACTTTGAACAATTTCATTTAAAAGAATTATTTTTATTACCCAAAAAATTATCGTCTTGTTACTCTAAAAATACTAACAAAAATGTTGTGCTACTTGGGTCCAAGTTTGATGACTTCTCTTTTGGAACATCTCGAGAAACTTAGCTCGTAGTGTTCGTCCGTGGTGGTTCTCGTGTGGCTAATTATGAAATAAATTGTGTAGAGCGTTAATGGCGGCTTTTAATCAGCGACGATCGGAACAGCTGACATAATGGTCTCACTTTAGAGATAATCACAGTTGCTCTAAGCCGGGGAGGAGCGCCAGAGCTCTCCCGAGTAGCCTGGCGAGGAAGGTGTCGGTGAGCTGGAATGCAGTATTACCATATCCAAACCTGACGTAACTTTCGTTGGCCAGTGACCTAGAGACGATCCTTTCGCGTGCAATCGCGTTTCATTTATGCTCGTTTCGTCCGCTACGTTCTTGTACCGCTAAGTGACCCCGTTTATGCCCGTGTTTTGCTATGATCTTGCACTTGGCATGTGTCATTCATAGCTCATCTAATCGTTTCTCCGCTGCTAGAATTTTAATCCTTCCAATGTGGCTACACTGTCTACACTTATCTTCATTAGATCACCCATTTTCTCTAATACCTGAACGTTCTGCTATCCGAATCGAGTTTCGCCTGACTGTCAACTTGTTATTTTAGATGCTGTTGAACAATCTTTCGAGAACCGAAGGTGCACAGTTTATATTGTCCTGTTAATCGATTTTTCCCTTAGAGTTGCAATGTGAAAAGTCGTCCCGAATGGAATAATCTTTTTATTATCTAAAAGGGGTTATTAACTCGTAGAGAGTTCGTAAAAAAATTGAAAGTCTCAACCCTTCTTCTATCTCAGATCATTTACTATTTAATAACGTAAAATTATTATCACGAAGAAAATACAAGGCTCGTTACGTACGATCAAAGGCGCTAGAAACCGAGAAGAAAAACGAGACACGGAAAGCCAGGGTCAAGATTGACCCATCCATCGCGGAGGTTTCGCATCGGCTGGTACGGATGAATCGCAAAATTTCCCACACGTGTCGCGCAGTCGGTGAAAGACGAAGCGATTGCAATATGAATGGCCGCTATTATTGTATAGCGCTCGGCGCAATACGTTACGCCTAAACGACGTACGCCGACAGCCGCAACGATCCCGGCCGATTAACAATGCAAGATTTTCTCGGCCGTGCGCGAGCGGTCTCGTTTATTATGCCGATACATCCCGTAAAGCGGCAACGAAAGCATACATTTAATAATCCCGTGGCCGTCGGCTGCATCGCGTCAGCGTAAATCCTTGCCTCATCGAATTGCAGGCCTTGTTGTCACTAATAATATCAGCGTGCAGCCAATCGCCGCGTGGATATCGCTTTTTATCCGGCGAGCTAACGAAACAGCTGGTTAGGTGACGTCACTCGACTCCCACGTAAACGGACAGGTAGCGGTGGTTTCGATCGCACGCGCGAATTTGCGAAAAATACGAGAGAGCTCTCATCAACAAAGTTCCCCTTCGAGGTTCACCCAACTCCATCAGTCTTCAATAATTTTTAAATCATTCGACAGCAAATAATTTCATATTTTGGTAATACTGAATTTTAAACTAAATCTTTCTACTAATTTTACTGTATTTTTTTTTTTTTAGTTAGGATGAAGTAAATTTCATTTTTTCATTTACCATGTGTAGTAAAACTGGTAAAAGGTAAAATACTAAAAAGTTTAAAAGAATTCATATTATTTAGAATTATTCCCCGTTCGTTGAAATTTTAGAGCTACAGAAAATATAATCAATTTTATCAATATAAATTTTTAAAATGAGGTCACAGTCACAAGAATTTTATTTGCACCTTAATAAATCCCGGTGTTACAATATTCACTCTGAATTTCAATTTCGTCCCTTTCGATAGCTCCTACAATTTGCAACAGTTTATTTTGTATCATGGAACCTGCAGCACGCAACGAAAACGTTTAACAAAACGATAGTGCACTTTCCCAAAGAAAATTTTAATCCTGCCTATCTGCTGGAACCGCATTTGATGCCACAGTGTGTTCAAGCATGAATTACGTCACACTCGATTCGAGGATAGATTAAATATTAAGATTTGAACATGAATGGAGTTCTAGTGGTTGGTTCCTCGCCTTCGCTATCGCCAGCGGCGCACCGCATAAGAATTAACATTCGCTTGTTGTTAGAGAACGAGTGTTTGTCAGGCATCTTGGCAGTGAACGAGTGTTTGCCCAGCGTCGAGTGCGCCGGTTAATGCACATCCACCTAGCAGCTTCGAGTAATTCTCCTCGTGCGCCTCTTTGCATCCTCTTCCGTTCACCTTTGACTAGTTTCCCTCGCCTCTCCAATCGACGCTGATTTATGGGGAAACAGAGGGTACCCCGTGTTACGCGCCATCACTCCTCATATCTTTTTCTTTGATCACGATAAACCATACTCGAGAAAATTGGGATAATCAACGCCTGTCAACCCGACTGCTTTGGAAACTTGAGGGATCCTTTCTGACGTTGATAAAACGAACATTTCAGAATTACTTCCATTCATTATTGTACTTGGAGAAATAGCCTGACCATTAGGGCCTGGCCTGACACGTTAAACGTTATCCTAGGCGCATCGAGGACTACGGTAACAATAAATAATAATAGTTATTCGAACCTCCAGTAGAAGAGTGTTTAAAAATTTACGTAGATCGACGGTCTTGGTTTTCTGGGATTCAAGGTCGGGTCCCAAATATTCGATCGAGAGATCGATCCTCCGAGCAGTATATCACGGCTTGCGCGTGCCATTTCTTCCAGCGGCGTCCCATTCTTCCCTGAAATAATAATTCGCGAGATGGTAATCGCGCGAATCGCTGCCCACTCGAGACGCCACCGCCTCGGGCTTTCTCTTCGTCTTCTTTATCATCTCATTGTTACAGCTTATCCACGGTGATCTTGGAAGCGAGCGACGAGGACCCGTGGCGAAGACGGTCGAAAACATTGCCGCGAGATAAATCGCCGATCGACTCTCTCGAATTATGAAACAAGCGTAATCTCGCCGCGAGATCGCGACACCGTAGATGATAGGGATCGCGGAGATTGCCATCGAAGCGCCTCGGGGTCCCAGAAGTGTTCATTTAGCTGACATTCGTCGCTTCTCTGCGATCCTTTTTACCTTTCTTTAATAACTTTATTTGCTTCGGGGCAGATTTATTAGAAGCTACATAGCGTTCATACGGTACGAATGCAAAAAGGATGAAATATTATGGACATTGCGCAACCTGGTCAATTTTTAATCCTCACAACAAAGCTGCTTTTGACGATTGTACAGATGGAAATGTTCAGATCCTTTTAGACAATCGTTTACTAATTTTGCTCTCTTACTACTTAACCCTCATTTTATCTTCTCATTTATATGTAAACGCTTTGAAAAAAATCTCACGTATTGACATTTTCCAGACACACATTGTAGAATTTTTCCAAATTTTTTGGTCGATAATTCCACCGGCAGAAAATTACATTTAATTTCAAAGTTAAAAGTTCAATTTCATTCGTGGAGTAAAATTGAACCAGCACTTTTCCACCTACTTTGTCTCCTTAACTGAGTGCAAACATTTTGAGAAAAATCTAGTGAATAAACACTGTCAAGCCACACATTTCAGAATTTTTTCCAATTTTTTGGTCGCAAAATCTGGGTCCAAAAAATAACGGAACCTTAAAAGGGTCCCAACAAATGCAGACTTGTTTCCAGAAATCGTTTTGTAACGAATTTCGGGATCGATGGGATCGACGCGGATCGCGCGAAACAAATTACGCAGGACCCGATCAGACAGAAAGAATTCTCGGGCGACGTCTCGGGCCCGAAGCGGGGCGTTCTTGGGTCGTTTGGGGCCCGGTCACGGGCATTCTACGCGGTGAATCAGCGCCAGCTTGCCGCGGGGTTACGTAATCGGGCGAGCACCGTGTGCACACACAATATCTGCGTCGGATATCACTTTGTAGTCCAGCCGCGGGGCCGAGGTGCCCTATCTGATCGCTCCTCTGATGCCTTTGTGAGCGGAGCGCGCGAAAGGGAGGAAGTTTCTTCGAGTTCCTTTTTCTCCTTGTCCCCCCCCTCCCCCCTCCTCTCTACCTCTGCAACGTCCACCTGGGCCGCGACCCATGCCTCTTCCTCCATAGCGGCGCGGCGTCCTGCCAGCGAAAGATCTCCCCGGATCGACGCCGAACACGATCCTCCCTCCCGTGATCGACAGCCTCGATAAAAAGCTTCCCGTGGAACCACTCTGTCCAGCCTTGATCCTGGATCATTGCTCGGTGGCTGGCCTGGGGCCGATTGCTGCGATATTTGTTCAGTGCACACCCCCCTTTGTGTCCTTACACCCCAGGGTTCAAAATGGAACCCTAGAGACACCGTAGAATTTGTTTAACCAGTGGTCATTTAACTGTGTTTGTTGGAAATTTTAATTGTGTTTATTTTAATCCTAGGGATTGAGTTCTTGTAATTATCAATAGCATGTTGGCCTAGTAATTGGCTTTTCATTCATTTTAACTGACATCCTAAGTCGCCAATATTTATTACATTAAACCAGTCAATTTAATTTTGTAGAATTGTTAAGATTGCTAGCCTAACTGTCGAGGTGTAAAATTATTACAATTTTTAAAAAGCTTGAAGCCTCCAGTTTCGCAGCCCATCATTAATTTTCTGTTTAAAATGTTTTTTGACGTAATAAACCGGTGAAGAACATAATACACATTTTTTTGTTAAAATTTCACAAAACTGGAACGCCTCTCAAAAAGTGTGAAGCTGAATTCAATGAACGAATGTTCAGAAAATAATAAAACAGTAGCTAGGAGATGCTCGTATTGCTTGTGCATATGTGCTCGCGGTTCCTGATGGCACGAAGCGTGCACATTGGGAAAGAATGTTTAATACCTGGGGAAGTTTGTAGAAGGTAGATCGAGGTTTCGCGTGACGCGGTAAGGAAGCGTTATTTTTGCGTCCACCTCGGACCGCGCCCGTCATCTTTCATCGGAGAGCGTATCCGTGCCCGTTGAACATCGTTGTAAGTCAACATTTCGCATCGGGGAACATTTGAATAATAACTTCTGTAAGACATACTCCCGGCGGCCGAGGGCGATATTTTATCGAGATCGTAAATCGATACCGCGGGCCGCGGTAGCGTCGCGACACGTGGGCATCTTGTACGTTATAACGACCCCCGTGTCGTCTGTCATCTTTCCTGGCCGTGCCGCTCTCGCGTTCGCTCGCGTTCGCTCGCGTTGGCTCGCGTTCCAACCAGGCGCGTGCACCTCCGCCAACCCACGATCTCTTCTTTTCCGAATCCTCTCCGACCGTCTTCCTCCGACCGAAGTAACCGTAAACTGCTTGCGAGCCTTCCTACTTTCAGAACTGCATCGATTCTGCAAAATATATTCTACAGGAGGACCTTAAGTAATCAATTATTTTGAAATCTAACACAAACTTTGTAGTAAATTTATGTTTTTATTTCCTAATTTAGACAGTTTGCCATCTTTCCTGCAAATTTTCAATCCCCTAGAAATCCAGGGTTCGTGAAGCAAAATATGACTCAAGGTGCCCCCTTGCATCTTCTACAGAATGTTTAATTTCTTAAATAATGCTCCAGAGATCCGAAAAGATGATAGTCAGAGGGAGCAATATCCGGCGAGTACGGGGGGTGCGGTAAAACTTCCCCTTGCAATTCTTTGATTTTTCCCTGAGTGAATTTCGCTGTATGGAGCTTTTCTGTGCACTAAAGATGCCCTCTTTTTCAATAGTTCCGAATACAGCCGTTGTAATTGCTGGCAATACAACTCAGCAGTAACTGTTTCTCCAGGTTTCAACAACTCAAAGTGAATTATGCCACGGCAGTCCCACCAAATGCACAGTAACACCTTTCTAAGCGATAAGCTAGGTTCAGGGGTTGATATTGCGGTTTGATTTGCAGAAAGCCATTGCTTGGAACGCTTTATGTTATCATAAACAATCCATTTTTCATGTCCGGTAAAGATTCTGCTGAGAAATGGATCTCTACGCAATCTGGATAGCAATGAAGTGCAAACTGATCGACGAATATTCTTGTTCGTCTCAAATAATTGATGCGGTACCCATATTCCTTTCCCATTTCGTGTAGGTGCCTTTGTATTGGAGAATTTTTTCCGGATTTTTGATTGAAGATTCCGAGAGTGCAATCCTTGCAAATTCAAGGACCGAGAGCAGACCTTCGCGCACGAGTTCCTCGGATCTCGAAGCTCGAACTCCCGACCAGCGAACTCCGATCTTATCTCGAAACATATATACATGTGTGTATCTATATACACGCACGCACGTACACGCGCATCGCGAGGGTACACGCGATATCTCGATTGTGGCCTCATCTGCATGCCGCGGTAATAATTCGGCTCCGATGCATTATACCGGTCCTCCTCGTGCTCGAGAGAAAACCAGGCCAGAGATCGATCCTCTCCTCTCCTCTCCTCTCTCGTTCGTACTGCGATCGGGTTCTGCCCCTCCCCCACCACCGCTCACAGATCGGCGCGTATTCAATTACCCCGACAAAATCAGCGGCACTCGCTCATTTTAATTCGTATCGGTGATCTGGCGCGTTAATAACGAAAAGCCGGCCCGGAGAAAATTAGGCGGGACCCACGGTGACACGATGCTTCCCACGCGTTCTTGTTTCAACGCTCCTGTCTCTTTCTTTCTCGGTTTCTTTCGTCTCCCCTAATTCGCCGCGATGATGGAGCCGTTCGATTCCTTTCGATGAGTCTTCGAAACTTTGATGGGTTTAGGGTCTCCGGGGAGAGCGTGGGCTGAGATTGATATAGCTATTGATAGAGCTATTATGGTTTCGTGAAAGTCAGACGCAACGAAGTCGTGGCCATTCCCGACGTTTTTTCACGGGAAATGTACGACCCTATTGTTGAGACTTCGAATTTCTTTTGTGACGTCATCTGTCACTAGTTTTCTGTTTGTTTAATGGCATTTGTTGTTCGGTATTGTCTTCAGAAGCAATTTAGAGTATTCTCAGAGCAGAGGGAGCCATTGTGGATGCGTCTGCTGCGGAGAGGCTTTTACGAGCTCTTGTCTGACTATGAGCGTCTTGATCTACTTACTGATCTTACGTCTTGAACTTTACTTAATACGTTGGAGTTAGCAATTTGGATAAGAATCTGACAGGATCATTTTATAAAATATAAAATGAAATTTTTATTAAAATTATTTGTGTATAACTAATATAGTTTATGCGCGAAAATACGAAGACAGTTGTTTGTTAACTGTACAGTAGACAACGCGTAGTAGTTTGCTCTAGACTTCATTCTACCACTGCCACTTTTCATCATCGTTTAGGAAGTGACAAAAAAAAATTAGAACCACCACTATTAAGCAATACTATTCCCAAAAATGAAATCCGCTGTCCATTAACAAAACGCGGAGTCAAAAAGCGTGTCTAGGGTCAATTCCAACCTGTCCTGAATATTAAATGGTCCCGAAACTTGTCGACAAAAATTCATTTGGAAATGATCAGGGCGTGAAAGCTGTCGAGAAGTCTCCAAGGAAGTTACGCTAACGAGCAACCGAGCGCCGGAAACTGGGCGCCGATCGTTCGTCATTCGTCAAACGACATAGATCCGTCTAATATTCCGTCGTTAATGATCCTCGAGCTTTCGGAGAGGAGATCTTGGAGACTGAACTGTCGAGGATGGCACACCGACGTGGCGCCAACCTGTCAACGACGAAAAGGTCAGGGCCGACGCTACCTTCGGCGTAGTTTGCAGAGGCGGGATTGCAGAATTAATTACGCGCCGGGACATTGGCCCCGTCTGATCGCGTCATTACTGGGACATTAACACCAGTATGATTGTCTCAATAAAATTACTCTTTTCCTCTGACCCTCTTCTGGACGAGAATTTCTTAAAATAGAATTATTTTCCCCGAAGAACACACTCGGATTTTTCCTGTTTAGTATTTTCGTATTTTACTAATTAACATTTTCAGGAAATTTCATTCCCCGATTTTGCATCGTTTGGATAATTAAATTGCTTGGAAGTTTAGATAATATATTATAGTTCGTCCCTAAAGGGTTAACGGTCTAACTTCGAGATCAATTCCACCTCGTCCGGAGTTTGGAAACCGCACAAATTCTTGTATTTTTTTGTCTCTCGTGTAACGAGACTTTCATTCGCCTCGAGATTTATTTATCTCGAGTCTGTCACGCTTGTTCGACATGACAGCGAGTAAATTCAATTTTCACCAAATAAATGTATCAACGTGCGCCGTGCGGAGAAGCTCTCGTAATTTTCCGCGTATAAATACGTCGACTGGTCGTTCGAGTCACGAGAGTTAATGTCTCGACAAAGAGAGGCAGTCCTGCCTCTAAATCTTTAGAACACTGCCGGACATATACGTCCTGCAAAAATCATGGCTGTCGCCTAAAGCCTGGCTGTCTAGTCGGAATGATACCTTCGCCGTGGCCCAGAGGTACACACGTAGTTAGTCATTATTTCTGTTCGGTGCGGTGAAGACATATTTCCATGAGTTCCTAGCGGAACACGATTTTTTACCAACAAGTCTTGCGGACAGGCCTTAAACGTTGGTGCAATTCTTGTGTGACTGCGAAAGTCAGAAACTGTTGATTCTCGTGAAACCCTTGGACTAATCTCTTTTATTTTTTTATCTCTTTTTTCCATTTCAAATGACAAATGTTTAAATTTTTTCAATTTCCTTGTAAATAAGGGCTCACAACGTACAGAAGCGTTCACAATGTACAGAAAAATAAACGTGTGAAATCGACAGGAAGAACTGATTAAAAAATCAAGGGTAGCTTTCCCGTCCCCAATAGCTGCATACAGGTTTTCTAACCACCAGAACAAAAGAATTGTACGCACGTTCCAGCCGTACTCCAACACGTAAAAATCACCTTACCCTACCAAAAGAAAAAGAATCCTAAAAATCATGTCAAGCATTCGTTTCGAGGCTTGTTAAGAGCGATGCAGGCTTCTCGAGGGGAGACTATGGTCTCTCCAGCAGCTGCAGAGACTCTTCCACGAGCGAGTGTTCCCGCAGAAGATGCTCTTTCCCGTTTTCATTGGAGGACGGCTTGCTCTCGGCGGTTTCCACGCGTGGGCGAACGGAAGAGGTTTTCCCGGCGTTTCTTCATCCCGGTTTACGATCGTAGCCGGTGGTGCCGAGAGGCTGGTAATTGCGAGTCGATTGGCTGCGCCCCGCCGCTTCGTAAGGACTTTGTAAATGAGCCGCGAGAGGTATAGTAATGAGGGGAGTCGCGGAACACTCTCTGGCAACAGAGAGAGAGAGAGAGAAAGAGAGACCGTGAGTTATCGATCCCGTGCACGTGGGCGCGTTCATTGATAATCCGACGGCTGACGGCTAACGCGTAACTAAAACGCAGCGAACTCGCGTAACCGCTTGCCGACTCTACCAGGAGGACGCTAATGATACTTTTTTTTTTCCTCCCTCCCTTGTTTTACGTTTCGTTTGAGCGCAGCTGATGCGCCGACCGCGCAATTGATAGCGCTGGAAATGGGAGTGTACGCTGCGCGAGTACCGGAGGAGACTTTTATGGCTGCGATCGAGGGATTAGATCTTTTTGCTGGTCGGAGGATTTTTATGCCGGTGTAAAAAGGAGATTCAATGCTCTCGCGAGGCGTGCTAACGCTTTACTTGCCGGCAATTTTCTAACAGACAACCGGAGATCTACTGTTGAGAGTTCATTAATACATTGTTCGCAGCGGTTTCATTCTTGTCTTCAAGTGATCTGTCACTTCGTTATCGCGACCAATTCCACCATCAAATTTTAAGAACACCTCACTGAACAGTCATAGTTGTGATCTACGCAGAAAAAGATCGATTACATTTATGTTAGAAGTATACAATTTTTAAGCGACCGCGTGAAGCATCCTTTAGTTTCGAACCCTATCGTATCGCACTAAATGATCTGTCAGTTCGTCATCTCTACAAATTCCAGTACTAGATTTTTAGAGTATGTTACCGAGAAGTTACACTTGTCATCTGTGCAGAAAAAAATGGATTAAATTTATTTTACAGTGAGTATTCAATTTTTAGAATATCGTATGAAGCTCCTTTAGAACTCAGAATTTCGAACCGCGTCGCATCGAACAAAATGATCTGCAACTTCGTCATCTCTACAAATTCCACTGCTAAATTTTTAGAGTATGTTACTGAAATGTTACACTTGCCATCTGTGCAGAAAAAATTTATTAAATTTATTTTAAAGTAGGTACACAATTTTTAGAATATCGTATGAAGCTCCCTTAGAACTCAGAATTTCAAACCGCGTCGCATCGCACAAAATGATCTGCAACTTCGTTGCCCGTACAAATTTCACCACGAACGAGCACACTATCGCGAAGTTATATTTTCCATGTACGCAGAAAAAGAGTCGATTTTCCGAACCTGTTACACAAGAATCTCGCTTAATCTGTATACAGGCCGGATATCGCAGCAATGCGACCCAGTGCAAGAGAATAGAGGAATTCAAGGGGTTCGACGTTGGCTTTCGAGTCAAGTCAAGTCGAGTCGAGTCGAGTCGAGTCGAATCGAGTCGAGTCGACTCGAGTCACAAGCAGGGTCGTGTGCCGCTTCGCTGCGCTCAGTTACGCATCGGCTACCGGGCTATCAATGAACGCGCCCACGCGCTCGAGATCGATAGCTTCTCTCTCTTTCCTTCACTCTGTTTCTCTTCTCTCTTCTCTCTCTCTCTCTCTCTCTCTCTCTCTCTCTCTCTCTCTCTCTCTCTCTCTCTCCTGTTCGACCTGCTGCCACAACGCGGCGGCAGCCGAGGCCGCAAGGTCGTTTAATTCCTGCACGCCTCCAGAAAATAGATTTCACGAATGCAAATCGACCGGCGAGCCGAGCCGAGTCGGCCAGAGAAAGTGAATGGCGGGGCCCGGCGACGAGATTCGTTGCAATCGCGCGAGCGTGCCTCGCGTTCCCCTGTCTTTTCGTCATCGGCGGATTTTATACTCGTTGCGCGCTCACCCACCGGCTGCGAACGGAGTCTCCCTTTTCCATTTACACGATTTTCAATTAATCATCCGGTTCCAACGCAGTCGATCGATTTTGTTGACACAGTACTGATACGTAAGCGTACGTAAATATTTCTGTATTAATTATTTTATATTTTATTAGGATTTTATGTATAGATCGAAAGCTTCCGGTTGTTGCGTATGAAATATCCAATTTTTACCAGTAATGTTACATTACCACAATTATTATTTAAATAGACTCATGAAAGAAAGAAATGAGCTTTCAGGATGATGAAAGAAAGCACTATGGTAAGTAAAATATTCTGTAAATGAATTAGACGTTTTCTTTTACTGAATTGCGGTAAAAATTGCATTCTCTGGTCGAAAGGATTCATTGACGTTCAAATAAAATTGACTTAAAATTTAGAACACCTACAATTCTTCAAGAACGATAGACAGAATATCGAGGCCAAATTTGTAGCAGAAAATTTCTCCCAGCAAACGCAAACTGAAATACGAGACCCGCCGTACGACCTTTGCCAGTAGGGTTAGCGTTAAACGGCCATAAGTACCGCGATAAGGGGAGCCGGCTCGTAAATCGCGAATGAGCTTCGACCCGGCGATAATGCTTATTAATCTACATTGACGGCGACATTGTCCACCGCAGAGCGCTAAAGCAAAGCGCGGTACGGCATTTCACGCGTTCCCGGCCACGAAGATGAGCGGTTAAGTGGCCGAGATAAGAAGAATGCCATCCACAAGCCTTACCGAAGATAATGCCTGTAAATTAAGACTTAATTCCGCTCTCGCGGCTAAATAGCGCGTTAAATATCGCCGCGTTATCCATTAACGGGGCAGCCGAGGGGAAAGGTGAGGTGGTGCCGCGCAGGGAATAAAATATTCCCCTCTGTTCTCGCGCGCGTGACCGCTTTCTTTCTTTCTTCAATTCGTTGTTGCTTTCCTTCTCGGTCCTTAGCCACGGTTCGGCCCGATTCGTGATATTTACGAACCGCAGAAACGGTTTTATTTCGCGGCGCTCGAGGTCTCGCGAGAAATTGTGTTGCTTAATCGGCCGACGGTGTTTAAAAGTAATCATTACGCGACTGTAAAATCCAGGTAATTGAGGATTAAGGCCGTTCTCACCTTGCCGAGGATTTCGCTTTGCTTGGCTGCTTACTCGCCACGGGATTGGGAAACCTCTGTGTCTTCATTATTGAACGAATTTTGCTCGTGTACCAATTATTTGTGATTTATTGTTGTCGATTTACTTCACGATGTGCGTGCGACGCAGAGTGCGGGGAGGGGAGGGTACGTAAATGAGAATCACAATTGGAAGTAATGAAAAAATAAAACAAGCAAACGTAAATAAGAAAAAGAAAGTAGGAAGTGCTTTACACGGTTCAAGATAAAAGCGAAGAATACATTACGGCGAGGTACTTCATAAAGAGAGCTCGGTAATTAGCTACACTGCGGATCTGTATGCAAAATAACATTTTTATACACGCATTGCCATCTATAGGAGCTAAGTAAAAATTTATTTCACTCGTTAATAACATTTCGGTCAGCCAACGCAAATGAAACGTGTCCGAATCGAGCGTTTCGACTAAAAAAGAAAATGAAGATGACGTCACATGAATCACCGTGGTCCGCCCGAGCAATTTGTCCCGGTTTTTTCCTGCTCCTCGAGAGGAAGATGGAGTCGCGTGCTTCTAACGGGCCACGTTTTCGCGGTTTATTACGTGCACCACCGATTCCAGGTAGATCCCCAGGTAGGAAAGAGTCACGCACGGAAACGGTACGATCTCGCTCGCATAAAACGCGACGCGGCCCTTAATCATGCCGGCCGAGTGAAAATTAAAATTCAGCCCGCGCGCGTCCGTGCACGCCGCGGCGAGCACGCGTATGCAAACCACCTGTCCTCGGCTCCTTTCTGTCTCTGCCATTCTCAATTTTCTCCTGCTCCTCGAACCACTTCCACCTTTTTCTTCGTTACTCTCCTTCGACCCCGCTTTCAGCACGCTCGGCTCCTTCCACTCGCGAATTTCGTATGCTATTCGTGCCGCGCAGCCTCATTCCGCCGAGAATCATCTTTGGGAGCAGCTGTTCACTCAAACGAGCCTTGCCTATTTTTGTTCGTCGGATTTTTCCGCACCCTACACTTCAAATGCACAAAATCGTACGTAGAAGACATTGTCTTCATATCAAAATTCTTCTTCATTTAATCATGCCCGGAAACACATCGAAAATATCATTTTCTGTTTCGCGTCGTTTAATTTTCCTGTAATTCCTAAACATGACGAACATTTCGTATAATTCCAGAGTGTTCTTTTATTCTACTCTAAATCAAACTCGAAGCTTAACCCTTTTCGAAGCTGTTTCAAATTCCTTCTGACCTAGAATATTTCCATTGTGCATAATTTATTTCCTTTTATGCATGTGACGTCTATTGCTCCTAATTACAACGCTGAAATTTTTATGAATTTCTGAGATACCAATACAACGTAAAAGTTTTTTGAAATAATAACGTAGCCTTCTCCCCAAAAACATTCCCCCGAGAAAGGAGAGCGCGGAGCAGCCTCGCTCGAAGGTCGTCCGAGCTTTCCCCCCCGAAAGGGCCGGATCGATCGTGACGGACGTGGCCCGCAGATCGGACATCTTAATTGCCCGGGCGAAATTAATTTCCTCGTGTGCTCGCGGCCTTCCGAGATTCCGCTGTCAGATTAATCCGGGCAACGGTGTCTCGCTCCTGGGGGCCGCGACGGGCACCGAGAGTTTCGTAATTATTTTTTCAAGCTGCCTCGCGGTGGGCCCGGACTTCCCTTAATCCCTCGATCGTTCGTTGATCTCGATCCTTTCGCCCGTGACACGCGCGCAAGAGAGAGAGAGAGAGACGAGGAGAATCGTCGCGCGAACAACTTCTCCACGAAGAATACAGGGATCGTAAATTGTCGAGCATCCGCAAACTATTATTATAAACAATCTAATACATGATCGTGTAAATTATTAGAAGTAGGTGGAGCACAGTAGAGATTAGGAAGCAGTCCTCTCCGTGCTGTTCAATTTGCAGATCCTCGGCAAGTTGCGATCTCTGCGCAAAGTGTGCGCCCCGCCCCGCCCCCTCCAGGCGAGGATAATCGATTTGTATGAAATGGAACGGGGAACCAGCTCGCCGAGGCTGGATTTTAATGCTGTGCAACGGCGCGGAAGAAATATGTCGAATGAATTATCGCGCCGCGTTTCGAAACGACGCGTTGCTCCTTGACTATTTATAGTGTAGTCGCGTGTGCTCTGGTCTCACACGAGCCGGGCTCATCCGGGTCTGGGGCCGGTGTTCGATCAGCAGGGACTAGGTTCTTTATTTCCCCGAGGCTCCATCTCGAACTATAAGTTTCTCACCCGGATAATTTGATTTTCCACCGAGAATTTTTGGCGATTTTCTGTGATAGCAATCTGATTTGTTGCAGATTATCCTATGATTTTCTAGCTTGGCTTATTCATCATTATTATTGCGAATTATGGATTATTCAGAATCATATCTCTTGTGCTACTACATTGAAAGCACTTGCTGGAGAAAATGTCAATGTTAAAGGGATGGGGAAAATTTCTCTTTTATGGAGAAAGAGGAGAGGATATTAGTCTATAGTTCTAGTAATACTCATGGACCTAGAATTAAATGATATATCCAGCAGCTTCGAATATAAAAATTTTCAACGGTATAGCATATCGTTAAAAATGAGGAATAGCGAATTAAATGCTCAGGTAGATAGATAGTTAAGTAGCTAGTTAAATAGCGAAATCGTTACGTAGTGTTTGTGTAATAATTCTTTGGTCGGAAGGATCCTTAACTAGTCATATAGTGTTTGTGTAGTAATTCTTTGGTTGGAAGGATCCTTAACTAGTCACATAGTGTTCGTGTAATAATTCTTTGGTTAGAGGGATCCCTAACTGTTCAGACTTACCCTACTCCGGGAGACATTAATGCGTGGAAAGACGCGAAGCAGAATGTCATTTGTCTCGAAAAACCGCCGACTCGACAAAGACAAATCGCTCGATGCTTATTTCTCTATATTCTCCTAGATTCCTCTTGATACCGCTCGCTGAAAAAAAGACAATAATTATACAAACTTGTCAGCTGACATTTATCGTCAAAGTATTTATCCTCTTTCGTCCGGCGCCGTAAAAACCACAGTCCAAACAGAAGACCGAGACCATCTATGAGTTACATAAAAGACTTTACCATTTTCGAACAAATATGGTTCTGCGGGCTCTTGAGACGGTTCTAGGTAACATGCTCATCCACTTTCTCATAGCTCACTGATCCTCGCGTCTTTCTGGAAAGGGTTCAAACTCTCGATCGTTTGGAGGATGACGGTGGATGACGGTCCATCCAACCATGATCGGTTGTGCAGCCTGGTTTCCCGATAAAAACGATGTTCACTTGTACGATCATGATAGATTATGGAGAACACTGGGCAACAGTGCAGACATGATTGATCAGGGCGGCGAGAGGTTCTTCGAGATCCAATGAAGAGTCTCAAAATTGATCAGATCAATAGATGCCCATTTTTACTGTTTTTACCATCTCGCATTCTTATTTTTTCAAATTCTATTTCACTTGGATGACATGAACTTTTGTTTTCTTCGTGGTTCAATGTTTAACACTAAACCTACCGAGTCTTAAAAATAACTGACACATGTCTTAGAAAAATGACGAGATTGAATTTATTTGAATTTTGTGCACCTTTATAATTTTGGTAATTGTAAAATAAAAAATCTGGGACCGGTGATTTTAACCGGCGGTGGTAGGTTTAATATTAAAAATGATAATGTTTGACACAATGAGGTAATCTTTGTCTTACTTCGGTTCTCGTAAATTGTAAACCTAGAAGACACAAAAAAAATCTGTAAAAATTATATGCGCGAAATTGCAGACACACGTTCACCGGGCCTAAATTATACAATTCGGTGCCACCAAAATTTAGAACGCACCAATGTGTCGATCACTTATGTACCCGATATTCCCGACACTCTAGATCCCCACGATAGCGAAACGAGCGTCGATCGCTTTCTTTTCCGTCGAGTCGAACCGACAAAAACGCGAGCAGCTGGCGATCGTCTAGCCATTGCAAGAAACGTCCGCGAGCACCGAATAATTGCTATAATTGGCGTTAAAAATCCCCCGCGAAACGGCGTTGTCCTTCCCGGTAAAACGTATAGAGCGGTAATCTCCCGGCGATATCTCGCCTGTAAATCATTCGCGGACGGTGGCTGCCGGTTGCGCAACCGTTTTCAGCGTGCGTTTCATTCATGCACGCCGCTGGCTAATTAGAATTCGAAAGGCACCGATCGGCGTTGCTTTTTACGAGCAACCGCCGCCGCCGCCGCCGCCGCCGCTGCGTGATATTCGCGGACCCGATTGAAAGAAAAAGAAAACGTCGAAAAGAAGCGGCCCGAGAGCTGAGAAAGATCGACGCGCGAACATCGAGAGACTTCCTCGCGATGCTGCACGCGTTTCGACACTTTCGACACGAGTATCGTCGTCCCTTGCAGACGTCCGTGTACCGCTGATGGCCTCTCATAATTCATTTAGCCGAGAAACCAGCCGGAGAAAGAGAAAAAGGTCTGCTTTCACGGATGCGTGTTCGCTCGCTTCTTCGAACCGCTCTGCAACGTGCGGGCGTGATTCATGAATATTTTTTAGGAAAATGAGAAAACCTGCTGTTACGAAACTTCGCAGATTTAACTTTGCGTATCTGTGCTGTATTCAGGAATTTTTGCACACCGGTGTCATTTAGATTAGTGTAGTTAAATTATGAAGTTCCCGAAAAATTTCTAGGCGAGGCAATTTTGTTACTAATTGATACAATTTCGACGATACGCGTGTACAAAAAATCACACACATAGCGTAAACGTGTGTAAATATGTCAGCCAAGTTTCGTTAAGATCCCCCGGTTGGTTTGCGAGAAAAAAATTCGCGGAGCCCGCACCGTGACGTCGCGTCGTCGAGAGTCGGAATCGTTACGGGTTTTCATCGGAGACGGTCCGGTGCCGGGAAAAGATGTTCATAAATATTCATGGGGACGTTCGGTGCGTCTGCCCGCGTGGTTAATTGCGTCGCGTTTCGTCACGAGGATCCGAGAAGAGGATCGTTGCAGGCGAAAGCGCGTCCGTGGATCCACGCCGCGGCAATAAAGACTTCGACGGACGGCTCTCGGCCGTCCCGTAATCGCGATTTCCATAATGAACCGTTTCCATTGCTCGGCGATAACGTAATGGAAAGCTGCTAGCCGGCCGAGAGAAGAGCTCCGCGTTGCCAGCCGAGAGTGAAAAACGGCGACAGCGAACGACGCGAATCATTTATCAGCGGGAACAATGGCTTCATTACGAGCGGATAGGCGCGCGCGACCGCGAACCACGGCGAAACTCTGACGATCGAGAGGATCCCCCTTGTCTTCTGCCCTCCGAGCCGTCAATGAACGACCGCCGCGACGTACAAATATAATTCATAGCGTGTAAACGCTGACGGACACGGCCGCGCGATATCTGTCGCGGTGCTGGGGCTGAAGGGGACGCCGATTTCGGGCCTCGTCCCTTCATAATCGGCCTTGGAGAATGCGCTTTCGATGGGGTAATCATTCTGCAACAGAGTTAATGAACGCTCGTGTCACTGGCAAAACGAGTATCCGTGTCCTTCGTGGCGTCTTTTCCAGAAGGACTCCCCGCAACCTGTGCTCCGGGAATTTTTTTCTCCCAAACCAAGCGAGGAATGTTAATGAAAATTTATTGACATATTTATACACATTTAGCCTCTGCGCGTGATTTTTTGTACATTTGTAACTTCGAAATTGTCATAGTTATTCATCGATGAAGCGGGCCTTTCAAGCGATGAGTCTCTGATCGATTGAAATGCGTGGCATTTTCTTAAAAGATTGTTGGTTTTATTTAAGAATAAAATGAAGAAAGTCGTGTGAAATAGAAATATTCTGGGTCGAAAGAAAAGTTTGGTGTCAGAGTGAAAATAGCTGCGAGTGCGAACGGAATCTGTGAAGACCACGGTGCAAGAGATAGCCGCTGACGTCACGGGTAAACTTCCTGGCCTCTGTTTTCAATAACCAGCGTGTCAAAGGTGCCTAAACGACGGGGATTGCGGCGCAACAAGCGAGAGCGCGTAAACGAAAGTCAGCTTGCGCGAAACGGTTTCAGTCGGACGCAATGACACACGGTGTTCCTACTTAGGATTTGTCGGGTGGATTGACAAATCGAGGCCAACAACACTCCGGCGATTCTCTGTGCACACACGGCACGGTGAGTCCCTTTGGTCGCCGAAGAGTAAAGGGGAGAACAGAAGCGAGAAACCGGGGGACAGAGATAAGGGGAGACGGGCGGCTGACGCGAGAAAAAGAGGTGTTGAAAACGGCAGTCGTTAGCGGAGCCGCTTGTAATTAATTCGGGTTAACGAGCCGCGGAACGTACGCCAAGTGCCTTCGAGTTTTCCGTCTCTCCATCGGGGCCCGCTCGTTTGCATTTTTGATTCGCGAACGGGAATACCGATCGTAACAAACCTCTTCCAGTTGCTCCATTTTTTTTTTAACGCGCGATTTCACCATCCGCGTCATACGGATAAAAGCGCGTTCGCTTTTTATTTAATTCGCTTTAACGATCCCGGCTGATTCGATTTTAATCGACAGTTCGTTCCGGGACGATTGTATGCTGTAATTATGTACTATAAATTTCGGAGTACAGCGTGTTTTGTACCGAATTTTATATTACTGCGTGCGCGTCGAATTATGCCTACGGAGATACGGATTGTGGAGAAATTCAACATTTTACAGCGTTTAGAAAAGAGAGACGAGTCAATTTTTATTGCGAAGACCGCATCAGGGCTCAACTCGGTGCAATTATATTTAATGTGTTTAATAATATCTATTTTTCTGTTAATATTACATGCTCATTATCTCGTCGATTATAATATGTATGCAGGAGCCAGAACAATTCGTTGTTCATTTTTAGAAATTAATTGAGTGAATCGCGTTTCATTATGATCTTTCATATCATTCCAACTAAAAATCTAATTCATTGCAGCTTTTTCAACCGCAATTACATATTCCGTATTATATTCTTTTCATCTATCATAAAAAGAAATTAATTTCCAAATACTTAAAACAAGATTTTATTTTTCATTTTATTCTTATGTACCATAATCGTTTTAATTTTTTTGCTTGTTTTTGTATTGCAATGGAAGGTTGATATTCCAATCCCACGAAACAGATTTAATTTCCGGAGAAGATCGAGGTTATAAATATTATGTCCGAGGTAGTATTTTCGACGACGCAGCAAAAATATACACGTTGGACCAGTCACGGTCTGACAGCCCGACAACAGCCGCGATAGCCGATAGATCCGTAGAAATGATCTCGTTCGTGAGCTCGGGATCGTGGGTGGATGGAACACGCGCTCGTAATCATCGATCGTTTGTCTCTTTAATAACTACAAGAACCGATCGCAACAGTTTCCACGGTCTATCCGGCGCGGTCCGGCGTCTCGGTAACGAGCGGCGTGCGTGCGAATTAATTTGCAACTGGTCCCGCACCGCCGTGACATAAATTTCCTACACCGTAATTGTTACTCGTCGTTGGTTCGTGTTACATGCGATTACTTACACGCGTCGGAATCTGTAATGTTGTACTACGCGCGATTCGATCCGCTTCTCGTCGACAACTCGCTCACGAACCTGTGTACTGCTCGTTGCGAATCGATCAGGATGCACACGTCGCGTAGATTCGTGTAATAGTACCTTACATGAAAATCGATGTTGATGTTCAATAGTTGTTAACAGGGACCGAAAGAATCGTGGAACTTTTTGGTTAATTGAAATTTTTAGTTTGGTTGAAGCTTATTGGGTTTAAGGGGTTGCATCAAATTATATTTAGGATGTATTCCCGTGGGAATTTCTGGACGTTTGACGGCTTAAATCATAGCTGGAAGATCGCGCTACGTGATAGGACTATTTAGATTCAAAAGAAAATTCGGAGTCATGTCGAAAAAATTGATTAACCATCACCACGAGCTCGTAGAAAACTGGTTCGACTCCAAGGGGTTCCTTCGAAACGATTTTGGGATACGTTCCCGTGTGAATTTTCGATTGTTTGAGAGCTTAAATCAAAGCTGAAAGATCGCTCTACATGATAGACTCATTTAGAATCGTAGAAAAATTCGGGACCATGTCGAAAAATCCAGAAATCGCGACTGGTAGCTCGGAGAAAAATTATGGAACTGAAGTGGTTGCTTCTAATAAATTTGACTAAGTATTCCCGAAGAAGTTTATGAACTTCTGAGGGCTCAAATGAACAGTGGAAAATCGAATTACAACACAATTACAAAAGCAATGAAATCGATTTTTTATAATTGATGAAACGCTCTCCCCGTTGTATTGAAGGATGCTTCGGATCTTGGTCTCTGCGCAGGGACGAAAAAATCGGTCGAAACTAGTTTTTTCGCCGATCGGATCTCGCGGCGAGGAAAAAGAAGATCAATTGCTCGAAGGTGAGCCCGAAGGTTACGCCTTTCGTTTTTCGCCATAGCGGGACAGATGGTCTTGTCTATTTAAGGTGGAAAATTCACTCGGTCGTTACCTATCGGGAACCGACGCGCGCCATGTGCGTCGAGAGCCTGGATCCTAGATCGGCGGCGATCTAGAGGCGTGTGTGCGTGTGCACGCCGGTTGCGCAACCGCCTCGCACTCGCGCCGAGAGAGCTTTAAGATCGTAACAGTTACATTTAACGATGGCTGCCGGAGACAGCCTACTCGTTATATCTACGGGGCCCGTTTCCACGCGGAACACGAGGAAGAGAGAGAGAGAGAGAGAGAGTAACCCGGCCCCGATCCTCGCCTGATTAATTATTATCATCTCTTTACACGCGTACTACACAGCCGAGTCACCGCGCGTACCTGGCCCACACGATCCTGTTGGAATTTCTTTCTCTTCTCTCCTCTCCTCGCGCTTTTTCGTTCTTTTTCGTCTCCACCGCGTCCTCTAGATGAATTTCACGCGTTAACGAACCATAGGAAGAAGCCACGTGAGTTTATCTTCACACGGGGTTTCGAATCCACCAGAAGGTATTTTAATTGAGGCCGAATTCTGGCCGCGGTTCTCAGAAGCTGCTCGCTTCGTCGCGCTAGGACACGCTTCGGGGATCCTGCTGTGAATTATTGCGAGCGCACCGCGATCTACACTCGATCTAACCGCGAAATTATCATTGTTGCTACTCGTACCCCTTTTAGAGTCTCGTTTCGACTTTCTTTTAACATTTTATACAACTGAAATACGGCACACAATTATTCCAATGTAAATTATACGAATTCGTACAAAAATTGTATTCCATTAAATTCCTATAAAAATTTCCTATTCGCGTAGACAGCAATGTTGCTAAAAAAATAAATTTGGATGCTCACACTTAAATGATAATTCACTAAATAAGAAACAAAATGAAGGCACAGCTCAAGTACCCAATATTTCCACTAAACATTAAATTAGCAACTCACCTGAACGGATTCTGCGAATATCCTCAGTTTAGCCGTTGATCACCGTGCAGCGGATCTCCAAGGTGGTGAATTGGCAGCCGCGGCCATCCACTAATACCACCCACAAGATGTTGCACGATGTTCCTAATTTCGCAAAAAGCGACATATCGAGCGGAACACGGCCGATAAATCTTCGCGAACTTTGTAGGCATGTTAAGAGCATTTTGTATCACCGACGGTTTGCAGCGTCCGTCGTCGGACGCCGTCGAACAGGTGAGCCGAGGTCTGGAAATAGTGCGCCGGTCGCATTAGAAGCGCTCCTGGCAGTGTTTAGGGGAGCAGCAGCAGCTCTTTGATTTCACGTGCTCCGTAAACGTTGTCTAATAAATATAATTACCGATGTTGCGCAACACCGCCACCGGACAGCCAGGTATTTACACCTATTTCTTGCTCCGGCCGGCCCCGAGGGCTAAGAGCTTATGACCTAATCCCGGGCTGTTTGCTATGTGGCCCGATGACGACGCGATCTTATTGCCTCCAGAGACCGACCAAATACTGCTGTCCTTCGAATTGCGTGCGAGAAACTGCAATTTTCATGTGGCAAGGACACGATCTGTCCCGCGCAAAAAGTATTATGAATTCCCTTAGCGTGCACGAGATTCATAGACACGTAGATGAACAGCTGAATTGGTGGAAACAGAAGATTAAAAGATGTTAGCAGAACAGTAGGCACAGTTAAATTAGAAAGGCAGTAGTAATAGTAACATTTGGGAGTGCATTAGAAACAGTAAAACTAGAAGAAGAGTAGAAACAATAAAATTAGAAGATGAGTAGGAACAGTAAAATTAGAGGAACAGTAGAAACAGTAAAAATTAGGAGAACAGTAGAAACAGTAAAATTAGAGACACAGTAGAAACAGTAAAAGTAGAAGAACAGTAGAAACAGTAAAATTAGGGACACAGTAGAAACAGTAAAATTAGGGATACAGTAGAAACAGTAAAATTAGAGATACAGTAGAAACAGTAAAATTAGAAGGACAGTGGAAACAGTAAAATTAGGAGGACAGTAGAAGCAGCAAAATTAGATGGGCAGTAGAAACAGTAAAATTAGAAGAACAGTAGAAACAATAAAATTGGAAGAACAGTAGAAACGGTAAAATTAGAAGAACAGTAGAAGCAGTCAAATTAGAGGAACAGTAGAAACAGCAAAATTAGATGGACAGTAGACACAGTAAAATTAGATGAACAGTAGAAACAGTAAAAATTAGAAGAACAGTAGAAAGAGTAAAATTAGAAGAGCAGTAGAGCTAGAAGAGCAATAAAATTAGAAGAGCAGTATAATTAGGACTTCTCACTAGTATCGAAGGGACTGGTAGCTCGGGACTGGCGGTAACCCGAAGGATCTGCCGTAAAGATTTAATTCCCTTAACGAACTCAATCGTGTTCGCGGTCGATTCGGTGACTGTCCGTTTCCGTGACAGTGTGCGAAAGAAAATAAGATTCCTCGAACGGTGGCGTTTCTTCAGGATCCCCGGCGACGCTGACGTGTCTTTTGTCCGGACTGCTTTCTTTCGCGGGGAAATTATTTGTTCGCCGGGTTCGATCCCGGGGCGGGTAAGAGCGGCTTTAAATCGGCGACGAGACGGGACGGGACGGGACGGGACGGAACGGAACGGGACGAAGAAAACGATACCCCCGGTGGTACACGATTGCCTTTACAAAGACTGGCAGCCAGTCAGGCGGTCAGGCAGGCGGCCCAGTGTGCCCTCGGCCCTCTCGGACAGCCATTTCGTTTGTGACGGGCCGGATCAGCCTGTTTTTCTAACGTAATTGAATTTCGCCTTGCGAGCCGCCGTTCCCCTTGTAATTGACCCCCGTCTCTCTCCGGTCGTTCCGCGATCTGTACCCGGTGGTTACGTGAAGGAATCGGCTCCGGAGAAAAACTTGCTCTCGCCGAACTTTCCTCCAAAACTTTACTTTCGACCGTCCTCGTCCTCGTCGTTGCGGCACCGATCCGCTCCGATCCGCTCTGCTCCGCTCCGCGCCGCGCCGCGCCGCACAAGAAACCTTCTTTAAGGGGCTGCTAGCTGGGAGGTCTAAATTCATTTCGGCGGAAAAAAAAAAGCAACGAAGGGGACAAAATTCGCCTCTCTTCTCCGCACACACGCACACACACGCTCGCGCTTCTTTTGTATTCTATCCGCGATTTTATAGCGGCCAGGGCAAAAACGATCCGGCAAAGCGCCGACCTTTTTTGAGAGCCGACGAGGCTGCGTGAAATGTAAATCGAGCGAAGTGTGAAATTGTTTGAGGAGAGCGGGCACGTTGTGTGTGTTTATTTGGGCATTTTTCTGCGAAACTGGATTTAGCGCACTTCTGGCGAAAATTAATGCAAAGCGATGAGAATATAATGATACTCATGGTACACTTTTAACGTTGATCTAATAGGTTCTCTCTGCTCTTTTGTTGCAGGTAAGCGTGGAATTTCAGTGGTCGCCGCTTTTCTGGAAAATCGTAAGTGAGAATGAGAGGCGAGGCGTATTCTCGTTTCGTTTTCGAGAAATCGCTCGACGCCCTTGTTTCCATCAGAGCCTCGCTCGTATGCACATGCTCGCATGTTCACCGTGACGCAATTTTGCGAGCACCTCTTGGCAATTATCGCCGGCGTTGTCTCGTTCCAAGCGATGGTATCCCGAACATTTGTCGCGGCCGCTTATGAAAGTCCACGGATTCCTGAGTTATTCGAGGCGAGATTTAGGTCGATATGAAGACTAAACACAACGCGTCCGAAAGTCTAAACACGTCGCTGAAACTCGAGGCGGCGGACCAACCGAAAACGGGAAGCAATCTCTAATAATACTGGCAATTTACAGCACAGTCGAGTCTAACGACAGCTACGACCCTGCTAATCCATTTTATTGGTCTTTTCTGTACGATCGTTGGCAATATTTCCATACGAAACTTGGATGCTGCAAATGAAGATCTTGCTGAAATTCCACATGCTAGCTCTTCTAAATAATATTCGTATTCCATGAAAAATGTAGGCAGTCGGTGTTCATATGTGTTCGTAGCATTTGAAAATTTCAAAGTAAAAATTGTCTGCACCAATTTCAAGAAATTTCCCCTGAAATTGATTTCTTAACAATTTTTATAGCTTGTAAATAGTGTACCAGTAATACGAAATTCGTCTGTTTCTTCTACTTTGTGTTTCTTTTTTGCTATAAGTGCATACAATTCACAGTTTGTCTATCACAGAAGACCTGTTAATCAATGAAACAAATGAATTTAAATTTTGGATAAAATGTAATGAGAATTTATATGACCTACAGTCCGATTTAAGTCTTACTAGAAATAATTTCACAAAATATGAAGAATCGTAACAAGAAAGGTTAAATAGTTGTTTAAAAGCGTTGCATAAATTCGAGCAGTCCCGTTGAATGAAATTGAGAAGCTGTACGAGCAGATTCGACCGAAACGTTCGAAAGCCTGGTTTCCAAGAAACAATGTATTCTCCGCTCGTTCCCCGAATTTCCTTCGGTTTTAAAGGCTGGTCCCCAGCATCCGGGTCGAAACGCTGCTTAAAATACCGGCACTTAATTACGCGTTTTAAAGGGCCCTATCATTTTTTAACGCCCCCCATAAACCTGTCCCCAGTCGCCGTCATCTCCCCGGTTGCATAATGCTCGTCCCCGCCGCGTTTATTCTCACTTATCTTCTGGGACGTTCCCCTGGGCCCGAGGGCCCCGGTAGCCGCTGATTGCGATTTATAATGTCAACCGGCGCCGTTGGTAGCCCATTGTCGGGCCCCATCGGTTTCGGTTTCGTTCCGGGGACGCGTAAATCCCTCGTTTCCACCGCTTTCCGATCGGATTCCACTCCTTCGACCGATTTATCTACCTCGGGCAGGCTCCATTTCTCTAAAACGGACAACAACTTACCGTCCGAGTTAATACTCGCTATTAAACACCCGCAAAGTCTGGCTGTCAAATTAAAAAAATTTAGAATCATTATTCTCCGCCTCCTCCTTCAAACCACTGCGGTATAGCGTCGGTTTAAACTCCGGTGGCTGCTTCGGAACAAAATTGTTATTTAATTGTAGTCCATTTTGAAGCGCGAAGCTTGCCCTATTGGTTCGCATAAGTATTCTGGTTTAATGTTTAAATAACTGATTATTGTTCTAGGGGTTGAATCACTTTGGATTTCCTTCAATATAGAAAATCAGAGCGATTTCTGACAATTCTGTTAGGATTACTGTACCAGTCCTGAGGTACCGGAGATCGCTCTGAAATAGCAAAGATCGAAGGAGAGTAGATCAGATCGAGGATCGAGAGCGCAAGATCGTAGAGGGAGGAGGCCCGGGTGGAAAAAGAGAGCGACACGGCGAGGTCGCTGAGGGGGGGACAGGGGAATAAATTAAAGAACGGGTTCTCCCTCACCGCAGGACCTCATTACGTCCGACTTCATTTGTTTCCATTTTAATCGGGGGGCCGGACCGGCGGCGGACCGGAATCCAGTACCAGAAACCAGAACCGCAACAGACGCCCGCCACCGCCGAATACTCCGAATACACACGCTCCCCTCGTTGCCCTAACCGCCGGTGCCTGCGGATGTATCACGCGCTGTCTCTCCCCCGGGACACACCATGGGACACCCTGATTTGCGATCTGTAAACACTTGCCGTTTCGGGCCCTCCGGTATTCTTCTTTCGCCAGAAACGAGACCATCGGGGATACGAGTCGACAGCCTCCTCGAAGATTAGAGTCCTTTCTTGGTGTCGTTGTCCCTTTGTTTCCGGACACCCGCCTGATCGCGAAGAGACATGATTCTAAGCTGTCGAGCACTTTTTAATTGCTACTGGGTCAAATGCAGGCTGTCGAAGATTTTTGAAAGTGGTCTTCACAAGCTCTAAATGGATTGTATGTTCTTAATTATATTTGACCCTTTGCACTCGGCGCTGTTTTCAATCTAAAACTAAATTTTTCTTCCGTCTCACAATATTTTCATTTTATTCACACGAAACTGATCCGATTTCTACATATAATATTGAAATGTTTAGTTATGTTTAGTTGAAATGTTTCTATTAAATACAAATTTTGTAATGCAACAAATATTTTGTAATAGTTTTTGTAATTTCTTTGAAACAATGCCACAACAATTTCTAGTGGTGCTTCAGGGTCACCACTCGAGAGCAAAGGGTTAAATATTTTTATTACACATCCAGTTAAAAAGGGGCTCTGTACACTCTCTAAAGAGGGACAAATTTTTAGAACATTGTAATTGGTACGAATTTTTAACGGAAGAGTAAATTCTGATTTTACAGCTTCTTTAGAAGAGTGAATTAAACACCATTGGCATTGAAACACTCAAGACAGTTGAAGATATCGTAAGACAGGATCGAAGAGGTTCCAAGACAAAATCTCTCGGGGCTCGAATACAGAAAAGCATTTTTTACGTCGATGGTTTTACGGAACGGCCGCCAAAATGACTCGTAACAGTGTCTGCGAACTTTTCGGTTCTGTTGGCGTTGGACACGGGAACACAAGAGGGAGCGAGATGGGAACAGGTCGAAACGACAGGATAACGAGTCGCGGAGGGAAGAAGGAGGGGAGGAAATGGCGGAGGGAAGACAATGGGCAGAGGCAAAGGTGGAAGCCGCCTTTATTACAGAGCACGGGCTCAATGGACAGTCAAACGGACACCTTTCGCCTCTCTTTTATCGGTCGGTTTCGTTTTATTACCGTAGCGAAACCGCGGGCCGAATTCGAGCGGAGTTTCGCGGATTCTCGGACCCGTAAATCCCCGACGAGTTTAATTGGGTGGGACCGGAGCTCTCGCAACCCTGTTGCTTCATTTTCGATCCGTGCTCGAAAGTCAGAAGCATATATAATTTTTTTCCCCCAATCTCTTTCGGATATGGAGGGTTTCGACGCGTCAAAGGTGCAATATTTATGTAGGCTAATTCCTGTTTTAGATTTTTTCTCTAAAAAAATTGTCAAAAATTCCTGAACGATGCGAAGTCGAATAAGTTAGAAGAAAAATGTCGGGGCTATGCGCAAAGTATGTGACGGGGGAAAAAAATAGAAGGATAGATCGGGGGAGGGGAGGGGTCATTGAGCGATTCAAGCAGTCGTGGACCATGCATCAAAATAATTTACGGGCCGATAGCCGGCTGCAGGCAATATCTCGCGAGGCTCAATCATCGCGGGTCCCGCAAAAATTTGTCGCGCCGGGAATTCACGGATCCGAGAGAGAAGATTTCGCGATAAGCCCGGTTACCGAGGGGTCCCGGGGTCCTTGCCCCCTCTCCCCCGATCGATCAACAAGATAAATTCGGTCCCGTTTTTCTTTCCCAGCTCGTACGTCTTGGCCGTGTCTCGGGTCCCGTCCGCCGCCGTCGTTGCGCTCGGTGGATGCCTTACTCACGGCGCGGCGCGGAGCGGCGCAGCACGCTGAATCATCCGACGATTGACCTTGCTTACCCTTAATCAGCGATTAATTCCGCGCGACGAAAGTGCACCTCCGGCCACGGATCGATCGGGGGATCGATCCGATCGATTGCGAGACGCTTCGTCGCGCGTACCTGGAAATCGGCACGGCGAAGCCCTGTGTGAGTACGTGCCGCGAATTAATCGCGAACGCGCCGCGGACACCGCTCGTTTCTCGATGAGCGTTGACAATCGACGTTTAACCAGAAGCCCGATGATGTGTGTCAATAATGCTCCCAGCCGACGTTCGAGGAATTCCTCGCTTTGTTTTCTAGAGTCGATAACGATCGACCGGTACCCGGAGGAGTCGACTTTTTTCTGCGGTTTATAGATTCAGGCTTTTTCTCCCCCTCGATGGAAACTGTCGCTTAAGTTTCGATACGGGCATTGAACGGATCGTAACAGTGCTCGTTTGATGATGGCTGCCCTCGAAGAGGATTGTTCATTAGTCCTGAGAACGATTTCGGGAGTTGTGCACGAAATTTTAGTCTGGTGCGAAAAATAATTTCGTCTTTAGAATCGTTCAAATTTTAAGAATAATACAATTGATTCTTTGTCGGCTTTTGCTATTTGACTTGAGAAGGGTGAGAGAAAATGTTAGGAAGTGTACTGAAATCGATTCTCTATCTTGAAGATGTCACTCGTCATCATAGAGAATTTCGACTGATACGCACGAATTAAAATAAGATAAAAAGGAGTAATCAGAATTCGAAGATGAACTTCGAAGACGCGTCTTAAAGATTTTAAACTGGCTCACGAGGATAGAAAAATTTCGATTACCAGCACACAGGCTGAACGATTACATGAAAAGAGTTAATCGACGGCAAAGAAACTCCGGAAGATTAATCGTGCTGTCCGGCTCCCATGGTTCATCGGACGTGTTAATCGGTCGTATGGATGCGTTGGGAGATATCGAAAGTTCCGCGAACGGCTCCCGCAACGATAGCAAAGAGCGGAGAACCAGTCGTCGTCGGCCATTTTCCCGTTCTTCCATTTGGTCGGTGTTTTTCGTTCCCTGAAATAGCCAAACTTCCCGCTGGGAGCGGTCTCGGCCGATTCTAGGCACGTTCTATTCGCGACGCACCGGGCGACCAGTTTTTCCGATCGTTTAATCGACTTATCAAACTTCGTCACGTCATAAGCCGTCCTTGTTACGGTCCCATCGGGCATTGTTTCCACCGCGTCGGACGGAAAAGAGAGAAAAAGGCCGCCGCAAGTAAGCCGGCCTCACCGAGTCAATCTTGTCGCTCGAATCCGCTCGATTCCGCTCGCTTCCACTCGCTTCCATTCGATTTCCACTGGCGCGCTGGCACAGGTGTTCGCGCTCAAGCGGCTTCCAGGAACGTTTTGTCATCGGGCACGAGCCTTTTCGTTTTTCCAGCGAATTTCCCAACCGGAATACCGCCGTGAGATTCGAGGATCGCGCGAGTTTCCTTAATGCGACCGACCTCGCAGCTTACGCAACAACCGACGCCGCGTTCTGCGAATATTTCGGCACGATTGTGTCTTGCGAGGACTGTAATCGCCTTGTTGCTCGGCGACCGAATGCCTGCCCCTGATTCCGACGATTTCGCGGACTTTAATCATCGGTTAATGAGACACGACTGTTGCTATCGCGGATTTCCATCTTTCCGGAACGTTGCCGCCGATACTATGCGGAATTTCACCAGTAGAACACTGGTTGTAGGAACTGTGGGTAATTTTAGAAGATACAGAATTTTGAGATTGACACAAACTCACAATTTACTTAAAATGAGGGTGGTCTGCTTTCAAAGCCGTTTTCGCCCGGATTTTTAGGAATTTTTTCCAGAAAAAGTATTGAACCTACTGCAACGGAACTTTGCACACATATTTACTGTAATATGAAGTACACGTGTGCATTTTTTCAAGCGCAAATAATCACAATTACACGAGCTATCTGTTATTTAATCTGCCAGTCTGCTTACTGATCGGAAATTGGGCGATATTGCGGCTTGCAAAGGGTTACAAAATTAGCTAAAGAAGAGGAAATCGCACAAAAATCGAGTTCTTAAAATTGCAGGAAATGGCGTCCATAAGAAAACGATCATCCCCGCAACTCTCGCGAGTCACAACCGAGCTGGAACGTCCGGCAAAGAATCACCTGGAAACACCCTCGGCAGGGTGTTTCACTTAACGATCCCATCTCGACTCATTGAAAGCACGGTGTCTCTCGACTGTACCAGGTCGGTATCTCGGGCGTATCTCGGGCCCGTTGAAAAATGGCCCAGGCCCGGAGGAGACTCCGTCGAATGTTCCCCCCGGTGGACGACACCGATCTCCGCGCAGTTCGCGTATCCTCGTATTAATTCACTCGCGTAATGATTTATTCGCAAATTAAGGCCAAAAGGGGGAGAATCGAGAACCCGTGTCGAACGGTGGAGAAGGCTACCGATCGCGTCGCGTCGCGTCGCGGCGCCGTTATCGCCGAAAAATAACGAGAGAGAGAGAGAGAGAGAAGGTGGAAGGTGCCGCGAGATTTATCGCGCGGGGACCGGTCACGTGGCCAGCGGACCGTGCACTGTGGACCTGACTTTAAACACGTGTTCGCCCGGTGTATATCCGACGCCCATAAAACTGGAGCACTTGATTTTACTGCCTGTCGCGCGAGCCACGGGCCCCGGGGCCCCTCGATAAAATAACACGGGGCCCCACGGGGCCCGCCAAATTCTCCTTGCGATCCGAAATGTCCCCTCCAGGCTCCTCTCTTCCTTCTCTTCCTCCCTCTCTCTCTCTCTCTCTCTCTCTCTCTCTCTCTCTCTCTTTTTCTCCACCTCTATTCCCAAGCTTTTATTATATCGATATCCCGCGGACACTGATGGCGCTCTCTCGGCCTCTTGCCTCTCTCGCGCGCCGCTCGCCGGCAATAAAACTCGCGATATTTACGACTCGCGATTCCCGAAACCGCCTCGCGATCCGCCGCGCGATTTATCGGCTGTCGTTCGGTGTCAAAGGGCTGCCGGGATGGTATTCCCGGAATGGCCGACACCGGCATTTGTCGAAACGCTCCTGCAGCTCCTTGGCAATCTTCTTTTTTTTTATTCAGCCGATGGAGGATGAGACTCCTTTCAGCGTTGATTTAATTGTACGTTGCAGGAGAGAGTTGCTGAAATCAGCGTCTAAAATGCATTTGCTTGATACTCGTATATATGTTTCTACTGCTAGAAATAATTTTACGAGAATTGCTTTGGAAAGTGGTCCGTCTTACAAATCGCACAAAATCAGAATATGAATATGAAATAAACGTGGTACAATTTCGACCGGTTTGGTTCTAAATAATTCTCTGTAATTTTTATTCTGTTCCGAAGAGTCGTAAAGCGTTTATATCGCGAGCCTTGTAATATAGTTTAACGGATAACGATTCAGCAAATTGCTGCGATGTTGTGTTCGCGAAGGAATTTTTGCAGACATCACCGCGAGCGAATTAAGAAATCTATGTATTCTATGAGTTCGCGATTAGCAAGGCCATCCTGTAAGAAATATGGAAAAATTTTCTGGCGCCCGCAGCGCCTCCGCCCCGTCGACCTCGACCGCGCCAGCAACCTTCGATTCGCGAAGCCCGCGGGAAGCGCTAATTGATGTAAATTTCGCGATCGAAGTTGTCCCTTTTTCCACGGTGATTATATAACCGAGAGCTGGCTGACCCGAGAGGTTCGCCTTCGTCGGCGGCGATTCCCGCTCGCGCCGTTGTTAAATAGAGGAAAACGAGGGGACAGTTTTATACCCTCTCATTAGATTTAGATTTAATAACTGTGGGATTTCTTTCGTCGTATCTCTGCCTATTAATATACTCGTAAAATCGTGATACTCTATGCCCGTCGGTCTGGGAATGACGTGGTAAATCAACCGATGCTTCCAGCGGATGCTGCATACATATTCAGCGCGTAGCGTTGAATCAAAAAGCAGTAAACAGGTGGAGAAAGAAGCATGTTTACGGGTTTTGGAAGGGCATAATAAAAGTGGTTGCATACGATAATGATAAAAAGCAGAAGAGAGGGCGGGATGACCGAGGACCCGCATCCTCTCCGGTCGCCGGGATCGGAAACCGATCGGCAGAAGTGTTTGGCGCGCCACGTCATCAACTAGTTTTACACGAGCCTGGTGCCGATTTTTTCCACGGCGCCTTTCCTCCTCCGCGGATCCCGATCCTCGCCCACGGCCTCTAATCGCCGGCTCCAGAGACTGTCCGATCCTATCCGATCCGGTGGACTACGTCATACAGGTGAATGCGTCGGCGTGCACAACGGGCTCTCGCCAGTCAACAACGTGGCCGCGGTTTGCCGCCTTATAAACAGGTATCGTTGCGTTTCACGAGCCACCGCGGGAAAATATAATGCTATCTAACGGGTGACGCGTGAACGAGTCAACCCAGCGTTGGGACCTCGGAACATGGCGTAGTCTACGATTGGACCCAAATGGTAAACTCAGTTGGACTCCTAGGTCATGTACAATTTATTTAATTTTAAATATAATTTTATCTTACGGGTGCCACATGAGCAATTCCAACCTCTACAGTATTGGGACCTCGGAAGTTGGCACAGTTTATGATTGGGCCCAAATGGTAATCTCAGTTGGACTCCTAGGTCATGTACAATTTATTTAATTTTAAATATAATATTATCTTACGGGGTGACACATGAGCAATTCCAATCTCTACAACAGTATTGGGACCTCGAAGTTGGCATAGTGTACGATTGGGCCCAAATGGTAAACTCATTTGGAGTGCTAGGCCACATGTACAATTTATTTAATTTTAAATATAATATTATCTTACGGGGTGACACATGAGCAATTCCAATCTCTACAACAGTATTGGGACCTCGAAGTTGGCATAGTGTACGATTGGGCCCAAATGGTAAACTCATTTGGACTCCTAGGTCACCCGTACAATTTATTTAATTTTAAATATAATTTTATCTTACGGGGTGACACGTGAGTAATTCCAATCTCTACAGTATTGGGACCTCGAGGTTGGCATAGTGTACGATTGGTCCCAAATGGTAAACTCATTTGGAGTGCTAGGCCACATGTACAATTTATTTAATTTTAAATATAATATTATCTTACGGGGTGACACACGAGCAATTCCAATCTCTACAACAGTATTGGGACCTCGGAAGTTGGCATAGTGTACGATTGGGCCCAAATGGTAAACTCAATTGAAGTGCTAGGCCACACGTACAATTTATTTAATTTTAAATATAATATTATCTTACGGGGTGACACACGAGCAATTCCAATCTGTATAGTATTGGGACCTCGGAAGTTAACACAGTCTATGATTGGGCCCAAATGGTAAACTCTGTTTGAGTGCACATGTACAATTTTGTACAGTTTAATAATATTCTTTTAGTATGTCTACAGTTTCATTTCACGTTCACTCGCTCATCCTAGTCCACGCATGAGAATCGAAGGATAGGCGATCGATGCTTGATGAAACAACAATGCGTGTGAGCCGAGGACCGATTGTCGATGATTAGGTCGTCGAACTCGAACGCTTGACCTCCTCAATTGGATTAACGAATCGAGGAGGCTAACGTGGGAAATGATGCTTCTGTTTGACTTCAACAGAATTCTCCAAACTTTCTGAATTACTATAGGAAGCTCAAAGATGCTCCCAATCAGAGACTGGGAATTTATAATTGACAATATTAAAGAATGTTCAGTGTGTAGCTTACTCCTGGGGGGATTATTATTTTTATGATTGGACCGTGAATGTTTACAAGATTGATCATCAGTTTTTGAAAAATATTGTCAAATGACAACGCTATCGAATAATTACTTCAAGGTGACTTTCAAACAGACTCGATGATCTTCTCGTAAAATAATAATAGTCTGTGATTCTTAACGATCAATTTTCCACAAGACTGAGATGTACAGGTTGAAATTGATTACCCGGTATGCAGCCGATCGATAGACACCACTCTCGACAATTCCTCAGCGTTACCTTGTAACGACCTCGTCGTAGGCTTGCTCCCCAGGAAATGCTAAAAATCAACTAGGAGCGACTCAAGGCCGAAAATCCGTGAAAGTTCGCTAGGGCGATTTTCTAGGACGTTAGGAGGCGGTATCCCCATGTTGAGCGATGATTCCTGGATGTACAAGTTGACAGACACTGGTATTAAAAATTCGCTGAGGATCTGGACCTTCGGACGACCTCATCGTGGTCCTGCACCCTATGGATAACTAAAAATCCGCGTCGCTCCGACTCGAGGTTAAAAATTCGTGAAAATTCATCAGCATTGTTCTCCGAGATATTAGATAGGACAATAGTCCCGTATTAAGCGACAGTTTCTGAAATTGACCTCCAAACGACCTTATCCTAGGTCGGTTTCCTAGGAATCGGTAAAAATCGGAGTCTGGCATCGAGCCAGGGTGAAAAATCGTAGGAAGCTCGGCAGGACCGTTCACCAGGACGTTAGCAGAGCGGTAGCCCCATGTTGGGCGATGGTTTCTGGAATCGCGGACATCCGTTAGACTGTCGGTTTTGCGGAGGCAGCGGATCGCGGAGGCAGCGTATCCGACGGTGTCGCGTGGGTCGCGGCTTAGAGGTTGCCCGCGCCCTCCTCAGCCTCCGAGAGATCTGTATAGCGACTATAGTCCATGCGGTTCCTCTCGGGAGGTGCCACGCGATCGGCAACGTCGTCGATCCGAACCCGTGATCTCTCGATCCTGTCAGAAAGAGAGAGAGGCTGGTCGCGAGAGCAAAGCGCGTCCGTCGTCGCGTTCCTCGCGCAGTCCGTCGACGGTGCGCGCTCGCCAATATTTTTTTCCTTCGTCTTCGCTGCTCGTTCTTCGGCACGTTGCGCGAAAATCCGCGCGCAACCCGGGGGCGGCCTGCGAAACCTCGCGAACCCAGGGGAGGGAGAAGAATACGCGAGTGGTGCGCGAAAGGATCATCCAATCGAAGGATCCCGCCGCGGCTGACTGGAGGGGACCGTCCCGCGCTGCCTACACCCAGCCTACTGACAATCGAGCTTCAAGGTGACAAGGTACCCTACTCGATAGCCACCGGTCTCCGTGGACGAGCACCTTTCGATCTTCGAACCTGGTCGCGAGCTGTTCACCTCCTCTCTTTGCTTTTCCTTCTTTTCCCACTTCGGCTTTCCCCTTTTCAACAAGCTTGGCTCGCGTTGGCGGCTATCCTACTTGCTGGGGAATAAATTATGATAGATCTCCTAGTTTAAAAAAGTTCAGAAATTGCCTCCAGAAAATTGTGGTATTATAAAATGTTTCACAATAAGACATTGTTTTCGAGAAAATCGGCATTGAACGTTCTTTTCAATCGGGGTCTTATGGATCGATTAAATTTACCCGCAGTAGATTCTGCCAGTCGTGATCAGACACGTCAGCAGACTTTCTTAAAAATTGAAACTTTGAGCGACAAACTTTTACTCCGCATTTTTAACTTAATTTCACTTCCCGATCCTCTGTAATAATTAGACTACGGATCTTTATGCAGAATGAACATTTTCTAACTGAATTGCAACAAACTGGAACGAAGTGGGAAGTTATTTTCTTTTTTAATATGTTCAATAGGCTGATAATAATATAACAGCATTGTTCACTCATTTTTGTCATAAATGCAGAAAATCAGCTATCTAATAATAATTGAGGAAATAAATTCTTTTTGGCAAGATGAAGGAATGTATATCATTGGTGAACAGATTCGTTGAATTGTCGTTGTCGACAAGTGATTGCTTTTGGGTTATCGGAATGTTATAGAGAGGAATGTCGAAGAAATTACGAAGCCATCGCGGGTAAAATGAGTTTCAGACTCGGAACAGCCACGTGGCTGCGGTCGCTAATGGTTTAACGAGCCGGTGGCACGCGATGGGCGTGGATTCCGGCAGCGGATTCGGAAATTGAGATGTAACCCGCCACGAATCCCGCACGAACGCTCTATCTTCCGCGGAATCTCGCTTAATGAGCGGCGCCGGTACATCTTGATTGATTCTCGGTCCTCCCGGCTACGTCTAACGCCTCCTCGCGTGCGTTCTTCGCCCTTTTCGGCGGATCCGAAATGCGTTGCGACACGGGATCCAGTTGCTTGTTCGTGGGGCTGCAGAAAAAGACGATAGTTGGCCCATTGGGATCGCTAGCAGACTTTAAAAATGTTTTCGTACCACGATTTATGAGGCCTTTTCGTACTTAGAATATTTCTTTCCATCCTATATATTGAATTTGAACAGATACTAATAACAGCAAATTATCATCTGTGTTAAGCTACGTCCACGCTAAATTAAAATTCAGAAAAATTTTGTCGCCTTCTTTTTTTATTCCGTGTAGACGTGGATTTGTGAAACAGAAACTGAAGAAATTAGTGTGACTAAACTAACTAAAGAAACAATTTGATATTTTTTTAATATTTAATCTAAGTTCTCGTCAGCCTCAGCTTGTTTAGTCGACTATTTACATTACACGGGAGTTCGAAGATAAGTTAGACTTAGAAGTTACAAGAAGTATGTACATGCGAATGTACAGTTTTGTATGGACATTAAACTCAATTAAATCGTACATGAATTTATCCAATGTCGACATTCTTACAAATGCACCAAGTTCCGGGGTCCGCGTGCGACTGATTAGAGGTGCAGAGCAACCTGGCTCGAGGAAACATTCCGAGACCTTGAGACAGCACGTGGGCAAGTGGTCGATCCAGTTGCGCGATCGATCGACAGGAAATCGAAGACCTCGAAAACGAAAAGCTATCTCTCGCCCATCACGATTCCCCCATAAACTCAATAAATCTGACCACTTCGACGCCACTTAAAGTACCACTTACATCTCCAATTAAACAAGATCTGCACTTCCCAGAACGAAATAAGAACAATCCCAATGAATCACGTCAACTGTACACTCGACGATGCATAGAACCATTCGCAGCTTTATTTAACGAGTAGACATCTTTTTCAAGGTCCATCCTCGCCCATACCGGAAATTTATTTCCCCGAATACAAAATAAAACAGAAAATCGGCCCCTTAAATTTTATAAAAATTTCTAAAGAAGAATATTTGCTTTTTCAAGATCTATCCTCGCCCATACCGGAAATTTATTTTCCCGGATACAAAATAAAACAGAAAATCGGCCCCTTAAATTTTATAAAAATTGCTAAAGAAGAATATTTGCTTTTTCAAGGTCCATCCTCACCCCTACGGAAAATTTATTTCCCCGGACGCAAAATAAAACAGAAAATCGGTCCTCCAAAATTTTATAAAAATAGCAAGAGAAGAATAGTCGATTTCTCAAGGTCCATCCTCGCCCACACCGGAAATTGATTTCCCCGAATACAAAAAAAAAAAAATACAAAATCGATCCCCTAAATTCTATAAAAATTGCAAAAGTATAATATTTGCTTTTTAAGGTCCATCCTCACCTATACCGGAAATTTATTTCCCCGGATACAAAATAAAACAGAAAATCGGCCCCTTAAATTTTATAAAAATTGCAAAAGAAGAATATTTGCTTTTTCAAGGTCCATTCTCACCTCTACCGGAAATTGATTTCCCCGAATACAAAATAAAATAGAAAATCGGTCCCCCAAAATTTTATAAAAATTGCAAGAGAAGAATAGTCGACCAGGTTGACCCAGGTTCAAGATGCAGGCCTGATGGGACAATAAACTGCGAACCGGAGAAAATTCAGCTTCGCAGTGGGCAGCGGCGTGTTCAGGGAGCGGAGAAAATAAAATCTCTGACGACTAAAAGGTCGCGCGTGAATAGAGAGAAGAAGCGCGACTAGTAGCGGCGCGGAAAGGTGCAAAAGGTGCAAAAGGGAAAGGGGAGCCCGAGCGGAGCACAAAGAGCACTTTGTGTGCAAATTTATTGCCGCGGCCCACGGCGACGCGTTTCGTGCGGGAATTATTTAGACACCCGTTAGACGCTCCTCGATTAGGCAACCTGCTCGTGTAACCGAACGAGTTCCGACACGAGATACGGTATGGGTCCTCGGGAAAATTTGTTCTCCTCGAATTTATTGTTCGGTTTCCCTCCTTGCGACCATCTCGTGAATTTTGCCACCATTTCCGACTTCGCTCGCTCGAAATTTGTCACCCATGCTCATTGTCCGTGAATCATAGCCATTTTGTAGAATGTCAAAACAGCAATATTTAGTAGACGAGATGTACATTTTCCTAAAATTATGCTCTATTTCTATTATTTTTTAGAAATTACCGAAACTGTTTGCTCTCTTAAAATTTAAATAACCAAAAGTCAGTCTACTTCTTTTCTCCCAGTATTTAGAACAAACACACGTGCCTCAGTCTTTTATTAAAAATATTTTTAACGTTTCCGAAAAAATTCTCGCCAATCCAGAGAAAATGAATTTTCATAAGAATTCAGTTCCGAAGGTAACTTTCACAGCGAAACGATCATTGTGCGGATTTCAGAGCGTCATTGTTGGTAACAGGTTCCTCGGCTAAAATCCGGTAGCCAATCAGAAGTAGAATTGGCGACTGGTCGCTTCATTAGCGGGCAGAAAATGAGCAAATGGGGTTGCGAAATGTGTTTGCGGGGGTACTCGAGGCAGTAAAATCGCCATGTTGGTCGAGCGGTATCGGAGATTTTCGCCGGCCAACGCGCGATGCTAATCGATATCGATTCCTTGAATGCCGGCCGCCTCGTAGAAGGCAACGGAGCCGATAAAATTAGACGGAAGCGGCCGGCTTCGGTTACGTGGAATTCCGTTTAATTCCAAAACCATATGCCGATAAATTGCTAATATAAAATTCCTCGGGCCTGGCTCGGATTGAATTCTAATCGACTCGTTAAGTAGATACACGTCGATTTCCCGATATACACCACGGGCTCTCCCCCTGAAAGGACAGTTCACGCAGCGGCGAGACTAATCTCGCGGCCGCGGCCTAACACTCGTCTAATGGACAGCTATCCCACAACACACGCCACGGACATTATATCAATCTTCGCTGTTTACACACCGCCGATGTTTACAAGAACCTGAATTACACCGGCGCGACCCATTTCAACCCGTGGAAAGATCCGAGAGTTTCTCGAGACGCAATGCTCCGCGATTTTTATTCAATTCTGCCGGCGTGCAGTTACAAGGAAAACTTTGATATCTGCTTTTTCTAGTCGAGTAATTTCAGCTAAAGACAAGGATCATCTCCTGGAGGTCGATTTGTTTAACGTACGAAAGCGTCGGTGATACAGACAATATTATATTAGGGCTATTTTTCCTCCTGTCTTGTCCACAGAGCACAAAATCTATTTCACATTTTTCTTAAAAGAATCAGATTAATGTGATCATGGTGTAATGATTGTAAATGCAATTTTGACATTCCAGGAAGAATATTTTGTCACTGGTTTATTGCGTATTTAAATTTCTCATTTAGAATCATTCTTGGTACGATAGAAACGCACTGTATACTAATAAGACGACTTCGCTTCAGATGGTACATAAGCTCCGTCCATTAGAAGATAATCGTTTCCCACCGATTAGAGCATGTCGTTGCACTAACAATGCCAGACGGCACAACCGGGCGATGAAAGATGTCGGAATCGTTCTGCGCCGGTAATTTCTTTCGTGTCGGTGACAGCGGCTGCCCCTTTCCCGGTCGGACGAAAATCGTTCCGCGTTCAAACAAAAACCGTTTCTCGGTCCATTCATTTCTTTGACGAATGGCCTCGGACCGGACGAATTCAATTACGATTTGCTGAATTACCCGTGCAAATGAGCGGAGGTCGCCGCCGCGTAATTTCGTAGCCGCGCTCTTCGTTCCGACCACATTCTTAATTAATCCCGCGCCGAGATTTACGATCCCATTCGTTACGTTCAATTGCACCGTATCAATATTCATGCCGCGGATAGAATAAGACGATCGCCGATCGATAACGCGGCTAGGGAACCGCCCTGTGCCTTTCATCGTTCTTCGGGAAATTTTAGCGACGTCGCTGCACCTCAATTTTCTATTACTTTTAACATGTTAAAATCACTAATTTTTATTTCGCATAAAAATCTGTAGTAATGTTACGATAATTGCCATTGCTACGATATTTGGTCGAGAATAAGAGGCAGGGGAAGAAGCGACGGAGATCTTATACTATGTTTCATATCGAGTCTGTTTCTATCGCGAAAAGAAATCGGCGAAGACCGGTCACGGGAATAATTTGCACCGGTGCGGTATAAAGGAGGCTGCGGGCCCTTAGCCTCGCCTTATTTCGAGATCGAATCGGACGTATCGCGCGAGAAGCGGCCACGGTGCCAGAAAGATTGACTTTATCTCGTGGCAGACCGATGTTCCCTCGGCGCTTCGGCCACGGGCGGATCTCGGGGGGCTTCCTTTAAATCCGACAGGAATTACCAACGAGGGCACAATATGTCGGGCCCCATTAAAATTCGGACGATGCAAATGAAAGTTCTCGGCACCGGGGCACCTTTCGCCTGACAGCGACTGTCTGCCGCTGCGAATTGCTTTATGCCGCGCGCGCTGCTGATGTGACAGCAGACCCCGGGCTCAGACCTGAACCCTCGCGGTCGCATAATTCAGCCTCCCGATGGAATTAATGGCCCGTCCGCGAATTTGTCGTTCCTCTCGATTCCGGGCTCCGCTCCCAGTGGGACATTTTTCCAATCTGCCGGCGCAAGATTGTTGTGTCAAACGAAGACTAATATCATTTTCGTCCGACTGCTCTTTTTGCGGACGGCGAGCCGGGAACTCGGCCTCTTCGTCAATTCGCGGTGGCGATATTTTGCAAAATGTTCTACTATTGCCATCAGACATTTCATCGTGAAATTGTTTGACAGATTTCTGAATTTATGCTCTTACTTGCACGAACTGTGAACCAAATCTTTCATTCTTAACACGTTAACTGCCACGTCAGTCGCATATGACTGACAGTGATTTTTGACTGGGTTTAGAAACTCATTTTTATTATAAGATATCCAGATAAACCGAATTTTATTGGAGTCTTTCGAATTAAAAAGGGTTGAGACAGCATCCCCTATAATACATTTTAAATTTCTAGTTTTGGTTTCATTCATTAAATTACTCTGATTTTGCAAGAATCTCTGGGGTTGATATTTTGCGCTTAACGTGTTGATTTATTGACATTCTTAAATTCTTTTAGTCTTCCAGCTATTTTAAATTTCATGTACTCAATTTTACCGTAAATGCCGAATCCACAGTTTATTGATAATGGAAGAATAGATTTCCTTTTCGCGAACCATTCAATTATTTGTTTATTGTATCAGGCATTCCACTGTGGAATTGTTGGACGATTTTTCAATTAGTGCTCGATCAAGTTTTATTATAAAAATATCATATTAATGATAGGATCGATTTTTTATCGTCACAAGGTTCTCTCATTTTATACGAGAGGACACAAACGTCCGGAGTCCAGGTAACGAAATCAGATCTATTAATCATCGTTACGCGTTCCCCCGGCTAAAACTGAATCGCCAAGCATAATTTCGCGCTTTTATCGAAGGTGCGGGGCACCTTCCGAATCTTTCGAACGTGAGATTCGTCGAGAGGCCGTTCCTCGACGATATATATCCAATCCGCCGTAAATCCAGCGGAATAACGAGGCGACTGTCGAAAGTGACTCGAAATAAACGACAGGATCTCCACCGGTGTTCTCCCTTGCGCCTTGTGGCTTCTCTCCGTCCCAGGTTCCCCTTCGTTCCCTCCTCTTCCCTCTCTTTTCGAGACCTCGAACGACGCGCGCGAGACCCGTCGTAAATCAAAAACCGCGACTCTCCCGAAAACTCTCGGCGAAAACGAGAGAAAAAACGCGGGGGTAGAGGATCGGAGACGGAAGTGACGTCGCCGCGTAGGATAAATCATTGGACGGCGTAAATTAAAGCGACTGCCCGCCTTCGCAACCCTTTCTCCCTTTCTCCCTTTCACCCTCTCGCAGGTTCTTTTTACGCGTGACTTATCGAGCCGGGAAGCTGCTGGGAAGCGTACCATCGATGATAAATAGATCCGAACGCGACAAACTGTATCAGGTAGTAAAGCAGAGGGAGCTAGGAGTGTGATTTTGTGAATCAACGAATCAACTGTTCGCTTGGATTTGGTGGGAAAAATTAATTGAATCAGTGGTTTGACTGGGCTAGATGGGCAGGAAAGATGTGACGAGTGAGGGTTCCTGAAACAATCTTGTGCGTTTCGGAAATTTCTAAAATCGCTAAATGACCATTACCTTGCTAAGGTACCGCTTCCTAACAATGGCCAAGTCACCTTTTTCTAGAAATTAATTTGCTTTCCTATGTAATTCTGTCAGAATCGCATACCCTCGCTCGCAGTGGCCACCGATCGTGAACAGTCCCAAAGAATCCACCTCCGTCACCATGAACCGGTGACATTGTGCTGGGTAGCCACTCAAGATCCCGCAAGATCGTGGTCGGCCATTAACGGGACACGCATGGTTCGGGTATCCGAGATTCCATTCGCGCGCGGACCCGCTTAGAATCGGTCTTCCTCTATGCCCCAGGACGTTTTATAATTTTATCTGCTTACTAACACGCTGAAAACTCTGCGAGTTGTATCTATTTCATTCTTTTTCCACTGTCAACTTGTCAGTCTATGTCAACTGGGCTCCAGAGCCCCGAATCTCAGTGCTTATCGAGCATATTACAGTAAATTATATATTAGACAGTGCAAGTGGTCACAATTTAACAATTTCGCACGAACAGAGAAACCTGGGGCCGCATCTGAGCACTGGAGCCCCAAACCGTAGTACTTACCGAACCTATATGTTACCGCAGAGAATCATACAGTGCAAATTCGTTAAACAGAAGAACCGGGAAACGGCTTGTTTCCGGAGCCCCGAATCTCAGTGCTTATCGAGCATATTATTGTAAATTATATATGTCACAGTGCAACTCGTCACAATTTTACAATTTCACATGAAGAGAGAAGCCTGGGGCCGCATCTAAGCACTGGAGCCCCAAACCGTAGCACTTATCGAACCTATATGTTACCGCAGAGAATCATACAGTGCAAATTCGTTAAACAGAAGAACCGGGAAACGGCTTGTTTCCGGAGCCCCGAATCTGAGTAGTTATCGAGCGCATTAGTGGACACAATCGGTGAGACGGCGAAGATGGTCGCGTATCGGCGATTTCGCATAAATAGAGAAACCTGGACTCGCCGTGGCCGACGGGGAATGGGAGCGCGATCTTCCCACGCGGCCAGATGTGTCCCCGCGCGGCGTGTTGCGCCGCGATCAACACAAACAACGATCTACACCGTGACGCGATCGAGGAGAGCCCTCCTGCCTCCCTTCTTCGTTTCTTCTTCGTTCGTTCTCTTCTCCTCTCCGCACCATTCTCTCTCTCTCTCTCTCTCTCTCTCTCTCTCTCTCTCTCTCTCTGTCTTTGTCTCTGTCTCTCTTTCTCGCGGACTCACTAGTCCGCCTCTCGTCGTTGTTCTCCTCTCGCGTCGCTTTTTGTCCGATACGCTCGCCGACCGAGTATCGAACGGTCTAAGGCTTATAATTGAAATTTGCTGTTCCTCCTCTGCCACTGGAATTGTCATTTTCTTGTTCGCCTAGGAGTCTCTCTGGATGTCGATACCGTACCCGCTATCGTGTTTTGTTGAATTTCTTGGATGCCCCGAGCTTCGATACTTCGATTCTTCGGTAGATTTATTCTGCATTTTCCTGTTTCTGAGCCGGCAGTAGACTGCCTAGAATTGCTGAATAAAGGAAGATTTACTTCAGTTGCTTTCCTGCTGCTACGTGCTCACGGCTCGTTTAAAGTGTAAGAAGTTTTGATAACTGCAATAGAATTCTGTTGTTTGGATAAGTGAACGTGTGGATAGGCGAATGTTTGGATAGGTGAATGTTTGGATAAGGGAATGTTTGGATAGGTGAATGTTTGGATAAGTGAACTTTTGGATAAGTGAACGTTTGGATAAGGGAATGTTTGGATAGGTGAATGTTTGGATAAGGGAATGTTTGGATAGGTGAATGTTTGGATAAGTGAATGTTTGGATAGGTGAATGTTTGGATAAGTGAACTTTTGGATAAGTGAACGTTTGGATAAGGGAATGTTTGGATAGGTGAATGTTTGGATAAGTGAATGTTTGGATAGGTGAATGTTTGGATAAGTGAACTTTTGGATAAGTGAACGTTTGGATAAGGGAATGTTTGGATAGGTGAATGTTTGGATAAGTGAATGTTTGGATAGGTGAATGTTTGGATAAGTGAACGTTTGGATGAGGGAATGTTTGGATGAGTGAATGTTTGGATGAGTGAATGTTTGGATGAATGAACGTTTGGATAATAGAGTGTTCAGAAAAGTGAACGTTTGGATAAGTAAACGCCCCGATAACAGAGCAATCGGATCTTCTTTCCGTTTTCCATAGCACACGGCGTCCATATACGATTTCTCCTCGATCAATTTGGTCACAAATATTTGTCAATAGACGCAATTCAATTTTAAAATAGACGCAGATACAGGCCAATCACCGTTCACGGTAGCAACAAAGAGGAATCCGTGGATCTCTCGTTCTCGATCCTCCTAGGGGCACCGTAAGTATAGGCTTATCCAAGGAACAATTGTCTTGCTACAAGCTGCCAACAATGTGCGCCACTTGTGTCCGGGCAATTGACAACAAACGGGCCGTGACTCAGCTGCTATTTTTAGGTACAAGCTTCAGAGTACTGTGAAAATGCCAACGGGCAACGGGACCCTAGATTTATGTGACTACTGGACTTAGATTTCGACAAGATAGAACTGAAAGATCGTCTATGCTGTCTAGCTTTCATCCTTGGCGCGAGCTGCGGTGAAATAACTTCTCGTACTTACTGTTCTCTATTTTATTAGTGCTTGATATTCTGAAATTATTCTTCAGACGATTTCATTTTTTCATCCTCACTGCCGGCGACTTTATTTGTTTTTAATCAAAGACTGCAGATTTTACTAAATTTCCCTTTACTTCTCATTATTTAAATTCCCTTCCCCGATTGCAATGCTTCGAGTTTTTCATTGCATCTGGAGAAATCTTTCATATTTTAAACAATTTTTTTTTATTAGATTCCAGTCTCTTGCAGTGCTTAAAGATTCTTACTCATAAATTTATGTAAGTGTTACTTGTATTTGCTTAATGTTACTTCCAAGGAGGACATTTCTCCCTCATTCTAGTTTGCACAAAATGAGGCATGAAAATGAAGACTTGTATAGAAATCTGCATTGTAACGACAGCGATCATTAGAATGTGGATTTTATGCGTTTCTCACAAAATTGAATTGATCAAGTACAAATCTGTAGACATTAGAAAAATTGAATGATGTTCAGAAATTGACGTAAGAAATTACTTTCTTAACTAGAGAATTATTTTCATTTGGGAAATGGATGATAGGGCTTGAACTGAATTTCGCGATACTTCTCTCGCGAAAAGGATCGGTGGGGCAAGGAGGAGGGTTCACCGAGATCGTCGAGGCGTGTTTCAAAATCCGCGATGGCGACCTTGTCGTCGAGGCCGCCGCGTTTCTCCTCGGTGTGCCCGATCCCTCGATCCGTCTCGATCGGATCGCGTTCGGCCGTCCAGCTGACCGATGACTAAGATTACGTGGCATCGGCCGATTGTAATTGGCTCGCGCAAAACCTATCGCGTGGCGACCAGTGTTTCTCTCTCTCTCTCCCTCTCTCTCTCACTCATACATACAGACTCTAAATCGCAGTAAATCAGCCCCGGCGGGTTAAGGATCGCTTATAAATAACCAATTAGAGACACCTGCGCGGACCGATCCGATCCGATCCGCATCGTGCGCAGCGCCAACGCTCTTAGAACCGACCTTATCCCCGCGGAATGCAGATGCGCGAGTTCGCTTTGATCTTTATTCTCGGCTGTCGCTGTCCTTTGTATCGACGGCCGCGCCGCCTGGCATTTGTAGCCCGGTCGCCACGGAAAAATCGCAGGATGCTGATTAATAGGCGAACAGGACTTTCTGACTCGCGCCGCTGCCCCAAGCTTTCAAACGTCCCCGAGTGACGAGTCGATAGGCACACCTAGCTCTCGCGAATATCCGTGGAATCCTACCGCTTTTGCCATCCTTCGATTCCCCCGAGTGAGGAAACTGCAAGAGAATTCTTATTCTTCGCAAATACAGCGAGAATTTTATGCAAATTTTCACGGGCCATTTCGTAAAAAGCAGACGCAGAGGTACGTTCAATTTACTGGCTGAAGAAAGGCCTACTGGTAACACTAAAAGAAAAACCAGAAGAATCTGCACAAAATATCTCAATAGAACAGAAAATCCTCATTCTTCCTAGCTGTTCGAAAACGTTTTCACCATTTCTTACCGCGTTTTCTAACCCGCGCCATTAAACTACGAAGCCACCCTCTCGTCAGCTCGTAGAAGACGCGTTCTTTCATCTCGGCGACCGTTTTCACCTGTCCAATCAGAAGAAGCATCGAGTCCCGGTAGAAAAACCGGCGCAAAACATTCGTCGAGCAGATCCGTCTGCCGCCTATCCATCTCGACGTGTCTGTTCGATCGGCCATCCTCTGTCATCGGGCTCCGACATCATCCTTTTATTAAATCAACATCGCCGGAGCGGCCGTCTCTATGCTCTGGGATTCCCAAGAAAAATATTCATAAATCAAGCGCGCGACGCCTTCCGTGTCACCGTTCAGACCGAAAAAGATCGATGATCGAACCGAGTCGAGCCGCGATCCTAGGAAGAGTCGGCGGCGACATCCTGACCGAGAATCGTTACCGCGTCTCGTCGTGTTCGATTTCGACGTCCGCGGCTCGGCTTCGCGCAAGAAATCGGTTGATTCAATTGAAACGCATTCCCACGCGTGTCGTCTCTCTTTCTGCCCGCTTCTGTTTCGCCCCCCGCCTTTTCTCCATCTCTGCAGAATAAACGCACAATATACGCGAGTTTTTCTCGCTTTTCCGCGCGGCACACGGCGAGATAATTATCGTGCCTCTGAGAAAACGCGGGTTTCTCACCGGCCAAACGGTTTTCGAGTGCCGGGACTCATTCGGATCCATGCTATCCGACGCTTGTACGATCGCACAGTGTCTTCTGTGTCCTGCTGTGTAAACAGCTTCTATACCGCTCGATCAATGGAAGCTCTCTTCGATTACGGGCTCATCGGGAATAAGTTATCGGCTGTTGCTGCTGGGCGACCTCGTTTGATGCGCACAGCGAGCCGATTGTCCAACGAAGTGCGCGCGAATCCGCTTCGATCCACCGAACACTCATTTTTCCAGCGTTCTGTTGTGTAACGTCGAAATTAAAATAGTTGTACTTCGCCCGGATTTGTTATTCGAACGGTACTTGTTGTTTCACTAGGAGGGATGCTATTCTTGTCTCCAGCAAGCTGTTCCAGAGTTTATAGGCTGGTCGATCACTTGATTAGTTGACAACAACATGCTCAAACTGATCTAGAGCTTTATGAGCAAGCTTTTCAATTTAATTGAATAACTCTTTTATTTGTCTTCACACCAGAACGAGGACGATTCTGTATGGTTAGGCTTCCATATAAAAATTGTCAAGATTTCACGATGCAATTTTGCCAGCTATGGAGAATGTTTCGAACCGTCGCTAGTCGGTTAGAGTGTCTAGATTCTCGTGGTGCAGCAGAAAACCGTATGGTGCACCATTGAACCATAAGGGAACGGGAGGTTTCCAGGTAACAGCCGCAGTGGAAAGCAAGCAGGAAGTTTGGCAATCACATTTCCCTATCATAAATACGTCTGCGGGGATAAAACAAGCTCAGGTTACGCGGGTAACAATTAGACGTTAGCTGGAACCCATGGCAGCGTCGTCGTCGTAATTGAATCGCGTTCTCACGATTGTCTCCTCTACGTTTGGCAGTCGGAACGAGGTCTAATAGCGGTGTTTCGTCGGGCTGAAAACGATAATCGTCTTATTTCGTGCGACCAGGAAATCGTAAATCCTTCGGCCGGGGTCACCTCTCGATCAACCTTCCGCTAAGTTCGTCGATCTCATCGTTCTCTTCGTCCCAACGAATTTTACGGTACCTGCGCCGATCTCTGACCATCCCCATTACGTTTCTCCGATTAGAGATTCACCGAAACGAAGAATCCCTGGTGAACAAAATTAATAAGTCAGGAGACCTATCGTAGCAAATTCTCCGATGCACCGATCTGCTTGTTTCCTCGAATCGAAATGTATCGAGACATAGCAATCCTCGGTGAACACAACGGACGCCGTAGGAGACACGATGATGCGGATCAGGTGGACGACGAGAATTCCTGAAACGTGAAAGCATCGTTCGAACCGCGGGAACACTGGAGTCCCGAGACCCACCTTGAAGTCGACGATTTCTCGGACAGTAATCGAGCAACTCGCCGCCGGTAAATGACGCGGCGTTACGCCGTGGATAACAAACGAGGCCTGCGTCGAACGCACCTATCGCCACCTGCGGTGACCTACGACTTTCAATAGTGGAACACGACCGACCGATTGTCGTCGCATAAATTACGCGGCCTAAGAGGTTGATCTGCGAGATACCACTCAGACCGAGCGAGGGAACGAATTCTATTTATTCTTCGCGAGACCCGTCTCGTGGTCGTCTGCGGCCGAGCTGAAATGCGCGGCTGAGGTGTACCTTCTGGCTTAACGAGAACGATGAACATCAAAATATCCGATTGGGAAAAAATTAATGACACCAAGACTGAATTTGCTAATCACTAGAACGTGAGCTCGGATCAAGCAAAGAGGAATTCTATACATTCTTCGAGGGAATTCATTACAGCCTGGAGTCTGTGCCGAATTAGTCTTTGGTGCAGGCAGCAACCATGCAAATTCTTGTCTCCTAAAATAGCTGTCTCTTATTTTCTAGCATTTTCTTTGTATATTTTTGAATCTACTTAATAAGAAAGCCTCTATCTCAGAACTCAACTTTTAGGAACAATGAGACCAGAAAGATCCTGGTTATTTATTTACATTCAGTTCAAGAAGAGGATCAGCATGGACCTCACAAAACTAGCTCCAGAAGATGAATGCCGAAGCAGTTGAAGCACAATTGTCACAAAATCGAAGGAAGCATCCCGAACGAAAGTCTTCATCGGAGCTTTCGGGAGCAACTGAAGACCTCAACGAAGCTTGGCAACCATAGTCGAGGTATCTCTGTGGAAGCAGGCAGGATTCGCGCGAGGACAAAATCTCGGGCAGCGTGGGATCGGGGCAAGAAGGCGCGGAGGACTCTGGGGGATCGCAAAATAAATTGTGAGCGGCTCAAAGGGGCACGCTGGCCGAGTCCCTCTCTCGAATTGCGGCTCGTATGGGGCCTGGGGGCCCCAAGGATCTCTCTCTCTCTCTCTCTCTCTCTCTTTCTCGCATGCGGTTTCCAGAGCCGTCGGCCACGGTCGGCACAAGAGAGCCAGCCGCTGATCAATAGCTATTGGTCGGCGGGGAGCCGTCGTGTCGCCGGCGCGGTGGCGATGTCGTCAATTTTTTTATTACGGACCCGGACACGCACGCAGAGGCCGCGCACGCACACGCACACCATCATCCCACCCCGAGTATCCAGAGTGTGGTGAGGAGAGAAGCCGCGTACCTGGCCATCCTGCGCGCCCTCTCCCCCCTCGTTCGCATTAGATTTCACGGGTCGCGGGATCCACCTCCTCCGCGGCCATTCCTGCCCTTTAATTGGTCCTCGGCATGTCGATGTCTCGAGTAATTGCCACTTTGTTTTAGTCCCGCGGTGTTTTTGCCCTCGGAGACTCTCCGGTCTGCGATCTGAGACTATAAGCGATTTTTCGCGCCGATCCAGGACGATACCGAACTGGCTTTCTACGGTCGAGGTGCTGACTTAGGTATCACTCCGATCGCCGCTTGTCTTCGGGATAGAAGTACGCTTTTGTTCGAGACGGTCGTTCGCCTAACTAACCCTGGACAGCCGAGTTACTCTCGCTCGAAATTTGAAAGTGATTATATGGAAGTGGTCCAAATAAAAATTCCAGACAAATTAATCTTTTTTCAGTGGATTATGTCTAACGTCGATCGATTTTAATTGTAATACCGTGAACTGAATAATGGTATACATTATCGTGGCGACAAATTGTTTTATGAAATCGGACACAAGTTTAAATACGTCGAAAAAAGACGATAGTTAAGTAGGGTGATTGTTCAGTAGGCTAATGCATATTCGAAAGTTACAATATGGCAATTTATTGTTTTATTCAACGAACTGAATCGCATAAGGTGCGGTAGGCTTGGTTTGGCTCCTTTAGAAATTTCTTGCAAGAATTCGATAAAAGTTATTAACACAGGCTTGATCTCCGTGCATTCGCTTATCTTTGAAGTATGATTACAAATTTTCCCGTTCAAAAATAATGAAGTTTATTGTCAATAAAGTGCGGTTGTACGTCCAAGTGAGCAGAGGTTGTTCAGAGTCCGAGGCGCGTTTTGAGCGTCCAGGAGCAGCCTTGGGCCGGCTCACTCGCGTTCCTAGGAATAATAGACGCCCCGAAGAAAGTGCTTCTCGATAACGTATCCACTCGGAGCCGGGTTAGGTTCGTTTCGTGGCTCGGGGAGGCGTTAACCGAGCGGCGAGCGCAATAAATGGCGGTCCGTCGGTTGGTGCGTTTTAAAAGGGGATTATTCCCGGAGCTGGTTCGCTAGTTAAACCCCCGGTTAAATTATACGTACATCCGAGCAATTATTTTGCAAATACGTACAGTATAACGCTCGCGCGGTTTCGCCCCGAGGGCGTCGTCTGCTCCTGTTGCGGTACGATGCTGTTCGCTGGTGTGCCTCCCTCGGTGACTTTTAACCGCGGTTGAAGTTCTTCCTTCTTTCGCGGTGGGAGAGACGCGAGGCCCTGGACTAGGCACAATAACTATCAACCGGGCCTTATTGTCCTTCCTTCAGGGATAAGGCCGCGGAGGGGTAGGCCCCATTGTTGAAGACGTACGCGTGTACGTCCGGCAATACGCAGCCGCCGCCGCTTTCTCTCTCTCTCTCTCTCTCTCTCTTTCGCCGCTCAAGATCTATCGTTGGAATTTGCGTATGTAGATTAACTCCCCGAGCCCGGGGCCCTATTGTTCCGCCGAGAGAAAGAGGCGAGGAAGGGCCCCGGGTATCTCGAGGTATACGCCCGCTCGTTAAAAGGTGACTTCGCCGGAACAGAAAGATGCCGGTGATGAGGAACACGTGGGGACGAGCGGAGCCTATCCTCGAGACGCTCCGGCTATCAACCACGGCTGCCTTGATAACGCTGTCCTGAGGAACTCCCGATTAGAGCTGGCGATCCCCAGTGAACCAAACCAGGTACCCAAGTACTCTCAGATACCCGAACAGTACGAGGCATTTTTGCCTATCTGGTTATCTCACGCGGGTACCCGAGTATCTCGCAATTAGTAACCCCTACAGGCTCCAATAAGAGGAAAATTGATGTCGAATTGATTTTATCAAGTTGGCTTCTCTGTGAAAAAAGACCAAAAATCTGACATCCTAAAATTCCGAGAAATCTCATCCACCTGGTAGCTAACCCAATCGAAGACGCAGCTAGCGCTAAACTCTTAACGACCCTGTCCGCAGACGGAACGTTCCTCGACAAGGGGGGAACCGAAGCTTTAAAACTTCATTTCGGAAGCATGCAGTCCCATCGGTCATTCGGTATCCGTCACCTACGATCCCCGGTTCTCATCGGCAGTCTTCAGGATTCCAGTGTCGCCAGAAAAACGGCGTTCCCGAGTCCCGTCCGCCATAACAGTTCTCCGGGGCACCGAATGACAGTGTCGAAGAGGGTCCTGCGGAATCGAGGGTTCCCATAGACTGCGACAGGTGTCGGCTCACGTGGCGGAAGGTGTTGGATTCCGGGCTGAAGAATCGAGCACAACGGTTTCGTACAAGAAAACCTTAATAGCGGTTCATCCATACTGCTACTGATTGTCCTCGACTACTTTACCATTAAAACCCTTCACACTCCAAGGAATCTCGTCTCCAAACTTTTCCATTTTGTCCGTGTGAAGTCAGACGAATGCGTACGGTAAGCGTGACGAAGAGGGTCGGAGGAGTAGCAGAAGAGGAACGGCGGCGCGGTTGACGGTAGCGTAACGGAAGCGCGTACAGCTCGGTCGCAGCCGCGGCTGTGTTTTCCGTATCCGAGGATGGCACGACGACCTTTGAGGTCGATGCACCTCAGTCGGTCGGCCGCGGCGTCAAAACAAGACCGGCTGATAGGACGTGTCGGGTTCGCTTCGTCCGCCGGGAAAGGTTCCCACCGTCTAGTCACCCCGCGACTGTATCCCCGGACGCGTCGTGCCCCGCGGCCCCCCTCGGGCCCAGCTGGTGCCCGCTTTTCTCCGTTGGTGTCGTCTCGTTCCCTCCTGGGGGCCTCGCGGTTCCTGGAACCTCGCGAAGGCGCAGCGCTGTCTGGCCGAGCCGGGACTGCTCGTCTGCAACGAGGCACAAATACCTACAAAGCTCTGGCGCAACCGCCTGGAATGAGAACCAGCGCGAGATCCGAAGAAGAAGAAGAAGACGAAGAAGAAGAGGAGAACGAGTAGAAGGAGGAGGAGGAGGAGGAGGAGGAGGAGGACGACGAAGAAGAGGCATCGCCGGTAGCACGAGGCGGAGGAGGAGGAGGAATAAGAATCAGCCAGGAGGAAGATGGAGAAGACTGCTCGAAGTTGAACAGAGAGAACAAGAGAGAGAGTAGCTGAAGCGGCAGCAAACCGGCGAGTAAAACCAGGCTGGCTCACCCGGCTACCTTGCCTGGCAGAGATGCCTACGGTATAAAAGCCTCCGCGGAGAGAGAAGAGCCGCTTCTAAGTAGCTACGTGATCAGCGATAATAACGCGACTTGGAAACGTGGAAGATCGTTCCTCTTTCGCCTCCCCCTTTTTCTATCGGCGACGCGTACAGGCTATATTGTCGGTCGTTTGGGTTACTGCCGCGCTGCTGTGATCCCTCTCTGCCGCCGCAAACCTATCCTAGGCGAACGAGACGCGATCCGCGAGAGATGGCTTTTCTCTCTCGGTTCCCGGAAACCTGGGGAGGTAACGGCCTCCGCGCCGCCGGTCGTCTTCTCCGCCGTCCACCTGTTCTTCTTCTTCGATCTGTCGATCCGCTCGCCAGCCAGCCAGCCAGCACGACGATTCGTTTACAATATCGTACCACGTACGATACGACGCGACCCCCAGTCCCACCGCTACTCGCCGTTCTTCTTGCCGGCTAGACCCTGGGGAACGACCGACTCCCATGTCCTTCATCCGCGGGATCCGGTGAATTCGATGTTGCCGACCAGCGACAGCCTGTTTTGCCAATCTGATTGTTCAGCGGTTTCTTAGGAAAATACACGAGCTTGGGTTCGCAAGCTCGGAACGCAAAGTACAGTCCTGGGTGTTTGGTTAGTTAGCCGCTTTCCCTGTTTATTGACTCGCCCGAGCGTTTTAATGGACCTGTCTACTACCCTGACAGTCGGCCAAATAATAGTTTCCGAAAAGTCTAAAACCGGCATACCCTCGACACTTATCGAATCTTCTGAATTTCGTACAGTGAATTCTCGTTAGGAGTCAGTGACAACCTTACGATTTGGAGTCAGTGGAACTACCCCCACCACCGCGGGCTATACCCCCCTCTACGCGCAACATTGTATCGGAGAAAGACATTTTCTCAGTCGTCTTGTCGCTATCGGTTAGTAGACGTAGGCTTATGACTTATAGACGGATATGACTCTTAGGTTTCCAGCGTGCCCTGTGTATTTCACATGCGACGCTCGGCGAGAACCTCAGGTTTCGTTTAAGAGTCAGTCGCCAGAACCGCGCAACTGACTCGTAACGAAGCCCATTCCAGGCCCAAAATATCACTAGGTGGTTGTCCACTGTGCTCTACTGAATTCGCAGCAAGGAAACAATAAACGCTATAGCCGTCAGAAGGTGTCTCGGCGCATACTATTCCCGTCCCGCGTCCCAGGAAACAGTGACGAGGTCGCCGAAGTTAGACCAACCGGCATCAAGACCAGTCACGTTCAGCCGATAAACCCGACAATGCCTTTGTGAAATTATAATTGCGAGCAGTACGCGCAGGCTTTTGTTTGGCGCGCGCGTTGCTTCGCGGAGAAAGCGGAAAAATCGGAGAAGGAAAACGATCAACGTCGGAGCCGTGGATCCTGGTTCCGCGTGGATCGATGGCGGCTCGGTTCAGAGGTTACCAGCTCGGAGTTCGCCGGTTTACAAGACCCACGGGGAACGACAATAATGGCAAACGATCCTACATGTTCCGGAACGGTTTTCTCCTGGTAGCGGCCTAGCGCGTTCACCAGAGGCAGGAATTACTTTACGATAGATTTATTCGCGTCATTCGTTCTCCTCGGTCATCTTTAATAGGCGCGCACCTGCAATCGCCGGCCGCTAATGTTCCGTTTTAAAGCACTGACAGATGAATTATTCCCAGATCGGGCTAGGCGATTTTTCTTGGCTACCGCTTAATGGTAACGACGCGCACGGCCACCGGGCGCATACATTCGATATTACCGTGGACACCCATGCGAGCGGGATCGAATGCTAATTCGGATGGATCTCCGCGGGATTTTAGACCGATCGACCTTAGGCGAGTCTAATGGCACGGTCTGGGGGCTTCACTAATCTCTCAACGGGGTGCTGCGAGCGGATATGCATCGCGTGCGGGTTAAACGTTCCTCCTTCTACCCTAATGCGCCTCTTTCGGACTCCATTTTTCCTCCAACAAAAAGAATCCCATCCTTTAGCCGGTCAACTCGCCTCGACATTCTCGTGGCGATCATGTTAGTGCATCTGCATGACCCTGGTTGGATTTGAACGAACGTTGGCGCACAGACGATTCCATTGAAGCAAGAGACTTCAAGGTTAACTTCTTCGTCATTTGTTAAGCTATTTATGACGTTTATCCTGACATAAATTTTTTGAAAATATATTTTGACTTGTTTCGCTATGACTCGAGTAAAAAAGGTAGATATTGACAATCTATTGGTCCAGAAGTAAAATAATTTGTACTCCTATCTTTTCGAAGATTGTGCCAAATTGGCCTGGCCACCTAGGTCCAGCAGCTAGAAGTTTACGCGAATGTAATACCGAGTACTGTGAACTGAGAAATAAATTATTGCCGATTGATTTTTGTCACCGAATCGTTCGCGAGCGGCCTGACGCAACGCCGAGGCTCTAAAACGCGAGGATAGCCGTCGAAGCGGCGGTCAAGGGGCGCGTTCGTCCGAGATTCTCTTCGAGATCGCCTTGAGGAGTAAAAACGGACGCAGTTGGCGTTCCTTCCCGGCGCGGTTCACTCCTCAAGGCAATAAAGCCGCGCGAGAAGGGAACAGCCTTAAACCGGGACCCACACGGTTTTAGCCGGGCATTCGGGCAGAGGAGAAGCCCGCGGATGATTTACCTCGTAGGAAAACGAACTTTGTCGCGGCCGCGTCGCCGCTAATGATATACTGCTTAATTGGCCTCATTTCTCATTCCGTTAGTGCGCACCGGAACGGAAGGGACCAGAATAGAAGCCCGAACCGTGGTTCGTCGGGCGAGGGCGCGGCCCGCGGTTACCTCGCCACTTCCTCAAAGCGAGCAATAATTGGACCGAACGCGACGCCAATTTGTAATCCTCGGGAACCTTTTATCCCGGCGTTTATCCGCAACAAATGTATGACTCGTATCCGCGACGTGCGCCGCAACGATGCGTCTTAATTAAGCCCGTGCGGTGTCGCTTTAAACCAAGTTTTTGCCGACTCTGAATCAACCGAGCTGATTTGTACGATTCTAGGATCCCTCCGCTTTGAAACCCGAAGGCGAGGCTCTTCGAGCCACTGCAAGGCTGATTTCAACAATTCTCAAATGGTTCATAGACACTGAACAAAAAATATTTCAAGTCGACACGTTATCGCTTTTGAGGGTACATTCCAAACTGAAAACGAGGAACCAACAAGCTAGGAATACTCTCTGCTCGTAGATCATGTCATTGGAAGCAATGCCTAAAATAGACTCATGCCAATAAATTCGTTTTATTCGACAAGGTATCCGCAGCTGGTAGAGACTTTGGTGTGATAGGTATAGTCATTATTCGTAATTTGTTGATCAATGTCAGCTGGCTACTTCGACCAGATCACTGACAACATGTCCAAATTCCATTCTAAGATTTCGGAACTCGAGCAAGCAAATTCTCAGCGTGTCGAAACGTCAAGTTCTTGTTATCGAGCAAGGTTTCAAAAATTAAAATGACTCTAGATAGAGACAAGACTTGGCTGAGAAGAGATGGGAACCAATGACAATATCAGCCTAGCTCCCCATCATCTCCGATCCTTCAGCAAGCAAATTACCAGCCGAATTCTTTCCTACAAGAATCCCTGGGGCTGATGGGAAGCGGACGCACCCCGTTATCCGTCGCAATCTCGGCGGATCCCCGCGTGGCCATCAGACGACGAGGGACTGCCGGTTCGCGAAGTGTCGTCGGTTTTGACAAGGCGCGGCGAGTCGACGGAAATATTCACGGAGTCGGCTGATCTGTCAGCTGATTGCGCCTGGCGTATTTTTGCCGGTCGGTTCTTGCCGGTCCGAGGTAGCTGCCGGTTGCGCGTGTGTCTGTGAAACGCGACCCGGAGCCGGGAGGCGTCCGTGGTTTCTCCTATACAAAACCTCCCGAGGCCTCGTTCCTCTCCTCTCCTCCGTTCCCGTTGGTCCCTTTTGACCGAGGAGGAGAGTGCCTCCTCGTCCTTGTTCCCCGCCCGTGGCCAATGAATGCCGATCCGCTGATGCGTCGTCGGCTGGTTTGACGAGGCCTGATGGATGCTCCTGGAATCCCGGGACTCCGCTCACGGACGCGAGCGCCCCGGCCAACGAGCAAAATCGCGGTTTAAATCGGCAACACGTGCGGTTAGATATTCCACGGGACCGGTCAGCCCCGATACAAACGATCGCCGCCCCTATTGTGCGTCGCGGACGTACACACCGGGACCCCGTTCGTTCGGATATAGCTGGAAATACCGGCCGCGGCGAGTCGCGGGACCGATATCACTCGTCGCCGATCCGCCAGGACCTGGATTCCTTGTCAGGACTGGTTCCTCAGCGCCGGGAATGCCGCCAGAAGACCCGCTCCACGTGAAAACGCAACCGGCATTTCGGGACCTGGCCCCGGTATTTCCAGCACCGGAAAACTATTCCGACCTGAAGAGACTTCCTGTATCCGAGATCCCTTCTCCGGTACCTTCTGAAATCCCGAGAATAGCGGCGGCTCGCTTATAGGCACCGTGGAACCGCAGCATCCCCTATCTTCATTTGATAATATAATAAAATGATACAAAAGTCTTTGTATGGAACTGTGCGCTTCACAGTTCCAGCGGCGTGAAAAAACTGAAATTTTTCTGGAGCAGCACACCCACTAATTTTAGCTATGAGCCGCCACTGCTCGATGTGAATTGTATCCAAACACATTGTCCAAATATTCAAGATCCAATCAGAATAATGCAGCTGGCTTCAAAGATATGGGAAACATTAAGAGCCTTCTGCTAGCTCCAAAGATCTAGCAAGCTTAGTTCACCTAAGTCTTCGACGTCAACTTTCCACCGCTTTTGCAAGATCGTCCGCCGATTTTCAGGTTGGCCAACAGCCTGGGCAAAGTCGTGCAACCGAGAATTAACATGCGACCTGGTAGTCGGGAGGTTAGCGATCGATTACCGTTGCGTTAGGCCAACTGGTTTGATGGCATTTCGCGACGGTTGAGGAACCACTCTGGTGATGTCCCAGATCGCGAGACGGTTTCACGACGGTGGATCGTGTGGTCGTTGCGATCGGGTACCACGGAGCGGATACGCGGCATTAGGGCGCCTTGATGCGATGATAATGGCCGCTGGGAGCGGTTGGGATCTACGATGACAGGTGGATCCGCTAATCGTTTGATGGGGTCCGCGAGCGCTGCGACGCCATTACCGGCGGGGACTGTCTGTCACCCTCGTTTGCGACGGCACGGCACGGCGTCGCTGACGAAACCGACTATGATAGCCGTAATCGTTCCTAACTGCTTGATGGTCGGTAAATGGATGATAATTGTGCCGGAGCAGAGCGCGGAGCGGCTCTCTCGAGTTGACGGAGACAGCACCTTACAGGTGCTTCGTCATTCGACCGCGTCACGGGCGAGGCTGTGCGCCTCGGCTTCTGCGCCCGGATGCTCCGAAGGGACGCGAGACCACCCGAGGAAGCGGAAGAGTGTCTTCGGCGTGACGGGTTTCGCGCGGTCGGCTTCCTGATGGCCGATGGCGCCTGAGCATGGTTGTCGACTCACAGAATTTTGAGAGATTTCACCGGCAGATAGGGCAACAATACGCCAAGTCACAACGGCGTTGTGTGAATGCCGAGGATACTTGAACCCTCGGTTCAAGTTAGGTGTGGTTCTTGTGGTTCAGTTAGGTTCGGATTTAACCCCTTGCACTACCCCTTGCACTACATTTTGTGATTATAATGATCAGAAATTCTTCATCGTTCAAAATTTCATAGAAAAAAAAAAAAGATAGTTTATATTTATTGTATGCCTACGTTTTCTCCAAAGGTTATATATAAACTGCGGATTTTATGCATTTATAACAGAAATGGGTAAGCGCAATTTAAAGCAATGGACATATTAAGAAGATTTAAGGTCACCAGCGTATTGGTTTTAGCTTAACAAAATAATTAAAAGAGGAAAGAAATTCTTATTTCGCTCCTTTATCTTGCAATCAATGCAAATATTTTTTATTTTGCATGAAGATCCGCCATCTAGTTATATGTATCAACTACAACAAAATAGAATTTTATTTCGGCTTAAAGGAAATTAATAACGTACAGATTTATTATGTTCAGAATATTCATCACGAGTCTGACTCGATATTGCAGAGCAAGGGGTTAAGGGAGGGGCTGGTGAAGGGACCAAAAGTACTTGAAGACCTCCGTGCCAGTGGTTGCTGAAGCCCATCCGACTGTTCCACAAGCCTCCTTCCTCCGACAATTATTTTATTCGAAACCTCGCTTCCCAATCGTAGTGGAAAAATCCAATCTTTCCTAGCGTACGATCAATCACAATTCGCGGTCATCACCGTCCGAAGCCGGTCGTGCACGTCCTCTTCGGCGAGCTGCCGGTCTACCGCATCGACGTCGCTCTTCCATTATCACGATCGAGCGACGCGGCGCAGCGCAGCCGCGTTCCCCGATACGCAACCAGGGCCGGTAGCAAGGCTGCCGTGATTTGCTATCTGCACGTGCAACGGAGGATCATCTTTTTCTGACAGCGTTGTGCTGCCTGCCAGTCTGGTGCGCGCGAACCAGTCGGACGGAGAAAGAGCGAGGGTCGAGGGTGGTTGAAGAAGAAGAAGAAGAGCACGGAGACATAAGACCCGGTGGTAGGGGAGGGAGAGCGAGGAGGGAGGCGGAGGCACAAAGCGTCATATCGAGGAGGAGCTGGTCCAGACGGCATAGCACTGCCGGTTAGTTGTCTCTCGAGGCACGTCTCCTGCCTCGGCCCTACCAGGAATCGGCCGGACTACCTCGATGACTCGTTCCTCGTCCTCTAACCGATACACGAGGTGGCTCCTGGCCTCGGTTGCCCTCGCCGCCACCGGGTCTCCAGGGAGAGCCCGGCCAATGTCGTTAGTTTTGACGCGCTGTCTCCTTCTCTCTCTCCCCCACCTCTCTCTCCGAGAGGAGAAGGAGATCTCTCCTTTCCCTCTCTCTCTCTCTCTCCCTCTCCACAGGACTTCGCGAAAAATCGCTCGAGGATCCCGAGCGGCGTTCTTGCGCAACGCGTTATACAATCGAATGTTTGATGACAGATACGGGGGCCCGAGCTGAAACGCAATCGCTCGCCTCCCGAGATAAGTAGCACCGTCATCGCTGCGGACTCCGGGCCCCCGAAGAGCGAGACCCAATGTCGTTGCACTTCTCGATGCAACGTGTATCTTATCCGCCGCGTCGCGTCCGGGGCCAGCCCTTATTAATTCACGTGCTCTCTTTTTGCCCCGGCCGCTACACGCCGGCTTTCTTTCGACCGATAAGCAAATTAGAGCTCGCGACGGCCGGCGAGATACCGGGGACGTGAACGATAGAATCGGGGACTGCATGGGGCTCGTGGTTGATGAAGAGTATCGAGACGGTGTGGTCGATTAGGAGGTCGATTGGATTCGAGGTTTGTGGGGTGTGAGTTTGGAATGTCCGCCGACCGTTAGCAACAACAACAGACATACATGCGACACTCTGTAATCGGAGAGGTTTCCTCCAGCAACCATGAAGACTGTCCAACCATCGAAGACACTCAATCTAGATTCTTCCCTTGTCAAAATTATTTCCAACTTAGGAAGCTATAACGGGTGAGAGATATACATGGAACGTCGTCTACATCGTCGGGGACCAAGAAGAGAACAGCATACCGAAATGAGAGGCGTTCAATTGCGAGTTCTTCCTCGATGCATCTTGAAACGTTCCCAGGCGGGTTCCCGCGGCCCGCCGGTCACCACCGTCACTTCGCAAGTCAGTTTCTTGTCCCGACACCCGTTAGATCGGATCTGGACGTGTATCGGTCGTCGATCCTCGGCGCGCGTCCCCCGGATCGTAAATTCAGAGGGGGTAGACGGCCGAAGGGGCGCCGCTCGAGCGGCCACAGGGAGCAGCAGCGAGCACTAAAGGGGAGTAGGTCTTTTTCTGCGCATAACGACGAGCAACGAGCACGGGGATCGGCCACGGCTCGCTCTTCTATCGAGTTTCACTTGCAAATCGATGCCTAAACTCCCGTTCGTCCCTCGCCGGCCTCGCATACTCGCGTCTCCGACTCATGTTTCACCGGGACGCGTTCGTTATGCCGCTGCCTGCGGCCTCGCTGCTGCGCCAGGATCCTTGTTCCTCGAACATTGTCAGCCGATGCTTTACTGTCCCCCGAGATGAGCCCTGGTGTCGTGTCATCCCGCGGCCCTTGATTTTCCGCTCCGATTTCGCGATTTAGTGGCCCGACTCCGCAAGCGCTTCTCGGGAACAGCTCCTAGGATCCTGGAAGAACCGAGTCCGTGTCGAGAAGAAATGGGAGATTTAGGGTGAAATTTACCCTGGGGAGTTCAATCTTGCTTTTAGAGGCTGTTGGAAACTGACGGCGGAAGGTTTCACAATTTTGAAGAATTTTTTTTGGGGCTAGCTGGTGGAACTCGGCTTTTGTTTCGGTCTAAATGAAGTTGTATTTTATTGTATCGGTCTCCATGTTGTAACGATTAAAGAAAAATTCTTGATTAAAGAAAGAAGAAGCGAGACTGGAGAGTAAGTGCCAAAGAAATGAAAGGCACAGGATTTAATACTGTAGAAATGAAAATGACGATAATGAGAGGCAGTGACTCACACAGCGCAACACAGCAACAAATGATATTGCTCGTTCCACGATATCGCTTCTCTTTTAATCCCACGTTGCAAAGTCACCGCATAAAATGCGTTTGGGATAAAAATGAAGCTTGACAACCTGGACAGCAAATAGTATAGCACCGACGTAGAATTCTATTTACTTCGTTGAACGTGTCGTTCATAGACAACGCGGCTAGTCTATCATTCGACCGGTCGGTACAAACAGCAATCCACGCTTTCGTTTCAATCGAGAGTCACTTAACCGCTGCACGGGTGTCTCGACTCGAAATCTTTCCCACTATCGCTTCGTTTCGCTCACCGTATATATCCTGCCGTCAGGATTTATACTGGCAATCCATAGCTCCTCCGATATACTAGCTCCCTTGGCGCTCCGAGGCAAAAACCCGACGCGTAGATACCGTGTCCAGGTAACAAGGTAGCTGAGTTATTGGCCAAAATACCTGAAACACTATCGTTTAATGGATCTCGCCGACTGGACTTTCCATTAGGACATACACATCGGTGGTACGTGGCCCCATATCTAATTGATATCGCCCGGCCGCGTCAAGGGAATTATGAAAATATATGAAGGCCCGTCGGATAACTATAAAAGATCCTAGACCGGGTGATAAACTGCTACCGAAAGTGTCGCGGCGACGGAGCTGGTTTGCGAGACGCGAGCCATAACTCGAACAGCTAGAACCTCTTATAACCGACCTAGTTTTTAAACCGTTTAATATATATTTAGAGCTGTAGGCGGCGGCTGTGCCGAGCCGGCAAAATAAAGAAACAATACTCGAACCGTTTGTTTCGCGATACGATCGGAAAATTTAATTTCAGATGCTGAAGCGATGATAACGCTTCCGGCTCGAAATTACAGAAAGTTATTTTAATACTTAAATCACGAAGTTGAAGTCAAACGTTTTCCTGTGTTTCGCCAAAGTTTCATTTCGTTTTTCCCCCGCCCCGTATATCTCGCGAAAAAATATCGGCGAAGCCTCGGTTCTACGAATTCGGCTAAAATAGCGAGGGCGAGAGGCGAATTCGGCTCGCAGCTCATAAATTTCGCGGCAATTTTTCAAGGAGCGCGTTCCCGTCCCCCTCGGAGATTAATCTTTGTAATCTTGACGTATCTTCGTACATAGTGGTTCGCGATGCGACGTGTACGCCTCGCCGACAGTTTTTCTGACGAGAGCGCCTTTCGTCCGGTATACGCCTTCGCGCGAGACGAGAGGAGGGAACGGAGGACATGAGCCGAGCGGTCGATTTACTGCCCGCTCGTTCGACAGGAGCAACAGGAACCCGGGGATAGGGGGAAAACTCCCGGAGGTTATTGTACCCGCGATTGATTTTGCCGGGGGATCTTCTTCTGATCGTGCGGCGCCTTTAGGAAATCCACGGATTCCTAGTTTCGAGCCGCGCGATGGAACGCCGGGACGGCGTAATCGCCTCGGGGCATCGAAAACGGGGAATTCTCTCTTCGAAAAACCTGACTCCGAACTGGAAACAATCCACAAAGTGCATTTATTTTTTAATGAGATCGTCTGAAGTCTTCCTGCTTCTATCAATCCTTGAAAGACAAAAACGGATGGAGAATAATGTCTTTACTTTACGAAATTACCGAAAATAAAATTCTTCTTTAATCCCTTCTTCTTGACGAAACACTGCTCCCGATTTAAATTTCGAGGAATTTGCGAAATCAAACATTTTCGCCATAAGCAAATTGAGTACGCATGCCTGAAGTATTACTATGGTATATTTTTTGAGAAGAAGATTTACAAAATAGTAAAAATATTAGAAGCCTATAACGCAACGTACTAAGAAAATAAATAAATTTTTATTTCACTCCAGCCTGATGCAGTCGCGGTAGCAAAATTTGTATTCTGCATAAAGACTCGCGGTCTATCGGTGAGTCAAAATGGTGCTCCGAGGTAATTCCGAGCGCCCGAAAAGGCCGCAGAATGAGGAAGGCGAAGAGCAGATGATGTATCGTCGATTCCAGCGATTTTGTTTTGTCGCGGGTCGCGTGACGGTCGTGAGTGCAACGCGTTGCAACGCGATGCGGCGGGATGCAGCTCGATGGAGCGTTGGCACACATTCCAGCTGGATGCTGGCCACGGTGGCAGATCGTTATCTGGCCGAATCGTCTCCGAAGCCCGGAAGAGGCCGGTGCACGGTGGGAAGGTCGAGCGAAACTCGTTTTCTGTGTATCGACGTTGTGTTTTCGAGGCGTTCCGGGCCGCCGGCGACGAACGGTCGCTACGAGGATCGCTTACGAATCGTGGCGTCGCTCTTCGGCTCTTCGGGTTCGCCGTTTCAGCTCGCGGCGGAGGAGGAGGCGGAGAAGAGGCCTTGCGGGGCCTCTTCGGGGCCCCTGCCGCACCGGGGGAACTCGTTTGTTGGTTTTTGCACGGCTACCCAACCACGGACAATGATCACCGTGCCCGTTCTCAACGCTCTCCCTCGCCAATCATCGATTTTTGTAATTTTCCGTGTCGGCTCTCGACTCCTCCATCACCGCGCGCCCGCTGCTCCCTGATATTCCTCCTCGACACTTTCGGGTAGTTTGCACTGGTAATCTTCGTATAATTCGGCAGTTCGGGACCCGTAAAACCTTCTCCGTGCCCCGAGAGCTTTTTTCGCTCCTGGCGCGCCACGCACAAAATCTAGCTGGGGGAAAAATTTTTTCATATTTTTATGATTTCCTATTGTTTCGCCCAAGCAAGCAATTTTGAACCTTCAGCGTTCGACGCATTGTACACCGGCGACCATTTCCAAATTTTTTGAAAGTCTACACTTCGTAGCTAAGGATTTTGCGATTGATCTCACGACAACAATAGCAATTTCAATCGTGAATCAATAACTCACTCCCAGTGTGGTAATCTAAAAATTTCATTAAGGATTGTTACAAAATTATACTAACCCTACTGACCCTTAGCCCGTGATTTTAATACCTAGAAATGTTACACAAAATTTCACAAATGACTCATATTTTTCACGCCGCGGTTTACTTTTTAAAATATATACTTCTAAAAGAACGTAGAAACATTGTTGAAGCAATTATAATAAATAAGCACTGAGAGCCTGCACGAAACCATTATAAAATGGAGAACGCATAATGAGAAGAGTAAAGTTGTAAGGACTGCATAATAAAATTGCGAGTTTCTATGGAGGTTCACGGTGTAGGTTTGTTTGCTTACGCTCGAATTTATTAACCGTATCGTAGGAGGGTTATGGCAGCAGTCTGTTCGACGTCGAAGGGAGCGCACGAGCGAGCAGTCAGTCACGCCGTATGAGGCGCCTATTATACGCTAATTAAAGGGGACGCTTCTTGCAGGGATTCAGCGAGCACGTTGATTCCGTGGCTCACCTACGCGACTTGCTCACCTATCGATCACCTTTCCATATGTGCAGGGATGCATCCTGAACCTCGTAACCCCCAGGCGTTTCTACGTTCGACGTACCTCATCCTCTACTTCCTTCTTCAGGTCCCAAAAATCACACTTCCAACCCTCTACAATTTCCTCCGAAGCTCATTCAACAATGCAATGCGAACATTCTGTAAAATCAACAGTCTTGTAATTTTTTATAAAATTTCAGAATTTTCTTTCTGGTGAATTTATAAGCTACAATTCCCCTTATCATTTTTCTAGCTTCCACTTTGACAATAATTGTTATATCTAAAGAGGTCGTAAAGAGGATTCAAAAAATTGTTTCATGGAGCTCTAAATTGTCTTTATACGACAGAAAAAGTTCCAAAAGATCATGCTTCGTAACCACTTGGTAATAAAATGTTGAATATTGCTTAGTTTGGACATGATTAGATTTATAATAGATTGGGTCCAAAATTCTTTCCAGGTTTCATAGATTATGTCCGCGGTACGTACTAGACTAGCCGGCCCTGTGGAGAGCTGCTTATGCTTCCGAGGTTTTCCCGCATGATCACCGACCTTTGGTAGCCTCTTGCCTGTCACGTAGGTGTCACGACGGGGTCGACGACAACTTTCCGCGTACGAGGTGTCGGTTTCTCGGCGCTGCATACCCTGCTGCCGCGACGACAACCATAATTACGCGGCACGAGTAGCGTTCTTAGTAGGCTCTCTTCCTTTTCTTTCGTTGCCGAGACTGCCGGTGTGCATGAGGATGTTCGGGCTGCAATCAGTAGGCAGCTTGTCGTGTCCACTTATAGAATGGAAAATAACGAAAATAAAAATATTCATAATCAGTCTTTATTATTATTTACTGGACATGCCGAGGACTGCTGCGATTGCTGGGGTTATTCACCTGGGAGATCAGGCGACCATTTTTTCACGGACTGCGTCTTTCTTGAACACGTCGAATGACCTCTCGTAAAATGCTTTCTTGAACGGATCATACAAATTGTGAAAGGTATAAAAGGAACAGTTTAATACTAAACCTACCACTGCCGCTCAAAATGAAGTAAATATATTTAGGAGAGCATATATTATAGTACGAACCGCACAAAATCCAAATAAATTCAATCTCGTCATTTTTATAAGACAACATGTGTTAGTTAATTTTAAGACCCGGTAGATAAACATTTATAAATTCCAATTTTCTAGAAAAGTTTAAATCAGCCATTTCTGCTGCTCCTGTCCAACAATATCCACGCTGATCTCGAAGAAGCAGGTTCGATAACACGCTAGAACAAATTAATTCGGAATTGTACGAATCGACTATGCGAACGCGTAATCGAATATAGTTCACGCCCGTGTAATCTGTACGGATGGACAGGGCCGGCAATTTTCCACGTTTGAAATCGTGTAACGATCTCGGCGCTGGTACGATCGAATCGCGTTTCACTGCTCACTCAACACCGGAGACACTCCGCAGAGTTATTGAACAAGATAGCCGGCTGGTCGGAGAAACGCCTGGAATTTTTTAATGAATGAGAAGATCTCTGATACGTCTGAGCATCGCGCGACCACGACGAGTGGTGACCGCGACGAGCATTTCCTGCAGAGATAACAGCGTAACGCGAGCCATCGAGACGCGTCCGGATCCGACGAGTTTCTATATGAATGCAATTATCCATTGATTACTGCGCCAGACGGTCATACAATCCGTTAACCCCATGTCATACGATATCGAGTCAGACCGGTGGCGAACGACCACCATTTCTTTTATATCAAAATAAACGGTGTCTTCCGTTGTCAAAATTCAAGCATCGAAGTAAACGTGGGCACACGATAAATTGTAAATCCTTTTTTTCCTCGAAAAAGTTTCTGTAAAAATCTTTAAAACAATCGTGACGCGCACTGTCAACCAGTCTGCGTCAACCGAACGAATCCGTGTCATCCTCGAGTCCTCCATTCATCCTCAAACTGGGTTTTCAGGTGCGATTGCGCAACGCTCGCGGCGCGAATCGTTCCCGGTCTGATGGCCGATTCGCATGACGATACCGGTGTCTCGTTATGTTAATTCGGAGCCCGCTGTAATTCCATTTAATAAGAAAACGCGCTCGCGCGCCGGATTTCACGTCCAATAAATTATGTAAATCGCGGCCGAGAAATTGGAAATTCGACCGTGCAAATTCGATTCGCGATGGAAACTCGCCGCAACCGCTCCGATACTCTTTAATTACAGGGGGAGGGGAGGGGAGGGAGCAGCGTGCGAGTGAATCGCCACGAATTTTCGATCCACGGTGGAACAACGGTGGTCCCGATCTTCCGCGGAACGCCTGCGCCCCCGGGAGTTGGATCCCGCGATCCACGATCCACCGGGGCTACGATCACCCCGGGCGACGGTTAATTACAATTGGCAAGCGTGGTACTCGGTCACTGCGGCAATTAGTCATGCTCGACAATGGTGTTGCGAACCGGCCCGGCGAATGATCGATAGCGGTGCCGTCGGTGGACAAGCAACCGACGACCAGTAGATTGCTACGGCGTCGTGTAATAATCCTTCGTTCCGCGAGAAGAAACCGTGATTAATATCCGCGGTCGCGGCTCTCTCGCGCACCGATTCGCGAGTCATTGTTGTTCGATCTTTTACGCAACAGCCATGCTTTCTGGAGCGAGACGCGCAAGCATGTAGAACGGAGATTCACTTCGTCCTGCGTTTATATGATTAGGATTCTGCTTTATTCGTCGATTTTCAAAACGCATTCTTCATAGGACTTCTTAAGGTAACAGCTGTTCCTTTCAATTTAGTCGCTGGAAATTCAGAAAGTATTAGACTTTGGGTCGAGGCAGACCCGGGTCCTGCTGTGCGATGATCCAAAGAAACTCGTTGACGTCAAGTCAACGAATTTGACATAAGACCAGATGCAACGTGGAGGCTTTGGACTCTAGGAGCGCAGAGGATTAATGGTTTAGGCCGATCTATTTAGCGCCCTTTTAATTACCGTGTAGCGACAGTTTGCTCACGGTCTCGGTCTACTTTCTCCGGAGGCACTTGCCTCGGTTACGCGAGTTATAGTAGCCGTCTCTCCTCCGGAGCGGAACAAAAGAACGAGTAGCCGAAGGGAAGGAGGAGAGCGCAAACCCGGAGCGGCAAACCCGACGATAAAAGCGCAGTCCGAAGGAGCATTCGGCGATCATTTAGGTCAGGCCGCTCGTGATGCCCGAGAGAGGGAGAGAGAGAGAGAGAGAGAGAGAGAGAGAGAGAGAAAGAGAGAGAGAGAGAGAGACCAGGCCCGAAGACCAGGCCCAGGCCGAGGCGAGGTGAGGCCGAGAAAGAAAGTACCCGGTCGACGGGATCGCGAACCCGGTGGACCGGCTCCGTTCAAGCTGTTTTGCGAACGCAGCCTTGTAACCCGCAGTTTTATATCCTGGCCCCGGCGCAATAAAGCCCCACACAAACGACAACACGCGTCTGCGGCTTCTGTGCGCGAACGAGATCGTCCCCAAGATCCCTGCCGCCCTTTTATTAGGCCCCGCACCCATTTCTTTTACTCCCCTCCCCACCCTACTACCCTTTGGATCGCCTAATCGACGGAGTTCCGTATAATCGAATTTCTGGTTGCCTCTGTGCTCGTGTGCATCGTGTTCATGCAAATTTTCGGCACGAGATCGCCTGTGCTCTTCCAGTATTTTAGCAATTTGTACCTCGTCGTTCGGTGAATAGCCCAACGATATTAAACAACTACATCTCACGCTAAATGAATGCACATTTGTACTATGTAATAATTCAAAGTTCAAATGCTTCTTTGTGTCTCTCTCCTAGATCATTTTTACTAGATTTTTACTATTATTATACACTGGTCTCCATGCACCTTTCAAAGTGTCCATTTAGTGTCTATTTAACCCTTTGCACTCGAAGCCATTTTAACTCTAAAACGAAACATTTCTTCCGACCTATACACACGAAAATGGTGCGATTTACTCGTAGAGTACTGAAATGTTTAGTAATTTTTTAAATACGAACAAGTTTAATAATGTAAAAAATATTTTGAATACAGCAATTTTTAGTGGCGCCTTACAGTCGCCATTCGAGTGCTAAGGGTTAAATAAATTTTGAAAAAATTTCTAAGGGTCACATTTCATCCTAGAATTCCATAAGAACAGAATTGAAGAAGAATTCTTTTTCGAAGAACGAAAGACAGCTGTTCATTTCAATTCTTGTTATGTACCTACATCTTTGGAACAGTTTATACGGGTGTATCGTAATAAACTCGCGCGCCGGATGGTTCGAGGATCGTGTTCGACGTCTGATTAATAGTAGCTCGCGCGGAAGAGACAGCTGATTCGTAAATTTCTCGAGCCGCTATGATCGAGACATTATTTTTCCGCGTGCGAAGCACGCTCGTAGCGAAGCGCGTTCGTAGGGACGCCGGTCATAAATCCACCGGAGGTACACTTTGATCATACATTGAAGAAAAAGAAAGTAGATTTTAAAACCTTGTTATTTTGGGACACGGAGTTTCTGATCCGGTTCTGGTATCCCGTGAGTCATTAACACTTCGGCGGCCAGCGATGGTGTTAGTTACTACCACGCATCGAACCCACCCGGCCAGTGTTTGCATTAATTCCGTTCACGTTATCGCCCTGCAAAAACCGTCGAACCATTCAAAACTACCGGATCGCCGTGGGAATCGCCTAATTGGAAAGACAAACTCGTCTCTATTCGATCTTACTTCCCGTAAAACGCTTCGTTTCTTAAAGAATTTCTCGGCAAACTAATAACATCATCTTTGCTAATTTGTTGGCCCTGCAGATTTGAATATTTAAGAAAATTTGTCTTCGTTAAGACATACACATATAGTAGTGTCTCAAACAGAAGAGTTGGTCCGCACATAGTCTAGGGATCCTCATGTATAGTATGTAAAGTTCAACGAACCATCTGTTTTTAATAAACCTGATAAAAAATGTAATTCATAAATAGTCTCAGATTTCACCTAGCATGACCACTAAAAATGGCGAATTTGTGCAATGATTCAGAGTCTATCTATAAAGTTCGATGTTCCTGGCAATGTAGCCAACCTAACATAGATGTTAATCCTTGAATAGTATCCAATACCCACATACACCATCTGCAACAGTCAATAACACCTGCTATTAACAAGAAAATGAAACTCAACTCACTCTAAAACGCATACGACATTAACACGAGATAACAAATTACACAGTGTCAACTACATCTTCAAGGTGTTGCTCCAAGGTTAACGAGGACAGGCCCAACAATCTCCCGAAAATTATTTCAATTTTCACCTACTGAGAACGTCGTATTTCTAGATTTCCAGTCCGAGTACGAGTTGAAGGGTGCTAGGAGCGCAATTTTGGGCCCAGGTCCTCGCTCGGGGTCAAGAATCCCGGGGCCCGTCAAGGTCGTCGCCGAACTTTCCCCAGAAAACGCGAGGGCCAAACAAACCCGGCGGCGTCGAACGATCAGGACACTCGGGGGCCCGATTACGCGGCCGGGGCCTTCTCGACACCGCGCCGATAAGAATGGCCCAGCCAGAAACCGAATAAAAAATGGGTCACAGCCAGGCCCCGCGTATCGTCCTGACGAACAAGTCACTCTCTCGCAAACTGTCTCCGAGGCACCTTGGACGGGTCCTCGGTTGCGCGATAGGTGGGTCAGCCTCTCGGCCAGTGTTCTTCGTCTCGGTGAGTCATTCCTGGGCCCCGCGGCATTGCGGCCTGGCGCCAGTGTTACGCAACACGACCACCGGCACCCTCGGGCCCCCTCCGACTCCCTGAAGACGATGCTCTTCCACGTTCGCTTGCCTCGCCGTCCCACCTATCCGTATTTACATACGCAAATTCCCCGCGAAATTATCCAGCAACGCTTTCTTCGATTTCTTTACCGAAATGATCGCCTGCTTCGTTACCATGGAACTTTGGACATTTTAATCCGGGGCCCTTTCTTCCCAATGTCTTCATTTTTTTCCACACTGCCGCTGTTGAGTCATTTTTTCACGTTTTTCTTCGGATGATGGGTACGCAAGTTCTTCAGAACAAAGACAATGTAATTATTCGATTTTAATTCTTGTCTTGAATTGGAGACATTTATTTTCATTTCGTAGCAGGTATGTTGCTTTTTTTATCGTTATTCCTGCCACATGTTGACGGTCTTCTTGATCGCAGTCTGCGTATGGCATTGTCACGTTCTTAGTGTCACGCGTTAAAACAGAAGTCTTCGAAAAATTGATGTAAAAATCATGTTATTTTCTCTACGTATAAAGAAGATTCGCGGTGGATCGATCACCGGGCCAGACGCTTTTAAGCGGAAAGAATCACGATTTTCTCTCGGCGCCGTGGAAGATAGTGATTTGCAAACTCGCGGAACAAACGCTGGCTCCGTAATGGAGGGTAAGATTACGAACGAGTTGTTTGGCTTCCCTGGGAGAGATCGACGGCTATCGACGCATAATCTCGCGGCTGAACGGTATCGTTGCCTCGAATCGTAATCATCCCGCCTCGTATTGCGAGGGGCCCTCGTCTATGAAGAACCTTTCTCGCCTTTTTTCCTGACGCCCCTCAACGAGCTGCAAATTCACGGTTTTGCAACGCGATCTTCGCCGATCCGGCCCAAGGTTTCTGTCTTTCCGACGCTTTTACTTAAACACGGTGTTCTTTGGACACGACCCGGAATGATTCACGGCTCATCTCGTAAAATCGCTAGTTCTTTATAATAACGGGTTGTAACATAAATTCGTGCAATTGCAAATATAAATACGTTCTAATCTTAACGATATAGAATCTTAAGATATCTTAACACTAGGTTTACGGAGCGTTAAAAGTGAGTATTTTACATTACTTTATAAAAATAAGAAGAATGTGTCTATCCAAGTTTTACCTAAGGAAATATGTTTATTGAGTAATTCCACGTAGATGGATCTTCACAATCTCAATAATCGTAAATTAAAAATATTAGAACCCGTCATTTTGACGGGTCCCGTAAACCTAGTGTTAACGATTATATTAAAACTGCTTATTCTTTACTAGGTTCATAAATGAGACGAAGAAATTGTACGAGCCAATATTATTGCAAAAATATTCTCGAGACCTTCTGACCGTCCTTTTCTGTCAATTTAATTTAAATACCAATCAGTATTTTTTGCAGAGCCTTCTTTATCAACGACGTTCGAGCAATTGCATTTTATTATGAATTTTTTCCCTGTCCTGTCTGGATTAAAAAATAAACTCGAAGATTCGAAGGATTTTGAACGCGACATTTAAAGTAACATTTTCTTTATCAACAAAGGAGTCATAAATTCAAGCAAATATATTTCATTTCTCTTATGTGCCAGAATCAATGCGTTTTTAATTCAACAGAAGAGACCTCTCTTGATCAAATCGATACGACACGCAGCATACTGAACGAACGGCCTTGAGTGCTCTGAGCAAGGTTGAACATTTTCTTTATCAACAAAGAGGCAGAGTAAATTTGTCCGAGCGTATTTTATTGAATCGATTTTCACTTCAACCGAATCCACCGTGGATTAAAAAATAAATTCAAGGATACCGAGTGCTGCTTTTAAACAAACATATGTTCTCCGCGATGATTTTGGCAGAGCGTAAATATATTTTCAGTATCTGCTACTCGATAACGGAATCGGGGCCAGCAATGATTGGGCCCGAGGCGTTTCATTCAAGGAACTGTTTACGGGCCTCGGGAGGCCCCAAACTTAAGTTTCGAGAAAAATTCCTTAATTTCGCCTCAACAATCTGGTATGCTTTCGTATTGCAACTGACTAGTAATATCTTTACATTAATTTGTACTTCCTTTTTTGCTGTTTTTCTTACATTTCCTAACAAATTTATCCTTCATTGGTGCCCATGGCTTATTTTAATCCATTTCGATTGAAAGAAGCTAAACTCATTTATTTACTGCAAGAACTAAAACGGATGCGTGTCTATTGGACAACCATAATTGCAATACACAGGTTTGACAGCCAACATCTTCGTAAACATCACGAGTTCTAACTTGAGATCTCACATAGACGTCTCCAAAAAAGTTAAGCCAGAAGACTCCGCAGAAAAAGTTGTCTTTTTTCACAGAACGAAAAAGAATATTCCCTCTTAATCCGAACCGTGGGGAACGTTACGATCCAAGCGGTTTACGATCGAACTCCCCCAGACGTTTCGATAATGCACCCGAGAATAAATCTTGGCCCCGGTGTTTCGAGCGCGTTGCACACGTGCACGCTTGCAGCCGCTCGCGGGTTTCGGCTCTCACGCCTCCGCTCGAGCTAGCTCGCCTCTCGTGAGATTTCGTGAGCCACGCGTCCATTGAACAGAAACAGAAAGAGAGAAAGAGAGAGAGAGAGAGAGAGAGAGAGAGAGAGAGAGAGTCTGCTATGTCACAATGATATTTAAGGTTTATTAACGCTCGCTTTTCCTTTCTGTTCCAGGTAAGACCGCCTCCGATACCTGCCTGACGCTGTGATTGCCGACGGCGGTAAATATGCAACTCGTGGCTAATTAGACTGCCGGAAGTTCCTGTTAATTTGAGCTGAGAAAACATTGATATTATCAGAAATTTAATTTTTATATTAACAGAGTGGACACGGAATTTCTGAAGTTGTTCAGATGCTGTCCACGAATTTTTGTCAATCGATTTTGAGAATGAACTGAAATCAAGAAGTATGCTTTAGAAGCTATGGATACAAATAGATCAAGATGCTTAAAGGGGTTGAAGAAAAAGTCGTGAAAATAAGTTGGAATAATTTTTTCACGATTTTCATCCGCTACAAGTGCACGAATTTTACACCTTGTCAATCTCTGTGACACACAATGCACCGTATTGTGCACTAAAACGATTGAAATTGCATTCCTAACTATTAAATATCGATGTTATCTTAATGGACGCGTCGGTAATTTTTACGAGCTTTTAATATCCTCGTCGAAATGGCCAAACCAATTTATTGGCTGCAGAGTTTATAGGATATTATTTTGCAATTTGTTATAGGGTGATAACAACGTTCACACAATCGACGTTCAATGATCATCAGGGAGCCTACAGTGATAGGTTTCTAAAATTACGAAATAGAAATTCTTCTTCCTCCAGATGTCCAAGACGCAACACATCCAATACATTGGCATTCCAAAGAGAATAAACTATAAATCACGCACGGAAAAATTCGCATCGATTATGTGTCTAATTTACACATAATAAAGTCGTAAACGGAATAACGATGCCCGCGGTTCCGGTGATTTCAACGCGTGGAAAGCGCATCATGCTCGCGCACAGCACAAATCTTCACTCACAGTTGAACCCTGATGATACCGTCGAAATCTTTACAGAGCACGTTTTAATACTCTTTACACTCGCGTCTAGAAGCTATTACGGAATTAGAACACGATCGAACACGTGGAACACAGTTTTTTGAGCCTCCATGTGCTCCGAGTCGTTTATCAGTGTTTCGAACCGTGGACTCAAGTATGACCACCCAAGGACTTCGAGCTTCCTGGTGGCGAGCGTGGTTAAATATGGCCCACTTTTTTCGAAATCTTCCCATTCATCTTTCAGAGAAAATGGAAATTTTCCAGGAGTCTTCAATCCATCTTGAAGAAACAAATATTAGTCGTAAAACTCCTTGAACCTCTCGTTTACTACTTTGACATTAAAACCACTTAATATCAGTATCTGAATGCAGATTTTAATACACCGATAGAAACTAAATTGCACGACTATGATTTTTTACGGTTCCAAAATACTTTCTATTACCACGTCAAATATAAATTCTGAGGAAAGATTACCAAAAAATGAGCAAAGAAAAGCTCCAAATAACAGTAACCACTTGCGGATAAAATCGTAAGAACGAGTTCAAATAACTGGACCAGAGATCTCCGCGCAACAAAGCCGAGCCGATGAGATTCCGACCAGATTTCGATCAATTTCGGAAAGCAGAGGAGTTTGGAAATACCACGCCCAGTTCCCGGGCAACATTGTAAAACCCGTGAATCTGCATAAACACTGTGGGCCGGATAATAACAGGCCTAGCTCGCCGAGAATAAATACCCGAAATCTGTACAGGCGTGGCCAGGTGTGCTCATTACGGGCGAACATAATCTCATCTTTGTCGCGTAATCGGTCCCGCCGAACGCCTCGCGTGCTCTTATATTTCTCGGGCAGGTGTCATTCACGGCTCGGTGGTTTCAATCGGCGCGTCTCGTCGCCGGAGGCTCGCGTCAGCCCTGTCGGGTAGCAATTTTTCCAGAAATCAGGAGCGAAATATGTAATTTCTCCGTTCGCGGATCACGGTGTTCGCCGGGGCGATCACAGCTGATAAAGACAGCCGGGCGAGATCGCAGCCCGTTTTGCGCCGCTCGGCCGTCCACCTGTACCGTAATTTGAATAAAACATATTCCCCGTGTCTCGTTTACGATCTCGTAGCCCGCGGCCCCTACTCTCCGCCGGCTGATTAATTCGCAGTTCATTCGCTACACGCCAGTTTATCGGTAAACGCGTCAATTTACAACGTCGTTGCCGGCCACGACTTACTCTCCGACAGGGAGCACGACCACCCAGGCTACCTTCTTCTGCCACCGGGTCCTCTGTGCCCGCCGATTTTCCCCCGGTACGCACACACCGTGTTCCCGAACGCCCAAATTGTTATTATCGTTGTAAAGAAGCTGGCGTTAACCCGTGAAACAGCTCTCGCCGCGCGCATTCTCGTTTGCATAAATAAATAGTCGACGATCCGCCGACACGCCGGCCTTTCGACGTTTATGGCGACCGATTCGCCCGTGCTTTGCCGATTACACTCCGCTCAGATGAAGCGCACCCGAAAGCATGCGCTGCGCCGAACCTTTAAGGTCCTAGCTTGAGTTACCATTTAGTCGTGCGACTTTATGTTTAAATAAATTTCAATAGGAATTAATATGATCGCAGTGTGTGCTCTTTGTGTGGTATATGAACGCACTATTTGTCGAGGGTTAGACAAAATTGAAAAACGAAGACTTGTAAATGCAGAACGCGAATGCAAAGCAACCAAGAATGCAAAAATAATGCTTTTCTGAATAAGATTGACTTCGACGAGAGTTGTGATTTTGTCACTGTTAAGAATCGGATGTCCATATGCAAGAACCTGAAAGGTCCACGACTGGCTAGAAACACCTCCAAGGGACAATAGAACGCCGCGTCCCGAAACTGTGAGAACCCGAAGACCTCCCAGCAAGGAGTCCCCGATTCACCGAAGGTTTATCGTGTCCCGCTAACGAAGCCAGGTTGCCGGCGAGGTTTCCCCGGTTTCGATAACGTAGAGCGTGTCGTTGTAATCGCGGCGAGCCTAGGCGTCTCGGAGGGTAATCGGTATCAAAGCGCGGCACGGTACGCCCTCGCTATGGCGGCGAGAACCCGGCCCGATAAACTAATGACGAATCCGTGCAACGATTTAGAAAAGTCCGTGGAGATCGTGGTTTCCCGGGGACCCCGGCTCCCGGTGATACCGATAAACGGATGATACATGGTTCACGTGGGTCCCGAGACGATCGGGACCGCGCTTTCAAGACGAGCTTCGGTCGTGGGTGGACCGATCGACGTGGATTGATGGCCCGCTCGGGGCCCACCGGATGATTGCAACAACGAGTTTGTTGCTCGCCACGGCTCCGGGGACCCGCGGAGACTCCTGCAGAGACAATTTTAGACCCCGTTGCATTTTTACCCGGCGAACAATTGTGGGCGGCGAGGGTGAACGATACACGAACCTCTGGTGAACGTACTCGGGCTTAACCCTCTCCCGAATTATTTTTTTCACGGCTACAATGATTGCCATTTCTCGGCCGTTTTTCCTAGCAGAAAAAGAAAAATTTATTAACGCTGGATTTACGGAGGATTTACTGGAAGTCTAAATTTTGTGTTAGCTTATAAAAATAACAAGATCACGTTTATCCAAGTTTTTCCCACCTTAATAAAATCGTTAAGAGAAGAAATAAAATTTAGTAAAATCTAATTTTTACTTTCTGTAAAAATCAGTCTATTTCTGCCTAAAACGTCGATTCTCCAGTTTCAGCTGCAGATTCTCGACTTGTCTTGCACTTCGAATGATCTCCGCGCAACTTTTTGAATTCCACTGCGTTTCGAGCGATCGACAGGAATGATCTCCGAGGCGGAGGATCCTCTCGGAGCAGCTGGATCCCGTCGAAGATCACGGGCGTCATTCGAGAGCGTCGAGGGGGCCGGTTCGACTGTGTGCGCGGTAAAACAAGAACAGAAACGAGGCCCCAGGGTGGCGATCAGGGACTATAGGTGCCCGGAGATGCTCATAAATCTTGTCCTAACGCTCGGTTTATTACTTGTAATCAAGCAACCATGAATTCTGCTGAAATCACCTACGTTATAGTCAGCCGGGCCTGCCTTCTACTTATCCTCCCTTGCGCTCGCATCAACCCCCGTTCGCAACGGCTTCGCTACCAACACCGTCTCTCCGCTCGCGCGATTCCCTCTCACGAGTTTTTCCGCTTCGGATTCGCCTTATACCCCTCGGTACACTATCCTCTATCCGTTGGGAACGATCTTTTTCCCCGTGGGCAGATCGCTCTCCGCGAGCTTCGGCGTAACGAGTTCCTTGCCGATTGAATTAGTGCGCTGGGAATTGCTGCGATGAAATAGCGCCTTTATTATCGTGGGACGTATCATTGAAGCTGTTCCCTGCTGATTTGATTTTCTCCATAGTCGACGACTTTCATCCCTGCCAGTGTTCTGGACATTTTTATATTTTTATAAAAAGAAATTTTTGAATTAAGAAGTTCAATTAAATTGAATTGAATTTTTAATTTAAACCTTTTCTTTTCATTTTCTATATTTTTTCTTCTCTTGTCTTGTAATCGTCGATTTTAATCATCATGCACACTGTTCCGGATATATTCACTTTCGTGTTCGGAGAATTAACCCTTTGCACTCGAAGCTGTTTTAACTCCAAAACGGAACACTTCTTCCGACCTAGAATATTTCCCTTCTATATATTTTTGTTTTCATGTTATACACACGAAAATGGTGCAATTTACTCGTACAATACTAAAATGTTTAGGAATTTATTAAATACAAACAAATTTAATAATGTAAAAAATATTTTGTATAATGTAACAATTAATACAGCAATTTTTAGTGGTGCCTTACAGTCGCCATTCGAGTGCTAAGGGTTAAATTGTCTCGTTCCATAGTCGTCGATTTTGTTCAACCCCTGCCCATTATTCGGGACGTTGAATGAAGATAAAATTAACACTGGACGCTTCAATAATTGTTTTAGTAGCTGTACCAAAAAGTAATAAATCTTCTTTTAATCAACAAGTCTGGAACGAATTATTAGATTATTGTAGACATTGCAGACGATAACGCTTCTTTCGTGAAGTCTCTGAAATAATTGGGCCAGAGACGTTTTCGCAGACCACGTCTCCTGCACCGCGTCCAGACTTTCCTCCCGCGATTTTTAGCACTCGATCGATCCCCAGTCGCCAAGAAAAAGCGGTCGGCCTGCAAGAGAGGCCACCTCTCTTGTTTTTTTCCGCTCTCTTTCTCTTTCTCTTTATTTCTCTCTGTTCTCCCGCGCCGTTTCTTCGCCTGTATCGCAAAAAGGATACTAGAAGAAGGGCGAGGAAGAAACCGAGGGCGTCTCCGGTGGAGCAAATTAATTCCGATTAGCGTTCGCCCGTTCCCTCGATCGATCTTGATCTCTGCTCCAGATACCGCGGCCGAGAAGCCGGCTTGCGTAACCCCGGGTATTTAATACTCTACCTACCGATAAATAACGCCCGTTAACCAGAGTGCTGATGATCTTCAAACGGACCGCCTTGTTTTTTCGTCTAATCGCCGGGGACCGGGGCCCCTCGGGCCCCGTGTGCTCCCGCCATTATCGACACTTTAACGCCGTAATGGCGCCGGAACGACGCGAGCCGGAGAACAATTCTGCTTATTCATTAGCCGGAATGGTCTTTTAATGAAACACCCGGGAGGATTTCTCTGCGAGCCTCTAAACTTCCGATCAACTTGTCTTCCAGCCTCCGGTCTGAATCGGTTGAGCAAACACCCGTAGATCCACGCGATCCAAAAAAGACGAGAAAAAGATTTCCAAGGAGAAAGTACAGCGCAAACTTATTTTGTACAGCGCATTTTTATTCCCTCGAGGCACCAAGACTCTCCATAATTCTCTATTTTCTTTCAAACAATATATTTTCAATCTTTGTTCCACAAATAATCGTCCCACTAAATGTTACTGTTTATAACGCGTCTTATACATATTACACTACCGCTCAAAAGTATCCGGACACTTGCGAAATATGTATCAGCATTGCATAAGTGATTTCAGTGCCTAAAATAGTGACTGAAATCGATTTTTATTAGTTTCTTATGAAATATCTGACGTTCTAAATTAAATAGTACGTCCGTGGAACCTGCCAATACTACACTAAAATTAAATACTAGATTCATCGACGTATACACCGCGGAGTGTCCGGATATTTTTGAGTATTTTCAGCTCACTTGAAATTTTAACATTCGACGAAGCTGCTCCGGGTTAGCATTTCGAAGTTGTCGTTTTACCTGTGTAGAGCTGTTAGCTCCTATGAGCTAATGGTCGAAGTGTCCCTTATGGTCGGAATGAGCCACAAACATCTGAAGCGTTTAACGCCTCCGTTTTGTCTCGTATTTCACGGAATCAGCACGAGCACGCGCAAGTATCCGCAATCAAACCGGTGATTTATCGACCCTGCGTCTCGAAATACACCGTATGAAGTTAGCTCGCGCAGGTATCCCCTGGTATTGTCAACCCGGATTCGTTCTTATAATTGTCATGTCGAGGTCCGGTCGAGCTCGTCCGTTCACGGTTTGCGAAAACGTTCGTCCGGGCCGCGAGCCAACAACGGGGATATAAACAATGTCCCTCGGACATATCTCCGGCGGTTTTTATCGGTTGCTGGCCGATTTCCTCGCGGAGATATGCTCGAGTAACGGGAGCACCTCCCGCGGAGTTTTGGAAATCGCGCGGACTCCGGGGCCGGGTTTTTTCGTTGGTTGTCGAGAGGAGATCGGGGGCTCAGGCTCTCTCTCTCTCTCTCTCTCTCTCTCTCTCTCTCTCTCTCTCTCTCTACCGGCTTCGATGGTCATTACCTTTACGATCAATCACACCGCTCGTTATCTTTAAGAGCAGCGTTACGCGCGCGGCGGTCGTCGCTCGTTACCGGGGGATCGGTTGCGCCGCAACCGAAAGCGCGTCGCCATTACTCGCGAACGAGCCCCTCGCTACTTTGTAATTTCGATGGCGTTGTCAATGCCCCTTGATTACCCTCCGGCCACTACTTGCTTCGCCCACTGTCGATTTTATTCTCAATACCGTTTTAATTGCCGAGATAATTGCCTACGCTTGAGGAGTCGCGAACGTTTGCTTTATCCCAGTCGTGAGCGTTGCCTTCCGAAGATTCCTGAATTTTTAGGGGAATTGATTGGCATAGTGAACCAGCTAGATTTTATTTGCTTCGTTACTGTTGTCGGATTGTTGAATACATAAAAATGAAATCAGAGTTTCATTGTGCCCCTCATCGTTGCTTTGTTGGTTTAACACTAGAACCACTGGATGACTTAAAATAACTTTCTCCTAATTTTTTCTTTTAGAAATATCGAAATTATAAATATGCTTCCATGATAACATTTTTCAATAAACTTCCCTATCGAAGTAGATGTTTAAACAAAACTGGTACGAAATCTAAACAAATGCAATTCTGTTGTTACTATAAGGCAATGTGTGCCAGTTGCATTTAGTGCTTGGTTGTTCTAGCGTTAATTAGCTTTGGTTACAAGAATGAAAGTACTATGCAAGTATCAGTATGCTAAGTATGCCCTTCACAGTTGGTTCGAATGAATCAGAATTGAAGTGACGCAACGATGGCATTTATTTCAAATATAGCCATCAAAATGAAGATAATGATTTTTTTTTTTTTTGTAATGTGAAAGTGAAGTACTGTGATTGATACGCGTATTGTAAATTTGGACATAAATGCTTGTTAGTTAATGATCCTTGTGAAACTCGTTTCAAGATATTCACTTCCAGCCGGAGAGTGACAGAAGGCTAATTTTAGGTCTGATCGCAAGATACATGTTTTATCAATGGGACAAAGTACGTTTGCGCGCGGTATTTGCAACAAGTGTGGGTGGTGGTTTCTTTGACGAAGAGTGGGCGAAGACGTATTGCAATATTAACAATGTGGGATTGATAAAACTGGGGCATATCCTGATTAATGATGCGAGAAACGCTGCTTTCTTTTTATTCTTCGTCGCTTGCCCGTGCATTTTATTCTTTTCGTCCGGGTTAACGCCGTACCGCCTCGTTTATGATTATTGTTCTCCTTCAGAATATTACGCGATTGCTTTTAAGCATGAACGTGTACCTACATTTTGCACAATACCGTCCTGCAATTCGCAAGGAATTATTGTTGACGTACGATTGACACGAAAATATCCGTTCTTGCAAATACTAAATAATCATACCGAAAATCTTCGTACAAAATTATTTACGAAAGTATAAATTGGACAGAAGCTTTAGACTAAACCTACTACGGTCAAAATAGCCTGCTTTATATTGTACAATTATTGAAACTAGAAAAATTCTTGTCCAAGAATAAATTTTCTTGTCCAACTGTTTATTACATAGAAAATTACAGACAATCTCAATAAATTTAGGGTCGCCATGCTTGGTAGGTTCAGTGTTAAATAAATATTTTTTAAATTTATACATTTCAGCTGGAGGTTTTGAAGAATTCAAGATCCACAAAAATTAAGCTATGTCCACAGCAATATCGACCAACTTTTCGTCGTGTTTACTTGAAGAAGAAGAAGGCAGCAAGGAGCGACGACAAGTTGCTTCAGTGCGGACCTAGCTTTTTCCCTCGTCAGTCTGATTAAACGAACCGGAAATAAAATAAAACAGTATTAAACTCCGTCTCGTAGCCGACCTGTAATTAACACATCGATTAAAAACAGCAGCACGGAATATCACAGAACAAATCTTCCCTCCTACAACGCTAACGCAACAGAAACGGCTTTCAGGATCTGAAACAGCCAGAACACACGGTAAAACGTAAACGATCCCGGCACGGTCGACGTTAATGGAGAAATATTCTCAGCTTGCATAAACTTCGCAACGATAATTCGCCCATTCAGCGAGTTAACACAATTTCGCAGTTCCTGTTTCCGTCATGGTCTCGTTCAACCGTGTCCCCTTGCATACATTATCGTATCGGTTCGTTCTCCCGTTATCAACCATCGTTATCTGTCCGTGCACGAGCCAGCAGAGGCCGGGCACTCGGTGGACACCTGTCTAAACGGCACGTTTCACCTGTCACCGGCAATCAAGCGTAGAAACTGGGAGTCGAAAGAAAAGAGCTTGCGTGCACGAAGAGTGAGAGAGAGAGAGAGAGAGAGAGAGAGAGAGGTCGCGTGCGCGCCTCGGGATCCAAAACGGATCCGTGGAACCGTGGTTACTCGTAAATCACCGAAAACACTCGGATCGTTTTCAGCCAGGATAGGGTCACAATTAGTACCTGTCCCGGATCAATTAATAACATCTCGGAACGGTGGCCGCGCCGCGCTCCTTGGCACTCGACGAGCTGTCGCTCATCGAATCCGCCAATTAATCCGCGCGGATAACCGAGACAATTAATCACGCGGCTCGTTCGTCATCTTGGAAATTTGTCTATTCGTCGATCGCGACCGTGGATCATGTTATTAACTGCTCGAAGGGATGGGGAATGCGAATGATGACTTTTTTCGCGGAACCGGCGCGATAGAGGGTGATTAAGCTCTGTGGGATCTCAGCCTCCTCTCGCCTAATAAACAAGCCTGATTGACAATGGCTATTTATAGATCTCCTGCGAGATTTTCGCCGTCTTCATCTGATCGCCTACCGACGATTATTTCCGAGTTTTTCCAAGGATTTTTTCATAGATCTTACCAGAGCAGTCTTAACACTAGACTGTCAATCTTTATTCAAAATGAATACCCTCCACTTGCATTGTGGGTACGTGAAATTTAATGAAAACGGATTCCTTTTTGTAATCATTTTAATAAGTCGAAAATAATGTGAACTTAAATTCACTTGATGTCTTCAGAGTTTTGTATTTCTCTTACTCAGTTTTGTCATGCATAATTATGCTTATGTTTGGGATTAATGTGGTACAAAATTGTTTTTAAGCTTCCTATGGAAAATCCTATTAATGGGCTTGCGGTAGACGGTGTTTATTATTTTGTAAAAGAGGCAGTATCGTTTATTTTAGTCTTTGTAACGTGTATCACGCTGTTTATTGTTGCTGTTATACTCATCAGAGATGAAAGGTGTAGAAAACATTGTTCCCCTTGGTTTATAAGCAGTTAATGTCGCGTTTTGGCAGGCGATATTTTACACTATATGAAAGGAGATTGTCGTATGAGTAGAATTGGCTGTAGAATGATACGGTTCTCGAGTATTACAAGACTGTCTGAGTAATGTTTGTCGGCTGCGAACATCTTTGACAATCATTAAAGAATGACCAAATCTGTTGGGGTATTACATTCAATTAGGTTTTATAGAATCGCTAGCGTTTAGCGATTGGTGTCGCTGCTAGGGAATATCTGCGGAATTATGCGCAGAAGGAACCGTCATGTCGAAAGAAATTGAAAATCTATTGAGTTACCTTAGTTGAAAAATTACAGAAAATAAAGAATTTCATTGCAAGTTTTATACTATCTGCAAAGCATAGGATACAGGATAATTCCAGAAGATAAACTCTAAGAGATTATAGCAATTTAAAATAGACAAGAATGTGTAATTATTTGTTCATGTTATAATCGCAAGAAAAATTTTGTCACTCAAAGATTCACAAGAAGACACCATTTTAACGTTTTAAGAAGTTATAAAGAAACACAAAGGAATCGAATAATCTCAGCTAGAACGGTAATTACGATGTTTCCCTCGTGTTCTTTCTTCGCGCTCAAAAACCAGTGTTAGAAGTAATTGCCGGTTGTCTCGTGGCCGAGCTCCGTCGTCGTATATTTTCCCCGATCATAATTGTCAGCGATAATTCACTTTCTTCTGTGCATGGGTGGCAACGATCATTTCCCTGAAACGTGTCTATTATCATTATTTGTGCGAATCCGATTTTTCTGCGTTAGATCGTTGCTGTACGGGCTGTATTTCACGCGGAATCGTCAATGCAGAAGAAACGTTTGCTTGTGAAAGCTCATTTTTATTCTCGTTCAAGATTTACTGTTGTAGTGTTAAACTGCGCTGTTCTCCTTCAGTATACTACGTAGTAGTAAGAGCTACCCTTTTCAAGCTTATGGTAGGCTCAACACGGACACGCCATTGATCTAATCTTGGATCCAGTTTACTGTTCTTTTGCAATTTGAATAACTTCACTCTCAGCAACGACTGATCAGGGTTTCTCTCCGTATAATATCATAAATACTATGCACTAAATTTAGGATAAATCCTAAGATAGCTAGCCTAGATTTAGGACATAGCCCTGATCCTAAACTAAATGGCAGACCTTTACGTTCCGGGGGATTTTCTGTTCCTAATTTCGACAATTCCACTATCAACTACGATTTATAACCTCGGCAAAATATAATTTAATTTAAACAAAGAGACCGGAGGTACAAAGACTTTTTTCTCTGAGGAGTTGGAATCTCATATGTTATGTTTCCCGAAGAAAAGGAAGGAAATTGATAATTCTCGCGTGGACGTCGCGCGACGTCTCGAAGGATACGTATTGGTGGGTTTTCTGAAAAGAAACGTCGATCCACAGACGTCCGTGGTCCGGTAATGAGAAGGCGAAAGGGAAATAATCGCGGATGGATCGAGGCACGGTACAGTGGCACGTGATGTCCGAGGAGTCACGAGCCAGCATTTCCGCAGCGGTTCCGCAGACGTGACGCGTTCTCTTCCACCTTGTTACGTGGTCCCCGTTGCTACCCGTTGATCCTCGTCAGACGAAGAACTCTTGTTTCTAAAATAATTTCTAACTTTTTACTTAACAATGGGTCCAATTTCCCCCACTATCGATCCTAATATTTCTCGAACTTGCTGCAATACAATTCTTAATTTCAACACGCATGTTCCTTCTCCAAATCCTATCTTCTAGTTCCTATCTCGTCTGAATTCCATCCGCATTAACATATTTGTTCCAAATACCTTTTTGCAGAGATATCGCCAGTGTTGTGGGACAGATTGTACTTTTGGGTATCGGGGCCCGTTTTATTTTCTCCGTTGGAGAGCGGGGCCCTCGGGCCCACGTGATATTCGGCATTGTGAATGCCCGGCGCGGAACGCTCTCTGCAGGCGACTCACGCTCGATCGGCGACGATTTATAAACGTTAATGGGTTAATATCGCCGGATCCTGGGGGATCGCGGGCCCCGGGACGAACGTCCGATCACGTATAGCCCACCGGGTCCCCCATCAGGCGAAAAAAGGTGCAGATTGATGAGCGCGAACGAATAATCTATGGCTTCATATTCATCCGCGGGCGTCGTCCATTCCGACCGCCGATTTCTCTCGTCGTTTTACCGGGCCGTCGCGACGACGACGCTACGACGACAGAAAACACCGCGACCGGCAAAACACGAATTCTTGCGCGACCCCCGATGTATAAAAGATCACGGCACACACCCCGGTACAGGGGTACCAGAACACCCGACTTGGATTTAATTAGCTGTCCACTCCGAATTAATGGACGACGCCATTTTCCTTTTGCACTCGCCCTCCCCCTTAGGTACACACGCTCCTGAATCGATTTGTCAGCCGCTCGAGCTCGAAATTTCGTCTGCTAATGATCCTTCCCTGTTGATTTGTTGCCCGCGATTTGTTCTTTGTCGTATTGTTTGACCAGCTGCGTCCGCGCCTCCTCAAGAACAGCGCTGTCGAAGAGGAAATTGTTCACTTCGAATAAAATTTACTATCCCATCCAATCCCTTTGGAATTTAAAACGAAACGACGAATTTATAAACATTTAATTAATTAAAGAATTAAAGAAAGGCAATTTTATTTGGCTCTTGTTCCGTTCAATTGAGGCAACTTTTATTTCGCATACATTTAGATTGCGTCGATTTGGAAGGGACTAAGTAATCAAAATAATAAATATACGATAACTGACGGTTAAAATCGCAACGACAATATCGATCATACAGCACCCTTCGATCCCTCACAGTGATCTAGAAATTGAAGGTGCAGTCCCGATCTCCGAGAGCGAAACTTCTCGCTGCCGATCTTCCGATTGGTCGCGAACCTCGAAGACAAGAGCGCCGATACTTTGGCCAAGCAACCACGAAGAATCGAGCAGGATCGATACGAAGATTTGCCGTTTGTATTGATGGATCTCCGTGGCCGCGTCGATGCGACGCGACGCGACGTTTTCGTGGCCGGCGATCGGCCATTGTGCAACCGGTCGTTCGGGAGAGAAATTACCGTTCGAGCCCCCGGAACGTCGGATCCGTCGGCCACGGGGGTACGGAGTCGACGGCGAAAAACCATGGAACGTGACCGGTCGAATTTTATGGCTGTCATATTTAATGGCATGCGAGCAAGCGAACGGCCGGGCGAACGACTACGCGCTCTCGGCCAGCAAGAAAAACCCACTGTCGGGAATTAATAACCGGCGGTGACGAAATTCGTTTTGTTCGCGGGATTCCGCGGGCCATCGCTTTGATTAATTTCGGAACCCCCTCCGGTTTTATTGGTTGATCAGCCTAGAGCGCGCTGCGGCTCGGGAGCTTTACGATCCGAGGCTCGTCGTTCTTTCTGATCGTGGCTTTGTCTTTGTGTCGCCGTACCTGTGCTTGGTTTGCTAATGCTTGCGACGAAGAAAATCTTCGTAGCGAAGAAGAAAATGTTCTCTGTGAAGAATGAGAATCAACAATTATATACCTGGAAATACAGTAGGAATATTCAGCAGAACTTTGAAACATGTCATACGGAATTAACACAATTTTCATACCGATAATATCGGGTATAGCAAGTTAGATCAATCCTTGGATAACTGTCCATCGCATACCCCTTTTATTTCGGAAGTACCGCATGAATTTTCACACCGATTTTCAGTTTTGCCGTTGACAGATCGCGATTCGACGAACACCGTGCCAACAATAGTTTGAACGGTGACCGAAGCGTGACTCGAGAAAGCGGGAACCTCTCCCCCATCGAGCGTAGACACCATAGCCGCGGTTATGCGAATAGTGAGCCGCGATCGGCGAGGAGAGCGAAAATTTAGAGGCGCGAGCGATCGACACTCGCTCCGGCGCGCGATTTGCCACAAAGGAGCCAGCTCCTGGGGGAGGAGACGCGAGATGCGAGAGGAGAGTCACGTTCGAGCACGCACGATCGACAGATCGGAGATAAACGCTCGATCCGACAGGAACATCTCCTCGTTTGCGCCGATCACGTCGGACAAACGCGACTGAGAGAGCGTAATACGCAACCGCGCGAGCGATTCGCCCGTTCGCTCGCTTACTCGCCTGCTCGCTCGCGTGTAATCCTTCCGAGCGGGATACGCTAACGACCACATTACCGATGCAACGGGTGTCGCTTTCGTACGGTCTTCGATCTCGATGAACCCCATTACCACGTCGTATTAGACCAGGGAATTTGTCTTTCGGTGGTTACAATTATTTTTCGTTAAATCAATAGAACTGCGGATTTTATTCACCCACAGTCTTATGAAAATTATTAGCGATACATTTTTGTGTAATTCTTTTCTGGGAAAAAATGAAAATTAACACGCTAAATTAGAAGAAAATGGCCCCATTGGGCACAGTCTTGGTCCCATCAAAATCTAAAACAGCGAAGCCTGTACATGCACAGATAGCTCGTCTTCTGTCGCTTTTTCTGACGTAATTTGCCCCTGGAGGCAATTCAGAGCGCTCTCGCAGCAACAAGTGCTTGTTTCTCGGGGCAAATTCCGTTCGTCAGGTTTGTCTTCGAGCATACCGTTCAACAATGATTATCCACTTATAGCAGACACCCCGTATGTGCGGCGCCTCCTCGTCAAACACCGTCTGCTCGCAACGATTCCACGTTTATTTACTTTCCCCGGTCCAAGGAGGATTTCTTGCGCGAGTTACGATACTTCGCGTCGAAGTAGTATGCAAATCCAACGATTTGACGAGTGTCCCCGGCGATCGAGGACTCGCGCAACGTCCAGCGATTTCAATGCTCGCCGTACCGGTGGAAAGTTCTGGCCGTTTAATGGAAAGGATAATTACTCTCGCACGATGGGAGCGGAGTTTCTGGGAATGTTTGATTGACTTATTATGTCCTGGATTCCAGAGCTCTTCGGTTTCACTGATTTCTCTGTCGCGGATGCTTTGAACGGTTCGAGCAATTTCGGTCCGAGGCCCCTTGTCTGTGCACTTTAACTTTCTTTTAGAAGAATTCTATAAATTCATTTGCACTAGTCGATGCAAGTGTCTTTGCAGGATTTGTCCTCATCTTTGCTTTGGAACTTTCTTTTCACAGAATTCTATAAACTAATTTACACTAGTCGGTGCAAGTTCGCAACTTTGCTTCTTCATTGCTCTTGACAGAATTTCCAGGATCAGTTTTTATTTTTGCTTCTTGACTCTTAAAAGAATTTTATAAATTTGCTTACACTCGTCGATGTAGACATCTTTGCAGAATCTCTCCTCGTAGTCTGTGCTAATTTTCACGCAAATGCAAATCGAGTGAAATTCAAATGTTGATTTATAGCAGCTTCTCTAGCTGTTTCGGTGATTTCAATGCGTGGTCGAAGACCTGCTGGAAGATTGCAGTAGAGAAGACCAGCCATTGGTTTTATCTTACCCAGCATAATACCTCTGTTCCATCTCTCATGCCTCGCGTTGCATCATTACTGTCAAAGATCACTTTCTCTGCAGCCTCATTTTAGAGAACAGTGCCAACAAATCGTAAACTAACAGAAGGATCTCGAACATCGGTGAGAAACATAGATATTTGATTTCTATTTCGAACTTTCACTTGCGAACACGTGGGTACACATTGAAAAAACATTCGACATAAAGAGCCTACGTGCTCTGGCAGCTTCGAAAAACCTTTTTTGTCTACTGTAATTCAAACAAGGAATTTTTTCTTTATATATTAAACAGCCACGCAGCTGAGATTTCCAGGACAAATTTCTCTAAAATGTTCTCCGGTGCATAACTTTGTAAAAAGTAATTATTATTACTTTAAAAAATTGTCGTACGTTCTTCAAAGGTTAATAAATGGACCCTGAAAAACTGCATTCGATACGCTTATTATTTTCGTCTGCAAAAATTCCTAAATACGGCACTTTTTTCTAATAGTCGAAAATGCAGTAAAATTCCCTTCAAGTCATTGTGGCAGTCATTTTCGCAGGATCATGCCGTTCGGATAGCAGAGGCTCGGTTAATACTTCGCATAAAGAAGGTTCCGCTGTACTTCGAAAGAGCATAGTTGCAGGACGCGTTCGCTCGCGCCGATTACAGCTCCGATCGGCGTCTACGAATCGGACGCGTCGTCTAACGAGTTAATGACAATCATTGGCCGGTTGCGAGCGTTATCGCCTCGCGTCGCAGCGTCTTTCGTCGATCGCGAGGAACGGGGCTCCGAGAGGAACGTCGACTGATCGATGGCCCCGTGTAGTTACAACACGCGACCACGCAGGCCTGATCCTTAACTTGTTAGCCGCGATTGCCGACCTGTGATTAAGGTAACGGTAGTCATCAATTCGGCCACGTGATCGTTAGCCTGTCAGTTGACGACCGACATTTAAGAGGTGGCCGCCGTGAAATCGGCCGACGCAATTTGCCACCGTGCGACGCGGGCTCCCTGAAACTTTGTAATCCCGAATTTTCGACGAACGCTCGATTGCGCAGACTTCTTGCGAAAAACGAGTCCTTCGACCTTACTGTCCTCCTCGATTACCTTGCACATTCTCACTCGCACGTTCTTCTGGGGCTTCTGCGCGATTCCCACAAAATTTCCGACCGCAGAACTCTTCCGAATATTTTTCTGCGACGCCCTTTCAGTTGAATCGTCCTAGTTGTAAAAATGTAACTTGATGCAATTTATTAATCTCAAGAGTTTAAAATTGAGAGCAAAGAAAATTAAATACCCACAAATTGAAAGTGCAGAAGTAGTAGAGCTTGTGTAGTTAATACTTTGTACTATTCTTAACAATATTTTAATTTATTTCTTCCGTCCAATACATTTCCTTAACACATGTTTATATCTCTGCTACGCAGCTTTCAAGAAATTTTGCATTGAATCTTTTACGGTAGAAATAGAAGAATTGATGACGAAGATGTATTATCTTTTCATGCAGATATTGTTTAATAATGTGGTAGAACTCTCAATGAAGAGGCGGTTCTCAGACGCAATAAACATTTTCTGTGAAGTCGAGAGACACGCGAACTGAAAATAACTCGGCACTTTCCGGCTTATCCCGTCGCTTATCCACGAACTGGGATGTCCGGCTCCCGCAGGATAACGTTATCGTCTCCCCTAACGAGCCGCTAACGAGACTGCACTTTGTCTTTGCTCGTTTTCTTCTTTGCAAATTGTTCGCCGCCGCTTTTCTCAGGAAACTCTTTTCTGCTCGTTCTCAGACATTTTGTTTTCGCTCGCACGATTCTGGAATAGCAGTCTCAGTGAAATTTTGCATGATATAGTGCGCCGTCACGACCGAGTGGTTCAATATGAAAGAACATTATTGTTGCGATGCAAAGATCGAAGACAAGGTTGCAATTGTCTGGTAAATCGTTTTTCATCGTCGTTGCGGAGTTGCTCTCGAAACCCAATTACATCTGCCGAGAGTTGCCATTAATATTCAATTAATCATCGACTGGGCGTTGCGTATCGTCTCGATAATTACACTGTCCATCACCTATTTTGCATTCCAATAACCAATAGGCTGCTCCCGTTGCTTTTGATACGGTGAACGCGAATTCGAAAACCATTTTCCTCTGTTATCGAAGTGCCTAAGAATAAAAAATCTGGTCAAATTGAATTGGCCAATAGAATGATCGGAGAAGAAATCAAGGAAAATAGAAAATTGTCTTGCAAGAGTATTCTGCAAAATAATACATTCCTCAGATATTTCATTGCATAGTGAGCTCTTTTATGCTGGTCGATTGTAACTTCTTTAAACACACTCTGCGCTTTCCCGACGATTCAATATTTCTGTGCGCACAATCGGAAAATTTACGACGCCCGTTTTTCACCCGTTTATGGCGCAAAACGAGTCGTGGAACTCCAGTCGATTATTCATCGACCGATCGACAGGGAGCATCGAGTTCGCGACACCGAGCCATTAATCATCGGCCGCGACTAATAGTAATTTGCGGAAGTAGGAACAATGCGTGGAAGTACAATGTCACGGGGATGATTAAGATAGCGCGGCGCCCTTCGGCATCGGCGATCGATCGAACGTGGTTTTTAATTGGGGTTCTTCGACGATGGCCTCGAATCACCTGCGAGCCTATTATAAAATCCAATGAGAAACCGTGATGCAAGGTACGTAACAAAAGCCGTGAAAATTCGCGTCATTTTGTACCCTTTGCCTCGTCGAGATCTTTCAAAAAGATCCTTATCTTCCCCGGCATAATGCAACCTGTGACTCTTTAAATTTTTACAAACCGACTAACAAAAATGTGCATTTGTTGAAGAATCTGCGTTTATAGCTGCCGACAAGGTAAAGTAAAACGTTGGGGTAGGAGCCTTTTATTAAAGCTTTGTAGAAATTGATTTTATTCGCAATAGTTGCAACGGAGAACGTCGAGGCAATGACGTCACGCGATGGTTCCGCTATTTTCTGCGATTCTCGGTTGTGGGTTGCATATGTATTTTCACTTATTCGCGGGGACTTGCTCCCACCCCAAAATAAATTTGACCGCTCGTACGTTTCCCGGGGAACGGATGTTTTCGGAACCGAGAACGAGCCGCACGGAGGCGCGAACGAGGGCGACAGTGTCTATTCCAGCGGGACGTGTTCTTGAACAGCCACCTTCTTAAATTAACATCGAGATACGAGAACGATCGCGTGATCTCTCGAGCCGGTGGCCTACGGAGGACGCGTTTAGATGTCACCGCATAATAAGCGCGTTTGCAACCGGCCAGAAAGAATCTGCTTGCAACACCCTGACTTCTCCCGTTGTTCCTTAAGCCGCGTCCACAGTCGCCGCCATTGTCCTCCAAACTGCACCTCCGATTCGCGCAAACTCACTCTCGAGAAACCATCCTTGGATCCCAGTCGTGTATACTGGTCAGTCGTCATCGATCTTTAACGATACGAGGTTCGAAAAATTCTTTAATGTCCACCACTGTTGCTTGATATTTTTTAAAAATGTGGCTAGATAAATTGGAATAATAGTTACGATTATTTCTAGTTTCTTAGCAACCGTGGTTCACTGTGTGTCGATCGAATAGTTCGATTCATTCGCCGCGCTTATGGCTGGCGCAACACTCGCTGGAGATTTCAATGCGCGATGGAAACATCGCTGTACGATTCAATGCCAACGATGACAGAACAAAGGACTATTACTTCTAATTGAGAAGATATTGTTTCGCGTCATGCAGAAAAAATCTCTTCATTTTTTAAGCTCTTACTTTCATCAATTTATTGACTTATAAGTCTTTCCTTCGAGAAACAAAATGGTTACACCGATTGGTATGAAGAACATATTTCCCTTATTTTTCTCAAGTTCTTATTTTTTTAAGTAGCGTCTAGTGCTAATTTTTTAATTATTCAGTGTATTCTATATCATTAAAGAATGCACGATTTACTGACAAGATTTTGAGACCGTACAGTAGAGTTTGTTTAAAACATAATATAAAGTCAATAGAAAAACGTCTTCTTCACTGAGGACGTTTTTATTCAGCATTAATCCTGCAATGTAAAATAATCGAATGTAAAATTTCGTAATTACACCAATCACGAAGTATTCAAAATAAACTAGAATATGTACTCTTGCATCTTGCATCAGTCATATTTAATTTGCCAAGAATGACAAGGAAGCAAGAATTATTAACAATGAATCTGTCAGATAACTTTGCTTGATCTCGAGGAACGATCTCGGCCAGGCGTCGCTAACAAGCAAAGAAAGATCGAGCAATTTCGCTCTCTCGAAGCTGTCCTCGAGTTAAACGTCCGAAGACACTCGTCGCCGGTCCCGAGTAGGTGTGAACCACGCCTAAGTCACTGCCAGGAGTGAGTAACATCGTCGCCCGGTGCGATTTGTACGGCGAGTCGGCGACGATCATAGATTACGACGGGAAGGAACGGTTATGTCTTATGACAAATGTAATCTTCGCCGTGACAGCTCAATCTATGCTACGGCACGTCCTCGGGAGAACGAACGCTGATACACTCGGCCCGCGTTCGAGGCAGCTGATGCTTTCGATCCGGCCGCTATCTAAGTGGGTTATCCGCCTTTGGATTTCGTGGCCGGTGTTTCACTTCCAATTTGTCACATATACACTGATTTTTTTACGCCCGGTCGCTTGGAAATCCTTCTGCCGGATCGGTCATCCTTCCCTTCTCGATTGCTTCATAAATTATGCTCCCTATCTGCCCCCGTTAGATAAGGAACACCGCCAGACAGGGCTCTTTGGATGTCTGAGTCGAATCTTTGGTTGTGAACATTTGCATCTCAAGTTCCGTCTTCTATTCAATTTTTTGTACCTTATTTCTAGCAGATTTTACGAATTTTTTTATGAAATGTTCCATATGCTATGCCGCAGTCATTCGTGACCTGTGGGGCTAACTGTTTCGAAATAAGAAAATCGCTATCGTCTCTTCTTCTTCTTCGTCCGAAATACGACGAAAACCGGTCCCGAGCCATCGCCTTATATCGGAAGAGAACTCTAGTGAAATATCGGCGTGGGTCAGAAATGACTCCGGCGTAGGCCTAGAACTCGCGAGGGTTAATACCTGTGCTCGCCGAAGTGAGTAAGCGCAATTGAAAGCGATAGAATAATAAAAACTGAATTAATAATTTAATTTATTCATCTGATAAATTTGAATCAAATATTTTTTAGGAAAATAGCACAGTGCCAAAGGCTCGTTAAATACTGATTGTCATTCGGGTGAGATCGAAATTGCCGATCCAGGTCGCAAACGAACGGTAGCCAATGGGATGCAAGCAGAGAGACAGCCGTGAAGAATCCGCCAGTCAAAATAAGGTCGAATCGGGTTTCTCGGTTTGACGTAAATGTCGACATCGTCGAATATGAATACCATCCGGCTAGGCTAGAAGGAGGTGTGCCTAACGCCAGTAGTATCGTTACGATCACGGTGCCGTGGAGCCCGCCTTCGCTTGTCACACAAGATGGGTTCACCGATGAAGATAACGAAGGTTACGCTCGTAAGTGGTGACTGGCTCTACCGTGTGAACCAATTTAATTCTGCCGGCCCGCTACCACTTGTAACTTCGTGATCGAACACCGTCCAATTTCTGGCGACTGCTATTTACGACTATGGTTGACAGTTCCTCTTTTACTACGGCTGCTGGCTCGACTCGTTTCACTTTCTGACATCTCATCATGGTAATCGAGCCCGGCCCGATTACAAAATCGTTCTAACGGGAATTACCTCATCGTTAAACCGTGCATCTTCGTGCAAAACTGAGATAAAAATTCCTTTCCTCGTTCGGGAATTTTGACAATTTTCTAATTTTCTGGTCCCCCGATCCTTCTATTATTTTTAATTTCGTCTACTCTTATGTGCTCATAAAATCAGAACAATCGTGCAACTTAGAACTCTCTGCGGTTGTTTCAAAGAAAAAGTTAACATGGAAATATAAATATTTTCCCCTTCTGTGTCGCAAATAATCAAATTTTATTCACTTAAAATAATTATTATGCAGTCTGCAATATTTTCGATGTTAATAGAAACGTATTATCTGTGACACAAGAAGAAAATTTCTACATTTTCATGGTAACTTGTGTTCCGAAACAAATAAAGAATTGCCACATTTCACGACTGTTAAACTATAGATTAATGACAAAAAGAAACACCTGGGAAATAATAGATTAAAAGAATTGAAGAATGTCGACAGCTAATTATCGCCGTGTTCTAAACCAGCATAATCTACAGCATCGTCGTAACCATTCCTTACCACGGCCATTTGAAAAGTTCTTAACGTTAATTTAGTTCTCAAGTAAATTCTAATTTACACGTCAAATCGAGCTGAACAATTCTGTTATCGTTGTAACCTCGAATAAAAATTGTAACAAATGTCTCGGTAATTGCGATAAGTTAGGCAACAGAATTCCCAAAGGCTCGAAAACAATATCGTTCGGCAAATCGATTGTATCGAATTCAGTACGATAAATTACATCGTAATGTTTATCTCGGCGCGAGATAAAAGTCGTTGCTCGGGTAAATGTTCGCGCGTTTGCAACGGAACCCCCCCCCCCTGCCCCCTGCCCCCTACCCCGGTTGGATGGTTCATTGATTACACGGCAGTGCAAAGTATCAGCTATCAAGGTGTGTAAACACAATCATCTCGGGGCTGGAAAAATGATAACGCTGTTACATCAATCTTTCCCAAGCCCGGCCCCTTCTCGGCATACTCGTGCGGCGGAGAGCATTACCGTAATTCCTGACATTGCCGACGGGATTGGCGAGCGAGCACGTTAGATCGTGCCTGCCTTAATCTCGAGACTATATCAGATTTCAGGGATGCAAAAGACGCCGAGGCTCTCGGGCTGCGGTTTTCACCTCCTTATCCTCTACCCTGCGCCGATTGCGTTTCGCGTTTGCCCGTTGCAGCTCGGTTAGGCTCGCCTTCCCTCGATATTCCAATTCGATTACACTCGCACGCGGGAAACTACGAGGTTGGTCGAAGTTATGCTAACAGGCCGGTGGAAAAAATTGTTCAAACTTCGTAATCATCTGACGAACGAACACGTCTCAGATAGAAGACCGCGCGTCTTTGTGCAGAATAAGCATTGTCCGACTCATTTGCAGTGAACAGGAGCGAAGTACAATTTTACTTCCATCTTTGATAAATGGTAGCTTGGCTACATCGGACTTCATTCAACCCTTGCAGTGGCTAAAAAATCGTATAGAAATATTCTGAGTCGGAAATAGCTCCGAGTGCAAAGGGTCAATTCGTAAGTCAGAGGGTGAAGATGCTGAAAATATTCTCCTCGTAGAAGTGGATATCGAGAAACAATGAGAATACAATGCGTCCACATACCTCCCACCGGGAAATTGAATGCAAAAATTCTTTCATGAACGTAAAGGAGCTCTTTGGAAAGATCTGCCTTGATGACTCTTCAACTTCCTCTCAGCGAAGAAGAAATCACCGTCTAATCAATTCAGGCTCCTCAGGCCGTACCTAGTGGTGGATCCCAAAAATCCAGCATGAAGTTCCCACGCTCGCAGAAACCGCACCCGAGTATCGTTTAAAAATCCGCGAGCGAGGTAATCCGAAAATTATGAAGAGGCCTTTATCCGCGGCGGCGATGCGAACGAGAAGCGAAAGGATTGCTGGCGATCTCGGTGAAACGAGTCGGCCGCAAGTGCGGGTTCGTCTTACCGGCAAAAAATTAGTATTCTCCGGTACCAACGGCGATCACATGCGACGGTACCGGTCCTCGCGGCTGTTCCACGAAACCCCGGCATCTCTCCTCTCGCGGTCGTAATATTAAGTCGTCAGGGTACACCTACGCCCCCCCCCCGGTACGCTTCTCGGATGAGAGGGGGGTTGATCGGCAAGGGAGGATACGTGGGTACGTGTGCACGTAGGTGCACGCCGCGCCACGCATCGTGGAAAATGCAAACGCGATAAATCTTCGCTGGTACGACGCATAATTAGCCCGCTCTCTGCGTCCCCCTCTCTATCTCCCCCCCCCCCCGGCTGACGCAGCCCCTTTCGATCGTTTACACCTTGCCGAGGTGTTTCGGAGGCGCCCCGACGGCACGCAACGCCACGAAAATAATTAAGGTCGATATCGCGAGCCTGCACGCCGAAAAACCGCGAATAAATCATCTCGTGACGAACGAGCCGGGGCGTGGCGCACGCAACAGGAACAGGGCTAATGCCGATCGAGACGATTCGTACGCGCCCGATCGGGGAACCCGGGGTCCGCGCGGGTTTAACGGGATCTTCCGGACGGATCGTGATCGAGAAGATCGCGAGATACCGAGCGCGGGGCGGGCTAATGCGACGTTGATGACCGTAACGACGCGGCGGGCTGGGTGTAGCTGCGGTGATAGTGGCGTTTTTGCTTTTTGATGGCCGCTTTTTGTTGCATTCATTCAGACGACGGCCGGAGACTCCGGTAAAATTGTACCGGATTGCAGTTCCCTTTTTGCGCGATGCTCTTACGTATTTTGTTGAATGAATTAGTCTCGCTCCGGATTTCAGTGGGTCACTTTTAGGCTCCTTCGATTTCTGGGAATTGTCTCGGTGATGTGAATTTTTATCTTAAGTAAACTCGATTCCATTCAGTCAATTTTAGGTCCACGATGTGAATTTGTGAATTGAATTTGCATACTGTGAATAAGAACGCGATTTCGTTAATTTAGTCGTAGCTGAAGCTAGGAAAAGGCAAGAAGCTTCGTGGACGGCGGAACTGGTCGGAGACGAGATTCAGGAATATTGCGGCAAGATAAACAATCTCTCCCACGCCGGGATCGCCGATCGATGCTAATGAAGGACCACTCGAGCTGGTTTCTCTCCGAGAAGCCACGCTCTTCTCTCTCTCTCTCCTCGGCATCGGCGTTTGTTGCGTGCGGGACGCGTGCGAGAGCCCAGAAACCCGGACTTTTGACGGAGAACGTGGGCGTCGGGTAATAGCGTGACCCTTATTAATGGGCCTAGGGAGACGTCTCTGTAACGCGCCACGGAAACTCCCGTATTTTATGGCTTCGATTGCGACTGGGGCAGGAATCGCCTCCCAGAGGGATTTATACGAAATGTATTCCTGGAGCTGAAGAACGGCTCGATGGAACTCGTTGTGTTCCTCTAGAACGGGAAATAAAAGGAGTTGCAGCATTGAATGGTTACCAGTTTGCTTAGGATGAGTAAAACCGTATCCTAGAGAAATCAAGAAAATAATTATCTCAGTAAGAACGAAACACTAAAAAACAAGAACGCGCTACCCACATTTTTAGCAATATTTTTAAAATACACCCAAAGAAATAAATTTGCTAAATAATTTCTCATCTTTGCATCCTTAGAATCCTAATAATTTTAGATTAAAAATATCAGAACCGGCCATTTTGACGGGTTCCGTAAACCCAGGTTTAAACCACTGGAAAATTAACTATGCCTTGGAACACTTCGACACTTTTTCTTCTCTTTTCTCGCAAGTTCAACGGGCATAGTAATTTAATAACAGTGATAGCGCCTCGGCGCGGCGATTTCCACGTAGACGTGTCGAGCGGTTAACCGTCTAACTGGCCGATAAAAAGCTAGAGTTACCGAGATTCGACGAGCATAAATGAATAAGTACCGTGACGAATGACGATTCGCACGCTACACCTTTCACTCAGCGAATCCTCATTCCTCGAGCAGCTTCGGCAATAAAGCAGAAACTCCGCGGTGCGGGAACACAAGCGTTTCTCGCGGAAAGTCTTCGAAGATCGTTCTCCATGATTTTTTCACGGTATTCTGTGTTTGCCGAATGCCTCGATGATCGCTCAAAGAGTCGCGTGCCTGAGACTAGCGAATTAAGCGGCGCCATGCGTTAGTCACGGTTAAACTAATCGATGATCCGAGAGACAGTCGATTTAACAGACCGTGAGAAATCGCTCGCAGACCTGTTGGTTCCCTGACGTGCATTCTGAAGATATTTCACAGGGAATCGTTGGGATTCCGGGACTAGACGCTGTATTTTTCACCTGGTTCTGGCATCTTCGCTATTCCACGTAACGCGGTCTGATATCGCGTGCTTACCTGCAGAAACCTCGCGAGGATGCGGCATTTTCTCTGCACCTCCGCTGATTTAGTGTCTGACGCGGTTGTTCTATGACTCTGCTTCTATAAGATGATGAGCGGCCGACGAAATTGTTCCCCGCGATCACAGGATGTTGTGCAAACCCTAAATAGAATCTTGGATGTGGATTTGACACTGTTAGAATTACAGTGATCGTGATGATAAAGAACTTTCTTAATATAGGAGATGTTACCATTATTTTCTACAACCTCTGTACAAGTCTGCACACACTTTGACTGTCTGCTTTACAAAATTCTATATTCCTACAATTTATATATTTCTAAAAACATATATTTCTATATTTCTAGAAATGCTAATTCTAATCAAAATAATTGATTTACCGACCCTAAACGAAACTGATTTTTCTATATCAATAACAGGGTTGAATTAATTTAAATTTCATAGGATTTTTATGGTACAAAATTATTTACATTATAATCCCAAGCGAAAGTATTAAATGACGTTACCGGGGGTGACTCGGTTGGTCCACAATTGAAATTGTTGCCATTTGCGGGATCGATTAAAAAGTCCTTAACGACGGCCCATGGACATTAAAAAATTATGAAATAATCGCCGGTGGGTAATGTGTTAACGCGTCAGGGACGGCAATTATTTTCGCGCGGACTTAATTCCGATCGTGGGAAGTGAATCTCGGTACCGAGAGGGGTAATTACCGCCGGTACCTTTTTGACAGGCGGTTGCAATCACGCCGGAAGGGCTCGTGTCCGAATTTATTTCGTTGCTCCGGCCCCGGTATCGTGGCCCGCGGCTCTTAAAAATAACCGCCTAATTGTACGACGATTTGGCCGGGGAAGAAGCCACCCATCGTGTGCCGCACGGAGATTCCCGGTGTCTCGTGGGTGTAAGTTACGAGGTAATCAACGTGGCTGTAAATTACGTGGCGGCGTCCCCGTCATTCCTTGACGTGGCGGCTCCGGGACACTGAAGTTTTCGCGCACGATTTCCCCTGGCAAGTTTACGTGCAATAAATAATTAGCCGCTGCGGCGCGCACTGAAACGCCGAGGTTTGTTGGAAAAATAAACTTCCGACCTTTCCGACGCAATTGAACAACGCTGTGCGCGACGACCGCTCCGGTGTTCACAACGTTATCGGACGCAAATTCGAGGATGGAATCGCCGCGATTACCGCCGCGCCGGTGTGAACTCATCGCGAATTTTAACGGCTCAGCTTCCTCGAGGAACGTCTCCGAGTTTGGTCCGGCAATGTTGTGTTGTTTCTAACGCGATAAATTTTCTTTACGGTGTTCGCTGATGCTTCGGCCTTTGTAATGATGTAATTATACGCATAAATTATTTTACTGTTCTTTCGTAGGACCGTTCGGAGTTTGATAGGCGAATGGAAGAGACGAGAGCCGTAGTGGTTTCTGACAGCGTGCTGCTACCACGCGTTGAAGTCTCCGAAGTGGCGCTAGCGTCGCTGCGTTGTACATTCATTTTACTAAATCTAGTGTGTTCAATTTTTATAAGGATCTTTTGGTACTTTGATGCCGAGGACTTGAAAATTTAGTTCCAGTTAATTTTCGAAAGAAATATTGCCTTTAAAAATTATATATTGTCCTAGTTAATGGCTGAATTAAATATAAAACGTGCTCAATCTTCTACTTTCAGTAGCCATTCAAAATTAAAATTGAAAAGTCCCCAGTCTTACCAGCGGAATTATATTCGAAATAAAAATTGTCTAAAGGGAAAACTAGGATCTATCCACTAAAGATTTTTAAGAAATTTGAACCAAATCATGATCACAAATCTAATGCACAGGGTTTATAGACTCCGCGACTAGTTCTAGGATCTACCGTCGAGGATGTCGGTTTCCAAGCGAGAAAATGGGATGTAAGATGGCGGCCGGCGAGATAAAGTCTATTGGAAGTTCCTGGGGGTAGGGAGGGTTGCAGGGCCTCCGATTCCGTGTTTGGGATTTTCGAGCAAGACGGACGTCTCAATCGGCGTGGCGCAACGTCGACGGTGGTCGACAATGGCTCTCAATCGCATATATATCCCCGGTGAGCCGGTGTTCACGCCTGCTAATCACCCAGGGTTCAGGCCTCGTACCGAGGGTGATTAATGGATGGAGGCCTTGTCTACGGGTACCGCGGGACAAAGTTACGGGCGAACCTACCGCAGCCCTATATCAATCCTGATTTCCTGAGGCTGCTTTCACAAAGGAGCCCTTCTTCTTCTTCTTCTTCCACCGCCTGGCTCTTCGGGGCCGCTGTAACCGCCGCCGCCGCACTCATGCCGGGATTCCTACGGGTACAATACAATGAAGAAGGCATGCGTCTTGCCCTGTCCCGATTATTCCCCCGGAGGCCGACTCAAATTATATTAAAATGTACATGGGAAATGCGATGGCCTACTGTTCCCTTTCGTGCGCGCTCGCTTATCTCGGGAACCGCGGGCCCCGCGCAATGCGAGCTCGCTTTTCCAACGGCTCGCCAACTTCTGCCGATTGCGAAACCACCGCCGCTCTGATATCGAATGTTTGTTACATTATTGTGTGCTAATCGCGGGACTGCCCGAGGCGAGCGGCCTCCTCGAAGAATGAAGACGTTGCGCGGCCGGTTTTCGAATTCGGTGAACACTCGCGAAACTAGAAACCCGCGTCCCGCTTCGAATCCCGAAGTTCCTGCAATCTTCCCTCCGAGGGTATCTGGATCCTGTGTAAAAGATATTGTTTTCGGAAATCTGGTATCAAAATTTAGCAAATGTTCCTGCATTTAAATGAATATGTCGAAATGATTTCTGCATTTATTTGCTTTGCTCTGGGTTAAGTGAAAAGAATGTTGCCGGTATCACTATTAAGCATTAGATTGTGTCTCCGCAGTGGCAGGGACTCGTTAAAAGTTTTGAAAAGGACAATAGTCCGTGGAATTAAATCTGATAATTAATGCAGAGAATTTTTCTTTCGCATGGAAGTCCGCATCGGCAATCGATTATATCGATACTGTCTTTTGGCATTGAGGACAGGTTTCGCGCACCCCGCAGCATCTTCCGGCGCGGTGAAGACCCGAGCCCTCTCCACCGCAGCGGTAACTAGGTCGAGAGCATCAGGAATTCGGTAGTTAGAGGCTGAGCTCGGCTCGGCTCGGCTCGCGAGTAACCAAGCGTTCATTTTCCCATTGCGCCGCGCGGCTCGGTTCGATTGCACGGCTGCGAATGATAAATGGCAGGATACCGAACAAAGTAGTAAAAGCCGGAGGAGTAACATTTGCGGAGGTACGGCACTCGGCCCCGGTATCCGAGAATAATTTGCTACCGGCTCCGCGGCTCGCGTTGCCACGTCCTTTTCATTAAACTTCCGAAACGCCGCTAATATTCACAATTATTATCGTTGTATCCCGGCCGCGGGATAATTGAGCGGCAGCGTCGACTTCGAGAAATGGACCCGGGGATCTCGGGGGGGAACACGTTGCGAAACCAGGCGGAGTTCAGACCGAGAGAGGCGAATGAGAAATAAGAGAGACGGAAGGAGAAGGAGGAAAGCAAACTGGAGGAACGCGCGAGAGGAGCGGCCACGGCCGATGATGAACAGCCCTACGACGATTCGCTAATAACCTGCTATCAGTGCTGTAAAACGCTTTTTGCTGCTCTCCCTCGATACGGCCGAGGATATTCGCACGATTTCCGCGCATTCCAACCGGACCCCGTCGCAATTACACGGGAACACGCGGCGCGACGCGACGCGCCTGTGCGAAATCTATTTCGCGAGATGAAAAACGCTGCGCCGTCGATTCCGTAATGAGCCCGGACGGCTGGGACGTTCTCACGATTCACTGCGAACCGCGAAAGTGATCGCATAAGCGGCCGGAATTGATCTAATTCGATCCCTTGCTCCGGAACATCCAGTCAAACTTACCTTCAGATTTTACGGTAGACAGGAATTCTTTTCGTTCCGTACAACCCGATAAAATAATTGTTCACAGACTCTATATACATCTTCTGAAGCACTAAGCATACAGTCCTTTTAAACAACTTTTTGGATAGATAACGTAACAATATCTCCAACTTTTAAACGTTAGGTTTTTACCTTCAGATTTTACGGTAGACAGGAATTCTTTTCGTTCCGTACAACCCGATAAAATAATTGTTCACAGACTCTATATACATCTTCTGAAGCACTAAGCATACAGTCCTTTTAAACAACTTTTTGGATAGATAACGTAACAATATCTCCAACTTTTAAACGTTAGGTTTTTACCTTCAGATTTTACGGTAGACAGAAATTCTTTTCGTTCCGTACAACGCGATAAAATAATTGTTCACGGACACTATATACATCTTCTGAAGCACTAAGCATACAGTCCTTTTAAACAACTTTTTGGATAGATAACGTAACAATATCTCCCACTTTTAAACGTTAGGTTTCAGCAGGATAATGAGTACGGAATTATATGCAAAAATTGTCTGATTGTAAGAAACGGAAATTCAATCAAAATAAAGTTTTAATGATTTCAACCCGCAGTCTAACGAACAATTATGTGGGAAACAACTTGGCAACAGGATTGTGCACTACTTGCGTCAGGAAATAATTTAGATAAAGTGGCCCATTCGAAACCACGGGATTGAGCCTCGAGGCGAATAATATGCGTGATTGTTTGTGTTCGGTCGCCAGTTAACAAGCGTTATCAGAGGCTGAAAGAGTTCGCCGATAATTATCTGTAATCTTCGGGGAACATCGGCGGCCGATAGCGCGTTAAGATCCACGCGGATGAATTTTACAGGCGTCTTTGCATATTAGAGAGGCTGCGGCGGCGGCTGATAAGGTAAACTCGGCTCAGAGATAAGGATGAAAGCGGTCCGTGAAAACGATGACGCTTCCGCTGTTCGTAGACCATCTTCGCGGCAGTTAACCGTTGGATAAATAAGCCGTTACGAGACACCGACGAGATCGGTTATCGAACGAACGACGCTATTGCTCTTTGTGATTGTTCCCCGGTGGAATTAGGCTTGATGGGAATCGACGCGGTTATCGTCGTTTAAAGTGGCCGCGGCGAGCAGCGTAGCAGCTTGTAATTGGAATCATTGATATCTAGGCGCCGTTCCCGCTGGGAATTATTTCAATTAAAATGCAAAGTGGATCATCGGCCGCTACCGGTTGCTCGCATTATGCTTGACAACCACCGACTACTGGTTTTCTCGAATCGGTCGGTGCTCGATTTGTAAATGCGCGGGGAAACTTATTTAGTATCGCTGGGATCGTTGACATTTAGATAGCACGATTTTCGAAGATCATACAACGAGATTTCTATTCTTAACCTTCACTATTATGTACCCTGTATTGCCATCCAGACGTGGAAGCCATTTTTTCAAGTTTTAAAATTTTAGATATTTTATACAAATTTTTATTATGAAGTTTCAGATTGATCCAATAGTCTCTGAAGGATGACGAGCTTAAAGTAGTTTTATGATAATTTCTGGAGGATGTAAAAATATATTAAAGGAGTAAACGGGAGTACCTTCATAGGTAGTTTGTTGTTAATATAGAGGTCACTTCAATATATTTTCTAAATAAAAGAACTGATCCAAATCTAGCTCTGTCTCTACAAATTTCGACTCCGTGTATACTTTCAACGATTTAAAAACAAATTGACATTACGATTCAGAATTTTTAAAGAACGTCTGAATTTAGGGTTCCGAAGACCTTGCCTTGCTGGTCGATTGTTTTCCCCGAATAATCGGCAATAAGCGGTCCGAGACACAGATAAACGTCGTCTGATGAATACCGGAGGTGTTAATCAGATTTTAACACGGCCATAAGAACGGTCAGCACGTCAAAAATTTATTGCCGAGATTTTACACAGGTAATGCTCATTGTCCGTCGACCTTTTAGCTCCTCGAGGAGAGAGAGAAATCGAGACGAGAGCGGGAGCAATCGCTCCTCCATTCGAGAGAATCAAAAGCTTTGAAAAGAAGAGGCATTCAGTGTTTCAAGTGGTCAGGCTTCTTCTCGTAACTCATCATTCAAACTTTCACGCCCCGATTTAAATTGCATACGCCAGCCGGACATTTATTTTCATATTAGGGCTCCGTCGCAGTTCGTGATGCGCAGAAAATCTGTTCGCGATGCTCTTGTTTCGTTACAAAATGTCTTATACTTCACGCTGTTGTGCTTGTCCACTTGTTACTGGATTACTGAACGATCATACTGATCCACTGCATAGTCAAGAATGCTTTAGTTCATCTGTGTGAGTTTCATTGTAATTTCAGTGATACGCGTCACACGATAAGCGTCAATTTTGTCACTTTATCAAATCATTATACAAATTACATGAACAGTAAAATGGTGTCGCTTTATGAAATGGTTATACGAATTATTGTATTAATTATTATATTACTATTGAATGGAAACGTTGATAATATACCAAAATGATAAATTGTCTGAAATTGTATTAACCTTTCCTCTGTTTCAAATCACACCTACTCAATGTTATCATAATCATGGCAATATTAAAGACATGGGACCGTGAACGGTTCAAATGGGCCCAGAGAGCCCACAGCAAGTTTAAAGAGAAATTACTGAGCGACTTTTAGGTACAGAAATGCCATTAAAAATCTTGTTAAATAAAGTGTCAATGCAGCTCTTAGAGACAGATCAGGGTTCGAAATGGGCCCAATTCGCTGCAGTTAGGCTCCGGAAAGTTGACGATCGAGCAGGATTTGGTTAACAAGAGAGGCCTGCGTAAGTTTTGGGCCTGTTGCCGGACGGTAGTCGAGTGTCCCAGATTTTTGTGAGGAAACACCCGTTAGATGGTGGTCGCAGGCCGTTGCACGACGGGGCCCTACGGGGGTGGCGTGTGTGCTGTTGACCCGGCGTGGACCGGTTCGGGTCACTCCTTTTTTCCCCGGCTCATCGGGGCCTTTTTTTCGGGGCCAGTCTCTACCCGCGTGCGGAGCACCTTGGATATAGCCAGGTGTGACGTCACGCGAGGAGGCGTGATAGGTTATACGCTCGTGCGTGTGTGGGCCCACGCGTGGCACAGCTGTGTGCCCCTTGGGGCCCTGTCCTCCTCGAAGCACGGTTTTCCACGATGTTTCATACTTTTTCTTTCTCTTTTTCCTGTTTTCGGCGCCGCGATCCTCGAGAGAGATACACGGAGAACCGTGATCACGATATTTGACATAATCCGGAGGAGACTCGCATTAACGCCTCGCGCGATAGTGTTCTTACCGCGCGTTGAAATCGCCGAGCGCCGCTCTTTGCCGCTCCGCGCTCGGATCGCTGACACTTACTGCCCACTTAGCGGGCTGACTCGCTCCCGTAACTGACAGCGAATCGGCTATATAGTTGACAATACACTTGACACTGTCCGCTCGGATTCAGGCTTAATTAGAATTTATTTTGTTGCGGCTGGACCGAGGCAGAAGGCGCTTTGCGTCGGCAATTTTATGCTTTTGATGCGAGACGTTTCAGTTTCGAACGTTTATGAAGACGCAGCGCGAGATAAGTGGAATTATAAAATATTAACTATGTGATTTCTCAATCGCGGACGCTTATGAAGACGTAACGTGACGCTAATAGAATTGATGTGACAAAAGTCGCACTATAATCAACCTCGATGCTGGAACTACCAGGCGTCATTGCTTCGTAATAATGACTAGACTGTGGATCCTTACGCGAAATGTTCTACACCGCTTATTTTGGAACAGAAATTAAATGAAAATATATTCTTCCTTTAAATCATTTCAACCAGTCGAAAATAATGTAAAAGTATTCGTAAATTCTCGTTAATTCGTAGTTCTTATTAAAAGTGCAGGAAGTCCTATGACAAGATTGGATTTATTTCATGCAATACATGCTCGAACAAAAAAGTTTATCCAAAGTTTTCCCGTGCATTTTTATTCTCCGATCGTATCGATCACACAAAAATACCGACCGGAAAGCGGGAACTTCTGCGATATTCCTCAAAGAAAAAATTCGAGCGGACCACGTGCACGTTTTGCGATCGTGACGTCGAAGAGGCGGGTTCCAGAAATCGGCAAAGAACGGTGATCAGGGACCACCTCCTCCCAGCCGAAAGGCTAATTAATACGATCGGATCGGAACGGAATAGAATCGGTGCAAAACCTGGGCCCGTGGGCCCCGCGATCGGATATGAAAGGCGTCCGCTGTCCGTGCGAAAGAAGTTCGTTAAATAATCGATATCGATGCGAATCCTGGAACCGCGAGGAATGAAATTGCTAATGTTATATCCCCGAGGAGAGAGATCCGACCGTTCCGCGGCAGAGGTGGCGTAAGAACTGGCTAATTAATAATTCCAGCGTATCCGACGGTTTCGTCGTTAAAATCGAACGTGACGGTTCTTTCTGCGGGGCCCGGTTTCCACGAACCGGCGTGTCGTCTTCGTCGTCGTCGGCGTCGTCGTTGTCGTCGTCTAGATACTCGAAAGATGAGGGCCCTTGGTCCCAGAAAGAAAGGAAATCGGCCTCTCCTCTATTCGGGCGTCCCCCGAGGATAGAAGAAGGCTTAGGAATGCGCGGGGAATCGGCGTTCTGGTTTCCTGGAAACCGGACGCGAACAGGGTGCAAACGCGAATCCCTGATGAACCGGGGCGTCGCACGGTCCCTCGGGCTCCTCTTCATCATTTTGCTCCGGCTGCCAACGTCCTCGGACGCTCTCCGCTGGTCTCGCATCAAGACCAATTCAACTGTGATCTCAGCTTCTGATTCAAAAAGGTGAATGCAGTGTTCTCTGGTGAGGCTATTCTTCTACTTGAACTACTATGATCCTTGGAAAGAAACTGTTAGCTTTTAGCTAGGAGACACTCGATGTTGCCACTGTCACAGCATCTAATTTAGAAGACATCAGTGTCTACACCTGACTTGGGATAGTGGACTCTGATCAATCATTTCTTTTGGGTATTTTTCAGAACTTTACTGAAACTATCGTGACCCTTGGAAAAAATTGGTAGTATGACTACTAGACTCATAGGTTCCTAAGTATGACTACCACTGTGATGTTATCTCTTTCAGAGGCCAGATTCAACGATTATAAATGATCTCAGATAGTAAACTAGCATCGTCTTTGGTCCAGTTCTCAACATTATCTTCCAAACATGATGGAAGAAAATCGTCTCAATCTTCAGCTCTTGCTGAAAGAAGTTTCGTTGGAAGAGCATGAAAATCGCATGGACCTGAGTGCAACGGCTCAGGCTCGTTCCTAATCTCGAAGTCCACGGGCCAGCAGCTGAATAAAATCAAGGTTCCCGAGTCCCTTCCTACATAGCATACCCACACAGCCTCCCACCGCCTCGTCCAGCTCTAAATACCGAATCGCTCTGCCGGCTCCACCTTGAAACCAGCGAAAGATCTGCGCGAGGTTACCGTTCCGGAGGCGAAAAGGCGGCAAGGATACTCGCGCCGCTTGCCGCCGGTAGCTCGCTATTAGCGAGTCGCTGCGAGGCAGTCCGTCATCTCACGGTTGGCTAGGCCGTGGCCAGGCATAAGGCAAGCAAGCATAAGCTCTCTCCGCGAGCGCGGACACGCGACCCACACGCTTCTCGTTCTCTCCTTTCTCGTTCCGCATCGGTCTGGCTAGCTCTATCCTCGCCTTTTCAACCGTCTGTGCCCCACCTCGCGTTCGTCGCCATCCCTCACAGGCGTTTTCTTTTCTCCGCGTGGCGCGCGTAGCTGCCGCGTCGCGTCGCGCCGCCGTCGAGAGACACACGGCACCGGGCAACAAGACGGAAATAAGATACGACACAGCTGATACGCCTTCGTCCGGCGATTACGCGCTAGGTGTATGCCGGAGATTGCCGATGATGTCATTCCCAACTATAAACCGCCGCCAAGTGCAGCGCACACCGGCCACGACGACGCGACGCCGCGGATTTTATTCGGCCGTGATAAGCCCCGCCGCGATTATCGCTTTTTCGGGCCGTAGCTCCTCTTCAACGACGCGCCCGTGGGTCGTCAACAAATTTTTCTCGCTTCTCCCCTTTTTCTGTCTACTTCTCCTCTTTTCCCTGTCGGTCTTTATATCCGAGCGGCTCGGTACGTGGGAATTATTTATTCCTACGACAACGTAAATTCGCCTCGATGCAACGTAAAGCTGTGGTTATAGTACGTTTTGGAGAAACGCGACTAACTTTATACCGGATGCTTCTGACTAGCAGATTTTATACGTTTGTACAATTTTTCAGGACTTGTCTGTAGACTGCGGAAATGAGTGGCTGCAGTTGTGAACGATAAAAGGATTGAAAGAATCGAATCTATTAAAATTGTTGAAGAGGGGGAAAAAAGTGTCTTCTGCTTCTACTTATCAGGAAGAGATTTTGACTTTCATCAGAAAGTGGCTCCTCAATCTTCCCAGTCATGTTTCTACGAGTTTACCATTAATTATACATCAATTCTCAAACCTCAAATATATTTCTGTCGTACGAGGTATATTAATGACGTATATATTTTGACATGCTTGTTGTACCTCGTACCATTGTAATTGACGTTTATTGACGGTTATCGAAGCGTATTCGCGAACCGTCACCGCGTATTGCGAAGCGGTGATCGTTCCAATGGGACAAAGAGATCGAGGCTGACGCGGAAAGGCCGCGGAAGAGGATAAATTGCGATGGCGGCGTTGCGGTCTACGAGGACCCGGTCTCCGCGGTTTCGTTTGCATCGTAATTGCCGGTAAACTGTAATATTTCGTTCTCTTTATTCGCGTGTTACTGTTCCGTATTTCATTTCGCGTAGACGGCGTTTTATCCGAGGGCTGCACTTCGACGGGCCTGTTGGCGCTACCCGCTGGTGGACGCGGGTTAACGCCTTTTCGCAAGGATCATGCTCTCTTGAATCTGCGTCATGCGATTTCAACGAAAATGGCGCGCTGAGACAGGTGACTTGGAGACAGTTACGATTGCAAGCGCCTGATTTGTTTAAAAATTGCTCAAGTTAATTTTGAGCAGAAATATGAAATAATCGAGAGTCGATTAAATAACTTTTACTGTGATTTATTGTGTCTCACTGTGACAAAATTGGAAACTAGCAGAAATTCTCAAGCTTTGTTAACCTTATTACTCAGATATTGATATTAACTCGTTCATATAATTGTAATTTTTGAAATTAATGATTTAATAATCTAAATTATTCTAATTTATATTTATGTAATTTTTTTATCACAATCTGTAAATTGGCACTGTCGTCATCGTAACACTGTAAATAGATAATTCGAGATTAGATGATTCTGTGGGAAATAGATGCTGGATATGTATTCTAAAAGTAAGAAAAAGTTCGGCCGAATTAACGGAGAAACTGCAATCCTGATTGCTCAGGCGTGATTGCGTCAGTTAATGAACGAACAGAACCGAGTTATTACGTTCTCACACGTGCCGCGATTTCAGAAACACTACTACCTGTGTTCCCCACTAATTTCCTAAAGATATAATGTCTCAATATTAATTTCAACATAAATTCTTGGAACCTTTTACATTCTATAGAAATCTCTGAATATATTCATTAACAGTTGCTACTGACGCATACGCTCAGTTCCGTCAATTGTTTCATTAATGCTGCTGACGCAACTGCAGCTGTATATGATTTACTCTTGTATTCATTACTGACACTTTCGTCAATTTTTAACACTAGGTTTTCAACACGGGTTGTGATATATTCAATTTAAAATTATTAAGATTCTAAGGACGCACACGCAAGAAATTATTTAGCAAATTGATTTCTCTGGGTTTATTTTTAAAATATTGCTAAAAATGTGAGTAACTCTTTCTTGTTATTTTTACGAAGTAATGCAAAATAGTCAGTGTTACTGCTCCGTAAACCTAGCGTTAAAAGAGGAAGCAAATTTTGATTTCCAGTATAATTTTGCATAAATATCCGATCTCCATTTCTCCGCAAGGAACCGCCCACGGGCCCCCACCAGGGGCCTCATCATTCCAGTATCCCGTAAATATCGACTGGCGACCAGTCCGAATCGATTTTTTTCACGGTATCGATTATTAATATCCCAGAAGGCAGCGTGCTCGCGCTTGGATCAGCATTCCCAACGACATTTCTCGGGACGTTTGCGCGCGGCCAGTCGAAAAATGGCCGCGCTATCGGGGCCCAGCTAGAAATTTATACCGCGATCGGGGCCCTTGTCCGATAAAACAAGGAATTCGAAGCAACGATGAAGTGAAGGGAGGTTTGTCCAGGCCGGAGCGAGCTGCGCCCGCGACATCAATCATCCTGGCCTGTGCTCGAGCAAGACTTTCACCGGCTGTTACGACGACGTCCACGTAGCAGGCACGAAAGCCCGCCTCGGGACCGTTGCGTATCCGTCGCCACACAGTTTCGTGCTTCAAAGCGATTCGCGGCTCAAGCACTTTTGTTCTCTGGCCACGGGATGCCTCGGGAACACGCTGACAGTCACGACGATGCACGGAAACTCTCCGACCATCTGTAAATTACAGGAACCTGGCCTTTTTTTATGACAGTACCCCTGTCCCACCGACAAATTTCGACGAACGATCCATTTTACCGCGGGCGGCTGCGTATCAAACGTGAATTAATTCTCTATTCCCCCGACTTCAGTTTATTTAAATCGATCAGTAGCTGTTTCGCCTGATTAAATAAATTCCTGCTTCTATAAAGTAGCCCGTAAAAATATGTACTTGAATTTTTACACTTTTCTAGATCCGAAAGATTTATTTTTCTGACAGCAATCGTTGAACAGGCACAAAATATTTTATGAATCTTCAGAACGTTTTTCTAAGAGTGGGTATCAAACGAGACAAAAATAGTGCAACATTTATTATGTTCCTGAAGAAATTTTTAATCGATCTCTGTTCTTGTACAAGATTTTAATTTTCTTGAATATCCCATGTGCAATTCTCCTTAATGCATTCAGTATATTGAAGAACAAAGAGTCGAGCGTTTATGAAACCATTTCCCAAGATCACTCAAAGACGACCTCAAAGCGTTTCGCACGATCAAAAAATATTTTCATGCACACTTCTCGTCCAAGTAACATCTCGCGCTGCTCCGTGGAGTTATGTGCGCGTTTAAGAGCAGCGTTAGGACACGCCGCACATCAAAGCGGCGCGCAGGATCGTAAAGTCCTCGAGAAAAACGTTCGTAACTCTTGTCATCCGGGTGCGAAAACCGTTGATACACGTAATCCGTCGAGAGTTTCGGAAAGCATCGCAATTAAATCGAGAGTAACAGCTGCACCGGCGATTTGCACAACGGGGGAATATAAATATGGATGACATGGCGCGGAGAAACGCGTGGCGATGGGCTGTAAATGTTCCCCGAGTCGATTTGCAACCCGATTCCACGTCGTGTCCAAAGTTGCACGGAGGATTTATCACCTGGAATCTTTCGGCCCGGTGAAATCGGTGCTGGTGCCCGGTTGTTTGCCATGACAGAACTCGAAACTGATCGGCCATTGAAGGACGCTGAAATAAAGGATCGGTTCCTTGGAAATCGTCGGGATCGATAAAGATCGCGAAATTCTCGATAAAATTCCAATTCTCTCGCAAAACTTCTATCATTTTCGGACCATTACGAGGACTGGAACTTTAGTACAGTGAATTCTCGATATATGTCAACAACACGAGCCTATATTGAAGGACAATAGTAGTTTCACACATGTATTGTATTACTAATAAACAAATAGTTGCCACTATTAAAGTTCCAACCTTCGTATACGAGAACGCCTTGAATCTTAATGAACTTGAAATATTTTCTCAAGGTCATAACTCTGAATTACCGGGCAGCGAGTTCTATGAATATCCGACAAAAATGAATAAGTTACGCTTGAAACGATCGAAAACAAGCGGATCACTGGCATCGAGGATTTCAGTCCGCGGAACCCGGAAGCAAACACGTTGCTCCGTCGATCCCGTTGCGCGCTTTGTTCTCGATTTGGGAGGAGCAGTGGCTACGCCCACGCAGCGGCAACAATCGACAAAAGTCCGTTCATTAACGCCGCTGACTTTTCGACAAAGGATCGAACACGGGCGGGTAACGCTGTTTCCCGTGCAGAGCAGAAAAGGCCGGCCCCGTGCGTGGACATTGTTTCCACGTAAGTTACAGGGACGAAGCCGCGGACCGCCGCTCCAGGTCGACCTGTGACCCCACCTCTAATGAGCGGCAAAGCACGGCTATTGTGAGCGCACCCTCTTCTCCCTTCGGTCTCCCTTCGGTCTCTCTTTAGACTCCCTTCGCTTCGAAGTGAAACGCTTCGGAGACCTTGGGCGTTCATTTCGATAACAGAATCTTTTTCGCTTCGAGTCACGATTTTAACCCCCTCTAACATGGAGTGCATAGTTTCAGAGGTGGATTGTTTTAATCGACAATATGAACGGACTGAAAAACATCCGAAGAACGTAACAGGGGAATAATACGCATCCTATCAGTCGCTAGCATCTTCGGAGGCTTCATTCAGCTCGGAATCTGAAATTACGATACAATGATCATCTAATGAATGAGACCCATCGATCCGACGTAGTACGCTCGCTGTACCGGAGGAATAGAGATGCGACAGGCTGATAGACCGAAGAATCCCGTCCTCGATCGAGCAGCATACCTCTCGAGGGATCGTTATTAAACAAAACCGCGTGCGCGCGCAACGATCGGAGCTACCGATGCGATACGCGCATCCCTCCTCTCTGCGATCTCCATTTTTTTCGCCGCTCGTGGATCTGTTGGATCCGGTCCGTGGGCGGAACATTATGTAGCCGACGAAAGAGAGTCCGACGCGGTGCCGGGGATCGATTTGCCTGAATCATCGTCGAGCGGTTGATCCCTGCCAGTGCACCGCTGGATCGGAGATCCTTTTTGCTTGCCACGTCGCTTCGGCTCCAGGTGGATCGCGATCCACCGTGGGCGGAACGTTGCGAACCCGACGAAAGCACGCGAACCGATCCGATTGAATCGTCCGCGGTCGCGAGCAGCGGTAGCTCGATAGATCGATGGATCACGATCGCGGGAAAAACGAAAAGTGCCTTTAAATAATCGTTTCTCGAAACCTCGGGGCATTTTGCGATACAGTCGCGTCAGGTATAACGGCATAAATAATTCTTTATGTCAACAAAATATGATAGAATATTATATCTTAACACTAAACCTACCAAGCACAAAACATATAAATGTGAAACGTCTTATAGAAGGGAGAAGATTGAATTTACTTAAACTTTGTACGATTTTCATTGTAATATGCGCTTAAATAAAGAAGTCGGTAATTTCCTCTGAAAACGTTTTTATATTTTCAATAATTGTGAAATAGAAAACCGGTCATTTTAACTGTCGTAGGTTTAGTGTTAATATACATTAGCAACAGAACTTATTTCATTTTTTGTTTGTTACACTACCGACTTTGCGGCTGTAACAATTGCACACAAAGCATAGTAGAATATAGTACATGTTAAAACAACAGTTTCATCAATCCAAGTTGATCTCCGAATCTAAAACTATCATCCAGTAGAGCTAGCAGTTTCGTCATCTGGATGTTCGCAACTTTGGTGCACCGTGAACCTAGATCCCAGCGACCGGGGGTTAATCGACGATTACTGTTTTTCTCAGGAGTAGGTTTGTTCGCAAAGATATAAATCTTTGTAGCTTAATAGAAGTCCCATTTTGCACGGGGAGTCGTATCAAGAAAGATCAGCCTCTCAGGTGCGACGCTAGTCTTGCTAATCGCAGGTTCGTCAGAGATCCCCGTGGATCGATGATCAATGGTGCCGGCGCGGCGCGTCGGTCAGAGACAACGCAGAACACCCAAAGAGCGACCCACCCACGAGGTTACGATGAAGATCATCAGAGTAGTCGTCGGCGATGGAAGCAGAAAATAGGGCCCCGGTGAAAAGTACCATTGATCCAGCGCCATATTTCTCCCGTGGCCGGGACTGTATTGAGGAAGCGGCGGCGGCGGCGGCGGGCGAGGGTGGGTCGGAAAGTATTGAATTCATCGGTACGCATTGTCGACAAGATATACGAAGCTGGGGGTTACGGGTTAAGTGGAGCCTGTACCTCCGGTAAATAAGTCTCCGCGTGCTGCGCCTGCCTGTTACCCGGTTGTAGATGTGTGTTACCGTCCTGGGGCCCTTTACGTGTCTGGAAAGTGCACGCTGCCGGGGCCTATAGGCCAGCCACGCTTTCACGGGGCAATTTATAATCGTGCGGGTTCAATGGAGCCCGTGTGGGACGGCACCGAGAACAAAGGGACACCCTGTGGAAGCTAGGTGGTTACTCCGCGACGAGCACCACCTCCGCAACCAGCTTGGTTAATCGATGATTAGCCGCCTGGGAGTCTCTTTCGAGAGACACCGGCAAGAAAACCGTACCTCCGTTCCCTCGATCCATTGGCCGGAATATGTGGGCAACACTGAAACTCGCAAACTTCGGCTGCCATCTTGTTTGGACGCTAGACCGATACGTCGACGTTCTTATCTTCGCTAGAACGCTCGTTGCCAAATCCGACCGCAGAATATTCTCTACCTCAGTCACCACTGAATACTCTCGACTTGAGTTATAGCAGGCTGCGGAGTTGATTCGTTTATGCCAAAAATTAGTAGGTATAATATAAAATATTAAGGCATGTCCACACTGAAGCAACTAAACAGCTTGTTGCCTTGTTCCTTTTTTACCGGATGGACGTCACTGGTTCGGATGAGTCCTACTGTACATTATTTCCATCTTATTACAATTATTAAAGGAGTAAGCAAATTTCCATTTGGCTTCTGTTTCTCGCAGAATTAACAATTCTTTTCCAAGTTAACGGTTCAACATGAAACCTGAAGAACAAAGGCTTCTGGAAGGCTGTCACTTGGGATCGATCTTTCCGATCGGAAATACTATCTTTCGATAATGTCCTTCAGAAAGGATCAAAGGAGAGATCTCCGCGCGGCTATTCGGTGATTTCGACTGTCGCAAAGCTGTACACATAGTCGACAGTTAAAATTTTCACGGAAACCCGGAAGCACCGTGAAATAAGTCTCCCCGAGGCTCCTGAGAGTCCTGAAATACAGCAGATGGGGCCCGGAGGAAAACAGAAGAAGCTAATGGTCGGAAGCGTCAAGTCCTGGCAGGTAGAGCCGCGTCTGCCAGGTAGCTACATCTCCCAGGAGTCAGCAGGAGCCTGGTCTGCGCCAGCTTGATCCATCACAGAAGCCGCCTAGAGTCGGACAAGGCGATCGATCGATCGATCGATCGAAACGGCAACAAGGTCCCGACGCGGTACACATTGTTTCAGTTAAGCGGGTAAACGTGAAAATAACAGGCCGTCCACTTGATCCGGCGTATAGCACGGCGCTCAGGCGAGTGCACAAGCATCCGTGACGAGAACGAGTGGACGGGGAGAGAGAGTGAGAGAAAGGTAGAAAGAGACAGGGAGAGAAAGAGAGAGAGAGAGTGCAACTGGGTCGATCTCGATGCTCTATAATCCAGCAATGCCGCCGACAAATGGAGTGCTAAATAATCTCTCGACAAGAACGGGGAAAAAGAGCAAGAGAGCCGAGAGTCGGAGGATGAGTACCGGAGAGCGAAACGTCGCTCGGGTAATAAGTCATCGTGAGGGTATCGGAGAGCCGAGATACACACAGACGCGCGCGCACACACCGGTCACTATCGGGTCTCCCCTCCCCCCCCCCAACCGTGGGGCCAATTTTGGAAATTGCCACGATTAATTCCGAAAATTGCGAGCATTTTCTCTCGCCGAATCTCCGCGGCGGTGCGTGTCCCGGCTTCTGATCGCCTTTCGACGACCGATTCTGTCTTTTACCGGCAATTATAGATCATTACGCCAATCTTTATGCATGTATAAATTCGACTGAACGAGCTCCGAATAAATTGGACACGGGTTTTACGCGGTTAGTTAGTTAAGAACCGCAGTCCGTGAAATAATAGGCTACTGAATCATGCTTGGGGTCTGGCGGTCGTGTTTTATGAAGACGGGGTAAAAACAGCCCTCAACAAATCATTATAATAGACACAATTCTGTATTTACTATTAGATCTGGCTGCTTTTGTAAATTTCGGAGAATCTTATTCGTTTCACCGACAATTTTCTTAAATATACTCCACAAAATTAAAGGAACGCTGAATTAGAACTTCAAAATCGTTCATATTCGACTTCCTGTAACTCAGTGGAAAAAAATTTTAGAATATTCTGCCTGTGCTTATTTTGAAGGGCGAATCCTCTACTTTCACGTCCCTGAACTCGCATTCACTTTTTTCAAAATTGCTTTCTTTTCTTTCTTTGCTCTATATATTGAAAGGTATCTCGTTCAGTTAAAAATCCAAAAATTGCGCTCGCGACTGCCCTCAGAAATTTTGATAACAATTCGATAAAATTTTGACATAGTTCACTTGAATAGAATCTTGAGCAAGATGAGAGTTAAAATAGCAGATTAGAGGAAGCCTAGAAAAGATGCTGGTCGCCGATCCGCTTCAACGCCGAAGCAAGGTGTTAAGAAAACTAGCGTTCAGGCTAAACGATTAGGCCAGGGCGGCACGCTAATCAGAGTTTACGTAATCACGGAGGAACAGCTTTTCCCTGAAGAGGTTTCCCCGGTGCCAATACTCCGCGAACGGCCACGTCGATAGTAGGAAGAGTCCGCGGCAAGGAAGGTTCTCCGAAAGGGCCTGGATAAAGGCGGCAGGGAAGAGAGAGAGAGAGAGAGAGAGAGAGAGAGAGAGAGAGAGAGAGAGGGAGAGAGAAAAAAGGAGAGAAGTAAGGGGGAAGAGAAATCCCGATGCGAACCGTCGCCGTTCTTGTCGGCCAGCCAGACGGCAGCAAAGGGGAACACCCTGTACATGCCAACGACATTCCCGAAGTGCAGCGTGCAGTTTTTCGCGGCTACCAGTGCAGGCCCTGACGAGAGAGTGACTCAGAGCCTCTCCAGTCGAACGCAAGGGCGAACACGCACGTGCTCCAACTGTACGCACATGCGTGAGCACGCACACGTGCCCCGCGGCCTACCTGTCCACGTGTACCATTCCGCCTGTACTGGGTGTTTATCGCGAAGCGGCCTCAAACTGGCGTTACTATACCACCGGGTGTCAACGGACCACGCTCAGAACACCCTAACAGCCCCATGCGCTTAGGGACGCTGTATTTAACTCAGCTATGTCGTCCCACGTGCCGTTTTTAGTTCTAAATAGTAAATATTAAAAGGGCAATTTTGTCCAATTCTTTTCATATTTTTGCACACTGAGAACACATGGTAATCATTAATCTTCTGTTAATTTCTATACGAAATAGTTTGCAGATAGGGTCCAATTCTGTCGACTTAATCTTTTTTTTTTTATCTAAATACAGTTAAGGTTTCATACAAAATAACTGGGGTCCACAATTTAACTTTAACGCCAAATAATTTAGTGCCAGAATAATTCAGTCCTAAATGCCACTAGATATCACAAACAATTCAGAGATCCTAATTAAATTACCCAGGAGCTGCGCGTGAACTTTCGTGATTTATTCCGAAGAAAATGGCAGATTGTGTAAGAACGAGTTCTAAAATGTGGAAGTATTTTGGTTGTTTATTTTTGTGCATATTTCAAGCACGTTTCAAATGATTGTTTATTCGAAGAACTATGAGCGTTCAACTGTGGGACACAGGGTATATGGTCGCGGGGATTCGAAGTTTTCGTAGCGCAGAAGTGTTACGAAAGTGCACGCATGGTACCTGTAAATGCTGCTCGGCCGCGGTTGACCAACCTATTCTACTGATCACGTCGGCGAAGGAATGTTACAAACGCAGTTCCTCAAATGCTTCTGTTCTAAGTTATTGATGCCGGAGATTAATGTCACTGCTTATCTCCGTTGCTCCGCGGAGACATTTTTTCCTGGAACAGAGTTGTGAGTCTTGGGAAGGTAGTGACATACTGGGAACAGTGGGAATTGGGATACTGCGGGAATTTAGATCAATGTCTCTATTATCATAGATTCAGATCCACCACAAAATTATCAAATCCCTCCTTGTACAAGATTCCCTCTGCAATTTTCTTCGATTTTTGGTCTTCAATTCCAATACAAAAATGTTATTAAAATGTTATTAGTAGATTTAGATAAAAAGATTAGAGGAATTTAGAAAATACTGTTGCATTATTTTCGAATCGTTACACCTACGCAGAGCGAAATTCAATATCCCCGGTATTCCAAAATAAAATACTGTAAATTCTCTGAAGACTTAAAAAAAAGAAAATTGGACCCCAAATTTTCTGGCACCCTCTCGAGACACTCTCGATTCACCGATTTCCCGAAGAACAAGCAACCCTGTATTCTAGAACCTCGCTATTCCCACTCGGAGCGAACTTTAGTTTTCCGCCCACGCGATGCAGACGGACCGCGGAGCAGGCATGATCGCCTAAACGAAGCCACCCAGTATAAAGCTTGCAGGTTCTGGTGCGGACGCGTACACGTGTACGTATACTCTGGAGCATGTTCCGCGGACGGGCACGTCGGTGTGCAAGTGGATCGAAGATCGAAGGATCTTGAGCGAGAAGAAGAAGAAGAGGAGGAGGAGGACGAGGATGAGGATGAGAAAAAGGATGAGAAAGAAGCGGGCCAAGAAGACGTAGAAGAGAAAGACAACGACGAAGAAGACGCCGGCTTCGTTTCCGAGGGGGTGAGAGGATCGAAGCGCGCGAGATTTATTTGCCCGAATTTCGACGGGGCCGCTTCCAAGGAATGCATTTCGCATTCGGGATCTTCCATGGAATATATAGCGACCGTGACGGGGGAGGGGCGAGAGGGGTTCTTCATGGGTCCCCGTTTCGATCAAGGAACCAGTCAACCAGTGGTTTGTTATTGTTTTCGTGAGGCCTCGGGACCGTTCTTTGCGGAGACAGGAGGATCGTGTGCTTCTGACGGCTCCGTTCCCTCGGAAGATTTCGAGATTCGGCTTTTTCTAGCCTCTAGACGCGAGCTCTAGGCGAACCCCTTGATCAGCACCTTCGCGTACTCTTCTTCCCACGAAAACCAGTAGCGGGACGAGATTTTCTGTTCGCGGATCATCCACACGCGAACGTAACACGGAAGGTAATTAGTATTCGATCGGCGAGGATCGGAGCCGTGTACGGCCCTATATTATCTTAATTATGCGGAGTGGACTTTGGAGCAGGGAACCAGTCGCTCGTATCGCGTTTATACGCTTGCTATTAATATCTGGAACGTGTTGGTCGCGTGAGAGGTTTCATCTGCAAGTGTGAAACGGATAAAATCGGAATGCTCGGGTAATCTTCCCCGCAGAACGAAAATCAGAAGAGGAGTCGACGCAGGCGATGCTGAACAGCTACCTGTCGCTAAATCTGAATCGTATTGCAGAGGTAGAAAGCCTGGATCATTCAGATTTTACGCAAAATATACTAGAATGGATAAAAATGTGTTCGATACTTTCTAAATTGGCGATTTTTTCAAATAAATGGAGCCTATTGTTCTTTATCAGATTTGTACGATATAAGAGGACGTTCGCGTTAAGACTTCACTTACTAGCGATGACTCAATGATTTTTAAAAATCAATCATTCGAAAATCGAAGATTCTAATACATTTTTCAATTATGACAGTGGTATAACTTCGTTTGGGATTAAGCTCCTCCTTTGAAAATGATGAGCGCATTCAATACTAACACTAGTAAAAAAATTAAAATACCACAAAATCGAAATAATTCATTTAAGAAAACGGGAAATCAAAATGATGTGTGTCCTAACCAAATTTTTTTATTTTTTGAGCTGTTCTTAAATATAACACAGTTACAAAACCTCGCCAATTAACAGGCTTCGTGTACCAACGGTTCTAACCATGATTAAAATTAAATTTTGTTGCACAAAGAATTTTTTCTTGGACAGACGAAATATGTCCTGACAATTACAACATCGCCTAAGAAAACGAGAGCTGATTTACCCTACCTGGTCCATCAATTTTACTACAGAAATCGTAGCTCGAATTATTAGATCTTCATGGTCATGCTCGTTAAAGTACAGTCAGTCCACAAATCTCTAGGTCGTCCGCTTCCCAAAACCATTGACCACCTCTAGCCAAGATCAACTTCAAATCCGAAGATGTTAGGATCTCATCCGCTCGAAGGGTCGCAGATCAAGGTGACGCATGGTTTCCTCTAGATCGTCGAGGCATCGACGGCGGTTTTCATGGTTGGAACCCGGGGACTCTTCTTCTTCGGCGCAAAACGGGTGGACCCCGATACGTGTCCCGTAAACGACGCGGAGCGTTCGACTAATGTGTCGGACCGGTTGGGATCGCATTGATCAGCCCCGGCTCTCTGCCGAGAGGGAGAGAGGACACGCTAGATTTATGTCGACGAATGATTCACGGCGTGATTTACAGCGGATTGTCCGGCGTGCGCATACTGATTGAGCATTTATTCCGCTCTGGCCGGCGCAGCGCGGCCCACTAATCACTTATCGGGTTAAGGTGAAATCGTGTCCTCCCCCTGAGGGGGCGTGCCCCGGCCCTCAAGGTCCCAGGAACTGACCCCTTTTCAGAACTGACCACTCCGAATCCGAAATGGTTCTCATTCCATCATTTCATCTCCGGACGCCTCCTCCAGATTTTTCCGCAACTATTCCGAACAGTAATTTCGACAATTATATTTATCTCGCCTTTCTTTAGATAGTGACATCTATTGTTTTTTTTTTAATCGTTTCAGAAGTCTTTTATTACCGATTTTTGCTATCCTATATTTTTAGTCCTTAATAAACGAAGTCCTTAATAGTCAATGGTATACAACAGCAATATTTTGTCACTTAGGAATCTGTCAGCTCAGGCCTAGTGCCTCGTTCACGATTAAAATTGATATTGCAATTAAAAAACTGATTCAAAAATTCTACAAAATCTAATACTGGTGGTAACATGCCCCTTCGAAGATCATCCTCTCCAAAGCTTCATCCTAATCCAGACGAGTACCGAGGACGTCCAACCCAAAAATTCGAATCCGCAAAAAATTCGTCATTCCGCGAATAAAAGACTGCAAAAACTACAACGAAAATATAGAATTCTGTACAGTCCTGTCGAGACCACCGAGTATCGCTCGTTCTCCCTCGCGGCGGAGATAAACAATAATCCGCGTCCTTATAGGACGATGATCGTTTAACGAAGCTCCCTTCGGCGGGGGGTACAAAAACGCCGGGGGGTGGGGGAACCGCAAGAAAACGGCGTTTTTCCGTGGGCGTCCGAGGATAGCGGAGATCAAGGACTGTTCCGAACCCGTGTTTTCTGTCGGTAAGGAGTCCGAAAGTCCCGCGGGAGCCCTCTTCCTCCTTTTTCCGCTCTCGGTCTCTCCTGTCTGCGGGCTCGATCACGAAGGCAGGGCACGCGTCTCGCCCGTAGAATGTCGTCGTAACGAGGTGTTCCAGCCCCCCCCCCTTAAACCCCTCTGCCCCCCCCCCCCGTTTCAACATCGGCCATCGTCTCGGAGAGATTTCTCTCTCTCTCTCTCTTTCGTCCTTCGTCTGCACCGTGTCCAGGAGAGGTGATCCCTTCCACCGGGCGAGCGGCAGGGACGAACGTTTAAATTAGGCAGGGAATCCCGCGGAATCCGCGAAAGAAACAGCCGGCCGGCATTCCGCGAGGTTTTGATACGCCTCCGGGCTATTGGTCGTCGGGGTACCATTAGCCCTTATGCGGTGGGAATGACTCCTAAGGGCCCCGACCGGTCAGCCTTCGCGCGGTGGGTCGTGCGCGCTTGCACACTCTAAATCCTATATTTAATCGGACAACGATTCGCCACCGTGATCGATGAGGTCGAGCAGCCATACCGGGAACATATAATAGAACCACTCGACGTTGTTTTGCGATACCCGTGGCCCGATGCTAGGCCCCTCGCGAAAATTATTGCGGCTTTTTAGCGATCGCCACTCCTCGACGCGCTCGTAAAATGCTCGTAAGTTTCGCGGTCCGGAGTTTCTTGAAAATCCGACGCTCTATTCTCGAAAGACTGGAGCGGACATGTCTTTGGATCTTTTATTAATCTCGTTTGCTCTAGAAACATGTCCGTGTGTTTTGCAATCGTTACTGTCGGGCGTTAGGCTCTTGCGAATATTATATACGGCTGCTTTTCTAGTCGTAATTCTTGTCTGAAACGAAGATTGCTGCAGTGCAACAACTACACTGACCGGGAGGTATATACAGTAATAATAATCACATTACGGATTTTTATGCAAAATAAAAATTGTTTGCATCCGTTGCAACGCGCAGGAGCCAAAATTTCTTTTTCCCTTAACAATTATCATAAGCTGGTACACACCATCTTCCTTCGAAAAATAGACCGTAGGAAACAATATTCAAAATCGACAATTATTTTGTACAAACCTATCGATGGCTAGCTGATCTGCGAAACGAGTATAAAGTTCGACTATTTTCTAACGAGTTTGTGTCGGTTGTTGCAGAGTCTGGCCACAGGTTGGACAGCGGCTCCCCGTTCTGGAGGATTCAGCTCGACCAGGATCTTCTGGACACCATCAGCGCGATATACCCGGAGTGGTTTAAGGTAAGCTGCTTGTCCCAATCCCGTCCCCCGTCGTGATCGGAGGCCTTGGCCGGCGACCTTGAACGAAATATCCCCGGATAACGAGGTGCGCTCCTCGTGCAGGACTACACTAACACCCGAGCCTCGACCTCCTCTTCGAGCACTTCCGGTGGTCAGTTGAACACGGAGGGCAACACGGGGAACGCCGACTCCAGCACCGTCCTTGAGCACAAGGTCGCCAAAGGTGATCCCAAGTCGAAGCCCAAGGCGAAGAAGGTGGACGTCAAGGACAAGGGAGACAGGGACAGGAAGGAGGCCAGGCGAGAAACCAAAGACGAGAGGTGATTACTTTTTACACCCTGATTAGCCTCAACCTCACTCTTCGGAATGATTCAATCGCATTCCGATAATTGGTACTATTATAGCTAGTACGATAACCATTGGCAGCAGTGTTTCGTTCAGTAGAATGCGCTGGCTTTGATCAGACCAGGAGATCGATCACGATCTAGATTCGAGTCAGATTTTTAGATTGTGGAGCTTTTAGAAATTGAGAATTTCCAGCAGGTTATTGCTGGATAGGAAATTATGTAAAATTTTATGTTGATTGTTTTATTCTGCTCGCTTTAATATACGAGTGAAGGAAAACTTAAAGAAAAGGTAGAATTACAGCTTGTATAGAAATTCTTTCTTCTGGTCTGACTCGGGCGGTCCTATTCTACTTAATACGAAATCGATTTATTCTAGCCCTTCGTGTCTTGAATTTACAACATTTATTTTAACTAAAATACCTCTACGAATAAGAACCTCCGACTATTTTATGCAATTTCACTTAATCAGCATCTATATATTTCATACTTGATTTCGTGTTATTTGAACATTCTTGAAACCGATAGAAAAGGGACAAGATAAATACTACTGAAATTATATAATTTCTTAATTCAAGACATAAAAGGACAAGGTAAAAATTTGTAAAATCAAGACTGCAGATTTTTATACTCTTTTCCCCTTCCAAAAATTGATTTCATAGACTAGAGAATATTCTCCACTCAAAAACTAGAATATTCTTCACAAAATAAATAATGTAAAAAATACCTATTCTTCGTAGAAAGAAAATGTACAAACACTACTCTTCACGCAACCAGAACAAATGTACAAAAATCTGCAGTTACATAACAAAATATTCGTAAGAATCCATGCAAAATGGGCTTGCAAAGTGACTGATCCCTCCGGTACGCAAGTGAACCAACTGCAACGACTATGAAAACCAAACATTCACGCCGAAATACCGACATACAAGGTGAGATTGTTGGTACAATTACCCGGGAGGGCGCCTAATGATATAATAGCAGCCGGGTATCGGCGCGAGACATTAACGGCATCGTGTCCATCGCAGTTTCGCGGGTCCCGTAGATTATTTCTATTAAGTGGTCGCGTCCTTGCGAAATCGTAAGTGGCGACAGGGTTGCGATAAGCCCCGTGGAAACGTGGGTTTCCACGTGCAACCCGTAATTTCGCGTTGTCGCGTAATCGTGCCACGAGAGCATAAACGCTCCTAACGACCGGCTTCCTATCTCCAGCTGTGACGAGTCTCTCTCTCTCTCTCTCCCATCCGCCACCTAAAAATATTTAATCGGCCACCTGTAATTTTATCTGAACTTTGCGCGACGGTTACGACGGGGCTTATCTTCCTTGTTGACATTTTATTCGGGCCCCGCGCGACTCCTCGGCTTGAATATGACCCGGTTTTACGCACACGGAAGGAATATCAGCCTCGGAGATACCGTATAGCCGCATAAATTCACCACCCCCCGAGACTGTGCCGTCGATTATGGCTTATTAATGCTGAAGGCTTAAGCAACCGCCACGACCGGGGCCCCGAAAATGTTGCACCGAACCGCACTGGCCCCCGGGGCTCTACTCGAACGACAGATTTACAATTCGCGTTACGCTTCCCTCGGAATCTCGTTTCATTCGCGGAAGCGACTGGTCTCGACCGTGCACCGCGTTTTGCGGGACAGTTTTTAGAGCGCGAGGGTCGTTAAATTAATTTATTTACTGGCATACGGGCCGGAGGAGTCGTCGCGTGTCAAAAAATGCGTTGTTAATAACAGGGTCGACAAACGCGTCCAAATTAATAAGTTCAGAGTCTGATTTTACAGTTGTGGGCTTCTGTGGGAATTTATTATGCAGATTGACTCGTTTCTAAAGGGTGTATAAAAAGTAGCGATCCTAGGGGCGAATCTACACCTCCGGATCGGTGGACATTTGTCAAAGAAACTTGCCGCAAAATTGTTTGGAACAAAGAGAATATTTGAAGAAGTTTGGAGAAAAAGTTTGAAAGAAACCATATGTCGCAAACAAATAGTTACCGAGATATAAGCTGTTACAGTGTCTGCAAAATTATAAATACTATTTAAAATTACTATTTAAAATTATAAAATTGACTCACGCGAATACATCCAAGTAATCGTGTCTGTCTATCGGAGCCTATTTTCGAAGCACGAAACACTATACTTCTACGCAATCACTATACAACGCACTTTACGAGATCGTGACAGCGACCGAGAAGTTACTCCGACCACGGTCAAAATAATACTGCGATTTTAGCCGCTTCGCTCCCGAGGACGTGTTAGGGTCAGGTTATACTAAGCAGGTCAGACGCTGAGTTTGTTTACCCTGTTTTTGTTTCTAGCATTTATAGACCCTCCGCGTCTGACCTGCCTAGCATAATCGGACCCTTATGTCGCGACACCGGTACTGTTTGTATGAGGTCACAGACGTGTCATCTCGCGACGCAATGCCGCCCATGCGATGCCATGAACGAGTAAACACGTGGCTTCTGTTTTTGCTCCGTCTGGGTCCCTTAGCTTGTTTCTTTGTTGTGTTAGTACATGAAATGTACTAGTATTTTATTCAGAAATGATTTTCTGCAACTGTATGCAGAAAATATAAATGTAATTGATGAAAAGTACTGGAGACCCAGTAATTTGAGGAGAATAAAAATAAATCGGAGTATGGACTATTATACTAAGCATACTCGCTCATTTAGAAATTATTTTTCGTAGCTGTATGCAGTGTATCAAACATTAATTCGTATTTCAGCCAATGGAAAATCAAATTTTCTTCTAGGTAAATTTAGTGATCCGCAATTTTCATACACCAATATGCATTTAAATTAATTTATATGAAGGGTCAAAGAACTGCTACCACGTTAATTATCCAACCCTCTTTGCATTTGTCCGCCGCAGAATGAGAGTTTTGAACATTTCTGTTTCTCCTTCTTCTGTGCGTCTCTACTGAGTCATCAGTAACTTTGTTTATCGCGAAGTCCCGAAGCTAGCAGTTAAATAAATTATCACATGTTCGCGCTCTGAAAGTGTGTTCGAAAATTACCATTTCCAAGCCGAGGACCGTGCAGAACGCGACGGAACGCGTCGCGATAAAACGTATCGATGCTCCATCGCGAGTAATCTCTCGCCGTAAATCATCTCGCGAATTACGCGAGCCGGGAGATACGGCTTCCGAGATTCGCGAGAAGCAGTCAGCCGTGTGTGCTGTGCAACGACGGTAAATAACGCTTAATAAAGAACTGGATAACAGGTTACAGGTGGGAACAAAGTTGCTGCCGTTTCGAAATTGCTTTCCTGGGCTACCTGTTTCCCGATAAACTTTAATTGGACGTTTCTGTTGACCCTTTTCTGTGAAATCTCCCCCCCCCCCCCCCCCGAGAGATTCGCGTTCTTAACGTTTATACGATGGAGACGAATTTTTTTTCGACGGGATAAGTGGCGCGTGGTGGATCGAGATTACGCTCGGCCGAATTCGAAATGAGAGATAAGCAAACGTAAACAGACACGTAAACGCGTGCAACCGTTATTAACGCGATACTACGTTTTATGTTTTGATCGTCGACTGTGTTCTAATGAATGAATCGCCAGCCATTTGCATACTATTATATTTCAGTACAGATTATATTCTCGCTTTCCGCTAATTATCATTTGCCGGCCTTGTCGTTTAGCGGCTCGCGAAGATGTTCGTGTTAATGAGTGGAGTGATGAAATTATGTTTGTAATTTCAATAATTGCGAAACAAGAAATCTTGAAAGGAGAAACTTGCTTAAGAAAGTAAGGTTTTATTGAAGTCTTACATATTTCCATACATTGTTGATTGTTTGAGGCAAGAATCAAATCATTTTGAGAAACCCTGGACCTACCTGTTATGGGTAAAAAGGGCAGATCCTTTTTTCTTCAAGCTTCCCTTTGAACTCTTTGCCTTAAAATCGCGTCTCAGAGAGCTCATGGATTTCAAACGCCAAACTTGATTGTTTGTGTTTTATTGCTTCATTATAAACCAACGTACGTAATAGCACTTAAAATTTTTATCGATGCGTATTTAGAGGGTTCCGTGAAATGAAATGGTTCAGAATCCTCAGAATTAAATCGTAAGAAAAGGGATAGCAACAGTGTTACCGTGGTGCTAGGCAGCAGCCAAAACACCTGTCCCAAAAACTAATCGGTGGGAGGGGGAAGCAGGCATATCGACCGATCTCTATATCCCCATCGAGGGGGGACTAAAATTCACGGTCCCCATGGTCCCCCTATGGTTTCTTGCTAAGAGGGGGGTCAGTCACAGTGCAGCCCGAGCCGCAGTGTGTGCAAGCGTGGGTCGTTTTCGCTTTCTGATGAAAACGTCCGGTCGAGGCGGTCGGCCGAGTGTCGATTGATCCGTCATTCCTTCATCATCGGCAAAAAGAGGGGCCCCGGGATGGACCCGGGGACCGATTGACACTCGTTTTGCGGTGGTTTCGGTCCCGTTCCCTCGCCCCGTCCCCTCTCCTGCCCGCTCGAACCGGACTTTTGGCGGCCGGGGCCGGGGCCCGGGCGCGTATGAAAGATTAATTCGCAAAACGGGGACGTTTTGCTGGTTGTTTGGGACCCGCAGGGACGCTGGAAACGGTAAGAAAGGCACGAAGCCCTCGCCGCAGCAGGACAAAGCGGCGGACGCGGCGGCAGGAAGGAAGACCGCGGGTGGTGTTCCAGGATCAGCGAGCAAGGAGATGGCCGAGGGTAATCAGTCGCCGCCGAAGGCGGAGGTCGACGACTCGCCGCTTCAACACGCCATGGATCGCAACAAGGAATGTGAGTACATTTACATTTTATTGCTTCCTTTTTGCGCCACGCCGCGCCACGCCAGGCCACGCAGCGTTCTCTCCGCAGCTCTCTCCCTCCCTCTCTCGGGTCTCTGCCCTTGTCCTCGCGCTTTACGACCCTTAAACGAGGAACCGACCGACTACCGAGCCTCGTTCTTTGCCCAACGCGATCCTCAGGCACCGAGATTCTCGCGTGTTTTCGTCAACCGATCTACCCGAGTCTACCGAGCGCCGAGATTTTCTGGCCCGTTGAGAAGAGAGACCATCGTCCGCGTGTGCGACTCTTTTTGCGACTCGCGACTTTCAATGCGCGATCGACGTCTCCCTCCTTGTTACGATCTTCTGGATCTTCGGCGTCCCGGAGATTGTGTCGTTTCCGTTTTACCCGGAGATCCAGTACCGGGAATTTCTCGGTTTTATTTAGCTTCAGATCGCCGCGTAACGAAGCTGCAGGAGAGGGATTGCTGCTTTTTTAGATCAAGAATTTTAGATCACATGCTGCTTCTTTGTATCGAGCACGCTCGTTACGCGAACCTAAGAGGTCAGAGCTCTGTGGTTCTGCGGATTTTATGCGGTTAGAGAAACAAGTTGCCGCGATTTGAGAAAGATTAAACGAGTTTGAGAATGTTGATATTTTCAGCTTGTTAGGATTATTTAAGAGAGAAAGACACTTCTAAACGACTACCGTGTCCATTTTGCATAAAGATCCGCAATCCAGTGATGAGCAAAGTGTAATTAATCAATTGAAGTGGCGCGGCGTTGGCAAGGTTTGCTGCTGTTTCAGTGTCATTTGCATACTTTAATTATTTTTATTCCTAACAGAGAGGAACTGGTTACTCTCTAGTTACAGATCTAAGCTCGATTCTTTGAGCAATGGCTAGGTACATGCAAATATATTCACACTTTATCCTTTTCCTGACAGAGGATTTTGTAATAATAAGCAGAAATGTAGGTATACAACAATGACAAATTTTCTTCTACATATAGCGCATTATTGACAACACAGTTCTATAGTAGTTGCGAAAGAAATAAGGGAAGGGATCAACCAGTTACAATCGAGATCAACTCTAAATTGTGTAAATAAAATATGGAGTAACAAAGATTTCGCAGAGTCTAATCCTCGGAACCTTGTATGAACCCTCGTGTAGCGTCGGGTCCCCTCTGACCCAGATAAAAGGCGCTAACACGGAAGTTGCATTGTACACCGCCCCACGTTTAAAAAATCGGTAACCTCCGTACTGGAAGCTTCGAAACAATTACGCGAGCGCATGTTGCGGGTTAACGTGCTGGTTGCATGAGAAAGTCCTGTCTCTCCTGAATTACGCAACGCGGATAACTGCAGCAGCATCGGAGCTCCGCACGGGACATCGGAATTGCTCGTGCACGAGCGACACGCATAATAACCGAGGCTCGCGGATCGGAAGCGATCGACGCCGCTGCTGCGAACCGTTAGCCGATTTCATCGATTATTCCGGTCGTCGAAGACCGACACTTCCTCCTCGGTGCGCGCTGGAAGTCAATGTCGAGATCGAGCGACGTCTATCGGGGGCGTGGACGTGCTCGCGATGCAACGGGAAGCTTCGTCTGTTTCTTTTCCTCGCGCCACTGCCGCGGGATCGATCCTCTCGATCGAAGCCGTTCCGTCAGGCGGATAATCGTTCTTCCTATCCACTCTATTTCTTATTATACTCTGTTTTTTATGCGGACTAAAAATTCGCATCGGTTGCGAGAAACAGGGGATGAACAGAAAAGAGGAGGAGTTGAACAGATTTCTTCCCTTAATCATTTTAGTAAGAAGAAAATAATGTAACTATGCGATCTTCAAATTCGACCCATTCTTTACACTGAAATATTGTGCATTTTAATTGCTGAAGTTCCATGTTGTTCCAAAAGATCCTTTCGTTCTCGATCAATGAGCATAGTCGCATCCAGAATGACGTGGGCTAAGTGAGAGGAAGCTTAGGAAAAGATTTGACTGATTACGTCATTTCTATAAGTTCATATTATATACTGTTATCTGCACATTGCAAAGGAAACTTTTGGGACAACCTAATAATTTTAAATTACGTGCACATCAAAAGATCAGATTGCTAGTTTTGTCTATTATTTATGTCTTTGGTACATAATCTAGTACCGAGGGAAATATTCGTATAGATAATAAAAAAGCGAGTAATAATATTCGTATAAATATTCGTATTAGTAGTAATTGTCTTTCCTCGACGTCCGCCATCACGCTCGCGTCGGACATATAATTATTCGTTCGTTACTCGCCGCAGATTTTTGTTCTCTCGTCCGAATTGTACGAGGATATCTGGGCCCTCTTTATCGTCGCGTAAAAATTACACGGCCGATCGTCGCCACTTCCGTTACTGGCCTCGCTCGATCGCCGATAAAACTGTCCCGCGGACACGATCGGATCCCGAGGATTCGACTGGTCGCTATAAAATCGGCCGCGTAAAATTTCGCCCGGGTAAACATTTTATGCGGACCGAAATGCCTCGGAGATTCTTAACCCCGGGGCCAACGGTGAGTGCACCGAAAATCTGTTGAAAAATCTGAAATCTTTAGAACACATTCTGCACTTTCCCAGATCGGTACATTTTTCGAATGAATCTGGATGGTTTGGAACAGCTTCTGCCTACAATGGTCCGCGAAAACTTTTGAATGATTAATTCTTTTAAGGCGGGGGTCATACCTGAAATTAATGACAGCTATTAGTTACTCTATAATGAAGTTTTCCCTCACACTGTACTCTCGTTGATTTCAGTACTGAAAAATGTATTATTTGCTTCTTACTTCTTCCAAACATTATTTAAACACGCTTAAATCTTAAAAATGCTATTAAAAAATACACGGTTGTATTCAAAAGAGTCTACAGAATAGTTCCACGTAAAACTTATTCGTACAGTTTCCACAGCTGAAGCGCAAAGAATTCGAAACTAAATTCGTCAAGAACGGAGGATAATTCGTGCACATAAAAATCCATGAGAGATTGTTAGACGGTGGTCCTCGTTCATAATTTTTCCACGGGGATTGAAACAATGACACTGACGTTTACGAACATTTCGGGCCCCACCGATCCCAAGCACGACGCAAGCCGATCCCGTCGCGTCTCCAACAAAGTTATACCGACCACCAGCGCAAGCAGGACGTAACATCGTCCCGACATCGGTCGGAGCAACACCGTGGAACAACAATACAACTCTGGGCGTGCAATAACTCATCGCGGCGGCCGCACGCAACAAGGATATCCCTGCGAGAGACAACGGAACGGAACGACGCGCTCCGGCTCTCTCGCTGCCCGAAAATTGATTTCACCTCGGGCCAAAGGGGGGCCCGGGGCACGGTTTTTACCGGCTAGCATAACGCGGTCCCCCGCGGCACGCGAGCTTATGTCACCCCCGACCACGATCGATCGTATAATACGTCCCCCTGCGGCGCGTTTGTTCCGCGTGGACCACGAATTTTTCGACTCGCGGGTGTCTCGTGTCTGAAGGTAGACACCGATACTCGGGGAGGCTCGTTAAAGCCACGGGGATCGCTGGACACTGTCTTCGAATCGCAATTTTGCAATGTTTATCGGCCCCCTTTGCTGCGGTCGCTTCTTGCTATGAAACCAGTCGGATTCGGTGACTTCTTCTTTGGACCACCTCTCGAGCGTTATTTGTCCACTTGTCTCCCACTTTAATTTTTTCAATTGTGTTTGTGGAGCTGCAGCACGACGTCTAGCTTTTGAATTTATTGGGCTGATTAGTCCCGTTCGCCATTCTTAATTACTGGACTCTGGATTTTATATATTTAAGATGAAAACGTGGGGAAATATAAAATGTTACAACGAGCAGAAGAATTTCAAAATATCGATTATTTTCTATTTATTGCAATTATGCATCACTTTATTTGTCTACATGTTTCATGCACAAGATGACCTTAAGTGAACGGACCATTTTATTTGTTCTGTTACATTACTGATGGGCAAACAAACAACGCGTCATACATAGAAAAATTGGAGGTGTTCTTAAAAATTACCTAAGGAAAGAAGAGGTAGAAAAAATCAAATTTCATTAACCTAAAGGTCGTTGGATGTGGTATCATCTATGACAAAGAAATGTCGGACGGTCTACTAGTAACGAAAATAGTTGAGCTGGTCAGGTTAGATGGTCCACCCTGTACAAACCTTAAAATGATTTTTAGAACAAAGTTAAAAACCGCTCTGGTGATTTATAAACATCGACTAAAGAACGAGCCAAGTTCGCGATAATTCGAGTGAGCAAAATCAGACTTGAAAAATGAAAATAATTTTTCGAACAAAGTTAGAAGCCTCGGCGAAGGTTCGAGAGCGTCGATTACTTCACCGGGGTACGTCGAGGGTTAAAGCGATGGTCGGAGCGTGCAGGCCGAGTAAATTTTATCGATTCCGTGCCCACACGGGATCGAGTCACGGATCGACCTTAAATTACTCGTGGTCCCCGACGCAGGAGAGTCGACTCGACTCGACTCGACGCGAAGTCGTCTCGAACTTTTGAGTCACACTCTGGACGCGTGGATAACGCTCGGTGGTTGGAGCGAAAAAGATGCGAGCGAGGGGGCGAGAAGAGAAACGGCCGATTCGAGGGCGACGGGAGCACCAGAGAGAGAAAGAGAGAGAGAGAGAAAGAAAGAGAGAGAGAAAGTGAGAGCAACGAGGGATACTCTCGGTATAGTCTCGAATCGGCCCGCACCCTTCTGCCGTCAGAATTTACGATTGTCCACGCGAAAGCGTAGGTAATCGTCGATGATATCACCGTTATAAATAGGCACGCCTCCTGTCTCTCGTATATTTATACCCGCACACAGAGCCGGCGCACCGTGCACCTACCTGTCCGCAAGAATATTCGTTCCCTCTCTCACCTGTGCCACCTCCTTCTCCCTCTCGGCCGAGTATTACACCGTTCGCGGCAAGGTGTGCGACGCGTGTACAGACACAGGTGGTTGGGCGCGATTTTGAGCGTGTGCTCGTCCACGGACAGGTATGTCGGAATTACGGGGGCACCGTGAACGGCCCACGGAGCGTTTTCACGCGGGAAAAGCTTCTCGTCGAGAGGGTACACACCGGGCGCATTCTAGCTCGCGTGACCGTGGGTGAGATTCCCGTTGGCGGCGATGGAACGTGGCTGCGAGCCGACGATAAGGACAATGGAAGGCCGTGGAGAATGAAAGTTCGATAAGGGGAACGGCTGGGGAAGTGTAACGCGAAGCGTGGGTCCCCTGGGGTATCATGGGAATTAGCTGGAGGATCGCCTCGATCTAGCAGAATCCGAAGACATCGCTCAGACCCTTCGAACATCCATCTCTCTTACATTACATTTTTTCTGAACAGAATTATTCAATTAATTTTTAATTGAATCATGCCCCATTCGATTGAACAATCTCTCGACATATTTCCGGAAATTTTTCTGTTCCTCGGTGGTAGAAGTCGGTCGTTTTCACTTAAAAATCTGTAAACCACGAATTAATCCAAAGATTTGTCTCTCCTTTATTTTTTGAAACTTTCTAAAACATGGTCCAACGATATTTCCCCACGTCCGTGGTTCGAACTTTCATTTCGACGGCTCATTTATAAAGCTGAAAATAAGAAACAAATTAATTTCACTAACGAGAAAACGTCTTACGGTAAACGTACAGTTAAAATGTAATTAATTTTACCTAACACACCGGCCTCCTTGTACTCTACAGACTTACACACACCGCGACCGTGTAAAGACCCGCAGTCAACCCATAATTCCTCGAATCGAAATTCTCACACTTCCACAAATTCCAACATCCTCGCCGCCGCGCCGCGGCAACGAGAAATTAATCGCTACACGTCTACCGAACCTTTTAATTAGATTCAAATTCGTCGTCGCCACTCTCACGTTTCCCCGGGAATCCCAACAGCGTCTGAACACTGTTTTCAACTAATGACTCCGATACCGCGTCTACGGTCCCGAAAATTCGTAGTACACGGGACCGAATAGTAACACCGGATAACATCCTCTAGCGATCTGGCACGGAGGACATCGTGTTCCGTTTCGTCAGAGAAACCTCGACGTATCTGTGAGTTTTAATCGCTGTGCCGGGCCAATTAGTCGTTCATTACGAAATTCGTGTCCCGGTGGAAATGCGTGTCGGCTTCGGGACCGCGTTCGATTTCCTTAGAGCCGACGGAGCGGTACAAAAACAGGCTCCGAGAGAGAGAGAGAGAGAGAGAGAGAGAGAGAGAGAGAGAGAGAGAGAGAGAGCGAGAGAGGCTGTTATAATGGAAAACGGGGCCCGTCGCGTGGGACGTTTCATTAATGAAGATGTCTCATTAAGCGTCCGAGCGAGGTTATCGGCTCTCCGGCCGCGCCGGCTGGAAACGAGGCCTTCACGGGGCCAACACGACGCATAATTCCAACATAATTTTCCATTACGAAATCCGGCGCGCTACTCGCCACACGGGTAATGAGTGTATTTTCGGGGAGTCGTTGTCCCGCTTGCACTCGCGGCCCGATAATTACCCTCGCAACGACGACCGCCGACGCTCGATTATTAAGACCGACAGGGCCCGAAGCGACGCGACGCGACGCGCGCGCTCGCTCGCGTGCACACGCTTCGGATACAAGAAATCGGGGGACCCGTGCGGTACCGTGTTCGCTGCCTCGTTTCCAGCGGTTCTCGCTGACATTTAAGGGAATTTTAGAATACCACCGGCCGCGAGCGATTCCGCGTGCAAAAGGCGCCAGGGCATCCGGGCCCCGCGCCGCGTCGGGCCCCGATCTCGCGAAACTCGCCGGAATCCTGTTTTTTAAAGGGACTCGCCGCTGGAACGCGGACCCCGCCGCCCCCCGGAATGCCGGAATCGGGCCCCAAGCGAGCAACGTGGACGCAGAACCTTGCGCAACGGGCCCCCGCAGGGAAATTGCGGTCCGTTTTTCAATAGAAGATGTCTGAAGTCGTATTACTAGTCTTTAAGATATCAGCAACATCGAACGAATATATATTCTGTCAATGAAGTCTCTTGATTGTATCACGGCAGTAATACTTTGTTGCGATCGTGCGGCGGCCCGGCGCAAAGATTTTCGCAAAGGGCCCCCGCGCCTGGCCCAAAGTGGGTTAACTTCGCGGCTGAGTCAGGGCCGTCTCGCGAACGTCCTCAGAGAAGGCAACAAGGCCGTAAAGGCCGGCGTCCTGCGCGTTTACGGCCAACAGAGCCGAAAGTTACGATCCTGCTTTTCATTTATATAATTAATTTCACTGTAACCGGGGCCCGCTCGCCGTCGAAAAGACCGAGGCGGACACCGGTCCCCGCGTAACGGCGACCAGCGTCGCGTAGAAAAACGTTGTTTTTCGTGTCGGGGGACGGTAATTGGACGCCGGATGGATTTTTCAAAGTGGCTGGCCCGACTACGGGACCCCGGCCATATAATTAAGTCCGGTAAAGGCATACCGGGGGACCGCGGACCGAGCGACTTTTAGCGCTTAGAGGAAAAAGCGCGAATGCAAGGAACGTGCCCCATTTCTTCTGCGCCCGTGGAACTCGTCCCCGATCGGGTCGAGCGCAAACGAGACGCCGAGGATCTTGAAGAAGCGTCGATGACACGGTTCGAATTTTTTCGCTGCTTTTTATCCACCCCTCTTCACCCCGTTTGTCAGCTTAGATTACTTTTGATTAAATTTTAGTCGGCCTTCGAATTCTCATTCGACTGTTTTTGCTCCTTGTACAGTCTAAAACTTTTAGAAATTGACGCTTAGTTTTTGAATATTGGAAATTTTTATTCGATCCTCATGCAGTTTAAAATTTTTAGAATTTACGCAAAATGTCTTAAATGAGGAAGCATTTTCTCGAGAACAGAGCAACTTGAAACGAACATTCTAAACGAATTGAACAATTACAAAATCGAACGTTATTCGCAGGAGAAATCGTTGGGCACCACGAATTTCTGAACAAGAAACCGAAACAGAGAAACGAGTTATGTAAAACAGACAGTTCGACTAAAATAAAATATCATTTAACAGAAAAACGAGGAGCCGAAAGAAAAACCAAACGACGCAAGAAATTGTAGCTGCGTGAACATTCGAATGCTAATAACGAACTGTTAAGAAACCGATCTATTATAAAATGAGTCTATTTTGCCAACGCACACCGCCGCATTTGCAACATAACGTACGACGTTATTACGGATCTCGTAAAACCTGCGGTACAAGAAATAAATTTCTGCTTTATTTTCTGCCGTGCAAAGAACCGTGTAGCGGAGCGGATTTGTGGCAAAATTTCCAATGAAATACTAAGTACCGATATTCCGAATCGAGCACAGATTGAACTTGATTCCGAGTTCAGGGAACGCGTAGGCAGACAGCCGTTCGCGCCTATCCGCTCGTCGAAGTCTCCGAAACTCGGCGACGTTTCTCTCCTCTCTTTTTTTTCCGTCGGAGCGTCTACTTAATGTTCGGTGATTTATGACGCCTATCGCGACACGGTTTACTCGTTTTTCCTCTGAATCGAACGATACATCGAGGGATACGAGTCTTAATGAACCAGATAGCTCGGACTAACCTATCGCGGAACCCGAGCGAATCGGGCGAGAACAGATTTCACAATTTTTCTTTTCGATTTTTCGTCGCGAGGATCCGCCTTGATTCTCGTTTGAAAACTTTCCGAAAGAAGGTGAACTCGCTCGGAAAAATCGGCGGAACGGCCCTCAAGCCGATAAGGTCGGCGTCTCTCGGAGAGACTCCGGCTGCTCATAATCCCACACGTGTCGGGCATAAATTATTCGCGGCTCGATCGAATTCGCGAATAGTTCCGACAATCTCGTTTGCGTTCTATCTAATTTATCGCGTGTCGGGCGCGTGTACTCTCGAATTAACTCGGAACGCGGTGCAGAGCGTTGCGGAGCGGTGCGGAGCGGTTTGCGGAGCGGTTCGCGGAGCTGTACGGAGCGGCTCGAGTCCGCTCGCTCGAGATAACCAATCGGGACTGGTCCACAATTCATACGATAGTGTGTAACCGTGGCAAAAGCGCGGAGGGAAGAAAAATACGAGCCGACACACGACGCCAGCTGCCGCGTGATGTATGGAGCGGACCGCTTCCAGCGACTTTTTCATTGTCGATCGCGCCCAGGGAAATTGTTCGTGCTCTTGTTGTTCTTCCTCCCGGTACACTGACAGTCAGAAATATTCAATAACTCTAAATAAATCGCTTATCTCCTGAACTTCGATCGCCGCAGTCGAAACTTTCTCACAGTACTCTGTCCTTCCATTCTCCATACCTTTTCTTCAATCGATGAAATTTTCACAATCTATATAACTTACATAGCTCTGCAAACACATTTTGTAAACATCCGTTACAGATAAAAAACGTTGTCAGAAGCAACTTCTATTTTCATCATCACGCCGCGGATGTTTATGCAATTTCCAATGTTTGCAGACAAACTTTCAGAAAATGGAATGAAAAGAAATCCTATTTATCGTGGGCAGAGCCTCTGCAGATCCTCAACAAATAAACATCGTACTAAATTCTATCGAATTTTATATTACAGCATTTTTTGATCATTTTCATAAGCCTTAGATGCATATCCACAGTCATCACATATCATCGAGTAAACCGATCCATCTAGAAAAGCTGAAGTCGTCTGGTCCAGTGCAACGGACTGCAGTTTGTGCAGCGGCGCTTTCCATCGTTTCGTAACATCGCATTTTGATAATGTTCCGTCGATTTTTCACGCCTGCCTCCTCGAGGGATCGATCCCCGGCGTCATACTTATAAATAAATCGCGCGCGTTATCTTTGCATATTCATACACATCGACGTGCCCCGGGTTCCCCGTGGGCGAACCGGATCGAGATATGTCGAATCGGAGCCGCGGCTGAAAGTATCGCATTGAAATCGCCGCACGCTTGTGTATACACACGTAGGTGCATACGTACGCGTGTGTACGCGTATATACGTGTATATAGCAACGTGCTTCGTCACCGTAAAAATCCGCGACGTGGCCGATCGCGGACGCGTGCACTCTCGCGCGAAAAAAGAAAAGGGACGCACACCTAAGCGATGCTTGCGCGCAACGCCCACACACGTAACACGGTGTTTTATAATGGGCCGACGAGGAGCCACGTGCCGATCCGCCGACAATCGAGCCGGCTATTTCCTTTGGGCTCGCTTCGCCATTCGTTTTCGGCAGCTTCAGGATTTTTCATAGCGCTCCAAGATACTTGAGAAGATATCGTAGATCCTCTTCCATTCCTCCCATATGATTGGAATTAATAATGCAGGTTCCAGAAAATTCATTGACCTTTTGTAATAAGTCAAATTTTTTCAAACCCGAAACAGAAGTTGTAAATGTAGGAGTTATCACATGTCGAAAGAAGAGGCATAACTTACAGGCTATACGATGATGATTTCTCTGTTTCATAATCCAAATTAAACGAACGCGAGCCCGACAGCCTCTTATAAACATCAAGGCACCTGCCGCTCGCGAGGATATAAAATTTCATAAAAATTACACTTTGCGCTTCAATTGCACCATCATCCTCGTATTAACTCGTTTCACGATGGGAACGAGGTGACTTCTCCGTTTATTTATTATTTATCACCCCGTTCTTCTACTCCGTGCTTTATATATTCACTATAAAACTCTTCGATTCAATGCTCTCATCGCGTACTATACCCGGATTCATCTTTTTGCCCATCGAGCGAAAAACCACGGTGCAGTATTATTTCACCAATGAATTCGCCGAGTAATTATAATTCAAGTAAATTCGCTACGTCGTATTTCTTTCAACTATTTCGTAACTTTTACAAAAATTTCTGTACACCTTTTGTAGAATAAAAATTGTGTACACAGCCAAATACATTCTTAAATTCGCCGAATGTTTTCATCTTTTTTATCTACTCAATTTCTGCCATAAACTGCAATCTTAGAAAAATGGTATTGGCACAGAAAATTTAAGAAGAGCCGGTCGCTGTCATTAGAATTTCTATAAAAACGTTTGCAACAAAATCCAGGCATGTTTATGGGTCCCGATTTCGTGTGCTCGTTTCGGCGAAGGTGTGGATGTTTTCCGAAGGTAAAAGTGCGGCATCGAGGCTGGAATTAGGCGTATCCGAGCACGAACGCTCGCGGAAGGAAGAGACGATGTCCCGTTTAATTCGCCGCGCGTGGGCGGCGGCCAAGAAACGATTCTAAGCGTCAGTTAGCGTCAGCACTCGGTCACCGGAGTTCCTTGGCTCAAGAGATCCCTCTCTGCCGGTGTGCCGTCCCTCTTCCCTCTCGCGATCACCTGGCCCCTCACCTTTCCTCGTCGTCGACCAGGCTCGGCAGCCTTGAATACCAACGATCGTCACTTCCTTCCTCCCGTCAATGTTTTCCGTCGCGGCCGACGCTGAATTTCAATTCGCCGCCTCGTTTCCATGCACGAATTCCTCTCGATCGTCCGGGACGTAATCCGCTGCTTCGACCAACCTCAACTTTCGTACACGTGCGCTCGAGAAACGCGAACGCTATGCCGCGGCACGGGAATTTCGACCTGCCCGTGATTAGGGCTGGCTGGACATCAGTTCTTCATGTTTTCAAGTTTGTATCTGATCAGTGTGATCTCTGGAGGGCCTTTTTTACTGGATTTTTAATATTCTTTGCAGTTGGTATTGTTGACGGAATTATTTAAAATTGTATTGTGAGTCTTTGAAAACGTGGTTTGCAAAATGCCATCTTGGAATCCAAGGCTGAAACGGTGTGCCAAAAATGATTGTAATAAAATCATGGAAATGGTAAGGGATATGTTCCCGTGAAAGTGTTTCTGAAAGTGTTCAGAAAGTAGAGAAGATCATTGAGAAGATGAAGAAAAAATTGTTCTTGAATTTCGCTAGCTCTTCTAAATTTTTGAAGCATTTGAAAATGTAGTTTAGATGACCACCTCGTTCCGTTAGTGACAATATGCTCATCCATTTTGTCAGTGGTGATTATTTGTGAAAAATCGCCGTTTAGAATGAAAGTTTCATTAATAGTCGAAGGCAGTCGTGACGCGTGGGCGCCAGCCATTTTGGTTCCGCCGCCGCAGGCCGAAGGAGTTCATCAACGGCTATGAAAAATTAGTTATTGGCAGATTCTATTCTACTCTAAGTGATTTATTGTACTCCTAATATCCAATCTATTCATTTATCAATGTATTTCGTAAGACCGTAGGTTGAAAGCCCTTAGAGTACCACCGAGCACTGACATCTAACCTAAAGGAAGTCATCAACCATTTTCCTTCGCGTGCATCTATAATCTTTGAAAAATTGGACCGTCCTAACCAATTAAATCCGACCCTTAACTAGCGACGTGGGTATTAGAAATACCCTAATTATATAATAACAAGATAAGGTGATTTTAAATAATATAGGTTTTCACATGACAAAACAGATATATCAAAACGATGTCGCGTCACAAAAATTATGCACTCGTATTGAAATTTTAAAATTACTAAAATTCCAATTGGTGCATTTTAAAGTAGTGAAGAGATTAGAAGAAGTTGAGAATATTGATATAATATTTTCAGAAAATATATAATATTTTTAAGAAAGGGAGAAGATTTTATATGGTTCTCATTTTTTCCGATTAATGCAGACAACTTTAATTTTGCACAGAAATCGTAATAATAATAGAAGCTGAATTTACTCGATCGAATGCTTCTATCACGATGGGATTTTTCGAAATGGCCGAATCCTAGATCTCGCAGCCCACACTAATCCTAGCTCGGCATAGCTGCCGTGGAGCCCGGGGCGAGCGGATGCGTAATGGAGCGGCTTATTAATTATGATCCATGGTCCGGCGTGCATGGCGGCTGTCGCGGCAAACACCTGGCCTACGAAAACAGCGATAAATCAGCGGCATTCCTCTGGCGACCGTTCTCCGGTCGCGAGTCAGAGTTTCCCGCGACCCAAGGCGTCAAGAGCGATCGTCGCAGAAGTCTCTCACGGCTCGTTTCGTCACCGTCGACGACAGAGGCGAGGGCAAAATGGCAAAAAGGCGAAAAGGCCGGCACAGGACGGACACGCAGGACAATTCCACGTCCCACGCGTCATTGTGGTCGCGGCAAATCGGCCACCTGGTCCGATTCAGGCTCGTCGCCGCATGCTGGCCTTCTCCCGTCCTCTTTTCTCGACACGGTCCTCTCTCGTTCACTCTTGTTCTCTCTTTCTCGTCTCTCATTCCGCCCGTCGACTTCCATCGACGTTTGTTATTAGACGTTATCGTAGCTACGAACACCTGACGAGCCGGCTACCTGGAAATATTGTCGTTCCCATCGGGCAACGTAACGAGCCACGCTGCTGCCCCATCTCTGTCAAGGATCTTTCACGATCGCTTCCATGTATCTCGGGATTAAGCACATTGTGATTAAACAGTATACACGTCGGAATGGAATTCCTGCTGTGGGCAGGGTTTTCGGTGGAATTTTTGGTCGCGTGGGTGAGCAACGCCTTTTCCAATTCGCTGCGGATTGTTATGCAATTTAAACATTGTCTGCGTCAGTTGCTAGACACAGAAGACTGCCAACAAGGAAACAGCGAAGCTCAATGCATTAACCTTCCACCAAAGACTGACGGTACAGCTGACTGTCGGCCGGCGTTACCTAGAAACTTCATAATTGGCTATTTATACTTCGCTTCCATTGCTGGTCCACGATTCCGCGATTATCAAGGATCCTCGACCGATTCGTCTACGATACTATCGATTAATTCTTTCTTTTTACTATAATCAGACACGCGGAAGAACATGGTGTTCCGGTTGTATATTCTCTGGAGGCGCAAGGGAAAAAAAGACAAAAGCCTCTAATGTTTTGTTTCTTCATTATTCATCAAACAGAAATGGCCTTTAATAACATTGCTTATTAAGTTGTAAGTAACATACCGATAAATTCTTTTCTTCCCAATCGATTTTTCCCAAAACGCATAAAATCCGAAATTTATTTATCACAACTCCGTCATTTAGTACATTCTTCTGTTTTACTGTTTGGAAGTACACCAATCTATATGAATTTTTGCCATAAATTAAATGCTGCTTGAAATGAGAACTGAATTTTCGATCAGCTTCGACCACGGTACTTGCACCTTCTATCCCAGCTCCGCCGCAAACGAACCCTAAACGCGTCGGACTTCTCTTTCGAGCGGCCGTTATAGATCTTCCAGATAAAATCGACGCGACGCCTTCAGCGAAGAAATTGACCGGTTCGCGATCGCGTGTCGAACAAGCGGCAGAACCGCATGCCATCGGCGAAGCTTTCCTTCGTCCGTGACGGGAACGGTGGCTCAAAATTTCGCGAGATCGATTCCGCGTGTCGTTCCAAGCATACCGATCCACCTCTGATCGATCGAGCTCGTTACGCCGCCCGTGTTCACCTGGACGATCGGATTTTTCAAAGCGGACCGCGAATTCCTCGCGACGACGCCTCTGCTGTTCGTGTCCTCGCGCCTCTTTGCTGCTATCCTGAACCCCCAAAATCATTTTACAGTGTGTTCGCTGCTATTTGGCAACACTGTTGGTACCAAGTGGTCCTTTAACACTAGATTTACGGGTCCCGTGAAAATGACAGATTCTAATATTTTTAATATACGAATATTGAGATTGTAAAGATGCATCCACGAGGAAATATTTAACAAATTGATTTCTTTGGGTATATATTATTAAAAAAAATTGCTTCAAATTTTTTAGATGAAGTAATGTAAAGTAGTCGTTTTTAGTGCTCCGTAAACCTAGTGTTAAAAACCATTTAAGTTGGGTCCTTTGATTGATCATTGCTTCCATTGAAAGGATGAAGACTGTTTTTAATGTTGAGATGGGAAACGTGTTCGTATGTTGAATATCTTAAAAATTGTTAGGGTTTGAAGAGAAAATAGTTTACATCGAGTGAAACCGATCGTTCTATATGTTGAACCATGAACACTGTTGCCGTCGGTGCTGAACACGCCAATAGAAAATCAATTTGATCGGTAGATCGTCGCTCGGAACGGTCTCGAATCGCGAAATCAGATCGAGAAACGAGTTGCGCCCGATCGGACCCGATTTCGTTCCCCGGTCGGCCACGATTTCCCACATTAGCGGCGTAATGATGGCCGCCCGAGGCTCGTCCCCGAATCGCAACGTTGTTATTACCATTTCATTACCTCGCGGCGAAAAGGCGGTGAACGACGCGTAAATTACGCGGCGTGACATAAAGTACGCCCAATTTGCCCGCCGCGCGCCCACAGACGCGCACCGCAACCATACCACTCGCCGGATCGGTGGATCGCTCGATCGCGCATCCTCTCACTGGATTTTCTTCGGAGCTCACCTCTCTCGATTAATCGAACGAGAGAGAAAGAAAGATACACGGCCCGACGTGTGTGTACGTTCGACGTCGACGGTTCGACGTTTCACGTCGGACGCCGAGCCGAGCCGGCGGGAGTCTCTTCGCGACGAAAAGGCACCGAAAGTAATTACCGGCTCTCGGTGTCGTAATTGCGGCCGAACTGCCTGCATACGTCGCTTTCAGCGTCGCAACTCCTCGCACGACGATTTTCTACGTCCTCTTCTCGCCCCCGTTTTTCATCTCGTCGAACCTGCTTTCTCGGAGACCGAGATTCGCTCCGGGCTGCTATGAAAAATTACTATCTAGCTGGACGATCTTGTGTCCTTCGGTTTTGACCCTTTACTGACGAGGAAAGGTTGAGAAGAGTTAAATGTTGGATTTTGTCCAAAAATGTTGACAAAACAGTAAAGTAAAAAATATAGCGATATACAGAGTTTAATCGCAATGCGGGGAAAAATGTGAAAGCCAATTAAAGCAGAATTAACCAACATTTTAAAATGTCACGAACACCGTGATACTGGTGGAACGTCGAAGTCAGAAGCCTGGAGTTTCCTCCGTCCACGGCCTCGGCGATCCACGGATTCATTGCGCAAGGGAGGGGCTTTGATTGAGGCGGGATACAAAATTGCTAATTACCTAATTAGACCCAGTGACCCAGTGGCAGCGACCACCCGACGAGCGATCCTTTACGTTCGCCGCGAACGTAACCTGCCTCTCGCCTTTCGCCCTTCGCCTTTCTGTCGATCGAGCAATTTTCGAGAGCTAATGCACCTGTTGCTACCAGAGCTGGCTTGCTTTCTCTCCTCGACGTTGCTGGCGAAGGACATTACGGATCTATCTCGGGAAACTCAATTTTCTCTCAAATAATAATTTCAGACGAAGCAGTTGCATTATATTAATTCGAGAAATCTGTTGAATTATGAATGAAATCGAAATTTGGATCGAAGAAGGCTGGTAGAAAATTGCGGATACGCAAAGTGTTGATAAAAGAGGAAACAATGTTACTAGGAGGATCCGCATAGGTCCAAGTGAAAGCAATCTCGATCCCGATCGGTTGCACCTGCGTAAAACGTGTCCGATCCCGGCAACGATCTTCCCATTATTGAATCGCATTCGTTAGGGTCGATTTACCCGTAATACCAGCCTTTAATCTGAGCCTTAACCCGATCGTGAATTACCATTAATCGCGGTCGTTTAATTTCACGGTGCCCGGGCTTGCACAACCGATCCGCACGAGGTGTATCATCCTCCTGTAGCCGGGGCCGTCGCGTCGCGTCGTGCTTGTACGCGAAAGTCGCGTTAATTATGCCGGCCGATTATGATCGTGCCCGTGCGTGCCCGAAACGTCGCCGAGAAATTATCATTTCGCGCCAGTTCCCGGTTTATTAAAATCGGTCGGAGGCGCCGTTTTCGAGAACGTTTCACCCGGAGACGAACAAACAACGTCCTACGCGCTTCGTCCTGCGCGCCGTGTAACATCGCGCGAACGTGTCGCAATCATGCGATCCGAGGATTCGAGTGATCCTCGAAACCCTTCGGCAAGATCTCTGTCTTGGTCAGTCCGATTCTCAAATCGCTGATCACATTTCACGGATCGGGTTTCCGTATTTTTGCTTCCCACGTTTTGGCACACACTTGTGCTAGATCACATTTCGATAGGATGCTCAAGAGCTTAGGCAAATAGTTGAACCCATTGCTGAATGTTCACACTAGGATTGATTGATTCAGATTAAGATGAACGATTTTTGATTTCTTGCTTGATGGTTGCACTGCAATTCCAGTTTAAGAATTGACGCAATGGTTGAAAATCCTGAAAATAAGTAATTAAATTTTTAAATCGAACAGAGAAATAATTTCCAATTTCCTCCCACTTCTTATAATCGATGGGAGATGTTCACCGAATTGTCCGAGGTCAATTTTTGAAGCTGTCTTAATTGCTTAAAAAATCAGAGGAGGACCAGACGGGATGACAGAAGAAAAAAAGGCTGGCAGGTCAGTGTCCGGCGAACAAAGACCGTACACTCCTGTCAGACACTGTCATTACCGTCAGAAGCCGAGGCAGTGGCAGCCGCTCGTAGGCAGCTCGTTAAAAGAAACGTTCCGGCAAGTAGCAAACAAATCCGGTCGCTTTCTCGTTCCCGAAGTTACGAACGAATTTCACCGAGTGGCGACAGATAAAGCCGAGGCATGGCGTCATAAACAAGCGATTATCTTAATTAACTGAGAATTGTTTTAGCCCACGCAGCGCAGCCCACGCGCGAACGCCTCTCGGGCGCAGCGCAGCGCGGAGCTCGCTACGGGTCTGGTCCGCGTCGGAGGAAAATTTTCGTCTTACTTTTTCCGCGATCGTACGGTGGGGGAGAGAGAGAGGGGGTGTGTTTATTGTCCCGCGGACACGCGAAGTTTTTGCAATCGGCGCGGCGCGACGCCAATAATCGTCGGTGTCACGCACCTATTACCCGGCACCGGAATTGTAATTGCGCCGACGAGAGTGAAAGGTGGAACGACGGGTGTTTTGTTGTTGTGTCATAGTCGCCGCGATTCGGAAAGGCGCCTGGATCGTGCCGAAATCCGCGGGGAACCGAGCGGAACCGAGCCTAACTGCGAAAACCATGGTCAACCCCCTACGATTTATTTCCGTCATGCATGCTTAAAACTCGTAAATTAACATTAAAATCATGGAATAAGACATTTACACCGATAAGACATGGAGTACCATATTTTTCTACAATTTGAAAATATTAAATTAATTTTTTTTCTCACTGCTACTTCAACAAGAAACGCAGAATCCTTTTCCCAACTGGCCAAGGCAAACCTTTGATAAATTAGAACGACAATTTATCCCAAAATGGGGGCACGCGGAGGAGCCCACTTTTCAGAGCTGGTATTAATGGTTCGAGACGAACAGGTTCCGGACAATTAGGAGCAAGCAACCGAACAAGACAGTATCGGTCGGGCAGCTGCCTCTCGCAAGGATACGTGTCCCGGCACTCGCTTTTGAAGTTGGTCCCCGTCGGGCTTCGCGCGCCGGTCGTTTGTCACTCGGGGGTTCACCTATTTAAACGTCAGGATCGGCGACAAGTGTCGACAGAACGACTTCACCTAAGTCAGCCTTGATACATTTCGCCCACGCGGGCATCGGTGAGCGGCTTTTCCATCTTCCGCGTCTCGTACACCTACGCGGGGCTCACCTCTTCAAGGCCGCGGCGGCCCCATCATTATGCCGCGTGGACACACGAGCAACACGAACGCCTGACGAACCGTAAACCTTTCCTCGGGTAAACAACCATCCACCTCCGCCTTGTTCTCGTTCCGACGCGTCCCGTCTTCGAGAAACAAGCCGCGAAACGGTACATCCTCGACGAATCCGCGCGAAAACTTTCCGGTTCTCCACTCCGAACTCCCACACGATCCTCTTCTTCTTCTTCTTCTTCTTCTTCGGGTTCGCGAACAGTTCCTCTTGGTCCCAGAATTTTTATCCTTCAACCCTTTCGGATGCAGCTTCGAAATTAATCTTAAATCCTTTACGATGCTGTGTGGCTTAGAATATATTTATTAGAATATATTTATCTCTTAGGTCCAACAATTTTCGACCTCTTAAGGTAATTGAAGGAGAGAATAGATTTTCTTCAACTTTGGATATTGAAAAGTAACTTGGACAATTTTGTAGTATACGTAAGGAGCCTCGGTCTACTAACTTAATAAGAACAGAAACGAATATCAATAAATATTTGGTTATTACTAATGTGCACAATGTAGATTAAGAGCCCACGGTACGAAAGAAATTTTAACATGCAACCAAATACATTTTTTAAGCGCTCCACTCTAGAGAAACGATTGTTTTTGATATTTTGTCAGTGCTGTGCTACTGTTTGAAACCTTGCGGAGAGTTTGACTTCCGTCTTCGGAGATTTGAGGTCCGCCAGCCCGGGAGGTGCGACGGAAGAGCAGCGGCCTGATTGAGATTAATGAGTATCGTGTATAATTATCCGTGGAACAGTCGCACGTCGTAAACAATTATTCAGGCAATTTCGGGCGTCGGTCGAGCGCGGTGGCTTTGAGAGGAGAGGCGAAAAGAGAAGAGAGGAGAGAGGAGAGCACAGCTCGAGAGCTCATCAGCTCGTAAAGCGTGCGGGCCCCGACGGTTTCCCTACTAATGAACATCATTGAGCAGAGTGTCCCTTAACTCGCGAATACGCCGTAACTCTCTTGCGCGTCCGACGGGCTTAAAGACTAACAATTTACGTCGCCGGATCGATTTCGGGCTTTAAGAATGATGGCTCGTGCCCGACACTCCCCGGTCCGGGGCCCAGAATTGCAAAAGAGCATTCTTTCGCCCGTCTCCATCTCTTCCTCTCTCCGCTCGTGTTTCTCCCGTTCGTCGGCGACCAAGAGAGACACCGAGAGAAAGAGCGGGACAGAGAGAGAGAGAGAGGAATGAGGGGAAACGAGGAACGTCGAAGGGGGACAGCGTAATGACGGGACGCCGCAAAAATTCGCAATTAACTCGGGGGCCCCCAGCCACCGCGTTGCCGATGTCGCGTCGGCGTAATTGGTTTTGCAGAAAACTTTTACGTGTTTTCACGGCATTTGCATAATGTGCGAGGTGAACACGGCCGATCGATCGGTTAATTTAAATACCGAACGCGCCGCCGCCGTAGCCAGCGCGCATGCGCCCCTGCTGGCGAGCATGCGCCCGGAACAAGAACCACGGCGGCGCAACCAGCGTCGTTGCCTTGTAATTGCCGTTACTTATTGCCTGGGTGCCGACGACGCGACGACCTCGTAAACCATGATCGGCCACAGTCTCATCATCCTAATTCGGACAACATCTGATTCATCCGACCGACTTTCCACCGGTTTTCCCGTCGATCCGTGGAAAAATCCGTGGAAACGTAAGATGGAGGCGCAACCGCGGTTCTTCAGTAAACGTGGGGATGGAAATGACTCGTTTCGCATCGTTAATTCAATTTTTCCGAATTAATCCTTGCACACCGATTTATTAAACCTTGCATTCAGAGACCATTAGAGTCATTTGACAAATTTTTCACTGCGTTTCCCGCCAAACAATAGAAAAATCTGTGACAACGTTCTATGGAGGCAACCACGCACATGTGGGGATGAAACTGAACTTCGTTTCGAAAATAATGTAATTAATGAGTTTCCAATAAGTGGGTAATGCCTATTTTCCATTTTTTTTCAAAAGTTCTTTAATTCTGCCATGTCACCCATATGTGGGTGACGAAATTATTTGTCCAGGTTTTAAAATGAATTTTTACGTTAATATATTCATCGTACCACATTTAATTAGGGTCTGTAAAATGCAAGAAAGTTTGAGCACTACTCAATATCATGCATTTAATTTTTTTCTTGGTAATGGAATTTGTGAGGTTTCTAGTTTGGCAGTCAAAGTGGTAATACTTTTCTGGCAAGTGGCAAAATTATTGTAGATTTTGATGGTCCCGAACGGTCACAGATTAATTTACATTTGGGGCATAAAAATTGAATACCGTAGCAAATTTTGGTTATTGACGTAAGATTTTCATAAATCTGTGTCCGGATAGGACAAAGCCACCTCCTTTTGTGCAACTCAACCCTTGAAGAAAACAGTTCCTAGGGCCTCCCGATCCGTAGGACGGAAAGAAGAAGAGGAACGAGCCAAAATGGTAGTTGGTGGCCCAGAACGGTGAATATCGTGTTTCACGTGCAAAGTCCGGTACGATTGTACCCGCCGGTATACCGTGAGTTTCGTGAGAGGCCTCCGGTGGTACCGGTACCGTGTCGGCATGTTTCGCAGTTTGGGACCGGGACCCAAAGGTCCGACCCGACAGGCACCGGCACAAAAACAGCGGGGGTCAGAGGGGTCAGCAGCGGGGCCCTGTGTTCCCCGGGGCCCTCTCTTGTCATGCGATATGTTGCTCGTACGTTATGATAGTGGCGTCAGTATACCAGCTTTCTGTTCTGTCAGTGACAATGCTCGCGATGCCTTTGTGGCCACTCCGCGGAACGCTCCTTTCTCCTCCGGCTTCATTCTTCTGCGTTGCTCTCCCGCGGATCTGCCGTTTCGCGTGAATAATAACGAGCCCGATAGATCCTCCGGCACCGAGACAGCTGGCATAATTTGTAATCGATAGGCTCGTCACTTTCGCGACGTTGTTTCTGTCGGCGTTCTGCTTTTATAGTACGGACTAGGTCTCAATTTCACCCCCGTGCTCCGATCGCTGCGTGGCTATGGCTTCTAAATTAATCTTACTTTATTCCTCATTACGTACTTCAATCATTAAGCGAAGTAATAGAGTTGATGCGGCCTTACACTTTATGCTAATAATTATTTAACTATTAATAATATTGTGGATTTAGATGAAACTTCACCTTCTCACTACGTTTCTATTTACCATTTCGGTGGAGGTGGATATATTTTTAAAGTACACTTCGAAGGTCCACTTGAGGGCTCCTAAGTTCCTGAGAGTGTCTTCTGTTTGTGTGTTACTTCTCATCGAGGTAAAAGTGACCTTTTTGAACAATTTGCGACTCGAGAATGACGTGAGCGAAACAAGTTTCGGAACCATAGGATTCCGAGCATCGCGAGCATCGTGGTGTTGCAGAGAATGCTCTGGGACAGGGTTCAAGAAAAATATCGCGTGGATATCGCCGGTGTGTCACGTCCAGGACACCGAGACCCGGCGCTGTCAGTGCGTGAAAGTTCGGAACAAAGATAAATTTGTTGTCCGCGTGGTTACCACATCGACGTCCCTCCTTGTTGCCCCGCGGTCCACCATAAAAATGTCCGTGGGGTGTTGGTGGCCGAGGTGAGGAACAACCCGAGCGATTTAGTAGAACAGCGTAATCCTCGTTACAAGAGCCTCTAACGCCCGGTGACTTATGAGGATGTACCGCGCTCCCCCCATCCCCCCTCCCGCGTTGTACGAGTTTCTCTCTGTCGATTTCATAAGAAACAACCGGCCCTAGTCCACCAGAGCCAAAACGAGAGAAAAGGGAATTTTGTTTTGTAACCTCTCTCCTCTGGCCGACGATGCAACGTTGCGCAACGATCCTCTAAAAGGGTGGCGAAGCGGCGAGGCTTCATTCAACTAGGAAGTTATCAATGGTGGCCATTTTAGGCGGACTCTCATGCTACTTCTGACAGACGATGGCTCACGGAAGTAGGCTCTGTGCTGCGAAAGAATTCATTCCCGGATTCAAAGATATTAATAAATAATTTCCACTTCTAAGAACAAATTGTAATAAGCCCTATGCTGATTTAACGATGAGTCATTAGCTAAAATAATCAGCAGAAATATTAAAAGAATTTGAGAACAGCAATAAAGGTTCAGGTCATTAAACTTATAAAAGAAAGAATAAAATTTGTATTTGGTTTCTGTATTTTGGAATTGATGCAAACAATTTTTACCAGTCATTAAATTAATGATTAAAAATAAACTACTATCGTTAAACGCTCGTTTCAAATTCTGTGGACATTTTGGGATACCATTTCAAATTGTAAAGGGCAGATTTGAGAATCGGGTATGATTGAGTTTGCCATGTTCCCATCGCTCCGAGAAGCACCTCGGACGCTACCATAACGAATCGGAAACACCGGGTTACGGGGGCGCTCCGCAGCGCAAAGGAAAAGAAATTGAAACGGCCCCCGGGGGGGACAGGAATTATAAATCGAAGGTCAACTCGCTCGAGACCCCTCGCGATACGCCGCCACATTGTCGATTCTTCCTGCGGATTCTTAAGGTAGCGCTGTAATTTTTCACGCCTCGAAAAAGCGGGATAAAGAACGAGCTGGGGGCCCGAGTGACTCATTTCGAATCGGTTTTTGGTGCTGAGAATCCGTCTTTATCGCTTTTGTTGCCTTTCAACCCCGCGCTGTCATTTTGTTCTGTTCCGATCAAGTACCACAGTGTCAGATCGATAATATTATGCAAGAAACTGTGGAATCAAGAATCTGTGGCATAAACAATAAAAATTTATGTTCCCACTGTTCGTCTTCCTCTACTTATTCACTAAGTAATGTGTAGAAAATTGCAGCAATTTTTGCTACCCGATGACCCTAGTGTCTCCTAAGGTAGAAACAATGGCGAAGAAGATGGTTGCTGAAGAAATTCCTCTATCGTATGATCGATAAAAATGTATGGTCCCAATGTTCGTCCTGCTCTTCTAATTTCCTAAGTAATGTGTAGAAAATTTCAGCCATTTTTGATAGCCGATAAAAATGTGTGACCTCGAGGTTTATCTTCTTTATCTAATTTAGCATGTTCAGAAATTTGCAGCCATTTCTGCCACCAGATCGTCCTAGTGTCGCCTAGGGTAGAAACAATGGCGAAGAAGATGGATGCCGGAGGCGTTCCTCCGCGTATCCGGTAGCCATTGGTTTCCGATCCCCGTTGCACACGTTTTCGCAAGAACGAGCGGCGGGAAAGTGGCGAGGAACAACGAAAGAAGGGAACAAGAGAGAAAGAGAGACAAGTGAGGGGGGAGGAGGGACCCACCTGAATCCTTTTTCGCCTACGCTGTCGGCTCCCACCGGGGCCAATATATAACGCGCACGCGCTCGCGCTCAAAATGGCCACGAGTTACGAGGAAGGGACCACCTGCGTCAAATCGCATTGTACGAGAAACGATACATAATCGCGCGGGCAAACTGGCGTGCCCCGTGCGTGTACATATACACATGCCTCGCCTCATAAAGTCGTAGCTACAAAGACGCGCTCGCCGGAATCTTTTTGTCTGTTCGGCCATTGTTCCGCCACGTCGTCGAATCGTCCTCTATTTGCTGCTACAGGGTGTCGTTAATATCGTATATATAGTCTTTATATGGGCGACCAAGGTGTATAGCCACGGTACCGATGTTCTCGCTACGTCACCTCCCTCTTCCTCCGGCTTCACTCTTTCTTCATTCATAATGATCTGTGATTTTCGTCTAATCGTTTCGGACACGCGTTCCCTTCTTTCTTGTTCAATTTTTCAGAGGATGCTGAATTCTTTATTTTTACGGCGCCTGCCCTAACCTCGGATTTACAATTTTAACACTAGGTTTGCGGAGCACTGAAAGTGAGTGTATTTTACATTACTTTATAAAAATAAAAAGAATGTGTCTATCCAAGTTTTTAGTCATTCTTCAAATAATATATACCTAAAGAAATAATGGATCTTCGCAATCGCAATAATCGTAAATTAAAAATATTAGAAGCCCGTAAACCCAGTGTTAATACCAACATTAGCGTTGGATTATCAACAACGTAAAAACTGCGACATTCGCGTTACCTCTGCGCGAATTTATTAACCACCGTTACCAATGAACATCCGGATGTGCAAACCGATCCAGTGAAAAGACGGATCGATGGTGCACCGTCTCCCCCATTTCCTGCGTAGATGCAAACGGTATGGCGTCGAGATACTCTAGCATTCCCGTAGCCAAAGGATGTCGAGGTGGAGGAGTAGGCGGAGGAGGAGGAAAAGTAATAGCGTTGGGGTAAGGAGAAAAAGGAGAAGGAGCCAGCAGAAGCCAAGATCGAGGAACAGCGGGAAAGGACGAGAAGGAAGAGAAGAAGAAGAAGAAGAAGAAGAAGAAGAAGAAGCTGCCGCAGCAGCATCCGCAGCATCAGCCTGAGCAGCAAAGAAAAAGGATCAGGAGGAGAGGAAAGGGCAGAGAGCGGACAGAGGGATAATAATAAAACGAGATATCTCGTACGTGGGCGGTCGTATTGTTAGCGCAACAAGGCATGCGCGGCGCTTCTGTGTCCCCGCGGTGCGCGCTCGTGCGCTGCGCCCTTAATAAAGGGTACGCGTGTGCGTGATATGCGCTCTCTCCTTCTCCCCCTCTCTCTGTTCGTTTCTCTCGCTCTCGCTCTCGCACGCTTAATAAGAGACGAGCACGGAGAGCCGGCGATGTGTGAGTGGAGAGCACGGCCTTATGTAAATCGGACGGGCCCATCTGCGAGGGAGCCTCTCCTGCTCGGTCGCTAGCTCGCTTGCGCCGCAGCCGCAACCGCGAGACCGGCCACGAACAAGCGGGAACAGCCGGCCGCGGAGAAGAAGAAAGAGAAAACGAGAGGAGGAAGGCAGCACGAGCTGCTGCCGGCTTCAAAAGCTGTGCCGCCACCGCCACCGCCGCGATAAACACGCATTTATTCCAGCGGCCGATCCGTGTGTGCGCGCCACCGACCCTCCTAGCGTGGGCGCATGCGCTCTTGCAGTAGCACCGACCACGCATGCGCCCTTGCCCTCCGGATTCAATTTTTACCCGCCAATCTATCACCCCGTACACCCCTGCAACCTCTCTTCCTCCTTACTTCACCCTCCAGCCTGAGAATAGACTCTGTTCTTCAGGGTTAGACAACGTCTGTGCATTTTCGCGTATTGCCTTGTACTTTGAACTTGGAGGACAGCTGTGACACAACAAATTTCTCAGTCTAACCAGACCGAGGATTCTATGCGTTTATGATAAAAACGAAAATTGAAATAATAGAAGGATTAACACGTTAAGCGCCAAATATCAACCACAGAGATTCTTACAAAATTGGAGAAATTTAGTTAACGAAACCACAACTAGAAATTTAACATGTATTATAGAGGTCTTAACCCTTTTGAATTCGAAAAACTCCAATAAAATTCCGGTTTCTCCCAGAATTTCTAAACCCGGTCAAAAATCACTGTCAGACATACGTGACTGACGTGGCAGTTAACGTGTTAAAGAAATTATTTCTAGGTAATCGAAGTCATCGCAGGAAGAAGGCAACTTCTGCTTGGTTCCAGTTTCTCGCAACCGATGCAGACAACTTTTCTTCCACGTAAAAATCCACTGTCTACTGATAACATAATCGACTCCAATCCGCGTTAGAATCGGACCAGAAGCCTGAAACGAAGCCGAATCTCTGAAACGACGACTCCTGTGCAAATTCTTTCCAGTGACAGCGTACGTAGTCGAAGCAACAATGGTGTACGCGGTACGGTGGTCGGAAAACGACGCGACCGGCGGTTTTCGAGCGGAGCGCGCGCCGGAATAATGCGATAGAGAAGATAAGTCGGCTCCCTATTTTCTCGAATACAAACGTGACCGGGGTGCAGAAAAGTGTCCGGCTAAAAGCGGCTTCCCTCGCCGGTGGCTGTACTGTTCCAGTAGCGAAATTGATGTGTCGGAGATCGGCACGACGACGGGGGCGCAGCATGTGCAATGCGCATCGGAAGAAACATCGGGTACTCGGTCGAAATACGGTCGATCGAAATCAAAGCCGTGTACCGTGTGCCCCGGGGGCGAGTGAAGTATCCACTTTAACTTTCATCCTCGAGCATCTCTCTCTCTCTTCCTCTCTCTTTCTCTCGGTAGTTCCGCCTTATCTGCGCGCACCTACGTGTACACCCATCTGCCTATCTGTTTATCTGCCGACCGTGGAAGAATCATCGGCATGCGTTTCTACAGCGGTTAGGATGCGTGCAAACACAATGTAACGTCGCGATAGCGCTCGTGTTACGCGGTCTAGTGTCTCGTGTTCCTTAACGTGCCCTCCGGACCGTGCATGTTAAGCGGCCCCGTGATCGCGATACGATTCCTAGCATGGTATCAATCTTATCTAGCCGGCCTGCGATCGTCCCAGAAACAACTGCGCACAAAAACGAACCCCGCAACCCTTTCTGCGCCAACGTGACCGCCACCGAGACTCGCCGATACGTTTTCGCAAGCTCGAGGTCGCCGAGACGCTTCGAGACTGTTCAGTTGTGCCCGAACATGCTCTTTCTGATGGTAGCATTCTTTCTCTATACTAGCAGACGTGGGAAAACTATACTAACAATTTTCCAAGGCACGAATCGTTTCCCCGAGTTTGGAATTATTTAAATTCCCAATTTTAATCCATTTAAAATGAGTTTTCACCGTGCTCGCAATTTTATTTCTTATGTAGAAGCATCGGTAAAATAGGGTAGAAATTTTTTTGGACTACGGGTTTTTAATAGTTAGTTATTACTATTTAGAAGTGTGTGGGGAATCATTTGAAATTGAAACAAATTATTTTTTGTGAATTAGAAAGTATAGAAAGGGGGTGAAAATTACGAATATTGTCCCGCTTAGAAATTTGCCAGAATAGTGTTATGGTTTCTCACTAGATCCGATACCATTCAAAATATAAAAATCCTCACTCCGTTTACACGGAGCGCGACCGAAGATTAAATTCCAGCGAAATTGAAGACTGGTTTCGAGAACAGAACACCGGGGGAAAAAAAAGGACAGATACCGGATCGCGTAAAAATGCGAGAAAATTGCAAGCCGGCGAACTCTCGAGAGCGGGCAATGCAAATCTGCAACCGGGTGTGTTTGCGCAACTCGCTGCGGGGGGAAGATAACGCGATAGCTTGTTTAAAGTTAGCCGCGCAAAAATTTTCACCGCGCAACAAGCGGGACCGTTTAACGGCGGGGATTTATTGTTCACGGGTGATTCTCTCTCGGTTTTCTTTAAGCCTCCGATGCAAATCGAGGACAAGCCGCCGCCGGCTGCGCTCCTCGACGTTCCGCGAAAGATGAATAGGTCAGTTTCCTTGAGTCGAACAGTGTGACTAACGAAAAGCCCGCTCTGCTCTCCGTGTGTAACTTCCTTCGATAGTAGGCGCGTGCTGAGGGCCTTGACCCACATCGGGGCTTTCTGCAGAGGCGCGGGAATTTCGCGAAGATTTTCGACCGCAGACATGATTCTCGACGTGCCGGTGCCGTCGCCGCTACGGCAATTATCCTCCGCTGACGAATCAACCTGTCCGGATCGTTTAGGCTACCGTCTGCCACCGGGGTTTTCTATTCTGGGAATGTTCGAACCGATATTGTTCTCGGTTCTTTGGAAATTTCGAAATGAAACATTTCGTTCGCGTACGTAGAAAATGCAATTTTTCGTGGACCGTTTTATTTGGGATGGAGTTGAGAATTTCTTGGTACTGGATGAGTCATAGCCCATGCAAATTAAACGTGTCCTGAAAAATAATTTTATTCCTGTGCACGGAGAATATCAATTTCGATGGACCATTCTGTCGAAGTCAGAAAAACATTACATTAGAAAAATCATTTTATTAGAGTGCTTAGAGGATATAAATTTTTGTAAATTCTTACAAGTTCTATAATTGTCCAAACGAACCATCGATCTCTCAATAACTGATCTAGCAATTAACAAAAATTCTTCAAGAATTTCGCCTAAAAATCTCTAAGAATTCCAGCATTTCAGAAGTATATAACAGAACTAAAGAAAAACGAAAATTCTTTAATTGGAAGAAGGTGCCGAATAAAATATAATACTAAACTATTAACAAACAAGTGAGTGGAAGTTACGTAATATTATGAGGCTTAAAAGACTTGCGGCTCGGTCGACGCCACGAAGAGTACGAGGAAACCGGAAGCGGCGTCGTCCAGACTTGCGAGACTCGTGTAGCCGGTTAGGTTCCGCAAACAGTTCAAATTATCGAACAAATTGCCGCGCACGGTCGGTTGAATTTTCTCGGGCCATCGGTCCCGGTGGTTTCGGTACTTCCTGCGCGGAGGATGTTGCGGTTAGGTTTGTGCAGCATCGAAAGAGCGCCGCGTAATTGACATTACCAGTTTATCGCGTGGCGCGCGCAAGGACGGTGTGTGCCTCGTATAAGGAAGTGAACAACAACGATACCATCAGAAACTGGCCGCGGCGAAAGTGTTCGGGTCTTCGGCGGACATTTTTCTCTTCGATATTATTTCGTGACCGCCGCTATAAATCTTCTTCTCGTTCTCTCTCTCTCTCTCTCTCTCTCTCTCTCTCTCTCTCTCTCTTTCTCTCTTTAAAGAGCTACCCGGTGCTGTAATTAAGTTCCGCTATTCCCGCTCGTGGCCTTTTTGCATCCGGATCTTTAGCTCGCGGCGTTCAATACGATCCTCGTGGGATTTCGAGAGGAGCGAATCGAAGAGGGACGCCGATTTTTCATAACAGAACGACGACCCTCCGCCGCTACACCTCGCAGCTATAAATACGGCAAAAGCGGGGAAAACATAAAACACGTAAGACCCATTAAGAGCGGCATTAATTTAAATTGTTTACCGCCGCGCCGAGCCGAGCTACGACGCCGGCCCTGTGCTTCCGAGTTTGTTGCCGAGCCTTCTTCAGCGATCGCCGATTATTGTTGCGGTGAATCGAAAATCGAGGCTCCCGTTTTAATCAATTTTACGAGAATGTTTAATTAGCTGGGAAATATTACAAAAATTGCAACACAAGAAAAAAATACCACGGCCTAAAGAAGCAAATTTGAGATATCGAAAATGCAAGCATTAATTTTAATGAACTCACGACCTGGTAAAGCGTCCAAGCGATTAGCATACAGGGTGTTGCATCTACTAGAAAATAATTTAGCAAATGTCGGACGATAGAATAATTAGACTTGAAGCAGGAAATTTTCACGTAAAATAATATAATATCTTATCGCCCACAGATAAAAGGAAGATTATTATGACGAATTTCAAGCTTCTCCTCGCAGGAATTTTATAAATCACACCTGTACACTGTACACTTCTGGAAACGAGCATAGCGATTTCGAGCGTCGCACAGTTAGCGATGAAATATGTTTCCATAAGAATGATCTAAGCTCCCGCCGGTGAAATCTGATTACGAAAAAGGTAGAGTGTCCCGAATCGCGGAACTTTTTCGTGATCAAGATTTAGGGATCGTGTTACTATTATGGTCGTACGTCTGTCTTCGTGGTAGCCGTAATCCTGTCCTCACAGAAACACGGAGATTCGAAATGGTGGAATTTTTACGGCCTCCGCGGAGACTATACGAATATAGTTTTCGCGTGAAAATAACCCGATGCTTGTAACGCACGGTTCTCGCCCGTTTGCCACCGCTGACAGAGAATATCCTCGCGAAATTTGGCTAGGACAAGTGCATCAAACTTGTCACAACGGACAGACGTCGTTACCATCGTTACCACGTCTCGACAACCGCTCGCGTCACGTTTTTCAAAGTTCATGCCAAGGTTCTTATTCCGACACTTGCTCCGCGAAGCACGTTCTATAATTATTGTTGAACGATTATCCGACTATTTCTCGTGTTTCAAAGTTCGTGTCAAGGATTTCCTCAACATTTTCTGTAACGTTTCGACCTCGAAATATATGTATCACTGTATTTTTTCGAATGCCAAAAATTCTCCGTAATTTCGTACTTCTCAACTGCTTCGCTTTTAACTGTGCTTCGGCGAGTCTTGTGCCAAGAATTTTTTCGTACGATTCTTTTTTCGAAAATTCTTTCCCGTTTGCAAATTGTTACTTCAATCTCGCTCAATACTCTTTCCAACTCTGACAGTTCTCTGCAGATTCTTTGCAATATCAACAAAAATGCTACAAAAATTCTGTTGCTGTTCAATTTCCCGATTCTCCACGTCAATATTTCCCAAAGAAAGCATCTCTATAATTTCAGTAATTGTGAAAGAAAAAATTCGAAACCGGTCATTTCACTGGCGGCGGTTTAGCGATAAATATGAGCAATTTTGACCGGGAACTTAGTGTTCGGTAATATTTGTTGGATGCATTGCGAATCGAAGAGGGGAGCGTGTCCGGTTGTTGGCGTTTTCGGGGTCCGGGATCGCTGTCAAGCTTGAGCACGCGGTCCCCGGATCCTCTTGTCAGATAGTCAGCGGTTTCGAGGGGTTCGACAGCGTATCGTGGGTAGCCGGCGCTCGATTGGCAGCTGGCCAATTGCTGGCAATGCCAGCCGCGCGTTTCGGGAAGTTATCGCGATAGGGAAGAATTAATGCCGCGGCGCGGCGCGGCGACCACGGTAAATAACCTCTTCGTTAACGTCCGCGGGGAATGAACACGTTTTCTTCTTCTCCTTCTTCCTCCTCTTCCCCTGTCCTCCCTCGACAATCGCCCCCCCCCCCCCGGGTTCCACGTCTTCTCGCGTGTCTCTCCGAAGCAGCTTGAAAAAAATACCAAACGATCCGGAGATCAATTAGATTTACGCTCCGATCCGAACGCTCCGGGTCCCCGCTCGTTTCGCACACCTCTGCTACCGGGAGTCGCTTATCGAAATAATTGCCGAATAACGAAGTGACCGGGGTACACGCGTGCGCCGCGCGCATCGCCCGCCGATCGCACGATAAACGGTAATTAACGAGCAATTAACGCGCGAGCGCCACCGATCGCTGAATAATTCCCTCGCGAGCCGCGCCGATCGCTTTAATCGACACGCGGAACGAGATCCACGGGATCCTCCATCGATCCCGAGAAGATCGAACTTCGGTGTCGCCTGTCCCGGGGATTTTTAGAGCCGCGAGACCCCTGATCGATTCGATCCTGTCCCCTATCGATCCCTCGTTGATGAATACTGGAAAGTTAAGAGCGCGCTTATTCGTTGCGAAATTTTGTTTGGCCCCGTTGATTGCAGGATTCTTTATTTTTCTTTTTCTTTTTTTTTGGTTGACTTCGAGGAGGAATTTGGAAAAATTATTGAATAATTATGACGAATTGCATAGAAGAAATTCCTGAAAGAACGTAGGTCACAGCAAATTTCGATGCAGAAATTTACGTCGCAGATATTATTCCTATTTCGATCGAACTTTTTACATATTTCATAAGACAGGCATACCGTTTGAAAAAGAAAAAAATCCCGATGCTCATGAATAATGTTATCTGCGCCATACGTCGTATTTGGAGAACGTCGAGACACGACGATAAAATACCTTTGACACGGGAATAAATTACCAGCTAGTTAACAAACACGCCGGCCGGACGCTCTGCTTATGGTTGTCTTACCGGGAACTGTCCACTTTTATTTCGCAAAACGCGGAACAATATTGCATCATTAATTGAACACGGATATCTCCACAGACTCGCTTCTCTTACGCCATAGTTTGCCTATATCGATAAATTTTTGAAGTTTATATTTCAGGGTAATTCAGCTAATTCAACCCCTAACTATGCACGATCATCGAGAACCTGTATAATCCTTTAAACAAAATGACACTTGACCATTATTATTTTTACAGCTAGTATCAACGAGCGATTAATTAAAAAAAAATTGAGAACCTTGCCCAGAGCGATTACGAGATAGTGCTATTTTTAACTTCGTGGGCTCTTCCATCAGCAAGCGAGCGCATTCTGAGAGACGTGAAATCATATTCCGGCGATGCTGTACCGTTCGCATGGTCGACAGGATACCGGCAGTGTTTAATGAAACGTCATATTCCGCATACCGTGGATAACGATCGGAGTAACTGGCGGAATGTCGAGCAGGGCTTTATTTAATCGTAATCAAGATATCGATCGCGGTGTCCCGCGCTAATGGAATTCTCCCCGGAGATGAAGAGATCCCGGGCTTCCTGTCGTTCAACGAAAAACCCCAGTTTGCTCCATTTGTCTCGGATAAATGAGATCAGGCTACCCCGCGGGACTATTCGCTTCCCTTATGGGGACAGCCTTTATAGGAATTCGGTGTCTCGATTAACGTGATTCACGCGACTCCTTATTTCATCATTTACGTTTCCGTTCGATTACAATCTTTCTGAAAGCTCCGACTCCATATTTTACCATTCATTTTTACTGTTCGAATAACAGTCGTCGCGATACTGTAGGTATTGGGGTGGTACGACGGTGTATGTTATAAAACAAAGAAAATTATTAGCATCCAGATTAACTTCCTAGCTTTAGAGCACGGTTCTCAAATAAATCTCAATTCCTCCATTCTTGTACCTGAATGTTTTTAAGGTGTACGAAATTTACGAATGTGCTTTCACAAAAGTTTTGATACTCTCGTACTGGTGTGAACGTCATAAAATTTCACAAAGGCAAGTTAATTCTTTAAGAGTTGACCACTCTCAAACGCGTGTACTGAAATAGAATATTCCAAGACGAACGACCAAATCGAACAAGTTCGTTAATCATGTCTTGACAACTTGAGAAATCGTCGGAAAACAGGGAAAATCGAAACGATGGGATCTCGAAGATCCGAGAGATAAGGCTCACTAAATTCAACTGCAGAGCAAAGAGACGGCGAGAGCTTCGAACTTCGAGTTCTCACAGCTCTAATTCGAGCCATTCAGAGCCCGGCGGATTCCGCGTTTAATAGTCCGCGCGTTCGTTGGAACAATGTTTGCTACCAAGAATCCCGTCCAATTCCCTGGACTGCCTCTTTCGCGACGATTGATGGCCGAAAACCCAAATCTACTTGTTTCTCCGGGGCCTAGAGGAGCCGTCTGCGTCTCCGAGCGCAGCTGTCAGCCTCGTTGCTCTAAACAGAATTCGTGAGCGCCGCCGAGGGAAGCAAGGAGAGCATTAATAAGATGCAGAGCATCGCCGGACTCGGAATAGTTTCTCGGAATAGTTGTTGGACCGCGTGCTAGGTGAAAACCGGAGAGATTTTCGAGTGTAGCAGTTTTGTGACGCACTGCACTCCTCGAACCGGGTTTTACCAGCTCAAAATCGGCACGGAAAGTCCAAACTTCTTAACACTAAACCTACCGAGCCTTAAAAGTGACTGATGGTGTCTTATAAACATGACGAGATTGAATTTATTTGAATTTATAATACATGCTCTGCCAAACATATTTAACCGTTTCCCACGGAAGCATCTTTATGATTTCAGTAAATGTAAAATAAAAAAATCTGGAACTATACTATACCCTTTTATTTTCGCCATAAATGTATAAAATCGGCCGTGTATATATTATAATAGAAAAATTGTTTGTGAAAAATTTGTACGTTCTGGAAAAGAGATTTATATTTTCAACGAAGCTTATATTTTCTCGGTCTCGGTTTCTTTTCCCTGTTGATTTTCTTAGGGTCGCGCCAGCGATTCGGTGGTTCTGTGCACTTTATTAATGAACGCTAAGGTTTGCTCTTCAGTTCAATTCCGTGCACGATCTCGATCCGCTAAAAGCACATAGCAGACCGCAGTGCGACGCGCCGACGTCGGCCAACCCAGAATTTCGGGGTTGATTTAAACGGCCCCGGAATTATCGCGGCCATTGTGCACACTTTGATATTCCCAGCAGCAGCATACTACGTTCCCAACCGAGATATTGCTACTCGTAATTCAACGTTGTTTGTGCGGCCACGTTCGGCCGGTGTGTCTCCGTCCCCTTAAATTTCGGGGGACGTCTGGAACCGCGAACAACGTTTTCCTAGATAATCAGCCAGAAGCCCGATCAAATTGAAATTCTCAACATTGCCGCGGTCGTATTTCCGGAGGTCGAGCCGCGCAGACAGTCCTTGCCGCATAAATAATCCGCAAATCCAGTTGCTGCCGGACACCGAATTAGGCGATTTTATTGGCCTCTGGTGACGGCTTTAGCGGTGCTGAGATTGGAGAAAATCTTGCTTTTTTGGTGCTGGATTTGGCAAAGCAAACCCCATGTTAGTGTCAAATTTTGGAATCATCTACTTTGTGCCAATTTTCAACCCTTTATGTTGACATGGAGGGTAGTAAAAGGGTGACAAAGAAAATCAGGTTTTTCCGTAATTTCTCTTATCCCCTTCAATTGAAAATTCCGGAAAAATCAGGCATATTTCAGCTATTCGAATGCAGATCTATGAATTTTTTCTGAATTTTTAGCTTTGGAACTGATTTTAAAAAATAAAAAAATTTTGAAATGTCGATTTCTTGTAGAAGTTGTGAGATAGTGAGTTGATATTTTTACAGTTCTAGCATCTCGTTGTGGTCGTCAGCATGTAATTTTTTCAGATTTTTCAAAGTGAGGGCACATAGTAAAAAAAATCAAAAACCGCTATTTTTTTACCGTTTCTTTTTCTTTTACCTTTTTCTAAGAGATGGGAGTGCTAAGCAGTCGCGCTAAGAATTAAAAATCAGCTGATCATCGCAGATCCTTGCGTTCCAATAAAATGTCTGCTGTAGTTCGGCGAGTAGCTGGAATCGGGGCTTGTACATGGTTGTCCTTTTTGTCTCGCGAGGAGGTACCCGGTCCTTCGGTGGTTCGGTTCATTAAATTCGAAAAAATCGGCCTTCCAGCGCGGCCCAGTTCGGCTTCCCTCCTCCCCAGCCACAGTGCGAGAAAAAGGCATAATCGAGGTTTAAAGGATTCGTGAAGAGAGGGCTCGGCTTTCGCCTCGCGGTCGGTGCCTTTGACGCCTACTAATGAGGGAGCAATGATTAAGGGATCGGACTTCCATGAGGGAACATGACAGCACGCATGAAGACCCGTGCAATTTTGTTGCAGCGCACACGATCGCACTTGCCATTGAGCAAATACTGGCTGCATCGCCTCAAATGACCTCCACAATTTTTGTCATTGTTATTAACCAGAGTCAAGGACTTGCGAAGGTCAGCTATAATTTCTTAATCATACATTTTTCAATACATTTTAATATGAATATAGAGCTGGGAAACTATCAACCATATTTGAAATAAATTATCTAGAATTATTGAAGGTGTTATATATTTTTCAATGAACTAATTTTAATTTTAAGTTCAGATTAAAATTAGTGCATCAAAAAGTTGATGAGTCCAGTAAAAAAATCATACTTGAGATTTGCAAGTCCTTGACCCGTCCACCCACAAAAAAACTAATAACACCATGATGCGCAAAATCATTTTTATCGTAATGTTCCTTGAGAACCTGTATTCCAGTTACGATACAACAAAATGATCTTTCAGTGGTACAAGTTCATCGCACGACGGTGCCTGATTGAATTGCTTCACAATTTCACTGATTGTTTCAAACCTAAACGATCTCACTCCGTCTTCTTCAATCGTGCAGCCTTCGTCCGCTGCCCACTCTTCACCGACGCGATTCAATCAAGCCTAACGACGTTTAATGCTCGAAAATTACCATGAACGCGCGTTTCGATCGTCGGCCAACCTCCGCAGAGAAATGGCGTGCCTGACAGAAAGTGTCCAATCAAAACATTCTAGTTAAGCACATAGTTAAGAATAGGCATTTCCATATATATTAAAAGGAGAAAGTCTTGCATATTAACGAAACGTTTATAACAACCACGTAAAATGAAACGGGCAACGATTGGTGTTCGGTGGTCGTCACTGTTGAGATAAATCTGACACGAAACAGATGATCAAACTCTTCTGAATTTTTGATACGTTAGTGGTACTTAATGTTTGTTACACAGTACGCATTTATTTTATAAATTTATTCGTAAAGAATTGGCGCAGTTTCGATTTTAGTTTTGCAGTCCTTAATAAATGAGAGAAAAATCAGGGCGACCATTTTACAGCTATTTTTACGAATAATTTAGCACAAAAATTTTTTCAATTAGACAATCAATAACTTAGTATTCACTCCCATGCAGATTAAAAAATTATAAAAATTGTACGAATCGTTTAGCAACGTGTCAGAGACCATTTTGCATAGTTGCGTTCTGTTAAAGGAATTTTATGCAACTCTACCATGTCCCAACTATACAATCTTCCACTAACTTTATTAGAACTTCCATAAGATCGTGCCAGAACAAAAGCAACAAATATTTTCGCACACAGCCAGCACTTTCCGCTGTTTCCCCCGAGGTTCCCCGCGATTAACGTCGCCGGACCGAATAACGTAAATTCGACGTCGCCGAGCAGGATCGATCGACGACAATGCTTTTTCAGGATTCACTATACCTCGAGGAAACTCTGTTCGATGGGGGCCGGTATGCGCCCGGTAAGTACATATTCGTGTTCGGCCGTCGGCGTTGCCCTGGCAAACGCATTTCTCCCGATAGAGACGAGAAAGAAGAAAAGGAGCTGGGATTGAGAATCGTGGCAGCTCGCAGATCGGTGCCTGACCCCTTTAATTAAATATCTTGTAATTGTTGCGACGGTCCCATTAACGCGTCAGCTCTTTTCATGCCTTCGGTTCCCTGCAGGAAATTATGATCTTGATGGACAATGGGCTTTTGGGGGCGTGAAGCATCGCGGGGCACGTTGGGAAGATGGTGTAGTGAAAATGAGGAGTCCATTGTGTGCTCTATGGATCTATAATTTAGCTGTTGACGAGAGTACTCTGGCTGTTAGAAAATATTTTTTTTTAAGAGGAGAGTGAAATAAAATTTCATTACTGAACAGTGGAGGTCTCTGGAAATTTGTATTTTTATTGACGATGTTTATGCGAAGATAATCCTGAAGATGATTCGTGTGTATTAACCGTAGAAAATTTTCGAAACTTTCATGTCCCCGAATTTGCAATACACTTAAAATTCGATAAGCTGTTGTTGCACACGTTGTCGAAGGTATTTGAAGAAATTATGAACCGTGAATTTGCGGACGTTATTGAATTAGGATTGCATAATCCCGGCTGTGGAAAACGTGTCCCCCAATTATCCCGAACTTTAATTAGCGCAGCGTAGGTAGGAACGCGAGAACCATAATCGGTTCATCGAAAGTGTTTCCTCGCAGTCTCCCCCCGCAGGCGGTTATGGCAACAGACCCGAAGCTTTTTAAATGCTTGGCAAAAGAGTACGCGTCGCTTCCGGGTAGACGGTTCTCTGGCAACATCCATCAAACGCATCGAGGCGAAGAGCGGAATCGTTACGCCGCCGCCGACTAATTTATGCAAATCGCGCGATTTCCATCGGAACATGGCGCTCGGAAGTTTTCCACGACCGCGATGGACTTGTTTTCGAGATCGCTCGAACCTGCCACGGGATAGCTCCGCCGTCGATCTCGCGTTCTTCTCCGGATCGATAAATCCTGAGATAACGCGCCGATCAGTTTTGCAAAATAGCAGAAATCTCAGTCTCTTATTATCGGGAATGTATGGCAGTCATTTTCTAATTGCTGCATCGCCGAGTGAATTGATAGTTGTTAAAGGATTCAGACACCTAACGACTGGATAATTATGTCTCTTATGTTCGCGGTGATTGATAATGATCGCACACAATGTATCAACAACCAGCGTGTAACTAACGAGTAAACAGACCACGGGTCATTATAAAATGAAAGTGACTACGAGTGACAATGGATTTACGATTTTTCTGAAGCACGGTAAGACCTCGGTACGCGATCGTTCAAGGATGCGTGTTCGTGTCAAAAAGACAAGGGCAGAAGAAGCTATTAATTACTTACATTGTTAACTTCCTCGTTCTTTTGCAACTATCAGGGTCTCGGGGAACATAAAATCAACGCAAAAAGAGCTGTAAAGTCCACGTTTCCAATTGCTTGGCTCTCGAGCTCGACAGGGGACCGTTCCCGTGCAACTATCGAGGTGTCCCGCGGCCGTCGATCAGAATCACCCTCGCCGCTCGATTTCGCATGATCACCGGGCCTCGGGGACGCGTTGGATCGCGGAGAAAAGAGAGATCGAAGGGAACGGATCGTTCTCGGCGATCGGATCGAGTCGGAACAAGTCGTAGCGGGGCTCTCGGGGGGGCGGGGGTCAAAAGAGAGAAAGAGAAAATCGGCTTTTGTAGCGGCGCGCAAACAAATCCGACGTGGACTCCGGTAGGAGGAGGATGAGGTGGACGAAGAAGAAGAGGAAGGGAAAAGGAGTTCGGGCTCGTTCGGGTAAAAGAAGGAGCGAGAAGGAGCGCGGAGACAAGGGGTAGCCGGTAACAAACGACTCGCAAATCCTTCCTGTCAATTTAATCTCGCCTCGAATCCCGGAGAAATGTTAATAAGGGCCTCACTACCATTCCTTCCTCCTTCGTCCCTGCCGTCGTCGTCGATCCTCTCCGATCGAGCGCGCATGCGCGGACGCGAGAGCGCGCGAGCCGGCAACGACACTTTATTTTCGCGCAAAGATACCGCGCTCCGCCGCCAGCGACTGACCACGTGGAAATTGTGTGCAAAGCGAGCTGCACCCGTCTCTCCTCTCTCCTTCTCTCTCTCTCTCTCTCTCTCTCTCTCTCTCCTTTTCTCTTTCTCTGTTTATCCCCCATTTTATCCGGCCGTCTCCCTTCCGCGTCCCCCTTTCGGCCTTCCTTCCACCCTCTCGTAATTTATCGCGGTTATGCCAGGGCCCTCGCGGTGGAATCTGTACCAGCGGATAAAGGAACCTCGCTGGAAAAATACTCCCACACGGCTGGCCGACGCGAGCCCCGCAATGCTATCGTCCCGGTTCGATCATTCCCGGCTCCTCGAGCGCGACCGGATGCCACGGAAACGGGAACCGCGCCGCACAACTCCCTGCCGCAACCGCAACGCGGCTGATCCGATGAAGAGATCCCGCTGCGAGATGCAAAGCGAGCCGCCGACGAACGGCTGGAAACAAGCCGCGAATTTCGGTCGCGGATCTTCGAGTAATAGGGAATGTTTCAGCGTAGGGGTTGGACAGTGATTCCTACCCTTCCCTTCGAATTCCCGGTGCTGGATCAATTTTGCTGCTCTTAGTCAAAACAGACCCACGTACCGCCGAAATTATTAATTGCAAGCTCTAACCGAGATTACAGATCCAATTTCTGTGAACGTAATGGACTCTTTAGTCTACCCGAGCAACGTCCCCAGTGTCGAAACGAGTCCGCTGAATGCAAATTTCCGGGCACGTGGGGCGCAACATTCCGTAGCCCTTTTTTCAATTTCCCTAACGATCACCGTTATAATTCATATTCGTCCGAGTCCGTGGCTCGTTCGGAAGCGGCGCGCGCACCTGGAAATTACACGTTGCCGGGATCTACTACACCCTTTCCTAATCGGTTTGACGTGACGTTTTAATAATCTGATTTTAATTGGAGCCCGATGACGTAATGCCCGACACCGTCGTCACGCTTAACGACCTGTGTAAAAGCGCGTACTGCCCCGTCGGGCAGGTATTCATTTCTTATTCGCTTCTATAACACCGCGTTTGGTGTCCTAATGATCATCGCGCTAGCGACCACGCGATAATTAGCCATGCCATTTCGTTTTCTTCCTCCCGCCGCGCGAGCCTCGAACACTCTCGATTCAAATGGTTTCTTAACACCTTACTCACCGACGCCCATTAATTAGCTTCCTCGCGCTCATTATTTACTACGTTACACGTATCGTGAGTTGCAGATTTCGTTGTTGTTATCCTTGGATCACAGCAGACAACGTTTCGATTCAATTCTGCCGCCTTTGAAGATATTATTACCACATCCTCGGCTCTCGATCGTACTTTTCGCGACGATTTAGAGAACTGCCGGCTGGCTAGGTGTTAACGCACTGTTTCAGGGATCGGTATTGTTACGTCGATCCTTGAGGACCTATGGATATCAGTTTACAGAAATATTACACATCTTTGCTCTCCTAATGTCCACTTTCTCAGCTTGTTCACTGTCTGCTTAATCCACTTTGCAAACAATTGGGAGCTGCCTAATCGCACCAGGTCATCGACAGTATGCCCCCACCCTTCGGGTGCGTAAGCATTAAGTATCTGGCTCTCGTGTCTTGCAATTCAAGAAGATTTGTATTTTTTTATTTATACTTTAACCCTTTCAGTGATTGGCACCCCCTTGCATCTAACAATGAGTTCTCGCACCCCCTTGAGAAATACGTTTCTATTTCTTTACTCAGAAAATTATATCTATCCCAAGATAATTTATCTAGCGAAAAATAAATTTTCCATCAAAAATTCAGAAACTTTTCTCGCACCCCAGGGGTGCACGCGCCCCAGGTTAACAACCCCCGGTCTAGACATGTAAAACACAGTGCCCACTCTCACTGGTATTATTCCAGTTGCTCGTTACTACTTTCACAACGAGAATTTCAGCAGTTGATCGATAGATTATCCCGCTCATAGTCCAGTAGAGGTTTAGACGTCAAGGGCCGATTAAATTTTCGTCTAACGCTGCTTTGGCGAGCAATATCTCGGCCAAGCGGAATCGGCAGGGTTCACGAGACCCATCCTCCATCTGTCAGAACAAATAAATCAGTGACACACACCTGGCCGCCGATCTTGTGACGGCCCGATAGCACCTAGCCTCTGGACGTTAAAATTTGATTCACGGGTCCCGGCGCGATTTTATTGAGCGACCGGTATCCCGACGACCACGCAGCCGGTCTTTATCGGTTTCTGAACGTATTTTTGGCACGTCACCGTCCAGGAGATGAATGGACGATCCGTTCGCCACGGCTCGACCACCGGCTCGAGCATTTCCGCATACTTACCGTGGTCGTTGTGTTATTCCGCGACTGTCCTCTAAACTGCGCGGAGAAAGTATCCTTTTGTCCACTGACGAGTGGAGATCCGGCCGCCTTGCGGACTATAATCAGGACTCTTGTCATGGTCGCCGAAAAGAAGTTCCTTCAATTTTCCTATCGAAAATATGTTTAGATTGCGGGACCTGATCCGATTTTAATTTTTGTTTCTCTGCAGTTTACAAAATACACGATTCTCCAAATACATTTACTATTGTTGACTCAGAGCTATTTTCCTATTTGAGATGAATTCTTATCGGATGATTATGGTTCGCGAAAATTTCCTTGGGATCGCAGCACGGTTATATCCGTGCACTGACGTAAATACAATAGTAACTCATAGAGAATGGGCTATACTTCCACCGAACTACCCGTCGCGCGATTTATTTGATCGACACGCCCCTTGCCAACTTGCTCGGCTCTGAAATTTAATGTGCGCGATGATCTTGGGGACAAGACAGGACAGACGGGTTTCGTTTTATTGGCTCGTTTCGCGGAAACGAAATTTGATTTCGGTCGGATTTTCAGGAATTGTTTTATTGCTTGGTAAAATGTGGGTTTTAGACGAAATCAGAGAGTGAACGTTTACCAACAAATGGAGACTGCCGGACGTATCCACTTGAAACAGTCAATTTTTATAGTATTTTAAAAAATTAGCCAGGGTTTTACCTGCTTGTCTGATCAACGCTCACTCATTCTACTTGCTGCAAGTCTGAACGCGGGAAAAATAAATGAGAACATATAAACAAATATTCCAGTGCATTCTGAAGTCATGCTTGCTTTTAGGAATAGTAGTTTTGCAATTATGTGAGTTTTAGTATTTTAGAAGTATCTCGTAAATATCTTGTACAGCTTCGGAGTTTAGTTGATTTCTTCCTGAAAACAATAAAATTGTGACTATGTGTAACAACGCTTCAGAAATATCTTGTATAGCTGGTCCAGTAGATTTCTTCCTGAAATCAATAAAATTAGGATGTAGATGATGAAACGTTCGGGAATAGTTGAACGATCGATTCAGTTTCTGTTTTGCAAGGAAACTTTTTTAGAATCGTGTTTCGAAGAAAATACGGTGGATCATTTTCGAGGAAAATTTCGTCGGCTCTGTTATTTCGTTCGACTGAAGGTAGCATTGTGAACAAGGCGTAAAGAGGGTCGTGCACGCGTGTACATGCGAGCTTGGAGCGCGTAAATGCGCCATCGAGAAGATCTATTGTTAGCCTAGCCGAAGCTTAAAGCCAAACATTCTTTCATACCGTATGTGGGTCGCCATCTACGCGATCTACGCACGATTCGCTTCCTACGAGTCGCGTTCGCCAAGAAACAACGCCCTAAAAAACAATTTTACCGTCTACAAATTCGCTTGGAAAACCGTCAACGTTGCGCGTTAACGTAATTCTCTTTAAAATTTATTTCTGCTCGGAAGCATTAAGAAGTTGTTAGAAATCACAACTTCGTTGGAAAGTAGCAGTCTTAAACAAAGCTGTTTAGGGCGACGTTGCATGCAAACCATCTTTGTCACGTTCCATATTTATTTCTGTGTAGAACACAAATAGACAATTCGACACGAAGAAACACGTTCGCGCCGTAATACTGAAAATAGAGTAGGGAAAAGCTCGGAAGCTTTACGGGGCTTACGTTTGAAAGCGACCTGGGCATCACGTACCCGGCCATAGGAATTGAGTACGTGGATCCGAAAAAATAAACTCCGTAGAATTATTTTCTATTCTCCGGCGAAGAAGTTTCAACTCTGGAGAGAGAAAAATCCTGTGGAAAACCGTGCTGGAAACGTTTCACTATTTTTCTAAAAGTTGTAGAATTTCTTTTTTCCCCGTAACAAAGTTTCATACGTTCACAGCAAGAAAAAGAAAAGTTCTTGCAAAATTGGAAACTGAACCAAATCTTGACAATCTCTATTATTTTTATCATTATCATGCATTATTTATTTCATACATTCTCAGGTATGAATATTGCTTTAAGACTTGACGAAAGGTGTCGTTGAGAGACGTCAAAAGCCATATCAACCTATTATATCGAAACATGTGATCAACCTTAATTTTTCATCGATTAGAAACGCGAATTTGCATAAACATTCACGGTCCAGCCTCCATTATCACTTTAGCCGGGTATTAAAACAACTTGTAGCTACAACTTATGCAACTTCATATGGCTGTGTTATCGTGGCGTTTGAGGAGAATTTTAGCGCACTAAAAACGATATAATAATAATAATTAGATAACGCCGACCGCTTACATAAGTTCAGAATAACGATATAATCCAATCTGGATTTCTGGCGCCATATTCCTTTCAAGGATAGGGTACAGTATACCGGGCTAACAAACTTGCCTCTTTTATATCTAATTAAGAGATTGATAAAAAAAATGATTGACGGTGTTGAATTGTAAGCAGTATCGATTCGCTAGGCTTGCCTTAAATAAACTTCTGTTTCTCGTAGCTCACCCTATGTGCATAACGTGCAGAGTAAAGGAAAGTTAATACTAAATTAATCAATTTTAGTTACCCAACAAGAGAGAGCAACAAAAGTCAGATGCATCAAATCATCAAATGCAGAAACCACGGTAATAGGAATAAAAATATGCGCATACGCAATGTAGGCCACAATTTTCAGGGTTCCGGCCCACCATTTTGCCATTCGATCGCATTGCCGATGCTCGGCGGCCTTCCTCTCGCGCTCATCTGAAATCTCAATTTGTCGGCGCGTAATTGTCCCGATCGAAGGCGTAATTAGCCGTTGAGCGGAGGCGATAACGCGTCGAGATTATGGTTAACAGTTACGGCGGAGAGAGAATCAGCGTAGCGGATCGGTCGAACGATCGAATTTATGAACTGTCGAACGACGGTGCGCCGGCTGCTGCGTCGGCGCGGCGTCGGCATTGTCGCGTATCTTTTTTCCCGTGTACTCTTTTTCAATAATAAAGAAGTTCATAACGCGGGGCACGGGTCCGTTCGTGGGCGTAATTGGCCCGCGCCGCGTTACGCGACGTTTATATGTCGTAACAGCTCTTCGAAACGTGCACGGCGTTCGGGACGCGCACACGCGGCCTTTAGGCTAACTTTAATTGGTCAATAAAGAGAAAAAAGAAAAAGAAACGAGCCGAGGACCCAGGAAAGTGGGGTTCATTGGTGCCGCGGCGGTTTTTCGTTGCCTCTCCCCGTGGCCGCCTTTTATTGTCACCTACCGGCAACCGAGCGCGCCCACCGACGAAATATATCGTCGATAAATAAGGTTTTATCATCGTGGAATGTTAAGTGGTCGGGCCACCTCTTCCTCTCGCGCTCGCGCGTTTCCTCTCGCGTTGCGCAAGCGAGATCCGCCGCGCGAATCCTCGCGAAAATCATTTTTACGAGCCTCTCGCGCCGCTCTTAATTTCTCCCGGGGGAAGGGGCCCGCCGAAAGAGCTCGTCGTCGATGCGCGGCGGAAACGCATAAATTAGCACGCGAGTACTGCTAGTAAATCTCCGCGAGAAGCCTCTTCTTCGCCGCGGCCTTCTGGCTTTGACGCTGGCTTCGCACTTTCCGCGAGAGATTTCGCGTAAATCACGCGAATTTCGCGCTGGGGACACGAAGTCGATTCTAAAGTCGAAACCAGTTTAAAGCAATTTCTGTCGTTGATTCGGTGAAACCGCTAGCGAAATGGATAAAATGTCACAATTCGACAGAAAAATGGTACTTGATCTAACAATTGGAATAGCAGAAATCATGGAGCTGAAACTATTTTTGCAGAACAGTCACGGCGCGAGCACGATCAGCATCGCGGTCTAATCGGTTTAATAGGTCGATCGTTTAAAAAATTGCTCCGGCAGAAAAATGGCGGCGGCCGGGACACGTTCCGCCGCGGACAACCTTTTTCTTTTCCACCTTCCAACGAACGGGGCCGGCTGAATTATTGTCCGCGCGATCGTCGCAGATATTTCAGACGTTCACCGTTTACCCGCGGTCGTCGCGCGGATTTCTTGAAAATCCGGAGCGAGCGAATTAAACGCAATTAATCGGCATCGCTCGGCCGAGCAACACGCCCGTCAGAGAGATCATTGTCGTTGCATGGCCGGCCGGCTATTATGACGTGCTGGCGCGTTAAAGATAGCAACAAATTACACGGCCCCGGCGACCGTGCGTTGTAATACGAATCGCGGTTAATTGCGGCCGTAACGCAACACGATCGGTTTCGCCGCTGCCTTTTACATTTTCGTCGATTGAAAACGCGCCGTCGGAAATCCGAGGAATGCCCAGGTGAGCCGAGGCTCCGACGACTATCTAAGCATACCCTAAGCGATTACTTCCAATGAAATTGCTCCTGTCCCGGTATTTCTGTCACTTTTCATTCCGCGCGGGGTCACAATGGCTACTGGGCACAATGATCTTCGATTTTCTGTAATTGAACCGCCGCAGTCGCAACAACTAATAAATAAAACTCTGCTGAGTCTTGTGGACAGGCTACTGGAGACACGTAGCGTAGAGTATTAGGCGAAATGGTGACAAAGTTTATGGTTGTTGGGTTCGTCCATGGGCTCTAAGAATTTTTGTATAAACTTTTGTTTAAAGAGTCTCTCGAAAGTAAGCTCCAGTGGGTTATACGCATGTAATAAAAATAATAACTTATTGTCAGTGCATTTTTTCAACGTCTTGGAATATAATAAATATAATCCTGGATTATAAATAATATTATATCGTTCTTTCTACTAGTCTAATAATCTTATATCTTCCATTTCCATTTTTGTCCAATATTCCTCATATATAGTAATAGAGTTAAATTTTTCGAGTGGCTCCCACATAAAAGATCAGTTTCTCACGGGGTCACTAACTATTCCCGAGGACACTTGACCGATTTCGAAAGCAGGTTCCTCCAATACCAGGAGCCTAAATTTTTCCATATTGCGATAAGCGCCGCCAGGCCTAGGATCGTCTGAAGTGGCCTGTAAACAGAGCCACCTAAACTAGTTGATCGCTGCGTTTCTGACACAGACACGCGACGGAACGGCTGTCGAAGAGCCATTAGGCGAACGCGCTACCGTTTCTCAATATTTCAGAAGCCACCGGGTGTTTAACATTTAAGTCACCGTGGGAACTAGCATCGTTGAACATCATCATTCTGGACACTTGTTTGTACAATGCCTTTAACATTTCTGAATGAGGAACAGCCAGATCTAATTTCTTATTTAAATCGTGACATTATAAGCATAATTATTATAAATCATAATTCGTTCGTTCAAATCGTAACGCCAAAAGTGAACTACAATGAATTCTCCTCGGCGTTCCTCACGGTTTACACTCCGCGGTAGTGGGGAAAATTCCGCAACGTTTATCATCCAGGCCTTGGCGACATGTATAAAGAAATTGCTGTATTACCTATTTTTCTTTCGTGCAACTATTTCAGAAAAGCCTATAAGAATTGCTCAAGAATTCCTAGAATTACGAACAGCAACTATCAATCTGCCTATTTTATTCATTCATTTTTACAGACGGTGACGAACTTAAATACTGTGTTAATGCCGCATTCCCAGAGTCAACAGGTCCCATAAGTCGCTTAATCATCAGTGCAATCGCCGATTACCAACACTTCGGCTCGGTCAGCTTCGAAAACCAATTGATCGAACGTCGATAATCGCCGATCATTTGATCGGTTCTGACGAAACGAGCGTCCCCGTCGATCATTTGAATCGCTCGTAAACGGCTGACAGGCCCCGATCCCGGGCCCGACGTTCACAGGACCCGTTAGACGGTGAACGGGCGAAAATTGCGACCAGTAGCCGGGCAAAACCTCGCGCGAAACATTCGTTAACATTCCCAACACGAGGTAACGATCGCCGAGTAAGAAGCGACGCGGCAGCATTCGTCGTGACAGTCGGCTCTCCGGTTTCTAGCAGCACGCCTGGAAATTAATAGATCCTAGATGGAGGATCTAGGCATGACGATCGCGCAAAAACGGTGATCCTCCTACATGGTTACCGACGGGTCACTACCGGCGATTATCATTCATAAATTAGAGACTGGCTGTCGTTACTACGTTGGACATCGTAAACATCCTCCTACCACGCTGCTAATTAGCGGCCTGGATGTTTAAGGCGACACAGAGCGGGGCCGGTTGCGGAATTTTTCGCGGTGCCGATTTATTGTCTCGAAATGTCGCAAACTTCTTATTTGAACCTTGTCTCATACTTGTTCTCGATGCAGGAATGGTACTGCAATTTTTCAATTTTTCTTCTTGAACTATTGTGCATTTTGTTACTTGTATTTTTCGTAAATTATTCCCGTGTGCTCATTTTCATTTTTTACGAGACTGACACATTCTGCCTTGGTTAACCCTTTGAGCTGTTTTCATTCTGCACCCAAATTTTTCTTCCGACCTGGAACATTTAATTATATATACAAATGTGTGGTCCAATTTACCCATGCGATACTTTTAAGTTTAGTAATTTATTGAATACAAATTTAATAATGCAACAAGCATTTTGAATAACGGTACAACAATTATTAGTCGCGTCACTTTGGTTAACTTATTTCATTTTAAATGCTCACCACTGCACAGTTCATATGCAACACGTGCCAACGGGAGAGCCGTGCACGAAAACACAAAAAGCGCACAGACATCCAACAACAAATTTGCTCCACTACAATCATCGAGACATCAAGACGCAGCGATGAGATTATCGTCACCGATACTTAACATTCGAAGAGTCCTCGCTAATCCCCAAAGAAAATCCGTCTCGCCTCGAAAATCGCAGTATCGGGACTGCTGTGACTGCGACTGTCCCGGGGATCTACGACTCTAGAAACAGAACAGAAATCTCCGATCTAGAACGAGGGTCGATCGATCGTTTACAGATTCCCCTAAAGCCGGTGTAGTCCGAGGTGTCATCGGATTTTCAACAGGTCGGGCTTAATATTCGACTAGCGTCTCGTCGCTCAGTCCCACGGTCCTCGGGGCCCGATTCTCGAGAAGTAAGCGGATAAGGGGCCCAGATGCGACAATCGGAACGGTTTGTCAGCGAGAACGCACGCCTAAGTCCTATTTCCTTAATCCACCGCGACGGAGCAGCCTGTCAAGAGGTTCCGGCTCGCGATTCAGAGTGGCAACCGATTCGAAATGCAGAAATCTATTTTTTTGTTTTTAGGTCGCGAACTTCTTCGAGAAACCACTGAACCGTTCAGGTTCTCTGAATCGGGATCTGTACTCGCGGAGATCGAAGGATCTCTGACGAATCTATAAAACTCAGATGAATATGGAGGAAATACTTTTTACGAGTTTCAGTGCTCCTTTAACACTTTATTGCAGCATATATGGATAGTATAATTCATATTTCTTCTCTTTAAACGTCAATTTTTGTCACAAGATATTTGTGCTTTTCCTTGTTCTTGCTTCATGTTGATCGTAGCCGAATTCGTTCCTCAGTGTGAACGAAGCTGCGCGAGGAACGCAGTGTACATTTATTTGAACAGAAAAGTTTATAGAAATTTTTGTACACCGTTCGAGGCTTTCGTCGACACGGTTCGACGCTTCGCCGGGCCCTTGAGGTCTTCAGGGCCTGACCAGTCCCAGTAGCTACGCCTCGGGCGGCTCTAATGACGCTAACTGCAACGAACATCAGTGGCCAAACATTGTTCTACACGACTGCCACTCGGACGTGCAAAGATGAAGACCGTGTCAATAGCGAACGCGGTCGTGAAAGCTGTGGATCTGCGGTGTCCTTGGAAGGATTTTCGCACCTCTGGGAACAGATGGTGTTACCCTCGAACATTATCCCCTTTCGATGTTGTCACATTGATTTTCACAACGACGTCACGCGCGTTTTACTTGATTAATAAAATGTATGTTGTACCATACGTAAGGTATACCACGTCGGTAATATTCCCCATGCCATTGATCTCGTAAAGGTAGCTAGCATGGGCGTCGTAAATGTGTATACACGTTCCCAGGTACGCTTGTTTCGAGGGAGAAGAAGCATTGTTCCGAACCAGAGAACTATGAGATCAGAGTTCAGAAGTCCGGATGACGGGCCCACTGGCCGATGGGGCCCGGGGCGTAGGCGAAGCCGGACGTCGTTTCGGCAACCGTCGAAACTGCTGGCCCCCGCGTAGGCGGTAGCGAGCAATTCCGAAATCGACGTTTCGATTTACAAAACACATCGGTGGGCGAGAGCCGGGGCCCGATCGGCGACGAGCACGCCACTCTTGTTCGCCAACACGCGTGCTAACCCCACCTCGGTGCCGGCTTATCGCGGCTAAAATCGGTCGCGTGGGCGGCCACTTCCGGTCAAACGATCCAGACGATCCGCTGGTCTACGTTTTTCAAATCTCTGTTGGGCCATCGAGCTTAATCATCGCGGACGTTTAGATTTATTTCTGCTAATTTATGGACACCAAAACGAAAAACACGTCTGCGCCGAGACGCAAGAGTGTCCTAAAGAGGATTAACATGTTGAGGAAGTTTTTTAATATCTTGCTACATTGGGTTCTAGAAACAGATTTAAGAGAGATATGATCCCAGAATGTTGCCAGTAATGTTTACTCTTTTACAGGAGGAACACATCCGAGACGTGTTTGTACGTCGGGAGGTTAACCCCATGCCCTACAATCTCGAGTCAGACTCGTGATGAAGATTCTGATCAGAGTCTAATAAATACGTATGTTATTAATTTCCTTCAAACCGAAATAAAATTCTATTTTGTCGTAGTTGGTATATATCCTTCGGAGAAAACGTAGGCATACAATAAATATAAACTAATCTTTTTTTTCTATGAAATTCTGAACGATGAAGAATTTCTAATCATTACAACCACAAAATAAATAGTAGTGCAAGGGGTTAAGGAATGAAATTCCAGTGACCCTGATAGTCCAGAATCTGACAGAACTGCAGCGCCATTTTGGTCGCACGAGGTCTCATTCGCACGTGGAAGGATCGCCAGAGAAATGACAATGTCCCGCGAAGCATCGAGGGATATTCGGAGTTCGAACACGCCAGGTCTAGACAGTCGAGGATGCAAACGGAACAGATGATCGCTTAAGATTCCGTCGGCGTTTCGCGGAAGTCCGAACTTCCTCGAGGGTTTTTCGGGTATCCCCCCTCCCCCTCTGGTTCATCGAGTAATCCTATCACGCGCCGTGTTCTCCTCGCTTTCTGTGTACTTTTTACAGCTCGTGTTCAACGCCGGATAATCGTTCCCCGCGCGACACTCCGCCGAGACGGTGGTGTGTGCGCCGGTTCAACGAGGCTCCGATTTATGATTCCTCGTTTACGAGCCGCTTTTAAAGCGTCCGAAGAGGCGAGGAGGGAAGGGATGAAACAGCGAGGAAGAAAGGGGGGAGCAGAGAGAGAGCAAGTTTTCCTTCCGGTTAAAAAGTCGCGCGCGAGATGGACTATTTATACGACCATTAGCTTACGATCTTCTTCGTTCGGCTTCTATAAATATCGGCACGCCGATGCACTAGTCCCGTTTCGTCATCTTCCCGGCGACCCTGCTCGGCGATCTGGCTCTCGTCTCGTCGCTGTCTCCTCCGCTCCGAAGGGAGCATGATATCGCTGCAATCGCAGAACGTTGCTAGTCCTTCTAGAACTGCTCTTCTTTTTTGCATTTCGATGATCGTTCCTATCGGACCCAGAAATCCGACAATCTGAGCACGTTGATGCCAGGAATGTTCAAACACGATTTTACTTCTGAATTGTTCTTTTGAAAAGTCTGAATACTGAACATTGTACTGCGTTTGTTATAAATTAAGAACACTAGTAAATGCAGGCGTTAGAAGAACTGGGAGAACTCTGGATCAATATTTATGATTGAACACAAAGCAGAAGAAGCAATCTAACTAAGATTTATAAAGATTAAAAAGTTTGAAGTCGCTAGAAGAACCATCTGATGGAAGAAAAGAACACCTAGTCCTCCGAAAACTGTATTTGCTCATGTACGTTCCCGAACAATCAATCATCTCGCACCTGATGCCGAAACGCCGTCCACCAGGCCGTCAACAGTTCACTCACCCCGGCCAACCTACTTTGCATGCCAAATACGCGGGCTGTCTCACTCCAAATCAAACCATCCTCAAACATCGTGTTCGTCTCATCGATTTCGTCCTGTTCGTCCGTTCAATCAACCTCATCAATTTCATAATTCGCCGGCAATCATTGCCCGGCTCGATTAAGCTTCTCGATTGCCTCCAACCGAAACCTCGCCGTGGTTTTACGTAATCGAACGAGTCGGTCAAGGCTCGAGAACGCGGCGGCGCTATCGGGCCCAGTCCGAGCCGGCTTTGCTAAGCGAGAGCGCCGCGCGTAGAAATGAATTAAGGGCCGGTCGTTCGCCAGCCGAAAAATTCGCGGCAGTAAACCACCGCGGTACGCCACGGCTCGTTATCAATCGTGCGCGGTGGAGCATACGAGCTGACTCGGGGCACGCGCCTGGCGGGGTCGTAGGCCGCCCCACCCCTGCACCTCGGGCCCCCACTTCTTGGTGGGAGAGAGAGGGTCCGGCCGAGTGAGAAAAACCGTCCCCACTCCTGGTCCGCGTGGAACGGGGCCCGCGAGCCCAGTCCTCCCACTCGACGGGGTCCGCGCGCCCCACTACTCTCCTCTTCCCCCACCATGGGTCCCCCCGGGCCGCCGACTCCCCGCGACCCGCCTCTGCGTCGCGTTGCGTTGTGCACGGGATGCCGCGACAGTGGCTCTCTCTTTCCCCCGTGAAGTTTTCCTTGTGGGCCAGTGAGTTTTGCACGATGATCACGGTGTTTAGGGGTTGCTGGTTGTTGAAAAAGTAGGTTGTACAGGGTGCAAAACGGTGGGTGTTGTTGGTGAGATTGCGAGGGATCTCGAAGGTTTTCTCGCGTTCCCTCACCAAGCGTAGCGAACGAGCGAGGCGAGCGGTGCCTCTCCCTCCGTGGGCTCGGTGTCACGGGCCAGCGGTCGTAATGCGACCCACACGCGCGCTCCACACTGCCGCGCGAATCGCATAAACACGGTTGCCGACGCATACGCACGCACGGTGGGGCAGAGGGACGCTAAGCGACGAGGCAAGCGGTCCTACCTCCTGCAGGGGACCGTGTCACGTGGCCCCCAGGCCGTGTAGCGGCCACGCAGCGCACGGGCTGTGCTCTCTCGTGAGCGGCGCACACAACACCAGTCAGAGACGAGCCGAGAGACCGGGCGCAGATCGCACTCTCTCTCCCAGGAAGCGCGTGTGCTTTCTCCCTCCCTCTCTCCCTCGCTCTATCTCTCTCATTCTCTATCTCTCTGTCGCTCTCTGTCCGTGTCTATATCCCCCGTCCTCTCTGTCCCACACCTCCCTGTTCTTTCTCTCGCTCCCTTTTTTCCCCGTTTACCAAGACGGCATTTCAGCCGCGACGCGTACGCGATACGATACACGACGCGATCGGCCCGATCGCCAAGCATCGACGCGCACGTACGTCCACCCCCGCAACGAGACGACGCTCTTCAGAGCCTCGTTGTTGCTCGTTGCGCGAACCGTGCCAGATCGGATTCGATCCGATCCGATCCGATCCAATCCGCTCGCGGGGACCCGCGAAGCTTTCGGTTTCGGTTCGCCACGTGCGCCGTCACGCAGTGTTGTATTTATAGTGGGCAAAACCAGGTCGCATGCCACCCCGTCGACTGTTCTCCTCCTGTGCAATACCAGCGACAAGGATCCCGCGGGATCCTCGGGAATCAAGTGCGGCCAAGGGCTTCTTCCCTTTTCGCACTCTATCGCTGTCTGGTGACACTACTGGATAACGGAAAACCGATCCGTTCGTGATCTCTCTCGCGCGCGCGGTGTGATTGCTGCTCGTTCTCGTTTCGTTTGTGGAGAACCGACATCCTCTTCGGTGTGCCACGAGGTATAGTACCGCATTCGCTGCTCTCTCGACGGTGGCGCAGTGCAGTTGTGTCTTGTGCGTCGACCCGTGTGTGACACCGTGAACAACACCACGACGAGGATGCTGCCGACGAAGAGAACACGGCCGTCAACTTGAGCCACGGGGAACATGCTCCTGCTCGATCGCCGCCGTCGCTCCGGATCCACCTCGCGGATGAAACTGAATGGTGTGCTTATTTTCTACTTACCCTGGCGACAGCTCGTTCTCCGCTCGTACAGTGTGCTCGGAGTTTGATCCGCGCGTGTGTGTTTTTCTATTCGTGATACTCGGCTCGCCACGCGACTTTGAACGTGCGATTATGCTTCGCGGTGACCTCGGCTTGTGACGATGAGGGACCTAAAGATAGAGCCTAGGGTTCGTCCGTTCGTGACTTGATTTTGGGAATTTTTATTTCATCGAATTGTGGAGCATCGCGTCGCGCTGATGATCGCAGTGACTGATAGTCTACGCGGTGGTCTAGGTGATTAGAAGTTTATTGTTAAGTCAGGATTCTAGGGGACTGTGCCGGGATTCGGGAATTTTGATTTTGTGCACAGGTGCGACACCATTTTGTGCCGATTTTTACGATGACAAGTAGCTTATGTGCGAGGCTAGGTGATTAGGAGTTTATAGTGGAGTTAGGATTCTAGGGTGCCGTGCTTCGATTCGGGAATTTTGATTTGATCCACTCGTGCTACACCATTTTGTGTCGATTTTTGCCATGGCAAGCAGCTTATGTGCGAGGCTAGGTGATTAGGAGTTTATAGTGGAGTTAGGATTCTAGGGTGCCGTGCTTCGATTCGGGAATTTTGATTTGATCCACTCGTGCTACACCATTTTGTGTCGATTTTTGCCATGACAAGTAGCTTATTTGCGAGGCTAGGTGATTAGGAGTTTGTTGTGAAGTTAGGATTCTAGGGTACCGTAATCCATTTTACGTTATTATTCGCAATAACAGTTTACGTGCGGGGTTAGGCGATTAGAAGTTTCTTTTAGAGCCAGAATTCTAAGATTCTACGCTTCTTTTCATTTCTCTGTGCTCCACCCGCGCCATTTTCGATCGTCGCTCCTCGAAATGACAGATAGCTTCCGTACGGAGAGCTAAGTGATTACAAGCCTGCTTCGACGTCAGAATTCTAGGATTCCACGCTTCAATTCGGGAAGTTCGCTTCGGTCCAGTCGTTTAACATTCTGCATCCGTGTTCGCGATGACAGATGCGTCGCACGTGGGGCTAAGCGATTAGAAGCTTATTTTGGAGTCCGAATTCTGGGATCTACGTGAGTCGATTCAGGAATTCCGTTTCGATCTGCTCGTGCTACTATGTTGCATCGGTGTTTCGGTCGATGAACGACCTGGGCGTGTAGTCGAACTCCCAGAAACTTATTTTCGAGTCGTAAAATTTCGTGTCGTTCCATTTGTGTGGCACTTCGCGTCGATGTTTACAGTGACAGATGGCGTATGCGTGCAACTTGACCATCGGAAGATTATTTTTGAACTGGGGGGGGGGGGACCTATCGTGTGCGGTTCGGAAATTTCTGTTCGAAAACGTGCAACAATATTTCGCGCGGACGTTCGCAATGACAGACGGCGTGTACACGGAGCTACGACTGGGTAGCTGCTACTGGGTAGCTTGTTCTGAAATAGGGAACTGTCTCGTGTCGAATTTTGCGATGACAGATGGCGCATGCGTGAAAAGTTCCGTTTTATTTTACTGAAACAGCAGTGTATTTTTTCGCCGATTGCATTGACACGTCGTGCAAAGCCGAGTGTTCGGGAGCTCGCTTCGAAGTCGGTCCACGGTTTAGGACTTTCTCGTGACTGTGACGTGCGAGACTTGCCAGAGACAGAGCCCTATTAAGACCGTGAAACGCGGCGATAAAGCCGGGACGCGGGACAACGAGCATCGTGTGTCCGTACATCGGGCAAACATTTTTACGACGGTGCCGTTGTTGAGCCTCGGCAGCAGTAAAAACCGCGTATTAAAGGCCCGGGGCCCGCGTAAACTCGTTAAAAAGCACGAGGGGCCCGTGCCGGGGGAAGCGTGCCGCTGCGTTCGCGCTGTCACGTCTCGGGGCCCCGGGATCCTGCCGCCGATAATCACTCGTGGTTAGGTTCGTTTAAGCGCGCGCGCTCGATTGTTATTACTTCCGCGTGTCTCCGATTGCCCGCGCAGACGGAGACTTCCGCTGACAAAAATCCTGACGGACATACCGCGCTGATAATTCAGTGAACGTGGTTCACGATACTCGAGGGTCAATCGGCGACTGGATCCGATTCCGATCTCCTCTCCGGAACCGTATATCGGAGTTGCGCAATCGAATTATTATAACGAGACACTGGTTTCGCAAAACCGGTGTCGCGGCGTCTGGCAGATGTCACTCGAACTACGCCGCGTGAACTAATTAGGATTCCAGGCTGTGCTCCGATTCGCGTGATCGTTTTATCTTCTGTCTCGGGAAAGGCGATATGGTTGCTCGTGGAAACGGTTGTTTTCGAATGTTGACGTGAACTTCGCGACGACGATCGGTTGCCGAGGTTGTGGTGGTTGATTTATTTGCGGGCGGGTTTAAATTAATGGACTTCGGCGAAGTGTCAGTCTATTTGTCATTGAGCGCGGATCTTTGTACATTTGTGAAATTTAGAAATGTTTGAAATACTAGGAGGCAATTAAAATGACAGCTGAATGTCATCTCTATTTTATCCTCGCGACGATGAATATGTTTCTGGGTGAAATCGATTTTATCCTTGCTCTTGTTCGCTATGAAATCACGAAAATCAGAATTTTTATAAAAATTCAGTCACACATGAACGAGTCTTCTATTGGGACATTTGGCGTTGTCGTGCATTAGAATTTACCCTTAACTGGTACGCTGTGGTCTCAGGACACCCAACAAATTTCTGTACATTCACCTTTATTTTTGACATTAACCAAGTTTCATTAATTTCTTTGGAACGTTTTTACAGAATTTTAAAATGGTCCTAGTAAACAGAGAAAATTTTAATGTCGCTTAATTCTCACGTCATTCGATACTAAGGTTGTCCACTTATCAGCACGCTCGAGTTTTCGACTGGCCTGTAATCGTTCGCATAAAGAGGCGCGTTTCGATCAGATTTTCGCGAGGATGTTAATGCTGAAGACTGAACCGATGACTGGCCGAGATGCGAGTCGACCAGGCGGCGAATCCGGAGCGGAAGTTGGATAAGCAACGATGACGAGAGGACCGCCACGGTGAAACGAGGATCGAACACGTGGCGGTCCGTTCGGCGCTCCTCCTTCGCAGGCCCTTAATGAAGCGATCCCTATCGGCCGGCCAGGATCTGATAATTAAATCATGCACCGGTCCCGCGGCGTCGGATATTAATTGAATCGCGATCGGAATCGATCTACCTCGTTTCGCAAACACGTCCTACCTGGGCTCTCTTGCTCCCTGCGTCGGCTTATGACGCGCACACCGCACCGTTAGCTTTCTGATCCCAGTCGAAAAAAAAAAAACGACGACGACGGGGAAAAAGATGGATGTTTCCTCTGACGAGAGAGAGACAGAGTAAGGCATATTTTAATTCTTCAACGGCGAATTTCAGGAATCGCCCGGCGCGCCCCGGTTTAATTGACCAGATCTTGTTAGCGACTCGCCCCGATGAAATTGAGTATGCGAGGCTTATCGCCGGAGACACCGAAAACCCATGACGAGAGGAATTTCGGGGCCCCACCGGCACCGGGACCCAGGGAACTGCCACCGGGCCCTCCCCGGCTAACTGTTTTCTCGGCAAACAGAACCACCGGTTGTGAGGATTGTCAATGGCGTTGGTCAAACAGTTTGCTGACGCGAGAAACCGCTTCCGAGGACTCGAAAATTCGCTTTCGATCTGAAGATGATCCAGAGAGTCGTCGAAGATGTTTTTTCTCTGACAGGTGCTTTTTGTCGCGTTGTCGATCGTAGATCCTCCTGCTTTCGAAGGTTGACGATTTTATAGAAGATTTCCGTAGGGAATTGTGTGCGTGCGTGACTAGGCACGTTTCTCGAGATTATTAGCTGGAGACTCGAGGCTCGGGACAGAGATTTCGTGTTTGTTTAGACTTGTCTGATGTAATTGTCAGGATTTTGGTACCTGATTGCTCGATGTTCAACGTTGTACCTAGACTGTGGACCGATAATTCTCTTCACACGTCTTCCACATCTTCTCAAATAATTTCTGAAAGCTGAAATCCACCTGAGAACCTACACTCCACTAATTTATTAACACTAGGATTATGGCACCCGACAAAATAACGAATTCTAATATTCTTAACACGTCCGCTAATTTATGCAAACGCTCGCATCGCGCTTATGGCGTTTCCACCGCAATATTGAGCCGTAGATCACGTTGACGGGGGAGAGGGGGGCCGAGTTTCGTGGATCGTTGATTGTCAGTTGTCGATCGATAAGATCGGCACGCTTGTCGCATAGGCATCGGCGGCCCGGCGATATAGGCGTCCGCGGTATCGGGAATAATCGGCGATGCGTGTTCCGTTTCGGGCATCGGTCCCCGGAGCACACACCGGTCCACGGGGGCTCCGCGAATAAATTCGTACGCGAGAGAGGGCCCCGTAGTGAAAGATCATGAGAAGATCGGCACGATCAGATAAGCATCGACGGTACTCGGGGGCTGATGGGTCCGTGACGACGAGAAAAGAGTCTTTGGAAATGCGTGTCGAGGCCGAGGCAGCCGCCAGGGAGCCTCGTGGGAGGGGCCAGGCAATTCCTCTCCGGGTACCAGGAGGGCCCGCGTCCGATTTCTCTTTCGCAACCCTCTTTACTTTTTCTCGCGAAATTCGCCTCTTGACGCGAGCCTTTTATCAGCCCGGCCGCGATCCGCCTCGATAAACGCCGATTTCTTTGGTTTCACCTGAAAACGGAAAAAAAGACACCCACCCTCTCGTTCCGGGCTTCGGGTAGTCTCGCAGCATGCGGCTGTACTCCGATAAACGACCCGCTTTGTCCCGCTTTGTCTCGTTTATCTCTGTTTGCTCAGGTTGAACGTCTGCGGATGTTGCACAGATTTGCGCTCCCGCGTCGTAAAACGGTGGCCAAAAACGAATTTTTAGGCAAACTTTTATGCTGACAGTGGAGAATGTGTTTGTACAGGTTCCGCTTTGGATCCTCTTCGGTTTCGACGTTTCATGTTGGGTCACGCCGTTCGCTGTGTTTGTTGAGACCCGCTCGAATTAGCTATCGAAGCAATTTATTTGCATAGCCAGGCAAACAGAAAGATTAGTCTTAAAAGTGATTTATTATTTGCCTAACGACTTTGAACTAGTGTACAGTCACTTATGAGTATAAAAATTAATTTTCGTAGCAAGTGTCCATTTAACAGATAGTTAAGCCATATTAATCATATAAAATCTCAAAGAGTGAGAATGTCGTTCTATTATCTTATATTATCAAAGCCACTATCTCTTAATTAACAATTTCTCGAAGATCGTCAAGGAAAACATAAATTTGGATAAAATTGAACAATATAACTATTCAAAATGAACAGTGTAGATACTAGAAATAGATTTGCGGATCTTTATGCAAAATAAAAGTTTTTTACCCGAATTGCAACGAACTGAAGTCAAATAGAAATTGATTTTCTTTCTTGTTATGTTTAGCAGATGTTTGTGCTACTTAAAATTGCACCTAGTAATTTTTGCCATAAACGCATGAAATCCGCAGTCTAATAATCACATTCCGATCGGAAATACAAATATTCACGTTTCCTGGATCAAAGTTGCCTCGGACAAAATTCGAACGGTGCTCAACCATATGCGACCACTATAAATTCCACAGAATGATGCGTTGGTGTCTAGAATCATCGGAGGTTTCCCCGCGGTTCGGTTCGAAGCCTGTCGACTAAACGTTTTGAATCCGGTTGGCGAGGACCACCGTCGGTAGCGGTCGGCGGTTACGTCTCTCCGTAGCGTTAATTTCGTAACTCGATAAGTCATTAAGGTAACAAATTGCGCTATTAACCCGGCCACGGTTAATTAAGCGGGGCGTCGTAAACGGCAGAAAAGCGTCGCGGATTAATGGACGTCGGATCGGATTCCCGGGGCCGCCGGTTAATAACGATGTCCGTCGTGTAAGTAGGTTGGAAATCGAGACGAAAAACGATTCGGTCTCTTCGGGTGTCTGCGTTTGCCCGGCAGAAAGAGAGTTCCAGGCTCGCACGAGAGAGGCCGAGGCGTTAACGAACGGTTGCTCCTGTCCGGGCGACGAGTTATAACAGTGATTACGGTAATCGCGTACGGCACGCTCTCGATCTCCGTGGCTGGATATAATCCGGCAGAACCGATCGCAGCGGCGCCGTTGCGTAATCCCGCGATAACGCGATAATACCCGACTAATAACACGCCGCGCGACGTATTACCGGCAAAACGATACTTAACCGAACGCGCGGGCAATGTTATACCGCTAGAAATTCGCTGGAACCGGGAATCGGTAGGCAACAGACCGCACGAGGCTCTGGCCTGCCGATTTTCGTCTCGGAAGGGCTCAGGAAGTCTCGAAATTAAAGCAGATGCATAGTGGAGAGATCATTTTGCAACGATTTTTTGACGATTTATGACACCGAGGTACGTTGACCTGGTCACTTTGACCGCTAGGTTATCTTGAGAAAAATCTGAAAAGAGTTTCGTAGGATGTTTTATAAAAATCGTATTCAGGGAGTCCTTTTTTGAAGATTGGCAGGTGCTTCGTAGTGAAAATTAAATAGAAGCGCTATTTATTTTGTGAATCGTGCTGTTCATTTTGTCAGGCCTCGCGTGAATTTTCTCGAAAGAGTGAACAGCTCGCATCGGCCAGGATAATTCCAGAAAATAAAATGCCGTGGAACCGATGCTGCTACACGGGGTCCCGTTTTAACGTGTCTACTCGGTTCCGTAAACCCGGTGCCACTGTAGCAAGGGAATGTAAACATCGCTCGAGCCGTGGCGATCGTAAACCGATCGTTAGTAGACCGCGGCACGCAAATCCCTCGTTTTATAGATATTTTACGAGAGTTAAACGCGGAATAATTTTCTTCGCGGAACGATTTATTAAGTCGCGGGAACAAAAAACAGTCCAGCATCGCGCGTGTCATAAGCTTCGACTGATTTACAATCCATTCTAATGAAACGATTACCTTAGACCGACGAATCGGTCTGCATTCGTGGCGAAAACGAGTGAAAAGCAAAATTGATTATTTATCACAAGAATATAAGAGTTATTATTGTTTTCAAATTCAAATTATTGAAATAAGAAATTCTCATCTAGCCACCATTTCTTATTATAAACATAAACCATTTTTTAATTCTACAGCATACAGTTCGTTTTATTTTTTGACATTTTGCAATCTCTCGCTTAATCCGCGGATTAACGTGTAAGGTTTAGACTTTCGAAAGGATTAACATACTAATCGATGCTTAGGACCGCGTCGTGGGCGTCGCGGATCTCTCGATCGTTCGAGTAACGACCGTCGATCGCTGATAAAAGGAATTCTAAAAAATCGTGGAAGTCCGACAGGACGATCCGGCGACAAGTTTGCGAAATCGTTCTCTGACGGATCACGACGCGCAACGATCGGATCGATCCGATCGTAAACGCGGAGATATGTGGATCGGTGGGCGGCGACGATACGCGGACAATTAAAAATGTGCATAATAATCGGCAGAACTGACGAGAAAATCGGCGTGGTTACGTGGGCGCTTATTTAGTGCGCAGAGACTCCCGTATCTCCGTGGGATCGCGGCTTTAATAATTTCGGTGTTAATTAAATGGACGCGCGTGGGTGCGCAACCGCACCGTGCCTTCGACAGTGTGTTTTGTCAACTTTCACTGTCGCTGTCTCGCTGCCACGGCCAACCGCCGCTGTTTTAATGCCCCCTCGATGATGGTTATTAAACGCGTTGACGAAAAGCCACGTCCGCGCTGACGAAACTCCTCTTTGCCGCCGCTGATGACGATATAAAAATCTCTTATTTATAAAAACACGTTCCCTTGGGTCTAGAATATTCATTCGCAAAGATAGAAACATTTTAGCTCGTCTCGACAGAAGCGTATAATTAATGAATACCGCACGAAGAGGGAAAACATTAGAAGCGATAGGTGTATTTCGATAATTGTAGGCATTTTTTAAAAAATTTTTACAAAATGCGATCATTATTTTTCATAGTCTGCATTCAGCACAGATTGTCATTCGACAGTACAGCAATTATTTCATTACAGTATGATCGTTTGATTCAAGTCTGAACATTTATTAGTCTTGATAGGAGACTTGTTGTTCGTGTAGATTGGTGCTAGGTAGGTGTAGAAATTGTAGAATAAATAAATATATTTGATGTTTACACAGAGGTTCAATTACGTGTTAAGAACTTGTCAGGTTGTAGAATAAAAATGTGACATGATCTGCTGCTCGAGGAATTAGTTACTATAGCGCGCGCCGGCCGAGCGCATCGCTTGTGCAGGCGTTGAAGTCTCCGGGCGCGCTGTGGTATCTCCCGGGAAATTGAACGTTTTCGTCGCTTATGCTCGCTTCGCTCCACTGTCATCCAACTGAATATGTTCTTCTGGGTCTATTGCAATGATATTATGCAAAATTAAACTCGTAGTTAAGACGAAACAACAAATTTTTTCGCGATCTCTATTACAATTTTATCCAGAATTAACACCAGTCGACTCGAAATGCTTGTTACCCGGTCGTTAAACCGTGGTTTCTCCATTTTTCCATAGAAGTGCAGAGCGGTTCGGAAAATCGGCAAGATTTTTCCGTCGGTGTGAATTTTTTCGCTTGGCTTTCACTCGGGATTTTTCTGAATGGCCAGAATTGCTGGCGGGCAGCCGTGCGCCTCTCACGTTTTCGAAAGTTCCACGAACCGTGTTTCCCGGTCCGTCGATAATTCACCGTAATTTCGCGGCGTGCAACGACGAGCGCCGCCCACGCGTCCCGGACTAAACGAACGAGCGAAAGAGAAAGGGAAAAAAACGCGTCGACGGGACCAGAGCACGAAAGAAAGAAAGAAATAAAGAAATAAAGAAGGAAGGAACAAGAGAAGATTCTCCCCTCGCCGCCCGTCGCCCCGCGCTCTATTAATTTGAGACGATTAGACCGAGCGATTCTTGCCGCTAATTGCTAGCGGGACGGAGGGGCGGCTGATCGAGGATTAATTAAATTGAATTAAGCTTAATTAGCCGTGACCACTTGGTCCGTGGTACCGGCGAGTCGAGGATACGGACCCTACGCGAGATAGACGAGTCGAAAAGCTCGGCGGACCACGCCTGGCCGAATCATTATAATCACTCCTCGCGTGGTCCTCGGAAATTGAGCTGATTATTGTCATTTCGTGCTCATTGATCGAACAACCTTTTTAATTAGTGGACAACAGTTACTCCCGAATTTTGCAATTCGGCTCTCGCCTGGAATTTCATGCAACGATCGAGCGTAACTGCTGTCCAACTGGAATCCGCTTTACTGGACGATGAAAAAATCCCGCGATGGATTCATGCGATCGCGATGCGAGTTTCCGATTAAGCAACGTCTTAAAAAACACTCCGATAATGCAGAAGGAATTTCTCAGGGGGCGTCGAGAACACGCTGATCGATTTACGCGGGAGTGGGGCGGCCCGTGCGATCGTCTCGTGCATTCGTACGCAAACAAGCCGGGGATTCGTCAGCGTGTGCCGGCGATTAGGCGTAATTAGCGTGCGGCGATCGGGTTAGTCAGTGGTTCGGCTCGAAGCGGTACGGTCGTGCCGTTAACGAGATTAAAGGTGAAATCAATTCTTCGTGGCCCGGCGAAACCGGAGGAGAAAACGCGCGTGAAATTCAAACGGTACCACCTCGCCGCGCAATTAACAGGAGGGAGGGGGGGACAGTGAAAGTGTTGCGTCACAACGGCCGATTGTTTAAACCGTTGACGATTAATTAAGGGCCCGGGACGAGAACGTAACCGGCTTCGGCAGCTGGCGACGAGCGGGGAACGAGCAACGAGGAACTTCGGGTGCCTGTGACGCTTGTTCGAAAGCGTCGAAGGTGCTCGTCGACAACGGATTTTCTTTTTCTGTTGGAATCCGTAAACAATCCTGGACTTGCAGGGACCGCCGATCGTTGGAGCGTCGAGGAACGTGACGAGGCGAGGAGCGAAGTTTCGTCGACGACGACACCGTCGCGAACCGTTACTATCTAGTCAGTGTCCAGCGGAGTCAGCTGTGATAGCTCGTCGAACTCACCGTGCCACCGCACAGTGCCGGCCAAGACCCGTCTTGGACCGTTCTCAGTGTTGAAATGAATTGTCGATGAAGAGCCGAGACTCCCTTAGTTTAATATATTACACGTGAAATCGTTCAGATTATTTATTGATCGACACGCGACAACCATGGTTACCTTGGACACCGAGCAGAAGCCGGAGAGGCAGCACTGCGGACGACGCATGTGCGCCATTTGCAGACGCATCAGGCGCGACAAAGGTAACGTTCATTCACTCTGCATTCTTCTTTTCTCTCGGTAATTATGGTGGACTGGATCGCTGCGATAGCCTTCACAGTTTTGTCGAGCCTGATGTCTAGTGCAGCTGCTTGTGGACCAGACAGTGAGCTCTTGTTAATTCAAGTTCAAACGTTAATCGAAATACTTTACATCGTGTACTGTTTCGTTCGGAAGTCTATATATCAGACAGTTTCATGTTTCGTTGCGGAGGTGCACGTAAAAATATCTGTACCACTATGTTTGACGTTGTTTGAAGGTTTCATTTGTGTTGGTATATCAAAGACAATCGTGGAAGTCCATGTGTCTTTGTTTGAATGAATTGGAAACATTTCCAAACATCCGCGGACAATGAAGTACATAATATTAAAAATACTTGTACATCTTTGAAACTTTACTTGATTGATATTTGGCTATGCTCGTCTTAATCCTGTCTGAAACATATTTGATATTTTTAATACAATCTACCTTGTTTAGGCGAACTAGAAACAGCTGTAAACATATCCAAACAGTAACCTACATAATTTCAAAATTATTAGTATGAATAATAAAACTCGAGCCGAGTGAGATTTCACTCAAAACAGCGTTGCTTCAAAAATACAAGTATTTTTAATACGCTGACAATGCAATATATAATTTAAAAAATATTTTACTTGGAAAATACTTTAATCGAATGGCTATGTCGAGCCTGCCACTCGAGTCTCCGACCTTGAAAAGCAATTGCAAGGTCACAAAAATTCGACGAGGAGCCTAATGTACAATTTTCCTCGTTTCCCCCGGCGAAGCTGACAGAAATGAAATAAGAAATCAGCGCTAATCGCTCAGATTTGCGAACTGGGTGGGATCGTAATTGTGCTAGGAAACGCGAGGGCCACCGGCGTGCCGGAAACGAATCGTGAGAGCGTCAAGAGGCCTCCCGAAGCTGTATCGCCGACGCGTCACACGTGGAAGCTTGACGTTCCGCGTACGCGAACACCTCTCTTGAACGTCGTTAAAGCAACTAATTATATTTCTCCTGCCGCCCGGCGATTATTCAACGAGACGCGCAGGCTCGAGGGGAGGATATTTCGCAACATAGACAGGGGAGTGAATTAAACGCGTGACAGAACGTTTCGCGCAATTTCCATGGCGGAGGAAGCGCATCGGCCAGGTTTTTATCGCACGGTGTTCGACCATCGTTCCGTTTCCGCGTTAAAAATCCCATCCACCTGTCGGTGGCCGCGATAATTGTCGGCGATACTGCCACGATTCTCGGAAATCCGCTCGTCGACGGGACTGCTCGCGGGAAAATTCTAACATCTAATTAACGGTGGGGTGTCCTGGCAAAAAATCGTGAGATAAGTCGAACGCCGAGCATTACAGATGCTTATCGTTATATTTAATTTGCGATTTTAGACTCGCTGGCTCGCAAGAAAGCAACAACAATTGCTGGGCTCATCGTGCTCGCAAAAGTGTATAGGTATTCGCGGTGCCAGACTTTGTTACAATTATTATTTCAGTCTATTTCACTTGTAAATTAGACTCTCATTGCATTTAATCGTTTTGTAAAATCACATTCAAATGGCTAGATTAATGAGGGAGTGTCCAGCTTGATCTTCCAGTCACTGAATAAATCAGCTGTCTACATATATTTAGAGAAAATAGTAAATCATTTATAATTGACATGCACTTGATATTCATGCGCGAAATAGTACTCGTGACTCACGCTGCTATGATTTCATGACTTCGTTACTTAATATCTAAATATAATGTGACCTTGACAAACAATTTCCGTGGAACGTAGATCCACTAAAATTCAACCATTGAAATTCTATTTCTGTTTTCGAATTAAATGACAGAATACTTCTTTGTTGCAGTGTACATTATTAACACTAGGTTTACGGAGCACTAAAAGCGACTATTTTACATTGATTTATAAAAAATAACGAGAATGTGTCTATCTAAATTTTTAGTCATTTTAAAAATAACATATACCCAAAGAAATAAATTTGTTGAATAATTCCTCATGAATGCATCTTTATAATCCCAATAATCGTAAATTAAAGATATTAGAACGTGTCATTTTGACGCGTCCCGTAAACCTAGTGTTAACAACCGAGTAACTTTGACTAGTACAATTGCAAATGAAAATACAAGAGGCAATTTTATTTTGCCTTATAACAAGAATGAGTTTATTCAGATCTCGATCGATTTTGATCGCATTGCAAGCTCGAATAAAGGAGTTTATCCACTCATTCCCCACAACGGCGTCCTTATCATTTCGGTAATTGTAGAATAAATGATCCGCAAACCGGTGATTTTACCAGCAATGGCGTGTTTCGTGCAAAAGCGCGCGGCCCCCAATAAAACGCGCAAATCCCGAGCATAGTAATTACGAAATACGCCGGGAGTCCGCAACGAGAACGTTTCAGGGAGGTGGTCGTAACACACCGTCCGGCTCCTAACCGTAATTAGCGTATTTTCGCCGGGGCCGTATCGAGAATGAGGAACGAGGAACAAAAGAGAGGAGAAGAAGGGATGGTGGCGAGCTCTCGCGCGAGCTCGCCTGTCGGGTTACGCGCATTAAAGAGTTACGAATGTATTCCGGGCCGATCCGAAACTGGTTCGTCCTCGTTCCTCGCGGTCGGCCGTCCTCGTTGTTTCATGCAAATCGCTCGTTAGTCGAAACACCTGAAATTCCTGTGTGGGACGGCGTACATTGTCTTCGGCCGCTCCATGGATTATTCATCCCCGCGGCCCGCCTCGCGTCGAGCTGTGACAGGCCGAGTTGAGCGACGGGCAGACGGACAAGACTCTTCCTTCGCGAGTTGAATAGGTTCGCCTAAACGTTTCCTAGCTCTGCTCCTTCCATTATATTCCCTTCCATCCGGCGGGCGATGCCCTGCCCTTTGTTGCACGCAGTGAATTTCGAGCGGAAGCGGAATTAGAAATGCAAGAGCCTTTTCAAACTCCATTCAACTCTTCTTTTTATAATATTTTTGAAAATTCTGTCAGAAACAAGTACAGTGTCTCTAAAAATTATTTATTTACAATTCTTAACGAAGACTCGTAGGCCACTTCTAGTGGTTCCACTTAGTCGCCTAATATCTTTTATTCAGTAAACCCAAAGGATAATAATTTCGTCTGCTTCCCCTAAGTTTCTCCACCCCTCTCCCAACGAAGAATGCGCTCACAGGAGATTTCGTGGCGTGGTGCAACAGAATGTGTCACCACAGACCCCGCCACAGCAATTCGACCTTCGCCGTGCAATTAGACTCATTAGCGGATCGCAGAATCGCGCCCACGCGGATATTCAAATGCGCCGGTTTTATGCAGTTTCGGATCGATCGAGCGTGATGCAAATTGTTGTTGGTCGCGCGCGTATAGCGTTACACCTTCCCGAGTATTTACAAAGATAAATTAGAAGCGAGGATCCGGCGACCGTGTCCGGGTCCGATGATTTATCGCGTGCCCCGGGGGAACGTCGGCTTCGAGGAATCATTAAGGACGGAGCGTGTCGGTGGACACGGAAAGAGTGTTTCGGACGGGATCGAATACTGAATGGCCGACGATTTCATTCACTCGGCGAATATCGGGAAACAGAGTGTCGCCATGTAGTAGCTGTTTCATCAGCGAGCCTCTTCCGTGGGCCGTCGACGTGCCCACGCGTGCCCTTCGCTCATTCACTTCGCCTCTGACTATCGCAATCTTTCTTCGAACGATCCAGGAAGATCGCTTCCAGTCGGACACCTCGATCGGGCCGCCATCCTCCCCGGCCGATTTGCATAGAACCTATCAGTCAACGGTCCACGGGGCTGCGCACCGTTTGGCCACGGCTATTAGGCTTTGGACACTGTGAAATTTCGAATAAATTAGACGCGGCCAGTCCCTTGAGGACGCGGAAGGGTGGTTTCGCAATCGTCCGAAGATAATCCGGTGAATGGCCGAGCGACCGCGGTTTCATTCATCCGCGACGCTTCGCGGCAACCTTGCTCTATGCCTAGGCAGTTATGGCAGGCGTGACTAGGCTGGAGGTCCCGATTATGATAAAGCGCGTGGGCGAGCCCACGCTCGCCCTTCGCTCGTTCATTCATAAATTCAACTCTCACCGCGTGCCGCGCGGCCGACCACCAGAGAAAGCTGCGCCGCAGAAACAGAGAGAGAGAGAGAGAGAGAGAGAGAGACGCGGAGAGAGAGAGAAAGATGAGCTGCGACACGCGCGTCTCTCCTTTGCCTCTCGCGTTACACCTCCCTGCGAGCCACCGACAAATCCTGTCCTCGAATGCGACGCCCTTTTCCGCGCCTGATCAACATCTCATTTTGCATAGAGGACCCTTCTCAGGGTTCTTGATACTACACTGATATCTATTTCTAATTTGGGCCTAAGATTTGTTCAACTTGGATATTTGAGCTGTTTAACACTAGGTTTACGGATCAGTAGAAATGACTATTTTACATTACTTTATAAAAATAACATGAATGTATCTATCAAAATTTGTAGCCGTTTTCTTGATAATATATACCCAAAGAAATCAATCTGTTAAATGATTTCTCATGGGTGCATCTTTCAATATTCGTGAATTAACCCTTAACGGTCTGGAAGTATTTCAAGTCTCAACATTTTTATGTTATAAGTATAGAAAGGAAAATATTTATATTGTAAATTTAAATATTTATATTACTAATTAATTTGATTTTAGTCGTCATATATGCGGCATTGGGCCTAGTAAGTAAAGTGCCATGCCACTTATATGGCGGCATTGGTCCGTTAAGGGTTAAAAATATTAGAATCCGTCATTTTGACGGATCCCGTAAATCTAGTATCAACGCAAGTAGTGCAAGTCAATATTTGTCTGTTTCGTTTAACACCACATCTCAACCGTCACTAAATGAAACAATTTTAATATAATTTTTCCATGGCTCGCATAACGCAAAAGTTCTTCAATATTATTGTGTTTTATAGAACTCTTACTCGATCCCTTATCATCCAATGATTAACAGTTTTGCATAATTTTTGCACTAAAAGGTTCATTTATAATTCATATTTGAGACCTAATAAAATATACGTTCGAACTGTGAAGTACTTATTGCACATCGTAGAAAAATTTCGGAAGGGACTTACGGGTCGTACGTTGTGCACACAATTTTATGAATAATTATGCAATATAGTTCAGGAGCTATTTCTGAATTTTATCATTTCGTACAAATTTTACTGGATGAACGAACAAATCTCTCCCACACAACTGTCACTACAAATTCACCGAACGCATCTGGCAGAAACGTTCCAAACCACTTCTATAATTACGAGACGCGGTTATAGTACTGGTAAAAGTGGTCAACACCATCAAACCCGAAAAAGAAGCGCCGTCCAGAAGTCGTTCCTGAATGCGTGCATTCTGAGAACCGGTTTGGTTGATTATGAAACATCCGTGCTCCAATTATAATTCTCCAATTCTAGTATTTGCCGGACGATAAAGACGTCGCAACAATTACGTGCATTAGCGAAGTGTTTGCCGACGCATCTCCGTCCGCTCGAGCAGCTATGCTGAAGAAGCACGAAGAGACAAGAGCAAACAAACGGTGCGGATGAGGGAAGGGGTAATTTACCGCGGCTCGGTCTTAGGGTAACGGCACCTAAGCGTCGCGGATTCTCGGTGCGATCCGCTCGATCGTCGATCGGTCGGCTAATAAGCCGTCATTAGCCGAGTCCATAACTAATAAACGTCATCCGGCCGTCACGTGGCCGGTAGCGCGTGATTTAACGAGCGGCTCGCGCGTCGCAACCCTAGTCACCCCCGCATAACTGTCTTTCTGTTTCACTCTCTCGTAGTTTATATTTATTGCAGACACCTGTGACCAACAACAACAAACTGGAATTTTTTTAGATTCTGTACATATTATACACGGGGACAATTATGTGATTCAAGTCTGAAAAACTCCAAGCGTCTGCAGTTGTGCGATACAAAATGAGTGTACAAAAATTTTGTTTGGGTCACGACGGACCCGGCGATACCATTGCGTTCTTACGTCCCTTCTCTTCCACCCTGTTCTAAAAATCCTCCAACGTTCTCCTCGTTCTCCACAAAACAGACAAACATTTCCCAACAGCCCCCACCGGTTCCATTATCCGTCGCCGGTCCCCGGCTCTCCGCTCTCGGTTGCCAAAGACGAGTGGTAACGAGTCGATAAAAAATAATTAGTATGTCCGTCGACTCGGTGCTTCTAGAAATAGACCGGTCCGCATAATCATCCGCCGATTCCGAGACCGCTTTGGAAACCTGCCGGCGGCTTTTGCCGCGCGCGGCTCCAGGTGATACTCGCCGCCGTCGTCGTCGTCGTCCGCGTCGTCCGCGTCGTCGTCCTCGTCGTCGCCAGCGGATATGTGTAGCCTCGCACGCGCGCTTGCTCGTTCACTCGCGCGCGTGTGCACCGATATGTTCACCGAGACGTTCACCGTTCGCGAGGGAATTCGCGAACGAGACGAGAAACAAAGGGAAGAGTTATGCGGGGGTGACGCGGGTTGGCAACGCGCGCCACCGGCTACGTGACGACCGGATGACGTTTACAGAGTTTGGAAACGTCGGGTAGTAACGTTCAAATAGTCTCGGATTATGAGTGAAATAGCAAAAAGGTGAGGAAGCAAGCATGAGAGCGAAGATAGGTACTATTTTAACCAAGTTTGGGAAAATAAACATGAAGAGTTCAAAGATGCCCGGAAGAAGATCAAGCAGGGAAATCGGAAGAGCGCACTCTGATAAAATTATTCCCCGAAAAAAGAAGAAGGCGAAATGAAAGAATAAGACTCGCTAGACTTGACAGTCTCCTAGCTAGAGATCCACCAAAGACCAAATGAAATAAGGGACCTAGCAAAAGAGCTTTTCCTCATTCCTGAAGCTGAAGATCGCACACGCAACCTCCAAGCTAGAGCATCGTGAAGGACCCAAGCGAAACAAGCAACCTATGAAGAGGGTAGCGATAGTTCACCGCCTTTTCCTCATTCCCCAAGTCAAAGATCACGACGAGCGACGCAACCCTGTGTTCAGGGAGGTCCTGGGGACGACGCAACGTGTCTCGAACGGCGACATGCTCGCGCAACGTTGCGCCAAGCTGGAAAAACAGCGTTGGCAGGGGCCGCGTGGGCAAGCTGCCGTGTCTAATAAACATAAAGGAGGCAGACTCCGTCAAGTTACCCGTTTGTTCTTTTTTCTCTCACCCCCACCTCGCGGCTGGTTTGTGCCCGGCCCCCTTTTTCCCCCCGTCGAACCCCCTCGCCCATCGAACCACCGCGTCGAGCACACCTTCGCGGACAATTAATTTACCTCACGGCGTAGCCCGGAGTCCGCGGAGCTTGCAGACGTAGTTTGCGGCCGGCCGTCCAGAAATGGAGTTGGTTTCGCCGGTTAAGATACGATCGTGTACGTACCCCGCACACATCCTCGCCGGCAGCGTCGAGAAAAACGCCATAACTCCGAGTCGTATATGGCGGCAATGCACAGGTGCATGCCACCGTGCATCTACCCCCCTCGGCCCCCGCCGACCCCCCGCTCGAAGACCGCCAACCCCTTCTTTTCTACGTAGACCCTTCCTCCTTGTCTCCCCGTACGAGACCCGATCGAACGTGCGCGTAGAATGTCAATTGTTTCGCTCTGCCCTCTCTCTCTCTCTCTCTTTCTCTCTTGCCCCCCACCCCTGCACGCCCCCTGACGCCTGTTTTCTTCGTTTCCCCCGCCCCTGGAATACCTGCACACCCCCTCTCTCTCACGACCTGGACCGTGTTAGATCGGTTCTGATCCGTGATTTTGACAAATTTTCGGTGCTAGACGATTCCTGGATTTGCAGATGATTTTATAGATCACGGGTTCCGCCAAACTTGTTTCACCTACCGCCCCTTTCTAAAGATAAAAAATTACTCAGCGCCCCCACTGAGAATTTACCTTCTTTATCATTATCTCTGCCAGAGGAAGACACCTTTCACAATTTTAAATAAAAATTGATTGAGACTACAAGGGTACATTAAAGAGAAATTGTTCGATAAAAAATAGGGGGTGGTTCTGTGTAGGAAAATGCAGTGATAGATTTGCGTTTTTTTTTTTTATAAATTTATATACCACCCCAGTGAATCCAGCGCCCACAAGGGCACTCGTGATCACCGTTTCGCCCACTGAAAATCTCGGCTAGCAGGCTCTCCTTCATGATCAGTATTTTAGACAAATTGAAAGAGGGGTGATCGGTGATGCTACGTTTAGTGCAGCTTAACGCGATAATTCAGTTAGCGAAGGCCGATATTCATAAAATTATCCTTCTCCAAAGGAGACGCTACGATACACGTTCCAAAGAAGCGCACTGTCGCATTGTGCATCGCGGATCGTAAAAGAGGTCGATCATATAAAGTCCTGTCTGCGCAAGGCCGAAACCGTAGCCGCGACGATTTTATCGCCAACGCCGGGCGTAACGCAGCGAAAACGTTAGTTTCCTTTATTAACCCGATAAACGGGAGTGTAAAATTGAACGTCTGCCCGGAACGAGTTCCCTAATTGTGCCGAGAGAGTGCTGAAGTTATACTGGACAATAAAATCCGGCTAAATAGCAGACGGAATACGAAAGTCTACATTTATTACGGTATAACTTGCAATCAAAGAAATAAACCTCGTCCCTCGGCCGGAGTAAAACTCTCTCGAAATCCTTCCGATCCGTCAACCCCCATCCCTCTCCCCGGGACTCTAATCAACAATAAAACACGGCGAATCGAGCGCTGATAAAACATTCAGTCGCAGGGGTTAGGCAAGCGGACTGCTTACTGTCATCGTCGACAGAGATCTATGTCCCTCTCTAAGTATCCTTCATTAATTAAGCACCGTTGCTAAACCCGTTGCTACACCGCCTGCAACGCTGTACAATTACGGTATAGACAATTGCGAAACGACACGGCGGAGCGCGTGCCGCACTGAAAACCGAAACCCGAAGATTTCCGAACACCACAACGACATAAGAATCCAACAGATGACACCTCTTCCCACCTCCGCGCACGAACAGAACATATCTCAAGCGTAGAATCTCGACGATCGCTATAGCAGATACAATCTTCTAGAAAGGAAGGATTCCCATAAATCGGTGTCGGCCTATAAACCATAAACTCGTTAAAAGCGTTCACGTGGCGGCCCAACGGATGCCACGTGTCCCCCCACCCCCACCCCCCCTAAGCTATCGAAGGGAAGATCGTCAGCTCGGATCCGCTCGGATCTCCTCGATCCGCTCGATCGCCTCGATCGTGTGCCTACCTGGCGTGTGCCTCTTCCCGACCTGCGCGCGCTTGTGGGTGTAACCAGTTTCCGTGGGCTTAGCTGTCAAACCCACGTGGGCCGCCCACGCTGGTCAGATATATTACCGTGCCGCGAGAGAAAGAAGACGCCGTTGGATCGCGCGGGGTGCACAAAACGCGCAGAGTGGAACACACCAGGGAAGGGAGCGAGAGAAGAGGCGAGAGAAATCGGTTTCTTCTTGTACCGGTGTCGCAAGGGAAAACGCCACGGACCCCGATCAAACGACGTAATTAACGGTGAAGGATTGCACGCTCCCGGTTTTCCATAAGTAAGTGCACGGCGCGCACTTACACCCCCGATATTCAATTATTGCGCTGATCGGTGTCTCATCGACACTTTGCATTAGCTCAAACTTCAATCGACGGCTTCTCGATGGACAACAGAATAGACTATTGTCAGCTTATTATTAACAGCTGCGCTGTTCATACTTGTTCCGGTGATTGGCTTTGTAATCGCTAGGCTGCGGATTTTATAGATTCATGACAAACATGGGTACACCAAACACAAATTATTTAACGTGGCATTAACACTAGGTTTACGGAGCACTAAATGTGGCTATTTTGCATTACTTTGTAAAAGTAGCAAGTACGTGCTACCCACGTTTTTAGCAATATTTGAAAAATATGTATACCCATAGAAATAAATTTGCTAAGTAATTTCTCGTGTATGCATCCGTAGAATCTTAATTAAAAATATTAGAACCCGTCATTTTGCCGAGTCCCGTAAACCTAGTGTTAAAATTGTTGAGGAAAGAGATGGATATCTGTGTAGTCCCTGTTGCTTGTGAAATTAATTCGGGCAATTTTTATTTCACATTTTCTGCGACTGTCCACCATTTAAAGACATAAGAGGCAAGCTCAAAATACCAACAGACTTAAGAAGAGCCCTTCAAGGAGGTCTTGACTCGTTCATTAACAACATTCACCTGAGAAATCTGAAGACAAACTCGAAACCATATGGATAATAACACGAACAAAGTCAATTTCACTTCGCCTAGCTGAAACGAAAGAACAAAATAAAGAAGCAAAAGATAGTTACCAACGATGAAATATCAATCTCTATCGTGCAGCTTTATTGGAATCCATGAACGACGTTCATCGCAGATAATCTTCCGCCCCATAAAATAGTAATCTACGCAACAGGCCCATAGACTAGGATCTAAACGAATGAAGCAAATTTTCTTCCTGCGCGGCTCATCTCCGCGCACCGTCGACGTTTCATATCGTATCGCCTAAATCGTCCCGCGGAGAATCACCGACGGAAACGTAATATCTGCCAGGTGGGAGTCGAAGGATGCGCCATAATCCCTCGACCTATTGAAACCTCAGAGAACTTAAATACCCCGGGTGGAATAAGAGGATCAACCGCGCAGGGTCGGGAGGGGTATTACGGAGAACGAAATTATGGTTGCGCAATAGAGGGGGACAGAAAGGGAGAGGCCGAGTAGTTGGAAAAGAGCAACAATTTACTGCAACGGGGCTTAAAATACCGGGACACAATATGTATAAATTATGTATTCGCCGCGAAGATGCCGTGGCACTCGTCGAGAGGAGCGGGCGGAACAAAAACAGAGAGAGAGAGAGAAAGAGAGAAAGAGAGAGAGAGAGGAGGAAAGTGAGGAGAGACGCGGCTTACGACACAGGAAACAGTTTCACCTGGAGGGAACCAGCATCCACGTTCCTGTTCCTTGGCGAGAGAGGAGAGGAGAGAGGAGAGCGGGTTAAGTAGGCACGTGGGTGTACACGATGCATACAAAGGCGCTTTTATGAATCGTGTTTTCCTCGAGTCCAGTGGAAGCCTCTCGCATAATTAAGGGAACAGCTCGGGCCGAGTTTGACGTAACTGCAAAATATATAAATTCGAGGCTTCTCCTTTTTTCGCTTTTCGTTCCCCTCTCTCTCTCTCTCTCTTTCTCTCTCGCTTTCTACTGATTCTTTCTTCTCTTCGGGGGCGATGATTCACAGCCGGAGAAAAGACAAGCGTCACGGTGTCGCGATCTTCGCGATGGCGGAATCTCGCGGCTAAAAGAGACGACACCGGAGTAAACAAGACCGTCCTCCTTTCCGGAGATGATTCACTCATTTAGAACGGCGGGACCGTGAATCTCGGGTTTATCGAGGCGCAACACCGATACCCACAGTGCCCTCTGAAAATATTCGGACGCTACATCGATTTAATGGATAATTGAGAATGTGTCTCGACTCATTATTAACCCTCAGGAATCCTATTAATCCTCCGTACTAAACTCGAGCGACCGTCAATATGTACAATTTTATTCCGATATAAACTGACGCTTTTTATTTTGAAATGAGAAAATCCTATTTCATCCGAAATACTGTCCCGAAAAGGACCCGTCCCGAGCCATCGCCTTATATCGAAAGAAAACTGTAATGAAATATCGGCGTGGGTCAGAAATGACTTCGGCATCCCTTCTCGAATGTACCAGCAGTTACAGACCACCCTGTACATAAAAAAAAATTAATAATTTCCTTTTAATGTATCTTTCCAGGCTCAATCAATTTTTATTTGAAACGTTAATATTTAGACGCTAAATCGGTTTAACTTTATCGGTAATATATATTGATTCATCGTAGAAGGATTAATACCTTAACTGCCTTGACCATGCAACCAGGTTTTATAAATTCATTTTTATATTTGTCGAGTTCATGTTTTATATTTAAGTCGAGCAAATCTCTGATGAAAATTCTTGAAGTAACGCAGGAAAGCGACAAAAACTTCGTGCAGGATGACGATTAAAATGTAATAGTTGGTACACAGTGTAGCAACTTTCTATAATCGCCGGTTGTTACTAACCCATTACTGTGATTAAGGTGAGTTATAATTAACGATTGCAGAAAGCAACTTGCGACCGTATTAACAGTCGCATTCCGATCGTGATTATCGGCGTTCGGATCGTTACGTTTACTCGGTGTCAATTGCAACGATTGGCATGAAACGAATCGTGTGTGCTTTCTCCGTTTAATGATTCCGACCCATCAGCAATTTGCAATTTATTGCCCCACATTTCCCGTTAAACAAACATCGAAATTCTCGCGTCGATGGTTACGAAACTGCAATTTTTATGCATTCGCGATAAAAAGAAGTTGACGAGACACTAAACGATGCGAACATAAAACAGATGCAACACTCAAGCGATCTTTGTAAATGAATATTATAATGAAACGTAATTCAGTTTATATAAACATTCATTTATATTGAATCAGAAAACAATCTTGCTTTATGACGTTCAATGATCATTAAATTCGCACACTGTAGTACGTTTGATTTCCTTCTGTTTGTGTTTTACGATGTGTTTCCTCAAGATGTAACATTATACCATAAATGAAATTTGTTGATTTAAAATATAGAACAAAAGTGGTTGAATTATTATTCTGTATTTTGGATGCAGTTATTTTTTAAATGAGAGCTAAATAGAGCTACAATTGCCAGAATAGTTCACCTAAAGATTAAAACTACTGTTTCATTATTCTCGATGAATTAAAATTATTCGATTCCTTCGTTTATTAACACTAGGTTTACGGAGCACTAAAAGTGACTACTTTGCATTACTTTACAAAAATACCAAGAACGTGCTACTCACATTTTTAGCAATATTTTAAAAATAATATATATCCAAAGAAATAAATTTGCTGAATAATTTCTCACGTGTGCATCCTTAGAATCTCTCTAATTTAAACTTAAAAATATTACAAAATCTAGTGTTAAATTCATCCTAGAAATTCCTACTCACCTCTCGTGTCTTTCGATCGATACAATTTTTATTCCGCAAAAAAGACTAACTGCGACACGAGGAAACCTCCGGGCCAACTTTGCCCCGTCATTTGTCCGGCTGTCAACCATGTCGCCGCCAATTAATATCACTATCAAACGGTGATTGCGAAACGGTATCCGGAAGGCAGAACGAAACGGAATCGGACGGGGAGAGTAATTCGAGGTATTATCGAAAAGTGGAAAGCGGAAGCGATCGGAGCCGGTCGGTAGCGATAATCGGCTAATTACTGGAGTGAAAACGGTCGTCCGGGCTGGCTGGGCTGCCGCGGCAGAGCGAGCATTTGTTCGCGTCCCGCTAACATATAGCTACAAGAAGGCTTTCCGTCGATTCGCTTCGCCGTGACTCGCCGATTAATATGCGTTCGGGCCAACTTTCGCCCGGTGAGGACAGAGAGCCCCGATAATGGCAGGTGCGTGCCGCGTAAAAACGTTGATTTACCGGCACGATAGTCGAAACGACAATACGCTTGAAACAATGCCAATGAGTCGACTCGAGAGAAAGAGAGAGAGAGAGAGATACCGGGCGTCGGGACCAGCTTACACGTGTAGCAATTACCATAACACAGGTAACCCGGAGTTAGTCTCTGACTCCCGGCGATTATTCGACCTCGCTTAGTCGACGCCATCTTAGACGGGAAAATCCGCGCCGAAACTTCGTCCCCGGGATTCTCTGAGAGAACAGAAAATTAGCTTTCGAGTTCTGTTATGGTTTACTGCTCGACTCTTTTCATTTAAAATTTCGAAGCTGCAAAGATCGGACCTAACCCAGACCATGCTTCAGAATATGTGAATTTGTAGAGATAAACTCACTAATAAATAAGGTAATTTATTGTCCTTAGTATTTTATTATATTTTTCTGCCGAAGCACACGATTGATACTTCACTTTCCCCATTTAAAATAAATTTCATAATTACTAGGTAGAACACCAGCAATTTTAGAAATGTTTAGAAATTATCCTAATGTAACCACGCTATTCTCTCGCGTGTCTGTGCTTTTTATTTTGCGCAGTGACAGTCGATTTGGCAAACGATCTCTCGCCCAGCAAGCTCGCCGCTCTCGAAGCGATCCAATCATCTGATAGCATTTCTTTTCGCCTATTAGACGGCTTGAGGAATCGCGAGGATCATTAGTACTGCTATTCTAATAATACAGAGAGGTGATGTCCAGCTCGCCCCAGGCCATCGGGACTCGCTATCTCCGCCGAATCTAAACAAGACGAACAATCCTTTCGTATCTCATGCTCGGAGCGATCAAATAAAATAGAACACCTGAGAGAGACTCCGAGATCACGATAGGCCGGCATTAGGTGACGCAACGCCTCGAAATCTTGCGCTCCTAGGGTTTTGAGGTTGTAGGAACTCTGCGGGGGAGCGGTCGTTTACGTCGCGTGTATTAGAAAAATATATGGTGGGATGCGCGTTAATAAAACGGGATAGTTGCCCTTGGTTCTCTAGAATCCGATCATTCTTGTGCAGTGAACGAAGAAATGAAGCCCTGAAAATATTAAATTACACAATGGGAAGGTGAATGATAAGTGGATTTTATGTATTTATGACAAAAATGAATATAGAGAACATATTATTACAAGTCATTGCAATTATTCAGAAAAGAAATAGTAGTCTGTGCAGTTCCCGTAGCTCTGGAGATTTAACCCTTTGCACTCGAGTGGTGACTCTGATGCGCCACTAGAAATCGTTGTGGCATTATTTCAAAGAAATTACAAAAAATATTACAAAATATTTGTTACATTACAAAATTTCTATTCAATAGATTACTAATAATTATTATATGTGGTAATCGGATTAGTTTCGTATGAATAAAATGAAAATATTCCAAGACGGAAGAAAAATTTAGTTTTAGAATGAAAATAGCGCCGAGTGCAAAGGGTTAACTCCCAGTACCAGGAAGTGTAAAGAATGCTTTAAGCAGTAGACAGTTCTAAATTGTTAGAATGAATAGAATAAATCCGAAGCACTCGGTGAGGATGCCGAGGACGCTGCATCCGAAAGCCAAAAAGTAGTCCGCAGGCGAGGAAGATTGCGCCATTAGAATTTTAAGAGAACTTTCCTATTAATAGTCTATCCATAGGGAAATCCGCGGAGAAGCCCCATAAATTTTCCGGAGGAGAAAGGCAGTAAAAGTCACGGTCGCCCGGCCGAGAAGATTCCATCCTACTTTCGGCTAATGTTTCGGGGGTGGCAGCCCCCGATCGCGTCACCCACAAAGCTTGTAGCGGCGACGGTCATTAGTGAACAAACGCATAAACGTCGGGTCGACGATCCGACGCGGCGCGGCGCGGCGCGCGTAGCCTCTGGAAAAAGCCGAGCCGCGTCTTAATCCGTTGTTTCTGTTCGAGGGGGCAATTAAGCCTGTCAAATCGGGAAGGTCCGATGATCCCGACGAGGCGCGGGTTTCCGAGGCTCGGTGGCATGCCGTAAGAAGAGTCATCGTCGTGTGGCGTCTGCCGCTCGTAAATTCTCCCCGAAATTCTGAAATATCACGACCTCTCCCCCGCGTTTCATTTTTTTTTTCCTATCTTTTTCTCTCGTGCTGCTTTTTATTTTCTCCGGTTCGTTCTCCGGTTTCTCCCGTCGACGTTTTCCTTTTTATTTCTCGCGCCGGCTCGCGCGCGATGTCGCCCTCGTAAGCTTTTCCTTCGGCTTGTACGCGCTCGCCTGTATTTTTAATCCCTTCGCCAGAGAGAAGTTTCTTTCTTTCTTTCTTTCTTTCTTTCTTTCTTCCCGCTGTTGGTTTGGTTCTCCACCCACGACCCACAGGACGTTGCACCACACGCGTGCGTGCACGCGCGCATCGAAACGATACGCATGCCGGCTACACGCGGCGAAACGCGCGCGTCCCCGACGGCTCTCCGCTCTCGAAACGGGGTTAACAACACCGAAATCTATTTATTTACCGGGATAAATCACCGGGAGCTTTACGAGTGAGCGTATATTACGCAAATCGTGGCGTTATATCAATCGGCGGGTGTCCTCCGCCGCCTCGCAACCCGTCGCCCTCTTGTCTTCCAGCTCCGACATCCAGACGGACCACTCTCGACGCTTTCCACTTGAATACCCAACGATCTCTTCATCTCTTCGTCTTCCTCTCCTCCATCGCTCGCTTTTCTTCGCGTCTTCGGGGACAGTTGAACCATCTTTCGCCGAACGGATCGATTTTTTCCGACGGTGTTCGTAACCCTCGTTCAATCGCAGAATTGCGAGTTCGGAATCTGGACAGTTCGAGAACGAAAACTCGTTGACTTCGTAAAAGAATGCAACACGTAGCCAGCAACAAATTTCAATTTAAAACAATGTTTAGGCGATGAATAAAAACAAATTTTTAAATAAAACTGGAGTGAAATAAAACAGCATTTTTGAGCCCCTCTAATGCCTTCACTGATGTAAATTACACATGCCCATTTTTGTCAGTTCAGTGATTAATTATGGGGGCTCCGAATTAATCTGCACATTTAACCAATTTTTCAACAGGAACAGCAATTTTATTCGTGAGCTGTGAACTGTCTTTAAGTGTACGAAAAAATTAAATTTAAATTAATCAGAAAACTTCTGCAGACTTGAACCATCTTAAACAAACACGAGAGAATATCGATTGTCTTCAACCAATTTCGCACATGTCCCGCGTCGATAGACTAGATCAACGTCAATCCCCGTCTAATAAACGTCAGTGAAACATTCGACTAATACCGAGAGGCAATTAAACAACACTATATTTCCGCTCCGCGGAAAAATCGGGGTTTTTCGACACACCGCGGTGTGTCGACCGATTAAATCTAACACGATATCGCATGGTTAATGTGTCGACATGTGTCCCAGAAACGAACCGGGAATAAACTTGTATCACAATCTACGCGAGATACACGATAAAATGTCTGCGAAATCAGCATACGCAATCTCGCGGCGAGATCACCCCCCTGTTCGCCGGCAGAAAAATTCTCGGAACTAGTTTCGCAAAAAATCGGGAATTAATACAGAGAGAGAGAGAGAGAGAGAGAGAGAGAGAGAGAGAGAGAGAGAGAGAGAGAGAGAGAGAGACCGGGTCGATGTGTGTGGACCAAGTCTCGGTTGGTTTCGCGTTTGCATAAACGTTTCCCCGTTTAGCGCACCGGTGGCCCCCGGTAGGGTAACCGGGGTGGAACGTCTCGGTGGGGAAGAAGGAAGAAAAAAATGAAAAAGGAAAAACGGCGAAACGTGGCGGAACGGTATGACTTTCCCGTCGCGATGGAGAGAACGGCGAGCCTCGAGGCGGCCTCACAGGAGAAGCGTTACGAAAGACAAGTGCCTGAATCGATTAGAAGGCGTAGCCGGTAGGCGGAGCGTGCTAACGCCGCGTTTAAACCTCGCGTACCACTAATGTACACAAAGGTACGGCCGCGCACACGCGCGCCTGTCGCGTGTGCCAATCGCAGGCGAGCCATTCCGCGGCGAATCGCGCAGAATTCGCAACCGACTTGCCCGCGAGATTCCCAGCACGTCTCGAGACACCACGCTTTGGAAGATAAACGCCCGTGCGCCCCGATGTTTCCGAAAAATTTACCCCCGGAATCTCGACAGAATTATTTCGATTTTAATCACTTCTTTCGCGAGACAGACAAGTTCCAGTTCGGACTCATTTTAATCGGAAAAATGTCACGAATATCTGCATATCGGTTTCAATTATCTGCAATCTCGCTTGACAAAGTAACAAAAATTGCCTCGGATAAAAATGGTCACGTTTGATAACGCTTGTCTGGAATGCATTTATGAAAATAGAGGCAATTTTTTCCACCCTTTGTAACTGACGTCTGCGAGGTCAAGCTCTTTCCACCATTTATCACCTGCAAATTTGAAGATGATATAGCTTGTAACGTTTTCTCTGTCATATTTTTCGGAGATTCGGTAAAACTGCTCGCTTAAAAATTGAGGAAAAGGGTCAGAGGCAAACGGAGAAGGATTAAGTCCCACTGGAGGAAATTCTCCAGAGTCCCGGGGGCCAGCATCCGTGGAAAGTAATTCGAAAGAAAGCCCCGGGAGCGGTGATCTCGTGGAAACGCGTTCCCCGGTCGAACAATCGCGGGGCAAAGTGGGCGTGTGCGTAAATCATCGTCTGTCAAAGCGCGATCTTATCTGGCCGCGTTTTCACCGAGGGAACAGCTGCGGTCGCCGATCAAATTCCACGGGAACAAACGCCGGTTGTCGGAGGCATTAGCACCGCGGAGAATCCTTTCGCGTTAGCTTATCAGCGCGCTCGGCGTGCGCCGATAGCCGGGACAGAGCTCCGAGCAATTAATCTTATTGTTAGCGGTGGCTAGGCGACTCGCCCACGCACGGCCACCGCTATGGGACACCGTGTTCGAACTTTGTACGCGTGCGACACGCGTGCGTCTTCGCCGAGACCTTTCCAAGAACGATCTTCCCGTTGGCTCCGCGTCTGAACGATTTCATGCACTTTGGCCTGGAATGTTGGCCTCTTCAGAATTTCTACTCTGGAATTTCTGTATCTTTTATTTCTGTATCTATATCTTTCTATTTCTATATGATTTCTTATTTTTTGGAACTGTACAGTGTCCACATTCAAAATTTATTGGCTCACGACACGCTTGAGAAATTATTAATTTTCCTTGTGGAAATTCTATCAACCCAACCAACAGAAATGATCACGAATAAATTAGTTTAACACGTTAACTGCCACGTCAGTCACATATGACAGTGATTTTTGACTGGGTTTAGAAATTCATTTATTTAAACCGAATTTTATTGGAGTCTTTCGAATTCAAAAGGATTAAGACAGCATCCCCTGTAATACATTTTAAATTTCAAGTTGTGGTGTCATTAATTAAATTACTCTGATTTTGTAAGAATTTCTGGGGTTGATATTCGGCACTTAACGTGTCAAGTTACCTTCGTACCAATGATCCTGTTAGCTGAGTGCCTGAACAATTTCATTTGTCCTGGAATGTTAGCTTTTTTAAAACGTTCTAACATTATTTTAAAATATACAATCCTCGGCGAAACACGATTCTCAGTATGAAATCTTTAAATTAATCTACCATGTAGCTACTTCTGAGACACGTCAGGATTAAACGCGTATCTAAATGCATTCTAGGGAAATTAATGAAGTCGGACATATCGTCGAATTTACTACTGGCGTTACAAACTGTGTTCCCGGCTAATGCGTCGTTTAAATGAAATTCCGAGTACACGGGGCTTTTACTCTGCGTCTCGATAAATGCTGGATGTTTCTAAGGATTCACCGGAGGAGTGGGAGTTATCTGCTGTCGGTATCCCGAGGAAGTCGAGCAGAGCTCGGTGTCTTCGAGGTATCATCAATCCTCGTGACATCGCGTTTAGATACCCGGGGCCGTTCAACGACTGGACATAACAGGCCCCGGTAGGAGGTTATTTATTATAGTACGCGGGGAAATGACGTCTCGCCCTTGATATCTTTGGGCCTGGTGAAAGTTGTAAGCGATAGGAGAACGACGGACGTGACGGAGCGAGGGAGACGTCGAAGATGATTTGCTGTCGATTGGAACTGGATAGGTGTTATCTCTGGAAACTTGATAAAATGTTCAACCTTCTCGTGAATTCCATAAATCGTCGCGTAGGTTGTATCATCGTTTTAAACTTGATGTTTCGAATTAAAAAGACTGCCTAGGATCTTTTAATCCTGCTGTATCGCGTTTGGTTGGGTGTGACCTTGTTTTAGTGAAAAGGCTGTTTTCATATTTGAGAAAAATTTTCTTGCAAAAGTTTTCAAACATTTGTTCTAGTTACTTTCAAGAGTGTTTAATGGTTCTTTGTAAATTCATACAGCCTCAAGGCCAGAATCTTAATGTTTTTCTCATGTTTTAGCCATTCCTTTAAAAATTCTCTTGTGAGGCTAAAATGTGAATTCGAAGCATTTAGAACTGATAGATGCTTTTGATTTTAAAAAACTGTGAGTGAGTATCTTTTTCCAAATAGGAAATAAATGCTTCGAGCATGACGAGAGTATTCTTCGAGAAGTAAAGAGAAGAAGAGAACGTTGGCGTTCGTAAACACGAAATAATACAGGGAACAACTTTGATGACTTAATATTTACGTCACGACGTTTTAAGGAGCCCATAGTCCAGGGAGGATTTATTGCAACGGTCTCCACGAAACGACTTTATGAAATATTCCTTTTTTTGAAAGGAGACACGGTTCCTGGTCGCAGCTGGAGCTTCTTGCGCCACGTTCCTGTTCCTCTCCGTTAATAGGAAACAATGGGGTTCAGACGATTTAGGAAAGAGAAATTTTTGTCGGATTGGTGCACGACGTTTACGACAAAGACACGGTTTCCACACCATGGGAAATAGAAATATAACATATGTGTTTACGATTCGGTGGGAGGAGGGGGTCCCAGCCAATGTTTGACGCAATTGCGTGCCCGTGTTCCGCGGCCAGCTGTGCAAGCAACGGCCCGCAAACAATGGCGGGAAATGCGCACTGAAAAATTCAGCTGGCCGTCAATAAATTCGCAACGTGACGCCGGGAATCCTAATTAACCCGCCTGTGACGCTCGGCTGTCCGGGGCTTCGGTTTTCAACGCTGACGAGCGAGCACGACAAAATAAAACTTCGTTGAAAAATTTACTGTTTTCAGCTCGAAAACTGCGCGTCGTAAATTTTCCGAAAAATGTGTGGTACACGTCCACCAGACGACCCTTTATAGTTGTTCCTAAAAGGATCTCTAGTGAAAGCGTAGCTTAAAAATCTGCTTTTAATTAAAAATCCTGAAAGAAATTGTTACGTTACAGTATTGGAGAAAAGCTTGGTGGCTAAATATTATTTTTCATCTAAGGGAAGAAATAACATTCTGTTTGGTTCCCATTTCTTGAAATCGATGCAGCCATATAAATATAATAATGTATATGAACTGATGCAAATGTTTATATGAAAAGTGTTTTGATTACTGAGTAAATGTTCGGAAATCTTTTGACGTTTCAATACTGTCGCACCTTCGTAATTCTCTGCCCGATCATTTCGGATTTTTGGAGTGGATGTTCCTCGCTGAATGTTTTAAGGATTTAGAACCAAGCGAGGGAAAGAAGTTGGAAAACATTTGCGCAAGCCAGCGTGTAACGTACGGGTATTTATTCGGCCTAGTATTTATCGCCGCCTATTAGGAAGACGTGTGGCCTCGCGATTAATCGCGACTTAGAAAAACAGGGGTCGATCGGTTCCGAAAGCGTTCACCTGCTGCTCCGACACGCGTCTCGTGGATTCCATTCGGGCCAGAAGCCGACCCCGACTATTTTCTAAACAAACGCCGCTGTTTTTACCCCTTACTTTTCATTGCCGCGTAAATCATACCGGGTCGCGAGCCGAGCGCTCGACCAGTCAATTTTCTCCGGGCTCGTTCGCGCCGATCGTAACTCTCCGGAGGCTCTTCAAAGACGGCGCACGTGCGCCTGGATCATTTCCTGCTGTTACTTTTTCATTTTAGATCCGCGGCGCAACATCGCTCGATTGTCGCTCGGAGCTTTCTCCGCTCGTCCGAGAAAGCGGGTCGCTCAAATATTGCCGCCATTTCTCGCCCGCCTAAAACAACGAACTTCGCTTCAATTTTACCAAAAAAAAAAAAAAAATCCGGACCAAACACGTCACGACCTAGAAATCGATGCGACGTGAAATCCAAATTCCAAAGAAAAGACCATTTTTCTCATTTGAAGAGCAGCTTGCTCTTTACTCCTGTCGAATGATTCAAGTATTGCCGCTCTTTTTCGCGCGGCAAATTCGAAATTTGTAACTCAACGCGGTCGAATATTTATATTTATATATCATGCGAAATCGTAAAGAAAGTATATTTCTCGTCTAAGAGAGGACGATTACCCGTTCCGAAATTAAATGATTCGAGTTTTGCCGCCGTTTTTAACGCGGCAAATTCGAAAATCGAACCGGAACACGGTCGAATATTCCTCGCGTTTTGCTCGCGCTCGCGCGAAACTGTATAGAGTCGTTCCGTGAATTTGTTTAGACAAAAGTGGTCTTTGAGCGTTATTTATAGCGAGCAACGGCAGACGCTCTGGATTTGAGCACGTTTCCGAGTCGTTCGCGGCTCAGACGCAGACATGTGTCCAACAATGATGAATTGGGGCGCTAGTTAAGGTATAGAACGTCATTCTACGATGCGTTACGTGAACGGATGTCTATTTTGAAGAGCAGAAACGAGCGGAACGTATATCAATGACACCGATAAATAACGCGGGGGTGAGCTGAAAAACTGGGCGCGCTCTCTCTCTCTCTCTCTCTCTCTCTCTCTCTCTCTCTCTCTCTCTAATGAGCCTACTAAAATTGTTTATGAAGATCACCTGCACCTCGTAGATCCTCTATTTGTCAAACAGCGGAACGGATTTATTTTTGACGCTCGCATTTTTCCGGATTAAGGAATGAGTTACGCGCAGGGCACGTTTTGCAGTTGCCGGTGACTGAACAAATGAAATAAAACAAACATGTGAACAAATCCTGATTCACTTGTCAGATTAAAAGATGGTGTGTGGTAGAATCATTCGAATCATTCGGATTGCATAAGATAAAATTAAAGTGAATTAAAGCTGTTGATTGATCAGTTATCATGCATATAAAATTAGTAAAAAATAATCGAAGTTTTGCATTTGGAAAACGTTAACGGACGTTTTAGTGTACTTTGTGAACGTGCAGAAATTTTAAGAAATACTGTATTTTATTTTAAAGAAAAAAACGACTAGCTTTTTGAAACGAAAGCCGTACGACTATTTTGAACGAACATTTGAAACGGTGAGAGAGCGTCAAATGGTTTTTCGTGGAAAAATGTCAGAATTTGTGAACGGGGGAAGGGGGGTGGGCGATTAATAAGCCCGAGAGTCGCAAGCCTAATTTCGCGCGGAGGAACAAGGTCTATTTTGCGACGAATGTCGAGCAGGCAGCACGCGAACAGAAGCGGCCAGAGCCGAGGAGGAAGCGCGCGAAGCGTGAAACGACGGAAAGCGGTAGATAGAAGAAACTATGACGGAGGAGGAAGGGACAAGACCTCACCCGTAATCTCCGGGCCTAGAGGCTTTATTTATACCCAAAGCTGCCGTATTATTGGATCACCCCCGCGATTCTGGCCGACTTAAGTGTGTCTTCTGTCGTTCACGTGCATCTCTTTTCTGTTCTCCGTCGCTGGCTGCTTCCGTCACGCTGTCCAGGAAACGCGTGGCCTCGTTCGCGCCTGGAAGTTCTTCATTAGACACCGCCATCTGATTCATCCTTCAAAAATAATCGAAAAAGCGCCACGTTCCTTCGTCATTTTTCCCCGAACGCGCTGAAAACAAAAACATTAAGATCTGCGTCGAACGAGTAATCTTATTCTTCTAATAATAATTCGCACAAACAACGAAATAAAAGTTGCTACCTCTTCGGTGAATTTATATTATCCGATGGTATCCTGGAGTCTCTCGTGACCCACAAAAAATTCTGTGCGTTAATTACCACCACTTAGCTGCACTACAATTGAAAATATGGAGATTAACTTCTTTGGAGAATTTGGGGATTTTTAAATTATACACCTGAATGTAAAATTTTTACAGTATCGTGGAAAGGCTCTTAATTATTTATGTGAATCTTGGTTAAATAAAATTCTCTACGATACGAATACATTCCTAATGAATTTTAGAAAGTAGACACTGCAAATTGTAATTGGTTTAACAGGTTCAGTACCACGCACATAAAAGTTGGACAAATTCGAAACAATATATTTAATAATACATGATAAAACAAAGATAGAAAATACAAAGTTTATCATAACAATAATTTTTGTAACACTCTCACAGATCGTAGATTTTAATAAAATTTGGTTTACTTAATAGATTGTGTTAAAATACCGCGGTCCCCCAACGATGACGTTTAATTTCCTTTTACACTGCCATGAAATTTCGCGGAAAAAAATTCAAATTTGTTTAAATAACTGCAGCCCGGTCACGACTATGCTTTAGAATATTTTTCGCATTATCATCGAGACCGTAGGAGCGCAAAAGAAATGATTTATGGAAACCGGAGGCAGTAGAAACGGACCACCAGAGTCGGCCGCGGTGGCGCGCGGTCTACGCGCATTCCGTCGAGACAATGTGCTATTTTTCCGCCGCGGGATCTGTCAAATAAATCCTCGGGAGGCACGCAACCAAATGAAACAACCCGGGTTCGAAAAAGTGCGCGATCTGTCCCCGGTCGGGAATTATGGACCGGTAAATCTTCCGGCGTGACCTTTCCCGAAACGTTCTTTCACGACAGCTTTAAGCATTCCGTTTCGTTCGACGGTGACCCGTAAAACTGTCTCCGGCGTACGGGGCGGTGGGGGGACGTGTGGGGACGCGATTTTCGATGGTTCCCGCGAAAAACGAGCGGAGCGTGGCCGCCGATTTGTAAGATTAATCGTCGGGGTGGAGCGTTGTTCGAAAATTGGGGTCGAAACGGGAGCGGACGGGGCGTGAACGCGACGATCGCCGCGGGCCCGCGATATTTATGGGATCGGCCGAGAAATCCGGCCGCTTCCGGAACTCCTTAACACTTTAACGCCGCGCTTAGAATTCCACGGAGGGCTTTGATTTATTCGGCCGGCCCCGTCACGCCGTAAAAGCGGCCGCCCAGCGGAAGATCGTAAAACCGGAGACAACTCGGTCGCGGTCCAGGACCCCTACCCGTCGACCGAATGATTTCGAGCGTAATGACGTTTCCGCCATGCTGGCGAAATACGGCCGCCGCGGTCCCGTTCCCGTTTCCAAATCCCGGCTAAATCGAGACGCCGTTTCCACGTCGAATCCAGAAAATTGAGAAACGCTGAATCACCCGGGGGAAAACATCGATCTTCGTTTGGACAGCTCGAGGAGCCCATCAGTGCGAGTTTCGACTCCTTTACAGCGTGTACCTGAAAGTATTTCAGTGAATTTTTACTGATCCTGTTGTCTGATCACGACCCGCCGTTTCTACTTAACGCACAGATCCGTCGAACGTGTTCATTCTCACGCGATCCACGCGTGTTGCAACGCTGTTATCGCCATCAAAGCCTGCCAAAGCATATGCATAATTCAGAGAGGAGGACGCGCATTCGTTGAAATAAATGTGCATATTTACATAAGCCGTCCGTGCCGGTCCAATTTCTAAACAATAACAAAACTATTAGCAGACTGGCAACAGTGTCCCAGAATGTTGCAAATTTTGGCTCCTTCCTTCGAGATTAATCCTTCACTAGCATATTCTGTAACCCAAATTTAGTACAGCGTAGCCTGCCACTTGTGTTTGCTGTTACCTAATCGACACTGCCTTGAATAAGCATATCTTTTACAGTTTCGAACAATTCTAGTGACCATATATACTACACACAGACTAATCGTTATTTAACTAGACTGTAAAACACAATGTAAATTGATTGTTTTGTAGAAAAATTTAAACAGAAATTGAGTGAACATTGCATCTGTTTCGTTGTTCAGTGAAGTAATGAAATAAAAATTGCATCGATCTAGATTCCATAGAAAAAGGTACAGTATTTCTGAAAAAGAGGTGCTGTTATATACTGCGAACAATGAAACATAATTTCTATATGAAGAATTAAAATTCGTACTGGGATCTGACTTGCGAATTTGTCTTGTTGCTCCATCTGTGTTATTGTTTAAGTCTAATAAGAAATTTCACGAAGGAAGAACAAATCAAAATAGTGGAATTTTATTTTACGTCAGATTAGCTAAGCTGTTCGCGTCAAAGTAGAGGGTGCCATTTTAAAAATGTGCAACTATTTTAACTCGTCGCACCTTCGAGCCTCTATCAAAAGCAAAATTGTGCCACCAGTAAAAAGAATCGTATCCATTAACAAAACAGTTATTTGCCTGTCGAATCGTACTCCGAATTTCGGGCCACCATGGATTTATCGGTGAGAAACGTCGAGATCATGCTTCCGGGCGAAAGCGTACGGTTCTGCGATGGGTGGGCAAGCATTTATGATCGTTGGCGTGTTCGACGAGCACGGCAGGACTTCGTTGGGGAAAAAAGGGGGGCTCGCTGACAGACAAAGTTTAGCTGGCAGAAAAAAGTCTAGGGGGCGAGAGAGACAGCGTGTGACAGCTCGAATTAATTCCCTCTCGGCGGAAGGTTCGACTCCGCCGATCGACAGCTGTGTCAGCCGACGACTATCGCGCGTAATTGCTCTTAACCACTCTAATTTACGTCTGGTAATGACGCGCTTAATGATTGTAATCATCGGGTCCCCGCGCAACGGTGCTCGCGCGCGACGTATTTGGATGATCGGAGCGGTTTCGCGCGTTCGCGACTTTCATGGACGCGCGCGGCTTTTTCAATTTCAAAAAGCGCCGCGCGCTCGCGCGCTTGTCGCTCATCTCGCGCGGAAATTATCCAATCGCGGCGTCGATGATTGACGTCGCCCGCGGGGAACGGTAAACGAATAGTGCAATCGGAATGTCAATCATCCGGACGGCATCTAGGGACCTTTGGAAAGCGTTCGAACGCGCGGCGACCTTCGAAAATCTTTCACGGGGAATTGGCTGCCGCGGCGCAGGTGTGACGGGGCCTTCGATTCGCGGAGGGTCGATTAGCGCTCAGCCCGGAGTCAATGATTGTCGTGCCGCCACTGTTACACCGCCTGGACGGTAATTAGCGCCGCGGAGGAGGGAGGGAGGCAAGGTAGAATGCAATTGCCTCGCTCGAAACCTCATTTCCCAGGGAATCAAACTTTTTCAGAGAAAAATCGCGTTTGCGCGTTCCTCCTTCTGGCGAATCGCGTGCCTGTGCGACGTCGACCTTCTCTACTGACGTATATTGTTGCTAACAATTGAATTTTTTAAGGATGTCACTGTTGCTCATTGTTAATTCACTTCCTACTTGTGTTACATTATACAGTAGACTCTCATAGAACACGAACGAAAAATTGTTGCAAGACTGTATGCTTTTTTCAATTTACTGTTGACTTACAGCCCTGTAAAATACATGTATACAGTTTTTTAAAACAGTTCTTTGAGTATGTGAGAGTATACTCTATCCTGCTTTATTGTTTCTGTAATTTCGTATTATAGAACAATGATAATGGTCTTGTTTTAACGTTCCTATCGACGCTAAATATTGAAAGAATCATTGAAAATACAAGCTGAAAGAAACTAGTGTAGCTGCTACATTTACATTGCATTTGAATGTATTAAAAATTGTATTTTCAAGGAGTAGTATAATTTTATTCGTTAAGAACGAATAGTCTCGAGTTCAGAGAGCTCACGAAATAAATCTGGCAGGTACACTGTCTCAAGTTAACGATTCATAGATCAATATTTGACTTTATTCCGCAGACCAAGTAGAAACGACCAGTATTGGGCAGACACAACGTGAACAGAACATTAAGGCACTCGCAGCTCGATGAAATTTAAAATAAACCTTAAACAAACGTTGTCAAATATAATATTACCTTCTTTCGTATCATTCTGTCTCTGGTTAACCAAATCGATTATCGTTTACCTGTAAAAATCGACGTAGACACTTCTAAACAATTTTCTCGCTTATTATGTTATTACGAATTATGTTCCAATTTTGATTAATATCTGCAAGATTCAAGACGGTTAAAGGAGCAATCTGTATCATAGATATTCATTTTTGAGTTTGTATTCAATTTAATAATTTCACGAAATTTTTGTGTTAGTTTGAAAGTAGTGGTCGCAGTGAAATCGATTTGGAATGTTCGCTGGGGAGTTAATAAATTTTTCTAGGTGTTTGCAGACGCGTTAGGGTGGACTTTAATGAAAGTGCGATAGGATCTAAGCTCGATTCCGAGTTCATCCGACGTCCGGCGGAACAACCGCCATCGGCGAACCGCGGCGGCGTAATCGGCAGGAGGGATTCACCCGCGAGGAATGCACCGCTCGAATTTGCATTCTATGCATTGCGTAAATGCTTATGGAGTGTAGCTCCTGTTCGCGGGCCCCCGTGAACCGTGCAATTAACACGGGCGAGCGACGTCTGCCGGCATTTGCGGCATCCCTCGAGTTCTTTCTCGAATTGGTGTTCCTGTTCGAATCGTTGCAATTGAAAAAAAAAGTACAAATACAGCGGAAAGCCTACGTATGCAAAACCTGCAGTCAAAAAATATCTTTTCATGCGTAGTGCAATTTTCTAACGGGGCTTTTGAAAACCAAATATTTTGTTCTGGAAAAAGAAATTAGAAATATTTCTTGATGTGCTATTTGTGCGTGTATTTTGAAGAAAATATACTAAAGAGAAGGAGATATTAAGAGAGAAGATATTCTTACGGAGAGAATATACATAAACAGATTTTCAGAACTTCATCGGAAATCTTAGGAAAGAGACGAGACCTAATCTCGCAGACACAAAGAGATTCGCAGGGCAAGGGTTCAACTGAATATCCCCAGTATATAATTCATCGTTTTCCCAGGAATTCAGCGAGGATTGTCGGAAGCGAAAGGCCGGTTAAATGGCGTATTCGCGAAAGAGAAGAATGCCAAAGATTTATGAAGTGAGAAGGCTGAACTTTCGACACCGGGCGCGAGATTTTTCCCGGGGAGGTAAAAAGACAATGGGCTCCCAGCGTCCAGGCGTTCACGGCGGACAAGGATGAAATCTCCCAGAAATGCGAAACATGGCTGGCATCCGCGTGCCACCCTGACACTCGGCCACGAGCCACCGAGAGTCCCGAGCTGTCGGCCCACCGGGTACATGGGACAAGTATGCACAAGCTGCCAGAGCCGACTCCGAGTCCTGTCGGTCCTGTCGGTCCTGTCCTTACGGTCCAGGATATCGTTCGACCGCGTGTCCACCTCCGCCTCGTCCATCTGCTCGTTAACGTCCGTCTTCCCCGAGGCATCGCGTTCTATACCCTTTGCTTTCTGACTCTCGATGACCTCCCGCGATATTTCATCGATTCCTCGCGGAACGGAGGCGTGGTTCGTCAACCGGACCTTCGGATGTCCTGCTTCGTGCTCCGTCTGCTCCTACTTCGGAAAGACGTCCTCTCATTTGGGTACATCCGCGTCATAAGATAATTGGGACTCGGGTTCTAACGTTACTTCGATTGCTACGCACTATTTGCTACTCTCGAGGATCAATTCCTTTTCCTTCTCAATAAAAATCTCGATTTCTTAGCAATTTTTATAAAGAGTCAAGTTGATCCACTTGGAACTTTGTGCACGTTTTTAACATAGTTTGGTTAGGTTACTGGAATTTTTTCGGTCCCGCTGACTCAAAAATTCAGTCTGTATCGTCCACTTTAAGTGAACTTTAGAATTGTGACAATTCAATTCACTTAATCTTGAATTCGTTAAATTTTGTCTCATGGCTCCATTGTTAAAAACACTGTAGGTTAATGCAAGATTACCTAAATCTTCAGACAGTTTCACACACGCAACAATTGTACAAATGCATAAAGATGCACAGTTCAGTCTAAGTCTCGTTGCCTACTACAGTCCAATTGTGTAAAATGTTTGTCGTGGAAATTCCAAAACTGAGACAATAATGTCTCAAAATTTTATTTCAACTGAGTGCACTGCGAATGAGATTTCGCGCAAACACCTCCCGACTTTTGGTGCCGGTGCTCGCGGAAGCGGTGAAGTTTTGCAGTCTATAAATAAAATCGGTCGAATCGTCGCAGAATCGGCGAGCCGAAAAAAAGGTGTATGGAAAATGAGGAACTGGGACGTGCCCGAAGGTATCATGGTTCACAGAAGACAAATGGTAACGACCAAAACGGCTACTAGACGCAAGTGCCAAAATACACAGCGCCAAATACTGAGCCAACGTTTCTTGTATCGTTATATGGGCACAGTTGTTTCTAATTCGGTATCGCGTTTCATCCCGACTCCGTAGGTGCGCGATGAGAAACTCAGGTCCGCATATTTCCGTTGTATGCCTCCTAATTAAGCGACGTGTCAGGCTCACCTGAAAATACAATTGCGGAAAATATGACTGTTGCGAAACCGGTCGAATTAAAACGGCCTGCTGCAAAATTGCACTCGCTGAAACTTACACAATCGCCGCAGTTGTATAACATTTTTACATGCGTGTCCCGAAGACGTGAACTCTAGAAACAAAGCTGGTTGCAACTAGTACGAACCATAAATTGGAAAGCAATGCTTGTGTCAAATTAAAAAACGAAAATGCTGTCATTTAAATCTGAAAAATAATGGAATAAGAAGGTTTTAAATCTGCGCTGTATTTCCAATTTTTAAATTAGTAAAAAAATAAAGTTAAGATTTCTGAACCCTCAGGAACCTAAATTATTATCCCGGAAAAGTTTTTTGCTCATTTCCTTTTGTAAAGTGTTATGGGAGACTCGGGGACCGGGCATCGCCCGCCATATTGATTCCGAAGAAAATTGATTAAGTCGCAGCGTAACTGTTTTATAACAGATATTGGAGATTATAGGCAGAGATAGTTCAACTTTTTGACTCTCCCATTGGTAACAAAGAGCCCGCGGAATGCGCTCGTGCGCACGCTTCGCGAATTTCTCGGCCACCAGGAGAAATATGCAATCGCGCGCATAGTTACGCGCGTTCCGCGCGTGATTGTCCGGATCGATAGCGAGGATACGATCAGGAATGCTCGTTAGGCGATAGGACTATCGAGATTCGCGCCGCGATTCCTCGATGAAGCTCCTCTCTTTTTTTCCCCCCAGTGAACGGTTGTTTATTTGCGGCATAATTACCGCTACTCCGCGACCATAAATTTGTGCCCGCGAAGTCACCATTGATTAGTTCATCACTCGAACCGATGTGAAATATTTATACGGGTTCATTCCGTAGAAATTGACTTTAACGAACTGCCGGTAATTGTGCAATTATTTTCTGTACCGGCGGATCGTTATTATCGGTGGACTGCAATAATGCGTTTACGGCGTGAGCAAATGTGTGAGGTACGAGGAAATGTGCGTGGTGATCGGAACTATTAAAAGTCTGCGTTATTCTGTTCGTTTTTCTGTGATAATCCATTAATGGCACCCCTCACGTGATATTACGCAGGTACATTTTTAATAAACGTGACATCTTATTCCTATTACAACTCTTCTATTTTAAAGAGAAGCCTATTCTATAGATTAATATGTCCAATAAATCCACTACTATTTATTTTTCTTTCTCACTTTGTATATTAGCAGTCGGGGTACAATGAACTAATTTGCTGGCTTGGTACTACTTTATTACCTTGTTGAACTGATCTATTATAGATATTTGGTTCTTCTTGAAGAGATCCATTGCCAGACTGCAAATTTGTGTGTAAAATCCTGTAGAAAATTCATTTTGTCTTTCACAATTTCAATAAATTCAAAAATTGCCACTCTTCGATTCTTTTAATTTCCTTGCTATTGGAAATTTGATCTGCCCTATTTTTCCATAAATGAGTGAAATTTACAGACTTGCTGTGACTAAGCGGGAGCGCTGTCACTCCATAGATATTCCAAGGTTACCAAATTTTTTTTAAATTGCACGCCGTTTGGATCCCGTCGAGAACTGAAGGCGCGGTTTTAACGCGGCGACGGATCACGCGCTCGGGTAAAAAGGGATGAAAAGGGGGATCCAAGGAGAGAGAGAGAGAGAGAGACCGTAAACGTTCGATTATTCCAGCAAGTACATCGAAGTCACATTCGCTCTCGAATCGGCGAAAAAACTGGCCGCGAGGGATCCACGGTAGCGGCTCTCGGTAGCTCGGTAGCTCGGCCAATAAACCGAAAGGGGTGGACATTTTTCTCCGGGAGCACGGCTGCTTTGAATTCAGATTGCGCGGCCATGCGGCCCGCGGTTTTGTTCCTCTTACGCCGGGCAATTTATGCAATCTGGCCCGCGCGTCCTCCGCGTATTTATAACCGGAGGCCCTTTGTGTGTTAATTTGTAGCCGGGCCAGCGATCCGCCGGACGACCGCGCTTCTCGGCCTCTGTCTCTTTCTCTCCCTCTCTCTCTCTCTCTCTCTCTCTCTCTCTCTCTCTCTCTCTCTCTCTCTCTCTCTCTCTCTCTATCTCTGTCTGTGTGCTCCTCGTCGACCTTTGATCTGCGGACAATCCTCGCGATCCACCCTCCGATCCACGGATCACGATCCTCTCTCCACCCTTAATTAGGAATCCGCGCTCGATGCTTCAAGAAAATTTCACGCGTTGATTCGCCCAGTTTATATTTGCGTATAGCAAACTAATTCGTTCTGCAATCTTGTTCGTTAATGAACAAGGAAGAATAAATGACTTCGTCAGTCAGCGATCGTCTTCGTCTTTCTCTGAAAATTCACAACGTATGAACTATAGTCGAATTGCCCCTTGGAGCACTGGTTTGGCCCCGCTACGACCGGGAACACCGAAGCCACGCCCACTTGGGGCGGTACTCTACGCAAACAGGACAAGACATTGGTTCGTATTTAACCCTTCGATCTAGAACATTCTCGTGTATATTTCATATGATTTTTTTCAGGTTGTCTGTATGATATGGATATTTAAGAATGGATATTAAGAAATAAATAAATATTTATTCTTACCACACTGCAACTGCTAGCAATTCAGAATACAAAGAAATATTTAGTAACTTTTAGGAATTGTTTGGAATTGTAGTATTGTAGTATTTTTAGTGCCTAAGAAAAGACAGTCGAGTGAAAAGGGTTACATCAATAATAGGTTATTTCAAAATAATTATTTCAGTGAAAAATAAAGTTACAATTAATGGATTGTCAGGGCCACGAATTAATTTCTCCGTCCAATAGTTTTCCCTTCGACGATCTTTCCATTTTTTAATCTACCTTGCTCACGAGGGCCGTTTACAAAGCCAGTATCCATTTTCCCAAGCCAAACCCGACGTACCCGCAGAAAATGGCCGCCGATGGTGCCCGCCGCTCGAGCCAGAGGGCTCGTGAGAGGTACAAGGAGAAAGCAGCGCTTTGTGGCGGAATAAATAATGCGCCGCTAATTACTCCGATTGTCACCCGGCTTGTATCGTTCCCGCAACACTATCCGACGGGCCGGGAACGGTTAAACCGATTCCGGATACCGAGGGCCTTAAAATCCTGTTCCTTACAGGACTTTCAGCGCCGTTGACTCCCCCCTGTAGCAACGGGTCGACCCGTTCCCGAGTAAACTTCTCGGATACCTGTCCGACCGCGAGTGAAATACAGGTAGCACGAGGGATGGGGGGGGGGTTGTGGCTGAACGGAAAGGTGGGGGAACGAAGGGAAGGTTCAGGTGTGCGAGGGGTAGGGTGGGGAGGGGAAGAGGGGGCTCGTTCTCCGACAATACGGTACGCAAATCCCGTTACACCTGGCCGCGCCTTTCGGCGCACGGATTCACGTGTCCCTCGGGGAGACTAATAAAATGAAACCGTCCGGTAATTTATGCAGCCGCGAGTGGGCCGGTGCTCTTTAATTATCCGCCTGGAAATTGCCATCGTCGCGCGTAATCACGTGGAGGGAAACAGCGGTGTCTCTCTCTCTCTCTCTCTTCTTCGCGCGCGCGCGTGCGGTGGTCCAATTAACGAGGGAAAGAAGGGATATTCGGCGGTTCTTCTTCTTTTTCTTCGTCCTCTCTCCCCTCCCCGCTCCTCTTCCTTCCCTCGTCCCTGAAGTTCACGAGTCTCATTCTTTTTTGAGGACCGCTTTTCTCTCCCTCGTATCTCCGCGCCATATGGAACAGCTTATTCCGCACGCGGAAAGAAAATATCGAGCTGCCAGCGAAAGTCGAGGGCGCAGGGAACCACCGAATCGACTTTGATCGTCCCCGGTGGCCATTTTTATAGAACCCCGACTGAGATCTCGCGGCTGTCTCTCGAATCTGGAGCGGATTCTACGAAGAACCGCTTCCTCGAAGCGGTTATAATAATGGCGACGCGTTTCTTGCCGGCTTCGGGTCTATTGACTTTGGGGAGGGGGTTAAAAGCTTGGGAACAACGTGCACGACAGCGTACTATCCGAACGAATAAAGGAAAATTGAAATGAAACGCTAATTGACCAAGTGCGCGGCGGTTTTACCTGATCTTCATCCCTTGGCTTAAAACGACGTCATAAAATGACGTACGAGCTTGATTATTCTTTCCCATCGTAAACCAACGGAGCCAGTAGCAATCTAACCATTTTACATTGATTTTAAACAAGTTTTTTATTTTACTTTAGTTTCGTTCCGATCCGAAATCTTGGAATTAAATTACAAGATAACGGGAGAAGTTCAGTGTACCCAGAAAAATCTCCTAAATTTCTTCAAATGAATCGGTTAACTGCAACTTCTTCGATGTTGAATGCTAATTCAACCATTGTTGAATTCTTCCATTTGTTCCGGTCGTTCTAGCTGTTGTTGCTCAAAGAATCCAGCCGAAAATGTCACAAGCTGTTTTCGCGAGTCACCGTGTTTTCGGTAGGCTTTCATTGGCGAGAAAGTGAACGGATTTTGAAGGAAACCTTGTTTCTCTGTTGCAGCGCTGAAGGTGAAGCTTATGCTGAGGCGACCAATCAACCAGCTGGTTGCGCAAGGCATCATGCCACGTAAGTGTGACCCTTCGTCTCGACGATTCTCTGTATTATTTCGCCGAAAAGACGGTCACCACGCACCTTTACCCGTCGTCCTCGGCGGCTCTCCGTTTCGCTCGAAAATGTTATAAACAAGCGAGCCCTCGGGTTTTATCGAGCCGTTATCGCTCAATTAGACCGGCGGATCTGTCAAATCAAAGAACGGGGCGGTTGTTTCTCACTCGGCTCGCAGCAGGGAAGTGGCTTTGATCGTCCAATCAAGCTCGGCCGCGTCGAGCATACGGTCCCTTGGAATACACTCTCGACGAAAGAGCATAATTTACGGCTAAATTACCGGAGAATTTATGTTAGGCGTTTGCGCGACTCCCACGAAACCCTGCCCCGTGACCGCTATCGTTCTCGATCGCGGAAACGAAAGCCATAATTCGATCGTTATCCTGATATTCGAACGCCGAGAATTTTTCCCGGGAAACGCGAGGGTGAACGGGCGACGGTAGATAGCTCACTTGGAAGCATTCCGACGAGATCGGGCCGATGTGACGAAGCGCCGTCGCTCGTAAAGATCACGAGATTCGAAACAGAAGCGCGACGGTGCCTCGTTAAACGTCGCCGAACGTAAATTCAATTAGGCCTGCGCGCGTAAAATGCTCGTCCGGTGCTTAGAGGATCGCTCGCAGTATATCCCGATAAAAACCGGGGAATTACTGGCCACTAAAACCGCGTGGTTACCGCGTCTCATCGTCGAAAACTAATGTGCACTGTGATCAAAAGAGTTTCGGAATTTCGATGGTGTACGCGTGGGCCAAATTGCCCCGCGGAGCTGCGGGCCAACGATGCCCCGCCCACTGAGGCGCTTAGGCCACTCCCCACTTTATCGAGTGACTCCGGGCGTCCTTGATTTCAAAATATAGACGAAATACAGTTTGAACATGACACTGTTTTGTCGCAGTTTTAATGCTGCTCGATTTATGGCAAAAAGCGTGTAAATCGATCACAGTTTGTTCGTTCAGTTAACCGTTGGGGGTCGGGCTTCGCGTGTTAGATCGAACGAGTTGGTCGTCGATCGACCGCTTTTTTTTCTCTCTCTCGGCGACACTCGATTAATCCACTTACAACTTAATTACCTCGCGATTACCCGTGATGGCTCGAGCGACCGCGCAAAAGGAAGCAACTGGGACATCGAGCGACTTCCTAAAGTATCTTAAATTGACGCGCCTCGCGTGTACATCAGCTAATTGCGCGATAATCGCGTGACATCTTTCCCTCCTCAATCTTCGAGAGGCATTTGCATATCTCTCTCTCTCTCTCTCTCCGTGTATATCGACCTTGTAAATCACTCTGCCGTATCAAAAACAATATTCATATTTTCATATAAAACGAATTAAAATGTCCTGCGATAGGGAAACCAGTCTGCTGCTTATCCGTTGGCTCAATTACAAGAGCATTTCAAACTCACGCATTTGCCCGCCATTTTAGGACTTCGAGGCAATCGTTAACGTTCGAGACGATCGTTCGCCGAGTCGATCAACTCCACAAAAAAAAAACCCCCCGGAAAAAGTGTCATAAGAGAAATTTATTTCAAGTATAAATAGCTAAGCGTCGATTACGAGATATGACATTATAATTTACAAAAATTCGAACGGTAATTAATCTGCTTTCTATAACCTCGCGGAACGAATGACGCAACATCAGGAAACCTAACTGGACACACTTTTCTCTCTTCGAATTCCAATCGAACGAAATAAAATTAATTCGAACTAAATCAACCGGGACATCTTCAAAGATCACGAAACGTTGATTGCACCGGTCGCATTACAATCCGCGCAACAACTCGAGATCAAAGATGCAGAAGTATACGGTGCACGAGGCGCCGAAGTGCCGGGGTTCGCGGGTAGCATCAAAAATAGGGCGCGGATTAAATGTGCGCATCATTCATTTCTTTCCCGAGTCACCACCGGAGGCACGCGGGGTCATTAACGCCTCGCCCCCGTCCATCGGACCCGGCCAGAAATAGGCCGCTCGATTTCCTCGTTTTCGAGCGACGTTCACGCGAATCATCCTGTATACTTTCATTCCGCAGGATTCATTCATTTACGGGTTCCCGGACGCTCGAAGATATCGCACCGGGGCCGGGTGTAATGGTTTTTTCGGGGAAGCGGACCAGTACGCGATGATGCTGTAAATCTGTTTACGGCCAGCGATTAATTTCGCCGAGCCGGGCTGCGCCGAATTTTAACAAACGCGTTTATTTCGCTTTTGCGTGGACCTGGTCTCCTCGGCCGTCTCGGTTATCCGAATCCGAGCCGGTTATCGATATCGTTCCGCGAAAGCCTTTAAGCTGCGTTCACACTTCCTGCTGGATAATAAGCGAATTCTGTTCGAACAGTTGCTTTTGCCATTTCGATTTTAATTTGCACGCTTCAGTTCGTAATGTTTTACTAGACTATTAACCCTTTGTACTCGAGTGGTGACTCCGAAGCGCCACTAGAAATGTTTGTGGCACTATTTCAAAGAAATTACAAAATATTTGTTACATTACAAAATTTGTTATTCAGTAGATTACTGAACATTTAAATATCATACGTGGAAATCGGAGCAGTTTCGTATGAATAAAATGAAAATAGCGCCGAGTGCAAAGGGTTAATTTCCATGTACTACAGTAATGTCTGTTAAGACCAGCAAACTGCTCCAGGAACGATAGCATTTTTAAAGAGCAAAGTTGACGCTTTTACTGACCAGTCTCTCGACGCTGGGGCATAATGCGGCATACAGAACGTCAAACACGATAACATTTGCTTCAAAGCCGCCGGAAGGGAACAAGATTTATTCTCCCGCACAATCGTTACAAAGTGCAATCGTTCCGTCAAGCAGCATAAATCCGAACAATGCGAAACTCAACGGCGAACAGTATCTCGTTCTTCCGCGGGTCTTTGCGGGCCGGTTCGCGAACGGAAACGGGATTACGCAATCAGAGTAAAATTTTCCGAGAGCGTCCACGTTACAGAATACGACGCCCACGCAGGCACGGAGTGAATATGGCGAACTTTGTTCGATGCTATAAAAATAGAAAAATCAGGATGTTGCAGAGATCGACTAAATATATATTAATGTGACAATGGATTTTCCTTATCGAGACGTTCGGGTTCTATACTTTTGCGAACAAACTTAATATTTTGGCATCGGTTCGGAATAAGTTGGCGCGCGTTTTGCTTAAGAGTAAATCATAAGACGATGGCTCGACCGCAAATAGTCGGACGTTTTTCCGGCTGGTTGTCAATCGGCGCGAGAACTTGATCGTATTCCAACGAACCAAGACGTTTATCGCCGTGTGCTAACGACGCTAGGCGGAGACGATCTACCGATGGATCGTAAATCCGAAATTGCGGTCCCCGCGGTTACGACTCGCTCGAACTGTCCGCGTCCACCGATTGCGGATGATTTAAGAGAATCACGCTCTCATGTTTCGCGCGGCGCCTTCTGACCCCCCCCCCCCCCCTCGTCTAAAATCGGCCCACTGTACACCGGGGGCTCGATCGGACCGGACAATCGGAATGCAACGGCTCGCCATAAAACACGATTGTTTTTGTTGATTGCGTGTGTGCCGCCGTTTGCCGGTAGTTTCACTTTGATTGGGTAATTCGCCTCTCGAAGAAGACCGTTTGCGAACGCGCCGTAATGAAGTTCGACGCGAGAGAGGCCTTCCCCGCGATGGCCGCGATTAGTGTTGATCGTACCACCTCTTTCTTGCGCATCAACGGACAATAGTTAGTGTTCGACCGGCTATTTTCACCTTCAACTGTCGGATTTTATATGTTTGCCCCATTTAACCCTTGCGTGGGCCACCGGGCACTCATTTATAACGCACCTTTCAACGATCTTTTAATGTTCTAGAAATATTGGAATATCACTGTTTCGGAATACCGCTTTTGTTTCCCAACGTGGCGCCCACGCCCCTTGTTAAGGGGGGGGGGAGGCAATTGTTGCATTTCAGTTCTCCATTATACGTTTTGAAAATTTATTTACTTTGTTTCAACAATTTCCTAGTGATTTCTTCCTAAAACTTAAGTTTCTTCAGTGATCAATTTTTGAATATTAAAAATTATCTGTATGTTACATAGGGGGCATAAGAATTTTAGAAAGGCTTAGGTACACTGATCTAATATAATAAGTAGACTGTAGATCTTAATGCAGAATACAAGTTTTCTGCATAAAAGACTTGTGAAAAGAGAAGGGGGTTGCCATAAAAATTTCGTTTCTTAATAATATCAATAAGTAGTGAATAAATGTACTACTAGTCATATTCAATTCGTCTGATGTTTCGTCTATTTTGATTTTCATCCACTCATTTTTGCTACAAATGCCGGTCTACGAGCCTGTGCCTGAAAACTGAAGGATTAAAATAAAAAATCCGAGAGCACAACAATGTCTGATTGTCAGGTTCTTCAAGATCCTCGGAAAAGATCATCCACCGCTTTCCAAAAGCCGAAAAAAACAGGGAAACCGAGGCAGAGCAGCGTGCCAAGCGGCTTTCACCTAGCGCGTGTACGAATTTGCATGGAAATCGAAACTCTCCCTAACTTGCATAATCGTTCGCGTGAACACGGCAAATCCTAGAAACCGGGATCGCCTGTGCACTGATCGGTTTCGAGAAACTGGAATCTGAAACGCATCGGTCTCGAGAAACTGGACGGATCGCGCGACGGTGTGGAGTGTCGCGTCCTTTCGTACGTTTCGAGCGGAGCGTGTCCGCGTTCGATTTATCGCTCGAAATCCGCGTCTTCGACGCTGGATATAGGCATCATTTATTTTTATGATCGGCCGTCGCTGGAATACTGGGACTCGGTGTACAGCCGCGCGCGTCCATCGCCGGCTAGTGATTTATAAGCGTTTCGATAGAAACTAGACAATTGGGTCACAGCTGGCTCGCTCGCGCGAAACACGCACCGCACCGCACCGCACCGTCGCGTCGCGTCCCGACTCCGCTTCGCTCGGCTCGGAGTCAGCTTCGCTCAGCCGGGCCTGTTGCGCCCAGACGTATCGCGTGGGTGAGACAAAAGCCGCGAGCCACTCGCGGGGATGTTGGAAAGGAAGCCTAATTGAATCGAATCGCGAGGTTAATTTTAGAATTTCCTACGCGACGTCGACCGTTCACCGGCTGGGCTCCTCTCTCTTTCCCCTCGGCTCTGTGTCTCGCGGTTTCTCGACCGTTAACGAGCATCGGTAGGTACCCCGTATCCTGATTCGTTCGTTGGTAGATGGGACTTTCAGGTGCGTTTAGGTGAACGTGGCTGGCAACGTGTTCGGTGAAAGCTTTCGTGTCGGGTATTATTAGCGGGGTGCTCGTGGAATCTGAGACCGGGTGACATTGCTTCGTAACGGGGAAAAGGGGAGTACACTGGATCTGTGGAATAGCATGAATTTCACGTTACTTGAAAACAAGAATGAATTCGTTCAGATTCTTAGCGATTTTTATCGTAATATACCTACAGTATCTGGTGTGGTCGATCGAACAGCTTTTAAAACGAAATACTTCCTTAAACCTTTGAGAAACCGCGGTTTCCAACTCTTACAAAGTTTTCTTCGCACGGAACAAGGTTCCCGTTCCTCATGAAACGTTAACGCGAAAATATCGTCCGGCAGGATCGCCCCTGCGGGAACGCGGTCAAAACGAATGCACGATGGAATTTATTAGGCACGTCGACGGGGGTGTAGCGATCCGCGCGCACATTTCCGTTGCCACGTCGGTGATCGTTGCACCGTAGGTGGTGCAAGCCTTTTATTCCGTGTAACGAAGCGGCGGCGGCGCGGTCCCGTCCGGAAATAGTCGCGCGGCGCTCGCGTAGAGAAATCACTTCGGGGATCATTTATTCGGAGACTTAATGGTGTCGTGGAATGCGGGAGAAGAGCGGCGAGCTTCACGGTGACACCAAAATGGCGGCCGCGAGGCCGGCGCGTACGACCGCAAGGGGAAATCTTTGACGGCCATCATCGTCCCGGAAATTGATGCGTGCAGTATGCGGCGTCGGAGGACACCCTAAAAGCTTGGGAGCCGCTTTTTTCACCAGACGGTTCTTTTATTAGATACCGCCCTTACTTTGAACCCTGTCTCCGTGGCGCTATTGATGCTTTCGGGAGAGCCTCGGTGGAAATAGCGACCGGTCTTGTCAAAGGAGCCGAATGCGTAACTGGGAAAGCGAGTTTCGGTGCAGTGGATGCAGTCGGAGTGCATCGGGGTTCTTGAGGGATCTCTTTCCGGTTTATCGGAGATTGATGACGTTGTCCGTTTTTCGATTGAAGAGTCTTACTGACTCGTGGTACTTGTCCATCAAGAGTCTAGGATCTAGGTAGGGTACTGTTCTTGTCCTAACAATGGACACGGGATAGATGGAATTTTCGAGTGAAACGGAGTCACCTAAATTTAAGATGTCCCTATGAATGCAACTAGAAGATGAACGTTTGTATTACTTTGCAGCTCTGAAGACACCGCCAGCGTTCCACGAGCAACGCAAGCAGCTGGAGCGGGCTAAGACCGGGGATCTGCTGAAGGCGAAGATCCAGCAGAGACCGGGACGAGACGAGCTGGTCAGGCAGCACATCCTGGAGGATGTGGGTCACGTGGACCCAAGCCTCGCCGAGAGGCAGCGAATGCTGAAGAAGGCCAGGCTGGCCGACCAGCTGAACGACCAGCTCAGTCATCGACCAGGACCGCTCGAGCTGATCCAGAAGAATATTCTTCACACAGAGGAGCCCATTGAGAGGGCGGTCAAAGGTGAGTCCTCCAATCTTGATCGAAACGCGTTGGCCCTTCGGAAGAACGTTGTTCGCGCCTGGAAAGAACAACGGTGACGTTCGGTCCACGCAGGTCTTTCCGTTCGCACATTCTTTCGGACTATTGTCTGCGAAGAGGTCTGAAGCTTGCACAATTTGTCACCACACCTCTGTTGCCACATCATTTTAGCTAAACAATCACGAAGATAGACTCAGATAGACTCAGATAGACTAGTACCTATACTGGGAAAGTGACAATGAATTGTTACACGAGTTGTTGTAGCAGCATACATATTGAAGCGAACTGAAAATGTATCCGAGGCTCATGACCACAAGTACCACTACTTATCTAGCTACCACTAGCTAGATAACAAATGTGGACGCAGTTGAAGAAGACTTTGTTCGTTCTAACGGACCTTGTGATTTCATTTCAGAGGGCCACATTCCCTTCAAGGCCACCTGCGAGGGCCAAGTGACGAAGCCCCAGCACCCGGACCACTACATCACCTTCGAGGACGACTCTCAGAGTTCGGAGGGCGCGCCCTCGCCTCAGCTGGAGTCCCGGTCCGATGTCCTAGAGACGGCAGCCGCCTCCGCAGGGATCGTTACCGTTTCGCTTAGTATTCCGACGACCGGCGGCGCCGTGGTCGTCTCGTCAACGTCGCCGGTCTTCCAGCAGGCATCGAACGAGTCAACGATACAAACGTTCGCGGAGCTTTGCAACACCGTGGTTAGCTCGCAGCAGCAGCAGCAACAGCATCAGCAGCAACAACATCAGCAGCAACAGCAGCAGCACCAACAACAACAGCAGGTCCAGCACAGTCAGCAGCATGCTTCGACGCAGGTGAGTCACGAGCCTGGCAAGAAAGGGAGAAACGTTTAAGGGACAATAACGAGAGAACCACTCCGGCGAGGACATTGTATAGGACGTTCGATAATACGGGGTCGGGTGGGGGGACAGGGAAAGGGAAAAAAAGAAAGGCTCGACGACTCCGACGCAAAAATAGATTTACGTCGGACGTTAAGTACCGGTCATAAATTGGTGGGCAACGATGTGGGCCGATTAATCGATGAATTCCGCGGTGAAAAAAGCAACGATCTCTGTTAACAGGCGAGTCAGACGAACGGTCCGTCGACGACCCTCCTTCCACTGGCGCCGGCGGCCAGTCCGATGTCCTTGGGCTCGACGACGTCCAGCCTGAGTCCCCTTTCCAATATCTCGATAGCGTCGCCCCCGGCACCACCGCCGGCTGCCATCACCCCCAGACCCCAACCGAGCCCGATCGCTGCGTCCACGTGTCAGAGGAGCGACGCGCCCGGCAAGGATAAGAACAGGAAGAAGTCCAAGACCAAGAGCCAACCCAAGACCCGCACCATCAAGTTCCACGAATACAAGGTGAGTCTACATCCTATTTTCACCGTTTCACCGTGGACCAGTAGACTGGTGTCCAACTAGCCCCATCCCTGGGGATGTTGCTTAACCCTCTTCCCAGTGCCAAACTTTAGTCGCGTACTGTATAGATCTGAACTAAATCCGTGTTTAAAGCTTTATGGAATTGATTGAATATTAATTGCACGGTACATGTTGCACACGAGTCAAGAAGTAGATAATTTCCTAGAATCTAATTTCGACTATCGATAGCTCGGAGCAGAATCGCGTTCGATGAGTAGTACCCCTTCAGCGTTTGCATCACCACCCCGCCGTTGACGTAACGCGCCGGAACGAGGCATTCCTGTCGAGCGGGAGTCAATGTTACGTTTACTACTTTCACTCCTGATTCCGCTGAAACCGTTCGGGAAGGCGTGATCGGTCTTTACGCGCGCGCGATTACGAGGATCGTATCCGCTCGGACCGCGGTGGTAAAAATACGCGCGGCGCGTTTTACGACGCGGAGTCGCGTTTATCAGGAGTGAAAATCGAAAGTGTGGTTTCGGCCGGCGAAAATACGCGACGCGAGGTAATTATCGTGAGACGGGGGCTGAGCAGGGGACAAGCGGGAGGACCGCGGTGAGACGAAGTACCGGTTCCGTTAATATTCGAGCTGGGGGAGCAGAAAAGGGGGACGCATAGAGAGAAGAGCAACCGAAGAAAGACACGAGTCGATCGGGAAGAAAAGGGGGGAGAGCAGGGACAAAGAAGAAACAAGGGGAATAAGAAAGTCACGGAAAAAAGGGGGCTACCAAAGAGTAGAAAAGAAAGCGGCGGAGAAGGGCTGAAGGAAAAAAAGACCGACCGAGAGAAAGAGGAAGCAGCGAGAGGCAAGAGCAAAGTAAAAAACGGGCACGGCCGGTAAATCTCGGCTTCGGTAGCCCGCGAAGAAGCGATCGCTTGCTCCCTGTCTGTCTTTCTCTTTCTGTCTCTGGTCCCCTCTCTGTCCCCGTCGAAGGGAGAAAGAAGCGCAGAAGGAGATCGTATCGGGTGATTAACTCTCGCGATCTCTCGAAGGGCCCGGGGCCCGGGCCCACCTCGTTAGCTCTGAGTAATTCGAGCGCTAATTGCACCTAAGAGCGAGGAAGCCAGGGAGCAAAGGAGATGCGGATCCAACGGGGTCCGAAAGGGGGTCCAAGGGGGCTGGCAGGTCCAACGGAGCCCCCGATAGCTGCCACGGACCCCGGCCACGCTCCCAAAACATTCGGGATATGGCGTGGCCGGCGTGAAAGCGAGCCGGGAATGGGCGTGCAAATGAGGGCGCAGAAAACATCTTGATGTATCATTTATCACTCGCGCCTCGGCCTCTCCTACGTCGAGCATCCTACATCCTCTGCCCCTGGCCGTACGCGATTTTTCTCTCGGTTTTTGCGCGGCGACGTTACCGACGGCATACCCGGAATTTTTCTACTGCGTGGAACGACCGAAACGCTGCCGGTAATTACCCACGGCAATTTGTGCGGCTGATGACTCTTCTCGCGTTTCGGGGACATCAGGGGTTGGCCCTGTCTCGAGTCGAATTTACGCGGGATCTTTAATGTCGGACTACGCGCTTCGTTTGATTGATATCCGGCGATATCGATGCGATCTCTCTGCCGGTATATTTTAGTTGGCGTGCCCCATTGGCAGGAATTAGTCTCAAATCGCTGCCATAAATTATTGCAACGCCGCGTGTTGCTTGTTTCGAGGCGTTTTTAACAAGTCTGAACCAAGATGTTAACACAGCAGCTTCTTAGAAAAATGTCTAAGCGTTCAATGGCTTGCAGCGTGGCTTTCTAAATAGTTAAATGAACATTACGAGCTCCCTTCACGTGACAGCACGCAGGATGCCAAGCCACTCCTCCCTCATTAGCCGCGATTAATCCTAACGTCGAACAATGTCTGTCACCAGGGTCCGCCAAACGCGCAGAAGACATCGGTGTCGTCGACGACTTCCGGTCTCGGCTCGGCGCCGCCCGGCGAGACCAGCTACGAGCTATTGCTCCAGCAGCAGCAGCTCTTCCTCCAATGGCAGCTCGAATGGCAGCACAAGGTACTATTCCGACATCATTACACAAGTCATACAAACGTTCGTTTATCTCTCCTCAATCGGTTGACACCGATGTTAAATCAATTCTGAGAATCTATAATTACACAATAAAAGATTAATTTTAGCAGAATTCTTAGTAGCAATTGTCACCATAAACCAACAAATTATTCCGAGAAATATAATCGAAGAATTTCTCCTGGGACTATAACTTAACCCTGCATTGGTGTACGCATGTCAGCCATTGTCCATTGTAACTTTGATTGAGCAATCAAACTACTCATATTCATACATTCCTTAATTCTACTATCACCCCTAGTACTGTTAGAAGTCTTTCATTTTTTGATGAAATGAATTTGTAATGACAGAACAGCAATATTCTTTACGACAGTTTTAGTTTCAAGCTCTTTCGTTTCAAAGGATAACCATCAACATTCTTACGACCACTCCAGAGTTAAAAGTAAATCTCGAAGTTTCATTTCGACGTAGTATAGTACCCCAGAAGCCTGTTCATAGGTCTGCGGTAGGTAAAACGTTAAGAACGCACGGCCACTCGAATCTCAGACGAACCTCCCGACCGGATGTGGCTCGTTAGGCGCCACGTTACTTTCTCTCCGCGGTAATTTGCATAGCAATTACGCTATTACGCGCAGATTTATAATCGAAGATCGAGTTACGAGATCGCGGCGAATTGCGATCGATTGAAACGTCTGTCGCGGCAGCGATTATCGCGTCTACGACCGTTGAAACCGCATAGCCGTTTTGCGTAACGAGTGTTTCTGTCCCGCAGTATCCACAGATCATCCTACCGGCAGCACAAAAGCCATTGTCCCTGAACAGCAGCGGCGCCAGCGATGCCGGAAGCATCAGCGGAAGTAGCGCGAACGCGCCCAGCCCTGCGCCATCCAATTCCTCGAACAACCCCTCGGAACAACCGCCGCTGAGGCCCCTGGGAAAACTGGAGGAAATGAAAGGTACGATGTTCCTGACCTGGTTCTCTTCTCTCTCTTCTTCTGCGTCCGACCCTTTGTTCCCTAACCTACTTCGGTCCGGATTCCTAAAAATTTTTTAATCTTAATAATCACAAGTTTTTCCAATGAACCTACAGTAATTTGAACACGGTGGGAAGCTATTTGCAATCATTAGTTCTTCCTGAACTAGGGATTGACCGTACATATGTGCATTTCCAGTAAGCGATCTCAAAGTGGAGCTGAAACGTCGAAACTTGCCGGTGTCTGGCTCGAAGCCGCAGCTGATCGAGAGATTAAAGCCGTTCACGGAGTTGTCCAGCAGTAACTCGACGTCCAGCTCGAATGGACCGCATGTGACACACATGGGCCACATATTGATGGACACACCGGGGCCAGTGACGTCCGACGAGTCTAGCTCCCACGCTAAGAGCCCTGGCTCCGCGATCAAGGACGAGCCCAACAGCCCGCGGTTAGATTCACCGCACGGCAGCGAACAGGACGATCCGTCGAGCCCACCAGGTAGCTTTCTTTTCATACCGTTCATCCTTGGGACCTCAGGAGTTAGCACAAAAATGATAATCCTGTCTCCTCGACTGCCCGATCCTAAAAATATATTGCGAATCAATCGCAACCAATCACAGACTGTATCAACCCCCGAGCTCCCAACAATCTTTGCTTCATCCCACGCCGTAAAATTGAGTCGAGCTTTTAAAATATTTGGTCAGTGCAAAAAAATACGAACTTTTGCGCTGACCTAAACCGTAGTAGAAATGTTAAAACTCGGGGAAACCGTTTCGGAACGCAACACACGTCGGTGTCTTCACGCGTGCAGCTCGTGTTTCAGGAGACGATATAATCAAAGAGCAGAGAAAGCGGATAGAGGAGCTGCAGCGCGAGTTGTACAAGTCTCAGCAACAGCTCCAGCAGATCCGTCAGACTCAGCCGACCACCGTCCACGCCGAGAAACTGGTGCTCCAGCAACACATACAGAACAAGATGCAACAGCAACAGCTGGCTCTGCATCTGCAGCATCTGCAACACTTGCAACAGCAACAGGCGCAGCAGCAACAGCAACAGCAGCAGCAGCAACAACAACAGCAACAACAGCAGAGTCAGCAGCAAGCTCAACAGCAGACGCAGCAACAACACGCTGCGTTCCAACAGCTGAACGCGAAGGCTAGCCTGGCGGCGTACCTGCAGGCGCAGCCGAACAACACCGCCATCTTGGATTCCTCGACTTTGACGGCGATCAACAACAAGAAGAACCAAGCCAAGAACAGCGCTACCGTTCAAATTCCAACTGCTATCGTCCTGAACCTGGCGAAACCTGCAAAACTGAATGGCTCGCTGCTTGGTGCTCTGGTGGCGCAGGCGCAGGCCCAGCAACAGCAGCAACAAACCGTCGCTGCTGAGGAGGGGAAACCGCCGCCGCCCCAGTATGACGAAGCTGCAAAGCTTCTCAAGGTAAGAACCCTAGAAATATTGGTATTAAGGTAGAGTTCAAAGAAAATATAGTGTTTTCCGAAAATTGTTCAATCCTCAAAATGCTGAAGTTGATCAGTGAAGCTTCCGAGGAAGCTTTCTGCAGAATACAACCTGGTCAACGAAATACGTTTTAAACCCTACATTTTTCAACTTCAGGTGAAAATCGAGCCAGTCCAGAAGAACCACATCAAGAGCCAGGTGGTGGACGACGTGCTGGAGATCCTGATAAAGAACGGGGAGCTGCCACCGAGTGCTGCCCAGGACCCGGCGACCCCGACGACCCCGAACAGGCAGTTGCAGCAGAACCTGGTGTTCACGGCGCCGGCGGACAGCCAGACGCATTCGTTGGTGTTCACCGCTGCTAGTCCCATCAGCCCGATCAGCCCGATTGCGATGGAGGTCTCCCAGAGCGATTGCGTGAGTTATCCGGCTCCGACACCGCCACCACCGCCCCTGTTGCCTTACGCGACGTTCAGCATTCAACTGCCCAGTGCATTGCAACAGTTACAGCAACAAGAGGAGATGTCGTCGTTCAACACGGATCTGCTGACCTCGGAGGCGGAGCTGGATACTGCCATGCTGCTGAGTCCTCAGTCGGTCCACCAAGCGTCGCCAGATCCGCAGCCACCTCAGGAGGTCACGTCTTCGGACAACGCCAACTTAGACCTTAAGGTAAATGTAATTGCGATCTGAAAAGATTTCACTTGGCAAAAATGCCGGTCTAAATGGAAATATTGGCTAAAGCGGTCATACATGTGTTCTAAATTCGATGGTGGCATTGCTAACGCGTTTTTCTGTCATCTCCCTTCAGGAACTTGGACTGGACCTAGAAACCCTGGATACCATGGACTTCGGCCAGCTAGACTGCGACCTCGGCGTCAAAATGGAGGCGCCGCAGGAGTTGATGGACATCGGAGACATGCCCATGGACATGGACGACCCGGATTGGCTGGACTCTCTGATGCCCCAGTCGCCGCCAGCCACTTCGACGACGATGTCTCATCATCAACCAGCGTCGTCCATGAGTCTCACCTCCGGAACGGACATCTACGACCCGTTGCTAGCCAGCAGCCAGGATCCGTTCGATCTCTTCAACATGGAGGACACCGACTTCAAGATGTCCTCCGACCTGTCGCTCACCTGGGACAAGGTTGACTTCGCGACCTAGCCCGGGATTCAGCCTTGGAGCTCGGCCTTGTGTACTTAACCAGCAAACGGGGAGCTCGTCGCGGACGAGCCGAGTCGACACAAGTGCTACACGCGTGTTGTGAACCATGTCTGTGACTGTTTGGTGCATTTCCACGACTCGTTTCGCAGCAGATACATACTTGCCTCTCGACGACGATAAAACGCATACATACACATGATGTACGGGGAAAAGAAACAGAATCGCGGCGACATTTCTCGGCCGACAGGGACGCTGAACGTACTTATCAACGCCGGAAAACTTGTTTACGCTACTCGGACGTACCGAGCGGAGGAGTTTCGTACGAATTAGGGGTAGAATAGCTGTACAATTTTTACGAGCGAGACTTTTAGGTGAGTAATTGACAATCCGCGTCCGGGAAAAACGGTGCGAGACGAGAGACCGCGAGGCGATCTTTTCGAACGGGGTTTTACTAGAGCATGATTGCTCCGTTTCACGGTAGAGTAAAACCAATGCACGGAAGCACTTTCCTTTCGCGATGTCGACCGCGGGGAACGTTTGCTTCCTCTCCGAGGAGCTTCTCTTTGGGACGTCTACGCCTCGCGATCGATCGATCGTTCGGATAAAAATTGCGTACAGCAACGGTGCGGCGTGGACCATTTAGCAAGAGCTACGTGGTCCCGCGCGAGTGGAAACAAGACGACAACGACGATGTCTTCAAAATTCTCCAAAGAATCTTCTTGCGAGCGTTCTTAGCTAGTTTTTACTATCCAGTCTACAGTCGTGTGTTGCTTGAGTTTTCATAACTGCGAAAAAAATAGCGTGTGTGTTAAAACTGGAAAGCCAACGGGAAAGCTGCGTATATATTTCTCCTCGTACGCTATCCCGCAACCCTTGAGCCCCTTCATCATCCGGCGAAACCAGCCACCCAGCCACCACCCCTCCCTCCCGTGCTCCCTCCAAAACGAACGAACCATTATTCAATCGTAATATAATAATCGGATAATTATTACACTTACGAGAATCTAATATAAACGTAACGATCCATGGTATGTATGTATACATGTGTACACGTATACGTACATATGCATATACATATGCATATATGTATGTACAATACAGTAATGTACGCTGCGTTCGGAAAGCCGAGAGAGAATGAATGAGAGGATGACAGAGAGAGAGAGAGAGAGAGAGAGAGAGAGAGAGAGAGAGAGAGAGAGAGAGAGAGAGAGAGGATGAGATAGAGAGATTGAAAGAGTGTGAGGTATGGAACGAGTTCGACGGCTTTCCCGCACAGCTATATAATTTTCTAAGCAAGAGCATGTGATGTTAGAGGTTACATATTACATTATTTTAATCTCAGTAATCGCATAGAAAATCTTCGGAATGGGTGTGGATAGTGGTGTACCGATGTCAGGGTATCGTGCGGTTCTCCCGTTTCTTCTTATTTCCCTCTAATGAGTCGTTTCATTTTTTGTTAATTTTTTGTGACATTCCATTGTTGCCAAACTCGAGTACGAGCAAGAGACCGAAGCTACGCGAAGAAGCTGCGCTTTCGCACGTCTGTTCCAACAGAAATCGGGGGGCCCGTCTCAGAATCTGACCACTCGTGTTCAATCCGATCATAGATTTTCAATTTTTTCAATTTGGAGAGTCAACAAGGAGACTCTGCAACATAAAGTGATATAAAATACTTTTATCTGGATTGCTTGAAGTTCTTCAAAATGTTGTCACAGTGTTTGTACCGAAAAAATGGTATGGATGAAATTAACGCCTGAGGATTTTAAGAAGATCAGAGGTTGCAATGATTTGAGACGCCCCTCACAGAACCAAGTGGCTTCGTACGTCGACGTAACGATAAAGGATCGCACTGCCTAGCTCGGTAATAACGCGAGAAAGTGACGAATGCCTGCGGTGTTGTCCGTGAGAATGTGTATGAGCGCGTGGAAACGGTATCAGCGTACGTGATCAGCGATGGTGCTAATCGAAACCCTTAATTAGAGCTGTCGGTTGTCCTCCATAATTGAATCCGCGAGCACCCTCGCGCCGTTAGAGTCCTCTAAAAAAAAAAACGATCCCCGAATGAAATTGACTTGATGATTCGAGCCGACTCGACGGTGCGAACCGTGCTCCGCGATTCAATCAGCTTGATCCCTTGTTCTCACGATCGAAAGTGGCAGTTTGGCAAGCGAGGTCGTACCATCATCGTCATCGTTCACCCCACTGCGCACAAAGATGAAGCAGCTAAAAGTATGCAACATTCCAAACGTCGTTCACGCGCCACAGAGAGAAACATCCCGTGGGCCTCGAAACACCATGTCCCTCGCCAGACGCAGCCAAGGATCTGAAACAGACCCTCCATTTCCGATTCGTTGCCTTGCTAGACGCTTATTGTTCGCTGAAATCGGACCTGAATTGTTCACTATTTTCGTTTATACGTAATTCGCAAACACAGTTCATCTGAACGCAATCGGAAGGGGATGAAGTAGACCACGAGTCGAATTAGTGTTCTCCTCGTTTTCGCTACGAGCAAACTTACGATCAACCTTTTAACTGGAGACTGTTTTTAAATGTCACCTTAATTGATGCGTCACAGTATTCATATTGGTATAAGCTACACTAGAACCTCGGTTATCCGAATTAATCAGAAGGACGTAGGTGTTCGGATAAACAGTTACTCGGTTCCAGTGATGAACTAAGTACAATCAGTTCTGCTGTACGTCCATCGTTTTAGACTGAGCTGTGGAATATATTCAGACAATAAAGAAATGTGATGCCTGAGATTTGGATAATCGAGGTTCTATTGTATTCACGTTGGTTGGAACGGAATTCTTGTCACTTCAATTTTATTTGTGCCTTGTGACTCGTGTAAGCGTTCATAATTGGAGAGTCGTCCAGTTAAAAGGTTGAACCCATCGATTTGGATAGAATCAATAACATTGACGCTGGAACTGCCGGAGGACTCGAAACGAGCCACGTGGAATTGTACGTTTTGTCACTGGTGTTAATGCAAATCAATTAACATCTCATTTTCCGGGATCAATTTTTGTAAAATATTTTGGGTACCTTACTTCCGGTAGTTCTAGCGTTGAAGAGCAGCGTTCACCAGTTGTAAGACGGTGGCAAACGACTAGAGAATCGAAAACCATAAAACGACGCTGTCAGCCTCAGTCGAGGTCCATTCGAAACCCGTGCATTTAGATCGAGACCAGTTCCCCTTGATTCGATCACACAGTCGCTTCGTACCCACGCTACTAACTCTGCATTTAAAAGTCCTCTAACCGCGCGATGGGGAAACAGAGGGAAAAAGGGAGAGGGAGGGATGAAGAAAAGAGGGAACATGGTGCGTGATCGGGGTTGAGAGTCGTGCCAAAAAAGAAAACGTCCCCTTGCCACAGCGTATCGCTTCGTCAAAACGAAACGCACCACCCGTTGCCATGACAATAAGAGTTTTCTTAGCGTGTTGTAAAATAATCATTTTATCGTACTCGAGCTAGGGCCGAGGAGAGTGTCGCCAGGACACGTCCTCGAACATGCGAGCTCGCCTGCCGAGGGTACGCTTCGAGTAGCGTCGTCCATGAGTCTCCGAAATGACCCCCAAAAATGATATCATCAGCAAAATGGCTGACATCTTTACGTCCCTCTTGGTGACATAAAAGGGCCCCCCGAAGGAACCAATTCATGGATCACGCTACTATCGGGACAAAGTTACTCGTTCGCTTAAGTGTGCGCCCCGAACGTGGCCTTGAACGGTCGATCGACTCCGCCGTGACCTTGGGCCGACCTTGGGCAAGCGTTTCGTCTTTGAACAGCACGAAGATCCTCGAATGTTTGTTCTTCGTTTTTCACGAAGGGTGTCGCGGCCTTGAGCGTCGTTGCTTGTCACTGCGATCCCCGCGATAAATAAAATATGTTCTTCGTTTCTCTTCGAATCATGAAATCTGTCAACGATCGATCGATTGATTGATTTGCCAGGCTGTGCGAATCTGGTAGTCTGTGTCCGTGAGACGCGTGAAAGTGTCTTTTTTCTCGTTTGTATAATCGAGCATGTTTGCGAGAGTGTGTCGGTGGGTTGCGCGCGCGATGAAGACGAATGGTGAGGAAGATGAAGAGAGAAAGGGAGAAAGAAAGAGGAAAAAGTGTGTGAGCGTGTGTGTGTGTGGAACGTGTAGAAGAGCTACTAGGGGAAATTCTACATTTGGGACGCGAGATTTGTCGTCCGTGTATAGTTTTGCGAGAGATGTACCGTGTATCAACGTGCTAAAAACAACAAAAGTTTACAAAAAAAATGTATACACGTAACGTACGATTGCGCGTGCTCGTACGCACGCATACACCCAACATATACACGCGTATATACATACACAAACACAAACAGACATACATACATACACATACAGTCGCACGAACGTATTTTGTATGAGCATGCGTAAAAAGAAATGGTATAAGTTTTGTTAAGTAACTATGAATTTATTGTAATGATATGTACGTTTAAGTAACGATCACGTAATTATTGCTAGAGAGAGTGTTATTTATTTTTATTTGTTGCAAATTTATCGATTGCCTTCCATTTGAGTAAATAAATAAATCTAAAGTTATTCGCTAAGTCGTTCGTTTATTTACCTCGAGAAACAAAGCTTGGAGATCGTGAGCGTTTCGTATATTCGCATTTAAATTTAAAATTGTGCGCAAAAGATGTGCGACGACCGCCTGCGTCGGCGCATGCGCAATAGGCAGATCAGTAGCAAACGTTCAAACCGAGCTAACGTTCCATAATTCGGAGTTTAATAAAATTATTCGTGTGTAGAAAGAGTGAAGAACGATGCGAAAGTGTGTTGTGCATTCAGTAAAATAATAGAAATTGATCGACTTACATTGATGCGCGACAACGGCAGCGACACAGCGAACATAACCTCTCAGATGTTTATATTGTGCTTCTGATCAGCACAAAAGTTCTAGACTTCCAAGTGAGTACCATCAGAAATTAATGTCTACCGTGTAAGTTCATCAACAAATAATCAATTATAATCGGATCAATGACGTTCCACCATATTTACAATTTTTGAGTGCTATGCTGCATAAAATGTTAACTCTATTTATAATGTAGACATATTGCTAAAAATTCGTAAATGTAGGTTGTTTCAGAACTCTAGTTGCCAAACTGCATAACTGTATAGCAACAATGAAGCGCAAACCTAAAGTGACGTCAACAGATGCAACAGCTCCAAAGAAACACCACTGGGCAACTGGCTTGCTCGTTTCCATGGAGGACCCTGCGCTCAAGGTCAAGGAAGACGATAAAGTGGTTGTCATCAAGGACAAATATCCAAAGGCACAGTTTCATTATCTGGTCTTACCAAAGGCAAACATCCCCTCGATTTGGCACGTGAAAAAAGAGAATGAAGATTTGTTAATTCACATGGCTGATGTTGCAAAAGACCTTACTAAACAACACAAAGATTTCGAGTTTCTGTATGTGTTCCAATTCTTGCAATTTATTGGTTCCAATATAGGCAATTGTAAATAGATTCTTTTCAGTATTGGGTATCACGCTGTGCCAAGTATGCATAGATTACATTTGCATGTGATAAGCACAGACTTCAATAGCCCATGTCTAAAAAATAAATACCACTGGAACTCGTTCACTACGCCCTTCTTTCTGCATTCAGTAGGTATGTAAACAAATGCAAAAATATTTTAATGAAATACACGAACCAGTTTACAACTTACGAATGTCGTTTGCAATCAATTTTTGGTGTAGACGTCTGCAATCAGTTGCGCGAGAAGGGCGAGCTCAAGAGATTGAAATCCGAGGACACCGCAGAACACTTGAACACCCCGCTTAAGTGCCACAAGTGCCCCCATACTCCGAAAAACATGCCCGAATTGAAGAGACACTTGTTGTCGCATTTGCCGAATCAAAGAAGTATCGTTTAGTTGAGACAATTGTTTTCCACGGAATTAGACGTTTTCTTCTTTCCATTTAAAACACTCTCGGTTACATCTGTGCAACGCATTTACCGAAAAGTGCATAGTAATAATTTGTAACGGCAGCCTTGTCAAAAATGCGAACATTAGAATAAACGGAGTTTACGTCATGAACGATAAGATTGTAGATTAAAACAAATATATGGTTTTTTACATACTAACTGCAGTTAATTGCAACCCTCGCTCCAATTAACATTCTCATTAGGATAGGAAGAGGAGGTAATGTCGAATTGATAACACAAAAGGCATACGGTATTTCGGAAAATTTACTATAAATAAATTTGATGTTAATATTAATAGGTCTTGCCGCCTATATAATATCAATTACATGCTAACTATTTACAGAGTCTTCTTATCCGATGTGAAGTATTCAAGTGTGTACAAGGTGAACCGTTTTGTGTGACGTGGTGTGTCGGGTGAGTGTGTGAGCGTGTGAGTGTACATTAGTCTGTATACATTTAGTAATACTGCAATTAATAGTTGAACCGTCCTTGTCACGCCGAAACGGTAGGCAATCGAATATAATCGCAAGGCCATGGTTGTTATTGCTTGCGTGCTTGAAAATTAGCGCATCTCGTGAAACGATCTCCACTTTATCTTCAATTATTCTTGTCATACGTGAAACAACAATTCTCGCCAGGTTTTTGTCGCACTTTTAAGTATTATCCACGCTCGCTCGCGGTATAAATTAAATTAGCTATACGGTACTCTGGTGTCGCGTTGACAGTTGTGTCGTCTTTCTCTCAACAAATTACGGCTAGAGATTTCTTAAGTTTTCTCGGCTAGTGTTGCGAGTGTGGAGCTATAATACAAAAGGTAGGGGTTTCGCGTTCTGCTGACAACGCCGAGCGCCGGCCTTCTCTCGGGGGTGTGTCAGGAATATCTCGGTGATTGACCAGTCTCTCTCTCGCACGGTTGAAAAGGGGTGCGAACAAAACGAAAGGAGGAAAAACGCAAAACTATTTAAATACGATAAAAGGCGACCCATTCATCTGTCCCCTCGGCTGGCGCTCGGGTGTCGCACCACACGTTTCCCACGTGAAAGTTTGCAACGTCTGCATAAAACGTAGAACCTGCAAAGTTTACCAACGGTGGAAACGTGTCGTAAGCGTGCGCCGTGTCACCGACCCGTGTGATTAAACGCCTCCGGGGGGTCGATAGAACGGCGACGCTGCGACGCGCTCTTTCTTCGGGGGGGAACGATGCGAGGGTTCGCGTCGACGTTAGCGAGGAACTTTTTAATCGGACGTAGCCGTGAACGCGATCGAAGCTCCTTGTGGCGTTCGAACGATCCACACGGACGCAAGCTTCGGAAATTTAGCTCGTCGACGGACCTGGTGCATCGTCCCCGGTGAAAGATCGCGTCGACGATCTTGGGAGACCGGCTATCCGCAAACCGGTGCGCGATCTTGTCCTACGCGGAACGGCCATGTGCGAGCGAACGAACGCACAGCTGATTCACAGAAAATATTCGGCCAGATATACGCGCAAGAGACACCACCGGACACTGCAGGGCTTCAGGACATAGTCAAAAGAACAGTACCACGTCAATTATAGAGGATGTTAGAATAAGATGCGTTGGGCCATCCCTTCGCATCAAAATATTAGGTAAGAAAGTAGATAAGAACTGATTTGACTTATATCGAGACATTCGTGCAATTTTCGTAAAAAAACAATACTAGACAATCCTGAAGGCTGCAGTGAAGAAACACGTTTGCACACGGCTCGCCCATCTTCGTGGTTAGATAGGGGGACTCGGATGGAGCGACTGGATACCATTCAAGAAAGTCTTCCCCTCTGATAATTTAAACTGCTCCATCATCATCCAGCCCATCACGGAACAGCAGCTATCGGAGCGGCAGCCGCGCGTACTTGATCGGCAAATACGCTATTTCAAGCCTTAGCTCCAAAATAGCCAACCGTCTTACCACCCCATGAGCCCTACACCAACAGACGCAAGTCCGTTGCCCGCGTACAACCCCAACAACATTCGGCGCAGCTACTCGCATCTGCTTACGTTCATTAAGCGATGCGGTTCGTGTATGCGTCTCGAAAAGTGCCGTGTACAAACGTGCGCGCGGTCCGATATCTCGAGCAGAGTGGGGCCGAACATGTTCCGACGTTAGGCCGTTCACCGCGTCGACCATTCGTATCGACTACCCTCCGTGACCAGGGCAGAGCAAATCGGGGAACGACGAGGGTTCGGGGCGAGAAGGGACGGGGGAACAAGGTTAACAACAAGAACAACAACAACAACAACTATCAGGATTCCTTCGCGCGAACGATTCTCACTATAATTGAAGGAAGGAGAGACGGGGGGATGGCGAGGGATCGGTCGTCGAGGCCGCGAGCCGCGCTTTCGCCCGCAAGCACCGTGCGTGACACGCCAAAAGCGGTCATTTTGGAAAGCCACTGGGCGCAAGGACAATGCCGATCCGCGAACGGACCACCATTATTTCGAGCATACTCGCGCCGCGTCACGGACCCGACGATCGACCCGTCTTCTCCTCCCGAATCTCTCCTTCCGAATACCCTGTTTAAGTCTCCTAAGTGTCGCGCGAAGGAGGAGAACGGGTGGAAAAAGTGGATAGTAGGAACGCGAGAATGTGGGGAGTTTGCTGGGGGGGGGGGGCGGGGGGTGTTTCTTACGCGTATAATACAAACGGGTCACGGGTCACGGAGCTTGTCGCGCGCGCGCGATCCAGTCGTCCGCCGCGTGTGGTCGTAGGTAACGTCAACGAAATGATTAAACCTAAGTGCGCGGTACCAGCCTAAAATCTACGGACGAACGAGTTCTTTCCTCTATCTCTCTCTTTCGGTCTCTCTCACTGCTTTATACACGATTTTTTCCCTAACTACTATTCACAAGTCATAAATACTTTGTATATCTGTATATGCATATATGTCAGTGTATATATATGTATATATATACTTTTTATAGAATATCTATATAATATATAGAATATTTATGTATAGATAAATATACAGGTATCGTACAAGTTTTCGCCGGTGACGACTGGATCGCGCGCGCATACGAAGGGTAGCATCTCGGAGCGTGTCGGAAACGCGGCAGTATTTACAAGAATACCTAGAGTATTTTACGCCTAAGGACGATTGTAATATTAAATATATATATATATCTATGTATATATATATTTTTTTATATATATGTATATATGTATACTCGCGGAACGCAATATTCTTTTTACACGAGGCTGCGGTGACGCGTGTACACGCGGCCGGTTGTACGCTTGGCGCGTGTACACGCGTACGCGAGCACGGCGCTCTGGTGAACGGCTTTTGTTTTTTTTTTTTCTTTAATAGTAAAGTAGTAGCGGTAGCAACTAGTAAATAATAATCGCAGTGGTGGTAGCGGTAGTGATACTAGCAAGTCTGTGTGTATGTTTAAATCCCTAAGTTGAAAAGCGCGGTATTTTTTGTCTAGATCCTTGGATATTAATCTTTCTTTTCTCGCGGGAACGTGAAAACACGATGATAAATAAATAGATCGCGGGACAAACACGAGAATGCAATAAATTAAAGGAAAGTCGCGTATAGTAGGGAGAGACACGAAAAATGAAGTATAACGAAACGATACGGGAACGAACGAAAAAAGAAAGAAATATATTAACATTAATTAATATTGATAATAGTAAACGGAACACGGTGAAACGAAAGTCGCTTAAATAACGCGTCGAGAACGTTACGAGAGGGTGCAAAATACTTATGTCGGTAATACACGGCGAAGTAGTTAATAACAATAGAACGTTAACGATATCTAAACCGGCAGCGACGGCACTAAACTCTAGGAAAATTATACTAATAGTAAGAATGATAACGACGATATAGGTTTCGAACGCGAGCAACGCACTTGCTTTAAGTGTGTGACGTGTACGTGTACGTGTGTTTTCTCTAGTGTACGCGTGCAGTTTCGCTTCTAAACGGGGTACTACATCTCTTAAAGCTATCCTTTTAATTCTCTATCATCTATCTACCTAACACAGGCATGTCCGAGCCAAGCTCCGGAGCTTAAGGTTCTACACCAAACGTTCTCTCTTTTCTCTCTTTCTTTCTCTCTCTCTCTCTCTCTATACGAAGCGTAACAATTTCCGCTATTCGCGAAACGATAACCACGGCGAACACGAGCGTTTCCTTTCGAAGTATCGTGTCCCGTTTAGCGGAACAGCCTCGGAAGGATACTGGGAGGGAAACTAATCGAGTCTGTCTAAAAATAAAAGAATAGCAATGGTGCTTTCTGCTGCACCAATGCGAATTTCTAAGGGGCGAAACAACTTCGTGCACTTATTCGGATTCGAAACGAATTTTTTCGAAACAATTCTATGCGGTGATTCGGCTTTCGTGTTTGAGAATGGATTGAACGGGATCGAAGATTATAAGCCAGCCATATAACCCGGGAGATCTTGCAAGGAGACGAACAATAATTTCGTTCTGTGTGCACAAACGTTTGCGTAAGTTTCACCTGAATAAGTGCGTTTTGTCACGATTCTTTGGGTTCGATCGCCGCCATACTTTGCGGACAGAGACAGGGATCGTCACTACAAAGCCGTATTACGAACAATAAAAACGTTACGGTTTTTGTTTTTTTTTCTTCTATTTTTGTACCAGATTGATGAACTGACGTTGTTGGCCTGAACGGGCTCCCGAGGCGGCCGAACAGCTTCGGACAGAGAGAGAAAAACAGAGAGACTCGCGAAGGGAGAGCAGCTCGGAGCAGGGCAGGGGGCGCTCCTCCACCCGTGGACATCCCTGACCTAATTTATGTAGTGCAACGGTCATTGTGTCTCTAGTTTTCCCACGAAAGAATAGAGCTTCGTTACTCCCCCCCAATTCCCACCGCTTCATTTTGTAAAACAAACGTTATTTCCCCCGCGTTTTTTTTTTATATTTTTGCTTTTTGTTCATACTCCCCGAAAAAGCCACTCGAAGTCTTGCCTTCGATCGCGATCCAAAAGGATCGCGGTTCTTTCAGTTCCCGGCGATACGCGCAAGCACACACATACACACGCAAGCAAACAAACGCTCTCATTCTCACTTTCTCTCTGTCTCTCAATTTCTCTCTCATACACACACGCACACGTTGTTCGATTCGCAGTCCGCAGAGGCCAAGGACCGGGGAAGGCGATGTCGCGAAAAAATTCAGGACTATGACGAAAAAACGTTTCTCCTGTGTTTGTTTTTCACGCGCGAAGAAAAACCGCGGTCGGACAACGATTTTTGTACCTACGAAATATAATCTATCTATACGTCTACCTAACTATATAGAACACTATTTATACAATCGGCGGACGATTTTACGAAGCCTGGCTCTTCGATTGGAAACCGCGCTAAATATTTACAAAGTTCCGAGAGGATATGGGGGCAACGAACAACAAGAGAAGAATACTGTAGAATTTGAAGAGAGCAAAGGCGGGCCCGGAACAACACGCGATATTCCGAGAACCCCTTCCAGGCGTCGTAAAACTGTTCCCCCGTTAAAGCTGCAAAGCGGTACGTTGTCCCCCGACGCGTTTTTCCGGATAATTTTTGGTTAACTTCGACTATAATAAATTGACGGCTAGACCCCTAGCGGGACCGGCAACGATCGAGGATACGTCACCACCGTTGCCGGTCTCCCAGCTTCTATATATCTCGTCTCTCTCTCTCAATTCGCTAGATAATTTTGGCTATATTTGGAACAAAACCGCTTGTGCACGCCGCTCGAATGCGCGCGCGTCCCGCGATCGGATCGCCTTCCGTTCGCTCGCGCGTCGAAATTTCCGCGAGCTGTGTGTTTCGTTTCTAGTGTTTCTTTTGGTAATTTTGACTACAAATTCCATATCTCTCGACTCTACCGATTCGTTCTCGAATAAATATTTCTTCGCCGTTTCATTATTCGGGCGATCTCGATCGCGAGAGCGACCGGCTTCGGACAGCGTGGGTGTACGAGCACGCGCGTGCTATGATCGCGCACAGCTCTCGAATACCTTGGCTAAAAAGTCGCGCTATTTTTCGCGCGTGTGTCTGTGTTCGCGTGCTGGAGCCGAGCGTGCAGCCTCCGAATCGAGGTTTCCCGAGCAATCGACAATAAATACGGAACTATAAACGCATTCTCGCTGCACGTTACACGCGGTTTTACTCGACCCCCGAGACGCGTGCGCGCGCGATCACCTCGGAGGGGGTGGTATTCTTTCGACTGTCAATTAGTTCACCTAGACAATTTTCACCTAAACTGTACAAGAACGCGCTTCGATCGCGCCGCGTGGTACGCTAAACTTATATCCTAAGAACGTATCATTTTTCTTAACGACGAGTCACGATTACCCTAAATCGAATCATCTATTTGGAATCGCCAACCCCTGGCCAATGGTTACAACAAACGGTCGGTTGTGTCGCGCCTCGCGGACTTTCACGGTTCGCACATTAGTCTATACAGGATGAAAACCTTTTCCTTCTTCTTCTCCTACTTCTGCTCCTCCTCCAGGCTTTCTTTCGTCCTTTCTCCTTCGTTCCGTGAAAAGCGATCAGTGTTCAGTCTTCTTTGTTTACGAGGTGGTCTCCTGCAGGCCGTAGTAATGGACTCGCATGTTCTCGATTGCTCTACACCACTCCAATGCGAATCCCTCGGGATCTTCGAGATAGTAGGTTCTGTTTGGCTGTAACCAGACAGGAAAACAAGTTGACGCGTGGGATTCCCATTGCTGAAATACCGGCCGGCGTAAACAAGGGTAATCGAACCGGGCCAAGGTCTGTTTTGCTACTATAGCCGCAAGTAATTTATTTTTAATCGCGGTAAACATTGTCCGGTAAGCAAATCTACCGTAGACCCGGACAGTCTAGAAAGAGAGATATACGGCTGAACGTTATTTCGATCTCTGCGTGTTTTGATTGCACACGAGTCTACGGAGCTGGACGCTGTGATAGAACAGGCACGATGATAAGCTGATGCGCAAAACGTTTCTTCTTCTTTGTTGCTACGTAGAACGGCGATCTTATTTCAGGTCCGATGATCTCAACAGCCGACAAACGTCGTTATTATTATCATTAGAATCGTCGTGTCGAATAGGTATGAATCATTGAGAAATGTATCGCGGGTCAGCTTATCGGTAGACTGCAAGCAAGTGCAACACAAAACTAAAGAAACATCAGATGTTACTGATACGTAGAGCCTATCAGAATTCTTAAGAGGACAGGGACTCTTTTCGTTGTTGTAATTGATGAAAGAAGGGTAACGAGGAGAACGTCTGAAAAAGAGACTCACTGTGTGGACGAAGAAGATCTTGAAACTCTTCGGCTCGACCCTGAGTTCGGGGCTCCAGGGTATCTCGCCCTTGAGCACCATGTTGACAGGATCGACGTAGTATAGGTGTGGTCCGGTGGTGAGCAGGAGCATCCTCCGTCGGGCGAAGAGACCTTTCCTCTTGTTGACGAATCCCTGCTTCAGTATAAGGTTGCCTTCGACGAAAACGTCCCACTGGTTGGTGCGCTGCCTCTCCACCCGGTTCCTGACCTCGTCTGGCGTCAGATCGGAGATGTTACCGTCGGCGTTGGTCGTCCGTTTCCTCGGCTGCTTCTCGACGACCGTGTTGGTCGGCGCGGGTTTCTCGCGCTCGGTGGTCACGTCCTCGTCGTCGTCGTCGTCGTCGTCCTCGCCGATACCCAAACCGAGAAGCCTGGTAAGCTGTTTATCGTCGAGGCCGGGTTCAAGGTGATCGGGAACCCTGTACTGCGACCTGAGCTCTTCGTGTTCCGACGTGCCAGGCAAGTAGGGGTAGATCGGCGGCGGTGTCTGCTCGTGTAGGGTCTCGAAGTCGACGCCCTCGAAGAACGGGTGCGCCCTGATGCTTGGGTATCCGGCGCCGTGCTCGTCCTGGGAGCCCAACCTCTTGCCCGACTCGAGCACCAGGAGCTGGCTGACCAACGATCTCGCCAACTCGCAGAAACCGTCGGGTATCTCGTACTCGAGCTTCAGGATCTTTTGGAATATCATGTACTCGCTCCTCGAGCGGAACGGTGGCAGGCCGGCGACCATCTGGTAGACTATACAGCCAAGGGCCCAGAGGTCGCTGGCTCTGCTCGCTGTCTTGTCCGTTAAGAGTTCCGGTGACACGTAATGGGCGGTACCGACAAACGAGCCCCTGCGTTCTCTTCTGTAATGCTGTTGTTGTTGCTGTTCCAGCTGTTGTTGTTGCTGTCCGTCCGCTGCGCTGTGCGTCAGCACCGTATCCGGGTCCTTCAGGATCTTCGCGCTGCCGAAGTCGGTGATGAGCACGTGCATCTTCTCGTCCAGCAGTATGTTCTCCGGCTTCAGATCCCGATGGATGATCCCGAGACCGTGAAGGTACTCGAGGCCACGGAGGATCTCCGCCGAGTAGAACTTGGTACACTCGATGTCGAACGAGCCGACCTTGTTGATGTAAGGTAGGAGCTCACCGTTCTTTGCGTACGATAGGACGAAATAGAGTCTTTCCACGTCTTGGAACGTACAGAACAGGCGCACGAACGAGTGTTTCGCGCCCGCGAGCATGTTCAGCACTTCCTTCTCGCGCTTCACGTACTCTGTCTTCTTCTCCTTGATGATGTGACGCTTGTCGCACACTTTGATCGCGTACTCCTTGCTGGTGTGGATGTCCTTGGCGAGGTAAACCTTCGGTCAAAGAAAACCAACGGTTCAGACACTTACGTTCATCATTCCCTCGATTAGACTAGAGAGTACTCCGAATTATTCGTCCGATCTCATTTGCTCGGAGGAGCGTTAAAAATATATCCCGACGGTCTACTTCTCGATAATCGAATTACTCGCGTCAACGATTTCGACCGAGCAGTTTCCGTCGGTGGGATAGTAATTATCCGAACATGTCGGGGGATCATTTGATCTAGGGTAACCAAATTCGCGGCACGGCGAAGGAGAGACCGGTTAAGTCGAGAACAGTAGTTAGATCGATACTCCTCCGAACTAGGGGTCGCGCGTACGGAAAAAGTTACCGCGGATAGAAAGTTTTCTAACGAGGGGGAGAAAAGTTTGAGAATCACTGGACGGAAGCGACAGGGTTGGGAGGGAGGGAGAGAATGTCTCTTTTCCTCTTTGCCATTCCTGGTCGGTGTTAATTCGGAGCTTCTTAATGATTTAATCGAGTTAATGGTATAATACACTTACGGTGGAGAAGCTTCCCTCGCCGATCACCTTGCCAAAGATGAAGTCCTTGGGAGTCCGCTTGTGTGTTGGCGGGTTGATGGTGGTAAGGGCCGGGTTCGTGGTCGGCGAAACCCGGGGCGCCAGGGTGTTGGCTGGCGCAACCACACCATTGGTCACGTCGTTCGTTGGTGGAGACATTTTGGACACCGGCCCCTCCACCGTTACTGCCGGCTGTGGCGAAACGGTAAGCGCCTGGTTCGCCACACGCTGCAACAAAAACGTCCACGACTTAATTACTAAACAGTTCCGCCTCTCGCAGTCTATACTCGCAGTCGAAGCTACAAGTACAACAACGATAATCGCGCAAAATCGCCGTCCGATTCGTTTAAGCAAACTATCCCCGAGGTTCTACTTCGCTACGTTTCCCACGCCATTTCTAAGGGGGCTATTTTCGAGGCCTCGGACTATAACGCGCCAGCAATTTGAACGGTATCTCGGAGTTCTTTGCAATCTTTCAAAGCAAGCGCGTTCGTGGGACAAGAGGAGAAGGCACGAACTCGCGCGTCCGGGTGCTTAACTCCTCTCATCCGCCAGCGATCGTCCGGAAATCAGGCGCCGGAAGTGACGTCACCGAGGCCCACACGTGGCTACGTCGTCGTGCAGGTCAGGATGACGGGCTTGCTTGTGCTCCGTCGAGATCCGTTCCGCGTGTGGAACGAAAGTGGAGAAACGGTGCGTGCGTGCGTGCGTGCGTGCGTGGCGTGGCGTGGCTTGGCGTTCGTGTATCCCACGCACGTTGGGACGTTTCAAGGCTGCGCGGGTCAACCTATTGCGAGAGACTAATTGACGGTATCTGGATCGAAGAATCGTTCTAGCGCGAATAGCCTGGCCCAGATTCGACGAACTTGGACGGCCGCGAGCGGATAAAAGTGGCAGCGAAGCGTTTCGCGGGTTGGGAATGGCGCGCGCGCGCACGCCATAAACAAGGGAACGACTGGTGGACAGCAACAGTGAACGAACCGTCGATGTTCGGGACCTTATCGCGACACCGCATTCAACGTTCGCGGACCTAGTTTCCCTGCCAGCAGGACAATGGAACCCGAAGACAGTGTGCTCTCGGTTCACAAAAGAGACGGAGAGAGAGAGAGAGAGAGAGAGAGAGAGAGAGAGAGAGAGAGAGAGAGAGAGAGAGAGTGAGCGAGGGAGAGACTGGGTTCCCCCGAAGTCAGGGACCCCGCAAACATTTGAGATGGCCGCCGCTAATGCTGACCTTCGACTGTGGCAAACAATGGCCCCCTCCGATAACGGAAGAGCCGACCTCCCGCGATCGAGAGGGCCACTTTGTAATTGGAAATGATTCCCTCGTGAAAGGTTCGCTCGGTATTACATATTTACGTCTCGGGGGCTACTCTAATGGAAGACGCGGTACGACCGCCGCCGAAGAATACGTCCTCGGCGTAATTGGCCCCACGGAAACGCATCTCGCGACAGATGCCTTTCTACCTGCGCGCATAATGGGGTCAACGAAACCGGGACCTGATCAAACGATATATAGGAGGCTTTCTCTCTTCCTCTCTCGTCACCTCTCTCTCTCTCTCTCTCTCTCTCTCTCTCTCTCTCTCTCTCTCTCTCTCTCTCTCTCTCTCTCTCTGTGTCTCTCTGCGGTCATGAAATTCAATGAAACCTGAAGGGTGCGACGCGGGAGAAGGGTTTCAGAAAGAGAGAGACGTTGTACACGCAGAGAGAGGCCACACACGAGGGAGCTCTCTGTCGTGTCGCACGTACACACAAGCGCGATTTTTAAACGGCGATCGTTTCATTTCCGGACCTAAAGACGATCGCCAACGACCCTTTTCGCCTGCCGTTTCCTTCGTCCCATTACCATTGTATACTTCCGCCGAAAGACGGATCCCGGCGTTATATACCGATGCCTCGTCACAAAAGAAAGGAACAAGTTCTCATCCTCGAACAAGGGAATCCGGATGATCCTCAAAATCTGGCCGTCTCTCTCTCTCTCTGCCTCTCTCTCGGCGTCACCCGGTCGTCTCGACCAGTCTGCACGGTCTTTGACCGTTTCGGACCCCGGGTGTTGCACGCTCTTTGACTCTCTCGGGACAAGCTTCGCCGGTCTCCTCTCACGGGAGACCGGGTCGCAAGAATTTGATGTTAACGGGACATAAATATCGATGACATCTCGACGAGCCGCCGAAAACGAGAGACAGAGAGAGAGAGAGAGAGAGAGAGAGAGAGAGAGAGAGAGCCCGTCGGAAAGAGGACTTGGTCGAGCGCTGGTTAAAGTAGCACGGGCCACAGGGTGAATAACGTCAAGATAGGGGCGATAAATGCACACACAACGCGGCTCAATTTCGTGCTGCACGGACGTTCATGGGGGTTGATCATCCATCACTTTTGGTGAACGCCGGAAGGAAGGTCTTGGAGGGCTACGACACTCGCTTACGCTCTCTCTCTCTCTCTCTCTCTTCCTCTCCGTCTCCCTCCACCCTCAAAAGCTGCACACGACTTATTAGATGGAGGGGATGCGACGGCTCCCGAAACGACGTGAGCCGACCGTTTCACGTGAAAAGACACTCGGTGCCGCGATACTATCTGAAGCGAATCTATTAGCTCTGTCTGCTTCCGCGAGCACAGAGAACCGTAGGAAGGTCTCTCCACGAGCGCAGACCACCGAGAAGAATTGGCGGGCTATCGAGTTCCCAAAGCAGTTCGCAGACAGACACCGTCCGACTGAGCAACAACCCCTTCTTGTAGGGGTTCGACGAATTAATCAAGGAAACCGTGGCAACTGGTTCGAGACATCAGACACCGCAGGAGAGGAGACAGCCAGCCGGCCAGAAGGAAGAACGAGGGACTTATATTTAGAACGATGAAAACGCAAGTAGGCAAGGCCCTTTCTTTCATCTTCTCCGTCCACCTTTCCTCGTTCTTCTTCCCAGGCCGGTTACGAGGCGGGCCCCACGGCGTCAACCATCCGTGTCAGGACGTCGACCTCGTCGAGCATTTGCCCGAGAGCCACCCAGCAGCGGCCCTACTCCCTCTGTGCTCGGCTGGGCTTTCGATTTGCCCCGCTAGTTTATTTATTTGCTTATCTATTCCTTGGTCCCCTGACTCTCTATGCCCCTGCTCACCCCCGCGTGTACGTGCGCGCGCGCGCGGGCGATCTCCGCCTCTATCTCAATCGCTAACACCGCTCTCCTCGAGAAGGGATAACCGCCAACGGATACCGCAGGACAGAGACCAAGAGCAGCGTCGATCACCAGATATCAACGCGAGAGAAGTCTCCCGGTCGGGTTGAGGGGACTCGGGATAATCGATATACAGACTAACGTCCCACCAGGCGACCTCGCAATTTGCTTAGATCGTAGATACGCGCAGGGTGAGGCACTCGGAATTGCCACCTCGATCCGCGGCCGCTCGAGGATCGTACCGCCCGCAGTTGGTTGCTAGCGACGAGATTCGCGCGCAAAATGTTGTCGCAGCCGAAATAAATCGTCTGAGGACAAGCTCTCGAACGCAACCTTGTTCGGAGACGCTCGCGGACGACCCTGCGACACTTTCGCGTTCCCTCGGAATAAGTCTCGAGGACGCGGCGCGCGACTCGACGATCCGCTTCGGTCGGGTAGGGGAGCGGAAGGCAAGCGGGGCGGCGGTCGCGAAAAATGCGCGACAAGTACGGCCGGGCGAATTTGCCGGAAGGAAGCAGAGGCGAGAGGAGGCGAGTCCCGCGCGACAACGGCTTCCTCCCGGTCTTTTCGAAACGAATAACTTCGGGACGTGGCGGTGGCGTGTGCGAGCGTCCGTTAAACTCTCTCGTCTCTCTCTTTTTCTCTCTGTCTCTCCTTCTCGGTCGCGCTCGTCCACACGACGACGCTCTAAGTATGAACACGCTCCTCCCGCGATCGCTGAATCACCCTGTACATACACACAAGCCAGCAGCATTCCAACGGACATTCTAATTTTAGCCTTACTGGTCTCGTCTCGTTCTCTCGCGGAGGCGCGCATTCTCTCCGAGTCCGCGCGCCTCTGGTAACGCTCGATCTGGCTCTCTCTCTCCTCTCTCTCTCTCACCCTTTCGCGAGCCGAGCGGCAGCTTGTGTTTTTTGCGCTAGCTGCAGAGTGCTGCCCTCTGCCGATGGTACGCGACACTTTCCTCTCTTTCCTCCTTTCCCTTGGCGCGCCACGCGAAGCCAGGAAGACGGCGGCGCGGGAGGAGGAAGAGGAGGTGGAGGAGAACGACGCGGCGGGAGGAGAGAGGGGAACGAGAACGAGAACGAGAAAGAGACAGAGAGCAATGATCGTAGAGACCCTTCCTCCCTTCGCTCCGCGCCCTTCCTGGCCCACCCCCTGCCGCGACCCGACGCATCGGCTTTTCGCCGGCTACCAGAAGGGACTACGCCTATTGGCGCAGGCGGCCACCACTTTTGCCCGTGAATGAGATGTTTTGCATTCGCAGACGCTGAGAAACGTGTCGCGCGCGCTTGCTCCGCGACTAAATTGGAACACGCCACGGCGCGCGGTGCCCGCCCGAGAGACCCGAGACTAATAAAAGGGCCTATGCCCGGAGAGGAGAAAGAGAGAGAGAGAGAGAGAGAGAGCTGCGTCGATTTTCGTCGAGGGTCGATACCACGTCTCGCCGCGAATGAATTCTTTCATTCCGTGCACCTGATACGCCTCGTTTGCCCGGCTGGCTATCCTCCACCCGGAATGCTCTGTTAGTTACGTGCCCGTCTAACAATGCGACCAGATTCTACGAAAATTCTCGACGCGTCCACTGTCACGCCGTCACGCCGCCGCCCTTTACGCGCACACTAATTTCCACGATTTTCTGAACAATACTCCCCCCGCTTTGCCGCGCACGAATCTCGTAAGCGTTCGTAAAATTGTTCGTCGCCGTATCGAGTTTCAAATTACGATTGCACGAGTAGCCGTCTAATGAAAATATCATACTAGCGTGAACGGCTAAAAAAAGAGTACAAAAAAAAAAAGAAGCGCACTACTGGACTATTTTATTCTGCTCTGTTCCGATGAAATAAATGTTGGTCATGGAACACGCTCGGAATAAGCGTGACTGTCAACTACCAGTTTGCTGTTATTAGGAAAATAAATTACTTGAAAAACTCTTAAATTGAAGCTTTGGTTGTATCAATGTATCATTTGATGTACCAGTTTGAGTAGTGTTTGGGGGGGAGGGGGAACTAATAGCAACAGTCGTTCTCCAATATAGTATTCCGACTTTGTTGCTGTTCTAGATACATACACACTACTGAGACTTTGTGCCTAGAGGATTCGTGACAGCAACGTTTCTAATATCATATTACGTCACTCTCACTCACAATCTCGTTCTAGGGTATTAAAAACAGTTTACTAGCGTGCAAGAAAACAAGCGCAGGGGAATGTGTGTACGTTCTGTCAAACTAATCTACGCAAAAGGTTATAGGTTGCACGAAATCCAGCGAGCAAAAAGGAGGAGGGAGAGCGCGAGACTAGTTCTTCGAGCCTGGGGGCTCGAAGCTGTTCTCAAAGCGCGCCAATAACGGTTGCATAAACCCGCGAGAGAAAGAAAAACGAGCATGACCGTATAAACACACCGTCGACCGATCGACCGAGTTGAAATTATGCCATAACCCTGTGTATCAACGGGCACGGGTAGCCAGAAATTTGACTTTTGCAAACTTTCGGAATCGCAATGTCGAAAACTATCGCGCGCCGTCGGTCAGATGTTTTATTTTTCCCTATCGGAGGAATCGAGATAAGCGCGGCTCGAGACAAAGATCGGACTACGTCACGACCGAGACGGCCACAAAACTGTTTGCTTTCACATCGTATCGTATAAACAAGCGGTCGATCCAAACATGTTTTTTCGGTCGCGGACGTCGATGGCCGTTATAACGACGCTCGCCGTCTCTCTCTCCGTCCGCCGTGGCGGTGGTCCCGAGTGTGTGGCGAATTTATACAATCATTCGGGGTTCACGTGTACCGCGGCGGCCGAGTTGCTCGACCTCGCGACCAATTCTCGTCGCTTTCCAATATTCACGACGGTTCTCGGTCCTGTCCAAAACTACGGGGCCCTCAGATTCTCCGACTGTCATCGCGTTTAGTCAGTAAACCGACACGCGCGTACAGAATTCGAGATATTATTCAAATAATATTTTTATCGACGAATAAAATATTATTCCTTCATTCATTGTAGTCTGCCGATCGAGTAACTGTTACTTGTAAAGCAACTGTTTCTCGAGCGTATTCGGCTCGTCGTTGATCTAGCTAGCGATCGATACTTTGTTGCCCTACTGACGCTACAGAGTTCAATAATCGTCGCGAAGTACAAATACAAAGATAAATAACATATAGGTTTGCTTTCCTGGTTCGAAATACATTTTAACCAACTCTGCGTGCGCGGGAACGCGGCGGCGGCGGCTATCGAAATTCCACGGAAATTCGATTCCTTTCGAATATCTGTTTACGTTCAGTGAAACTGCTCGCGGGGAGATTACGAGAGCCGATCCTGATTTATTCCGGATAAAAAGCCAAGGACGTTTGCGCGCACTAGTTTCCACTATCTATAAATCTTGATCGCCTAACGATACATATCGAGCGGCGTACACATCCGACATAGCCGATGAGAATTTAAAATTTGAAACAGTTTTTTCGCCGTGAGCGCGCGTTTCCGGTTCCGAGACGAATAATCATGACGAATACTGATTTGACTAGCGTTCCTAGTCCGGGGACCTGGCGTCTACGCGTCTGTCAAACCGCGGGGCACTTCGTGCGTTATTTCCTCGTCGCGAATGAATGTGCATCGCTTTCTTTTTTTTTTTTTTTTTGAGTGTCGCGAAACACAACCGTCGGAAAGTTCGATCCCCGGTGTCGGATGTATTTACCGTGTTCGCGGGGAGCCTCTCTCGTTCAAAGTTGCCTGGTCGGTTAACGTAAACAACTTTCGAATTTATTTAAATCCGAACGTAAATTATTCATGCTTCGAGACGGTAAGTCGGCCCTCTCTTTTTCTTTCTCTCTCTGTCTCGTCAAAAATTTACACGAAATTTTCTAGAGCCTCGACCACGAACCGTTGACACACGTCTCGACTACGTGTTTTCACACGCTCGATACTTGACGTTTCAGCGCGCGGGAGAAAGGTAGATGCGCGTCACGAATCTTTTTTTTTCCCCGGGAAAAAATTAGTCGTTTCACGAAAACACTCGGGGGGAGGATCATCAGAAAAATAAACATGTCGAGTCGGAAACATTTCCGATGGGAGACGCGCCTTTTCCGAGAGCAATGGTACCCGCGCGTTCCTTTGTCAGACGCGTTTCGTGGTCCGTGGGAACGTCGTCTCGGACGCTTCTCAGATATTGTATACAACGGATTACTCGGGGCCCCGAATCGCTCCGACGAGAGAGATTTCTTGAAAAACCGAACAATGGGGTTCTCGCGCGCGCGCTTGGTATGCAAACATTGGCCCTTTGTCGTCGCGATGAAGCTGTCTCTCGGTGCGTCGCGTACCTCGTTCGCCTCTTTCTCTCGTCTGGTAAACAGCGCGTCGTGCGTCGAACGGCTTTTCGAGATTCCCGTCCGGTTTCCGTTGGTACACGGGTCAGATTCACTTGTCCCGCGGAACGAACTGTCTCTGTCGCGAATTCACACTCGATATCACACCTTCCGCGGAGCCGAGCTCGAGAGACGACACCATGTTACGCGTCCATTACAGGGGGGGCAAGGCAATACTTGGGAGAGCGCGCGCGAAATTTCACAGTGTATACTCGCAATAAGAGAGATCGTGTTATACTTTCTTTCTTCTCTTACCTTGAATAATTTCTTAAGCCTCCGGTAGCCGCGATGTAATCGCGACACGTACTGCTTGTTGGAATCCAGTTTGAATGATTAAAGCCACAGTTGCGGAAAACGAAAGAATCGGTAACCAAAGAATTCGAGTAACCAAAGAAGAAAAAAAAACTCGTTTTCGGCGTTATATTTTCTTTTTTCTTTCCGTGTTTGTTTTCGTGTATGTGTGTTTCTGATTTGTGTACGTGTACTTTTGTGTGAGCGTGCGTGTGTCTCTGGTGTAAGATATCTGTCTGATGCGTGTTTGGTGTGAATTTGTTGTGTGTGGCTGAAGTGTACTTTCTATGGTGTTTGTTTGTTTGTTTTTGAACCAGTGAACTCTCGAGAAACAACCGGGTATGTGTCGCGGCGTCTGTTCGTTGTTAACGATTTTACTTGGCGAATTTCCGTACAGCGTCTCGATAATGCTTCTTTCGGATCAGTCTCGGGTACATATATACACGTATATGTATGTATATATATAAATATATATATGCATGCGCGGGAACCGAAGAACGAAAAATACGTTCGTGGCCGTTGAGAGCCGTTCGCTTACTGAATCCTACGCCTGGCGTGTCCCGGCTGCTAACCCGCGCTTTCCCCCCACCATCGACCACTCGTTGGCGGCAAGCCTCACCACTTCTTCGACATTCCCCACCACCGGGGCACCCTCCACCACCACCACCCGTCCGGAGACCCGCATCCGGGAACGGTGGTGGGGAGAACGAGGGGTAGCTGATCCCCCACCGCACAGACAGCGTCGATGGTAATCTTACCGCGAATCGTAAAGCACGCTTACCCCTGCGGTCAAGTGCGAAAATTGCAATGAAAGCATCGAGACACCACCGACCAGTCTTTCTCTTCTCGTCTTGTCCCTGCGCGAGCACCCATTTCCACGGAAAAAACGGGAAAACACGTACCGTCATCGTTCGCAGTTGAAATATCAACAAAAGAACGCACAGAATATCGGAACAAGCTATGTAGACAGCAACGAACAGGGTCTCTTATGGGTGTTCAGAGTATTCTACGAGATTATAAGAAGATATTTCTATATTGATTCGAGAGGCTAGCCAGTCAGAGGATAGCTGTTCGAAAGAGAGAGTCGCGAATTTCTGTATCTCGCATTCCGAGAACCGAGCGTTTTCGTCTGACGGAAAACATCTCGGAAAGACCGGGCTAGTTCGCGAATGCATTCCAGCTTGGTAAAAATCGGTGCGCTACATCGACGGTAAACATTGTGGATACTTTGTCATCATCGACGAGTGTTCGTAGCGACTTTACGTACGAGTTTGACCGTCGTTCGCCGGGGGTAAAGCCGGTGGGAGGGAGAAGGAAAAAGAGAGAGAGAGAAGGGTTGGGAGTGGGGCTGGGTCGTGTGGTGGGGCAACTGGCGGGTGGTCGATGGTGGTGGGGACGCGGGGAATCCCGTTCGGTGCGCATGCGCTGGCCTTCTGGTGGGGTTACTCAACCGACGGCGCCAGTATTCTCTTCTTCCTCCCCGCCACCGTGGAAACTGCTAGCTTGTCGTTGTTGTTGCCTTGGAAGGGAGGGCATGGATCACACGCGCACACTGCCCCGTCTCTCGGTGTGTTTGTTTGTTTATAGTCGCGTTCTGGGAAATACCCGACGCGAGTAACGGACTCCGGCGCGCGCGGAGCCTTGCATTCCCATTCCGGCGTTGCATCCGGTCGGTTCTCCGTGAGTATCATCCGAAGAACGCCTTCCTCAGTCTTCTCCTTCTTCTTCTTCTTCTTCTTCTTCTACACTTCGACGTCGTATTCTTCTTTGCCCCGCTCCGCTTAGCATTCCCTTCTTTCCTCCGGCCACTTGTACTCGCACGCCCTTTTAAAGCCTCCTTTCACGTTTATCCATCCTGTTTCCGAACGCGGACGACATCCACGTAACATGTTTGTCGCTGATAACAACGATCAACGACGATGACCACGACTCGGACACGCTCGACGCGTGTCTCCGCAGCGGCATTCAGCACCAATTTCGAATAAAACACACTCCCGGCCACTACGTGCGTCGATTGTTTCGCCTATTGCGACGCTTCGCTGTCGACTCTCGCGTTCCCTCTCTGCCCTATCGTTATCGATCTTGCGTTACAAGCAGCGTTGGGCAACCGAGAAACGCCGCCGTGGCCGATCCGCTCGGTTTCGTTCCGCTGCATTCTTTCTGTGTTTACTTTGTTTCGGATGGAGTGCATCGTTCAGGTGTCTCTCCGTGTTTGTTGACTGGCCGGGGGTCACTATCGCTAGACACCGATCTGAAAACGGCCGAGAGTCGATATCCCGATCACGTCGTACGGGCTGATACGATCGGAACACGCATGAGGCCCGATAAAAAAAAATAATAAAGAAAACGTCGCCGCCTCTCTTTATCAAGCCCCCTCGAAAAGTAGTCCACGCGTAATCTGAAGAATGCAGCACATCAGCCGCGCGCGCGCGCGCGCAAACGGTGTTCCTCGTCTCACCGGGTATCTACAAATCGCACAACAAATATTGTACAATGAGATTGTGTAACGGTGCTGTGGCGGCGCCGCACGCGCGTCTGGAAATCCAGCCGTATCGCCGCGATAAAAATAAATATCGAAATGACAATGCTTTTCTAGGTGAAATAGCGCTCCGTTGTCAGCTGGTGTGCGCGCCTCCGCGGAAGAAGTCCACCTGCCTCGCCGCCGCGGGGGTAATGAGATTAACGATTTGAATATCGAGCCGAGCTGAAAAACGTTCGCGCGCGCTCGCTCGCTGGAACTCGGTGCGCGGCGTGTCCCGGTTCGGCTCGAACCCGTGACGAATCACCGCGAGCACCGTTGACGATGGTCATCCGTTTCGCAAATCTCGGACCATTTATCGTGGGCGTAGCCGAAACTACGGTTCCGTCGTCGCTCCACTAGCAAACGCTAGAACCCCGGGGCCTGCCGTTTGACGACATGCACCGCTTGGCCGCGCCGATTAATATCCGCGGACTGCTGGTCCATTTAATAATATTGTTGTCCCGACGCTCTGCGACCGTCGGTATCTTGTTTACACGTCCGGCCGAGCCGCCTTACACACGGGACGACAAAGTCCAACGTATACCGAGAACGGCTTTCGCAGTTGTTGACTCTTCCGCGAATCGGTGGCATTATCGTTTCTTTAAATGAATAATTGCTCCCGATCGTTATGTCGTTGCCATACGAGCCAACGTTCTCCCTGCTGTCGACGACTATTTTCGATCGATCGGTCTCTCAGGCTGGTCTCCCGCTTCCTCGTCAGAAATCCGGACGATTTTTGAGTCACGAGCCAAGAGAATCACCGGCACTCTTGCGAGCATTCGCAAGTCATACTACACTCTTGATCCCGGTCCAAGTGACTAATCTTTGTTACGATTAGAAATAACCGGTCGCCGATGCCAGAAATAAGAAATCTATATATCGATTCCACGAGAATTAGATCAAACGCGACTATATCCGGACTGCGTTTAAAATACAACGACTAAAAATACGTTATTCGTGTAAACAAGATAAACGACGATGGCCGAACGAATGCTTATCCTAGTTTGCGGCGTGTAATCGTCGTAAGAAATTGGTCTATAGCAATAATTTCGTAAAGTTTTCTTTGGTGCCGCGTATAAACTTTCGCCCACCAAAGCGTATATTTTTCCAAAGGAATACATTATTCATGTAATGGGTAGCTGTTCCCGCTGCGTAATAATACATCAAGTGTTTATAGGCAGCGCACACAGGCGAGCTAGTTGATAGTTGCAGGCAAGTTCAGCCCCGTTTTCGCGCAACTACCGGAGTTCTACTATAAATTGAAGCGAGCTATTGACCCGCGAATTAGAAGTCTGAAACTTCGGTGAGCCTGTGCTACGGCCAATGACCATCGGGGCCTAGACTGGCAAACGAACAGGACCAAGTAAAAAGAGAGTACACCGCTGTTGGCGTCCCCGGTCGGTGGAAAGATTTCAGCCGGTTACCTCGTAATCGTGTTAATTTACTCGAACGGGCTCTGTCGAGGGTCTCGGCAGCATCGGTAAAAATCGCCCCGCGAAAAGATTCCACGGATGCACGATACGGAAGCGGCGCGTGGCGATTCGCGGCCGGCCGCGGGTAAACAAGAGGAGAGACGAAGAGAGTGCAGCGTGCAGAGCTGCCACTCTTGTCTCGAGGAACGACCTAAAAAAAACCTTTTATCCCCCGACACGCCGGGAGGTTTCCACTGAATCTGTCATGCAGTCATCGAACTTGGTGGCGTTATTATCGCGATCGTTTGCTCCAATGCCTCGCGTCCCAGTGTAAACAATGATCCGGCGGCGACCAAGCGGCGCGCATCATGGCGTCCGAGGCAAGCCGATGCCTCGCCGCGAGGCGTGACGCGCACCTAGCCGAGCCCGCCGATGTTCGCCGCGCCGCGTCTTGCCCCGCTACATAATTAGCGCGCGAAAATAGATTTTTGCGAAACGAGCCTGAGCTCCCGCTCTGGTATGTCAATGAAAACAAATCCTTGTTCCCCTTTTTTCCCCTCTACTTCTCCCTTTCTCTTTGTCGAGGCCTGGTAGCTCCGGCGAAGGCCGCCGAATACTGAAATATACTCGCGCCGCTGCTGTTCCGAATAATCGAATCATTGTTTGCCTCCATCCGGTAATCCGGACCCGAGAGATCCCACCTTCTCGGATAACCGTCGCCTCGTTTTTATCTGCCACCGCCGTGTTTATTTGGCAAACGAACCGCGATTGACCCAATAGCCCGACGATTCCGACGATCCTGTTTGCCTTTGATTAGGAGCGCCACGGCCCGCGATTCCCAACAGTCCTCCACAGTTCCACACGCTATTTGCAAAAGCTTTAGCGCCTCTCCCGGCTCCTCGCGAGATCCGAACGTTAATGCTTGCTTCCGGATTTTGAGTCGTTCCACTTCTTATCTTCGTGTGTAGTTCAGCTGTTCGTGCGTATAGGCGACCATATTTTATTTGAACGATATTTGCAGAGCAACTTTTGATTTTTATCTACTCGGCAATAGGCAGAGGTCGAGGGTAAATGAAGTCCACATTGTATTTCCAAGGATTTTTTAAAATAATATTTTCGTCGGGATTCTAAATCGTATACAAAGTGTTCAGTTATGGGAAAGAATAAAACTGTGCGCCACTCTTCTGTTACTGCGATAATTGAATTATTTGTTTGTCAATACGGCGATCAAATATAAGATAGATATACTCGGTCTTTTTAAAGCATTTTTTCAACATGTTACGCGAGCATGTACTGGAATGGTAGTTCGTGTTTAAAGTCGGCCAAAGCCGACGCGACTCACGGGTTTCCTAATATGTTCGCGAAATAATAAGAAAGGAAAATATCGCGGAAAGAATGCGCCCGCGAATTGCCACTGGTAGTTGGCTCTCGGTCGAGCGCCATTTGTAATATCGCTTTCCAATCGATTTCGAGCGCCGAAATTGCACAATTAGAAATTGAGGGCGAGAACGCGCACGGGGGTTCTCGAAACCGTAATTTCTCTGTCTGGCTCCAGGTGAAAAAGGATTGTCGCTAATGGTGTTTACGTAACGAGCGGCTCGAGTTGCCTGGAGAGCGGAGATTTCGCGGGAAAAAATCCGCCATCGTTCGGCTCGGGCGAATTCCGCGAAGAAAACGCGGCGCTTGTTCGCCGCAGGCCCCGCGCGTTTTGATTAATGGAAGGTGGATGTTACAATTTACGAGCGGCGCGGTGGAAAACGCGCGGGTGACTAACGCACGGGGCCGCCGGCGGGTTGTATAATATTTAATTTTAGCTAATATGGCCAGCTTATATTTATCGTCTCGTTCGCGGCGTGCACGCGCCGGTGCCGAGCACAAGCATTAAAGAGACACAATTGTGCAAACATCGGAAATGTAATTGGAAAAGTTGCGACACGTGCGCGCCGGCCTTGTTTGTCTAGTGCAGAAATTTCGCGTCGATATCTGACAAATCTGGAGGCCGCTGCGCGAAACCGTAAATCCCCGCTCTCTCTTCCTTTCTCTCTCTCTCTCTCTGTATAGCTGGGGGTTTGCGAAAGTAATACATTTGCGAAGTCACGCTTGCTATACGTTCGCCTGATTCCGCGTGACGTCAAGCACCGACGGTGCCCGCCGCGAAATATTAAAAAACCACGGGCGGCGTATAAATTTTCCTCGAGCAGCGCAACATCCGTCGTTCCGGAGCCGTGGCCGAAATGTAACGCCGTATGTAGGTCGAAACGCAGTTTTTCTATCGCTCGGTTATATCGGGCCCGGAGGACGCCCGCTCTTCATCAATTAGCCCCCCCCCCCCCGTCCCCACCGCCGCGAGAGAAATAGTTTTCCTCGTAATTTAACCAACTAATTTTCGCGGAGCAGCGGCGCTACGGTTGCTACGCTGCTCACCCTCGTGTTTTTAACCGGCGTAAAATTAATGGACGTAGAATGTAGATTGCCGGAGTGGTTAGCAAATGAAACTGGATCATGACGTGGTCATCCTCGCGAGTATCAACGCGGAAGCTTGTATTTAGCGCGGCCGGTGCACCGGCACACCGAGCGTGCACACAGCATCTTCAGACTGCGATCTTGCCGCGCTAATGCCGGCTAGTGCCAGAAAACCACTGGAAAATCGGTCACGAGTGACTAATCGCCGAAGAATGGCTACACAGTTCTTGCCTTCCCGCCGCTCTTGCTTCTTGCCGTAGCAACATCAAACCGGCCGGCGCGGCGGCCGTCCCTACTTTGTTGCCTCTCGATTCGACCGCAGAAAACCGAAGCTCTGAATTAAAAACGATCCGAGAACGACAAAATCGACGCGATCGCGAAGACAGAAAGTTGAAATTCTTGGAATTCCTAGCCGAAACATCGTAATTATTTATAACGAAAAGAAACGTTATTTATTCCGGGAGACTGTCCGATCTTTCTTCGGCGAATATCTCTGCTTAAATTTTAAAGAAACGCACTTTTTCGATCGACGTGTTTCTGGTGCTGTACGATCACGCTGGCGCGCGGCGCATGCCACTGAACTGTGGCGCCATCTGCTTCAACCCCCGACGAGACGCATCGCGTCGGCGAGCCTCGTTGCAGTGCGGCTGCAATGTGCATCGCGACCCTGACTGAGCTGCGCTGTGCCCCGGATCCGTGCAAACTGGATTCGCAGCACTACCATCGCATGAATTTTGTTTTATAAATGTAACTAAAGCGAAAAAGCGGGATGGAATAGAGGCTCTGGAAGGGTTCCTTTCAGAGGGTTGTAACGGGTTTAGCCCTTTGATATTACACGTACTTGTAGGTGAAAAGATGCTCTTTAGAGCTGGGTGGGAGGGTCGAAGTCGGGTCTTAACTGCGGGAAAGTATAACGAGGCAAAGTACGCTAATTTCGGAACGACTGCTATACGGCGGCCTCTCTCAGTTTGAGGGCTTTCTGAAAAGATTTTGGGCAAACAGCAAGTTCTGTGCATGCTGGAACGTAGTCCGGACATTTTGAGATTGTATAGGCAAAATTTCGTGTAATTTTACTGTCATTAATTATACTACGGACTTCATGCGACTTACGAGAGAAATGGAAATCGAGGAACTTGAAGAGTTACGTTATTTCCGAGGTATTGAAATGATTACCAGAAAAATACTACGATTTAATCGATGCAGCACACATTTTTCCTTCGCATGAAGATCCGCAGTCTACTAATAATCTGACCTCGTGCAATTAATTTTAAAGCGTCTTTTAGTCGCTGAAGGGTTAACTGATACTTGAACGCTTGGATGTTGCAAAGAGAGCGCGAACCTGCATTTAGATCGCGCTCTTGCGGATCGTCTTCCGCGTCAAAGCTCCACGTGTTCCTCGGCGCTGTAAGGAGCGGTGTACACAGTCCTTTGTCTCGGAATGGATTAGACGCGCGTGTGCGCTGGGCAAACGCGGCCGCTGATTAATCGTTTATTAAACAGGCGATTATTATGCAAGTCGGCGGGCGCGTGGGCGGCCGTTTCGCGAAGAAGAAATGATGCGCCGCGCCTTTCTTAAGCGTGGCAGACCGCTCGCTCGCTCGCGACGACGACGACGATGTCGGCGACGTGGAAAGCGAGCAAGGTGGTAGCCGCGTCATTCGACGCGCGATGGAACGCGCTTCCGCGGACCCACCACCTCGCCTTTGTTGGATTGTGGCGATAAGAAACAGCCGATACGGGGTTCAGCTAAACAAATGATCGGCTAATTAATTAATGCACGGACAGCCACGGACGGCTCGCAAATAAAGGAGCGATACCGTCTTCGCGGTCGACAATGATTTCAATCGTTCTTGGGCGGAACTGTGCCGTAGAAAGTGATGAAGCTACAGAACAGCTACCTACCCTCCGATTTCGATGATTTTTGGATACGTTGTAGACATTGATATTTTTCACAGCTTTTTCCTTTGCATAACAGTGGCGGTTTCGCTTAGTTTCTGAAATAAAAGCGGAAAACTGTCGCTACAGTGAATTCTGTCTACATTTGTGCGTCTGTGGCAGCGTACGTGTTGGTGGCCACTTATCTTCTGTTTAGGGGCAAGGATCGGGTGAGCATAAAGGTCCCGTGCGTATGCTCGACCGTAAGTGTGGTATAAAATATACCAAAATACATTTGAGTTAAATGAAAACAAAAAACCGCCCTGAGAACCTAGGTTAGCTCGAGTGCGTTTTCCCCGAATGGTCGTCGTCGACAGGATGCAGGGTACCGCTGGCGACAGAGAGTCGGCATATGGTTTACGTCCCCGCAACCCTGTTTATGTTATGCGGCGTCGTGGCCGTCTCAGTGGTCGCCACGGTACAAAGTACCGGTTTCCACCAACATATCGAAAAATCATCGGAATCGTAGGTGGCTGTTCCTGCAGTTTCGAAAGGTAACGGGGGATCGAGAGTGATCGTCGATAGAGGGAGTAAAATCGTACAAGGTCCGGTCGAAACAATTACCATTAGCAGACCCCGATAGATCCGAGGGTATCGGCGAGGAGGGTTCGATAGAAAAAAAGGCGCAAAAGGAAACCGTTTCATCGTTTCGATGAAAAGCTCGCGGGGGGAACGGCGAATAGCTATTATTAACAGCCGTCCAGACGGCCGTTACGATAGCCGTTACGCTTGAAATTACTCTAATTTCCGCGAATCCGCCACTCAATGAGATGCAAATTCCCCTATTTATTTTCTCACCGGTCTCTCACTCTTAATAAGGCTGTGCACAATGTTGCGCGCCGGTTCCGGCCGGCGGCCTTGTAATTTCCCCTCTAATATCGAGGCTCGCGTCGGCTAGCGTACGCTTTCCCCCTCTCTCTCTCTCTCTCTCGCCCCTCACTATCGTTAGCGAATTTCAATTTAATGTCCCGTCTTTGGCGCGTTTTTCGCGACGCAACGGCGCGGCGACGCGATGGCGTCAACGCGATTAATCGGCTTCTCGCCTCGCCTAAGCGCGACTCCGCGCCGATTCGCGCCTGCCCCGCGTCGATACGCCACGAGTTTTCGCTCGCGAATCGAGCGGGCGTTCTGTCCCGGTGTTATCGGTTACGATCTCGATGGCAACAGACTGAAAGAGAGACAGAGAGAGAGAGAGGGATAGAGAGCGAGAAAGAACAGCGTTGGGACCGGCACGGATCGACGTTCGTGGCGCGCAATCGCGTTAGATCTGATCTGGGGAATTCCAGGGCGATCGTCGATTGCAGGATCTAGCGCGTTACGTGACTAATTAGTTGGGAATTCGAGCGAAATCGGCCGCACTCGATAGTGCGTTACGAAGGTGCACACCCGATAAAACCTTCGACCGACACGGTGTTTTATCGATCGCATTGTGCGCGGGGGAAAACGAATCGGCGAAAAAATCGGGAAAAACGCGAAACGGAGCTCGCCTAGCCAAACAGCGAGAAAGAGAGAGAGAGAGAGAGAGAGGGAAAGGGAGTGGGAAAAAGAGAGAAACTGTGAGTCTACACGTGACAACACGCGCGACCGGATAAACCGTGCTCGCACCGTGACGGCATTAATTTATAAAATCGAGCCGCCACCCCCGCGCTCACGGACGGCCGAGCGATCCCACTTTTCATTCTTCCGCTCGAAAATCGTGTACGAAGCGTTAATTGGTGCACCCTTATTGTCACGGGCCGCGAAGCCACCCCCGAATCGAGCCATTTAACGCTTCGATTGTCTCCGGGCCGTGTAAACGAAATAAAAAAAAAAATACACGCGAGCGCGTACCTCTAACAGGGACCGGTGTTTAACATTCGACGAGGAGGGAAAAACGAAAGGAAACGCGCGCGCGAGCGAGCGACGCCCGATGCGATGGCTGCATAAACGATTCCACGACGATTATCTTTTTTATTTATGCATGCGTTCCGGGAGCCGCGTTATTCACGCCCGCCACACTCAAGGGCCGACAGCCAAATTACACTAATTGGTCCCCGGCAACGTTTTTCCAATGTAAATGTTAATTCTGTTGGACACGTACCGGGCGTGTCTAGTAATTGGGTCGGGGTGTGACTGGCAACAGTGTGTAACTTTGTTGCTGTAGCAGGCAAAAAAATATTATTCGCAGCAATTTTGTCGCGTTTGTTGCGGTTAGACTGCGGACTTTTTGTGGAGTATGAGAATTGTTGCATCGATTATGCTGTATACAGTTTCAAATGCTACGCATATCGAATCGATCGGGGCGGGTCGATTTTTTACAGAAGTGCATCGGCGAATAAGTGCACTTGAACTTTTTGAGAGGAATCTATGGAATGATTTCACGGATTACCTGCGTCGATCAACGCTGTCATTGCGACACGTTTACCACGACATTTACTCGTGCCTACTCGAAGTTAAAGGCTCCGTTGAGACGGGGATCGATTATCTCTGGTCACTTCGCGCTCATTCATTATCTCGCGTACGCTCGCGTCCAGGAGCATTGTCGAGCATGTTAGTCGATCGCCGTAGCTTTTCGTTATCGCTCGGTCACGCGGGAATGTTGCGGATACCTCCACGTTTCTTTCTGCGTACATTGTAAAAGTTTCTCGAAGTGACACGAAAAAAAAAAAAAAAATAATGTAGCATGATCGTATCGTTTGATCGAATCCGTATAGAAATCATAACCTTTCGAGGCTATCTTTAATTTAGCGAATAGGAATAAGACAACAGGTGTCAGAGTGGATGATTGTATCACCTGGAATGATGTAGCAATTTTACGTTTCACAAAACGTTTAATCGCAGCTTTGTTGTGTTTAGAATATGACGATAATGGTGGAAAGCTTATTCAAAGCGTGGGATGTAAACAAACCACTTGAGATGGAGTTCGATAAAGTTATTATGATAGGTGCATACCTGAGATTCGACGAGTTGCGGAACAGATGACCAAGTCATTTGGAATGTTACCGTGGCTGTATTATCGTGTTCGAGACGAAAAGTCGCAGCTTGGCGGGAATTAAAAAATTGGGACAATGGTAAATAAACTTACTAAAAACAATGGTGACACGAACAAACGATTTCATTGAACTCGATAAAGATAGTATGAGAGTAGTAGCAACTTTACCACGGAAACAATGCAAAACAAAATTGCATCGCAGCTCTGCTGCAATTTAAAAAATTGGAATAAATTACGAGGAGCTGATTAAAAACAGTGTGACGTGAACGAATAACTTTATGAAACCGGATGAAAAAAATATAGTGAGTAGCAGGAAGATCGTGTTGCCATTGAGTCAGGGAACAATTTAATTCGAAGACTTTCTCGCTGCATCGTCGACGTGCGTCAAGGTGCAGTTCTTGCATCCTCAAGACTGGCGCAATCAAATCGGGACCACCGTGTACAGCGGATCGCCGGATAAATGCAGTGTCAACGGGCCTGTAGGAGGAGCGGAAAAAGGAAGAATCGTGGGGACGACCCGGCGGACATTAATTAGGGGTAACGCAGTTGCACTAATCCGTGGTCGTGCTCGCCCCCTACAATTTCAGTGCTTTGAAAACGAGGAAGGGGTAGTAGGAAAAAGGACGAGTGGTGCTCGGCCACGCGATTTACCAGGGAAAACTCGGAACAAAAGTGATCAACGCCACGAGTGGAGCACGGTAATTTTCCTACCCCACGGGGACTCGAGGCAGCGTCTCGTTTTCGCGTCCGCATGAATGGAAAAAACAATGGTGGAAGGGGGGGTGGTGGGGATTGATCGAGGCTGGTCGACGTACGGAAGAAATGCAATTAGAAAAAAAAGAATGAACGAAAGAGGGAGAGAAAAATAGAGAGAAAGAGAGAACGTGGGAGTGAGCACAATGCGGATAAAAGCCGGTCCAGCGGAAAGGAAGGAAAAAGAAGTGTGGTATATCGGTGTACGGTGACCGATAACAAGAGCCATGCCCGTCTGGCAATAAATACGAAACAAGAGGAAAAAAAATAACGAAACGTATTTCCACCGTTTATCGGCTGTTTACGACGGCTTCTTGGTCACTTACTGCAATATAGTAAACCGCGTAGGCCGCGTGAATCATTCGTGGCCGGGTGGAGAGTCCGATCTTCGAACCTCATTCACGATCTGCTCGACGACGCTCGCTGCGCGTCAATGCGTGTCCGTCTCTGTTTGGTGTTTCTGAAATCATGCTCCCCCTAATCAATCGCGGCACAGAGCTTCGAACTTCGGCCACGCGCGATCCACCGATAAGGTGCACGTGAACGAACGATGGGCCAGCAACCACGCTCCGGAATCTGCGTAAGAACGTCTGCCAGCCGTCTGACCGTGTTTCGTTTCGACGCCTCCGACGCGACGATCCTCTCTATCTGGGCCGATCCGGCGGAGACGGAGGCTGTGTACCGTCAAACCGATTTATTCTTTATTCTCCCGATAACGCGATCCAAACGATGGACAAAGTCTACGGCGTCAAACCTCGCGGTCATGCGATGCTCGCTTGGCCCAAGTGAACCGGAGGGACGCCACGCTACACCAGCTATTGTTTGCTGTTCATTTCTTGACCCCGTGTACTACGATTTATTTTACGGTTACCGTGATTAGAACTCTGTCCGAAGAGGAAGCTTTGTTTGCCTCTGTACTCTCCAATGGCTCTGTACTGACCACACCAAAATAGAATTCTGTTTCATCTTCAAGAACATAAAGTTCATACATGCCCTTCACGTCACTAAAATGTTCAGAGGTGTGAAAGAGTGTAGCAAAATTATTCAAAACGTGGACCTCGATAACATATTTTAATAAAGTCGAGATCGGTATACTCCATCATTATATAGGATGTTACAAGATTGGTACTCACGGTACTGGTACTACTATAAGGTGTTAAAAATAATACTTCTTTGTTCTTTTGCGTCCTATTAACACCTTAGCTACCAGCGGTGGCTTAACAGTCACCTGAGACGTGAAACTAACTCTAGTAGGCTGCCCAGTAAATTTTTTAGCTGTAACGACAATTTCGTTGTTTAGGTAACATAGCGAAATTTCTTTTGAGTTGACTACACATGGTAAAGGAAAATTAGTAACCTTCTTTTAGATGTAGCACAGTGATTAATAAATGTTTTAAATAGGCTTGCTGATTATTGTCAGCTAGAAAACCTCGACAAAACGGAATCCTGAACGGAAGAACGTATTTTCAAGCGTTACATTAACTTGCAAAATAACTTCAAGGTTGCGCGTGGTAGCCCGGTTCAGAATTTTCGATTTCGTCAGATCGCAAGCATTCCTATCACGTGAAGGCGGAATGCAATCGACGAGGTCCGCCTGCAACGATCGAGGTTGCCCAGGACAAGGCTTCGGAGCGTGCTCTTATCTACGGTTATCGGCGGCACGCGAAAACCGAAAGAGCCCGATCCGGCCGATGTAGATCCGCTAATCTCGGATTTAGAGGCGCACGACGAAAATACATGCACGGTTGTTTATCGGCGGCCTAATCGTGCGCGCGTGTGTTTACGAAGCGGCCGTTCAGCCAGAGGAAAGATACGGGGGCCCGATTCCCGAGAGAACACAGGCAGTCTCCGTTCTGTTGTTCTTAATCAAGAAACAAACAACTTCTCGCGAGCCTCCGCTCCGTTCCGCTCCGATCTGCTTCGAAGAAAAAAATGATCGCGCAAAGTCCGTTTATAGTGCAGTCCGCCGGTATCTTCTGGGCCGAGCGGCTCGATAGAAACGGAGCCAAAGGCACGAACAAACGATTGGGACGCGGACAGTTAACAATAAGCTTGCGGAGCGTGTTCCCCGCGCCGTTTTGCCCCGACGACGACCCGCGCTGCGTCGCGAGGAATCCTTCGCGGACCGTTCCCGACCACGTTCCAACCATAATTTACAATATCGTCGGCCGATCGCGCCGGACAAACGATCCCGCGTTACCCGATACTAATAATAGACGCTAGAACGCACGCCGATTATTTATGACACTGTTACGCAACCGGTTCAACGAGCCACGCTTGCCCCAGGCGCCACCGCCTCTGGGGACCAACGAAGTCCCTAGGGGATGCGCTGTTAATTGCATCCTTCGCGACCACCGAGTGCATTCTCCGGAAATCTTGGTTCTGGTGTGGATAGACGGTTCTTTCTATCTGGTTTGTCAATGGTCGCGATTTGTAATGCACCAGCACCCGGATGTTCTGAAATCTTCAGGGGATGGCTAGCTAACATCAAATTAATGAAGATATTCTTTGATGTTCACGGGAAAATCCTTAGGGGATGCCTACTATCCTTATCGGAGTCGTTCAGCCGTCACAAATTAGCGAAGAACTGTTCTTTGCAATCACGAAACGGGATCTTTCAAAAAATCTTCTGATCTCGAACTGAAAATAGTGTGCCCGTTTCTATCTACCTTGTCGATATTCAACTCTTATGACCTAGTAGCACGTTCGTGCTCTATGTACTGGGATCCTCAGGGGATGGCAACGACCACAAGTGAAAGAAAGGATCCCCGGTGTCCCGAAACGAATAAAACTGGTGAGCAAGTCTTTGAAAAATGGAAACAGTCGATGCAGTAAAAATTGTCAGTAGAGGAGATACTAACACCAAACGCACCTCGAGTCCTTACAAAACGACTCTACCCTAACTACCACAAAATTAACGAACAGCTTCGCGAAGGCACAGAGTGGACCTTTGAAAAAATCCCCAAAGCGAAACGAGTATCGATCACCACAGAAACAAATGACAAAAATAGTGAAATAGCTTCGCGAGTCTGCACCCCTAAAAGCCTAAGCTAGCGCCTAGTCGAACCGTCTAATCATCGGACGATACCCGCACCGGGTAGTTACCTGAACGTTCTACAAATCCCGCGCGTGCCCGTAGTATCGAAACGGTTTTACTGCGCAGCGTGTTCGCGGAAGGGGCAAGGCTTATCCCCGAGATTCTGATACGCGAGCATGGTCTACCCGGTATCCAGGGATTAAAAAGAAGATCGTTGTAATCCGCTTAAATCGATCCGGGCCGGGGCCGTGGCCATTGATCGATCACCGTGCACCTTCGGACCGTTCTCGCTCGCGTACACCGAAACTCAAGCACTTTCGGAACTTTCCGGGGGGGGGGGGGGAAAGGGAGGAACGGAGCCGAAGAGAAGCGCGATGCGCGACGAAACGGTCGTACACCGTCGACTGTCGGACCCGTCTCGAATCCCGATTCGATCGTGTGGCGTCTCGGCGGCACCTGTATTGTTGTCCGGCTGCCAAGCGAATTTTGGCAGTGTTATAGTGGGCCACCGGCACGGAGCTCTCCCGCATGCTCGCGTGTCGCCAGAGCGAACGCGACGGTTCGGAGCTACGTGAATGATTAACACGATCAGATTAAGGGTAATTAGTAGCCGTGTGCAGATTAAGGGCGACCGGACCGAGCCGGTGCGTGATTCTAGGTCGCCGATCATTTTTTTTTTCGTCGGAGCGCGACCGTGCACTGTGCAGAACTAACAAGGAAACGGTTGGACAAAAGGGCGGAAAATTCTAGCGATTATAATTACGGACTGCGGATTTTTATGCAAAATAAACATTGCCCGAGCCGATGGTAATGAAATTTAAATTCTTCTAATGCCTCGTCAATTTTGTATTTGACAAAAATCATCTGCGTTAATTGCCAGATATAGGAGCTACATTCATTTATTTTCTTAATCATAGTCATTTGACCGCTTCTAGAACAGTCGCAAATTTCCTTTGTACTTCTCTTCCTTTTTAAATCTCGTTTACTGAACGGAATCCTTGTTAATTGCAGTCCAGTGGTGATTATGCAGAAATAAAAGGAGATAGACGCTACGATTGGTCACCTCATTCGTCGTACAACCTCGATGTTTGCACGCGTTATCGGCCCCGTCCCGTGCAACGAGCGAGGCTCTACCGTAGTCCCTTTTCGGTAAGTTGCTAACCGAAAATCTTTTCTTCAGCACGAAGTATCGGGACTCTTGAGCATAATTCACCGACGTGCAGCTCTCCGGCGCAATTAGACGCTCGAGCAAACCGGTTTTTTGCGACGCCGAAGTGTCTGTGCACCAGCTCACCCCGGCCTCATCTATATTTAAGTTCAAGCTGAATTTCTATGCGATTATTCAAGCGTCGCGAGACACGAAGGTGCCAATAGCGGTAATAGCCGCCGACGGATTGTATTTTTTTTTTGGGGTACATTCCGCCGGCGCGTATATCAGCGCCGTAATTGGAAGCAATAAACCAGGATGGAAGTCGTTCAATAATCCACGTGCCGGCGCATAATAATCCATTACCAGAGTCAAGCGTGTCTCCTGTTTGTCCTTTGGCGATGGTGTGTGCGCGCAAACCTGTCTCTGTCTCTCTCTCTCTTTCTGTTTTTCTCTCTCTCACGCGCGACATTTCGATCGACCGAATGCGAAGGGAACTCCGGGAAAATTACCGGTTCCTTTGTCCGCGTTAAGACAATTCGCTCGCTTTCGTATTCAAAGCGCGGCCAATGGAAGCGACGGAACTCGGAAGATGTGGGTTTTCATCGAGTTAGCAAACGACGTTCTGTCAGCGAATACAAATCAGGTCACCCCGTGTGCAAGCACACCCACACACGTGCCTATGTGTGTGTGTGTGTGTGTGTGTGTGTGTGTTGCCCGCCGCTGTTCTACCTGTCCGTTTCTGTCCGAGGACCGTGGGACGCACCGGAAGTCGCCCCACGGCCACCCACGATCGATCAAAGATTTCGCAGCTGGGACAATAACTTTCTATCGACGAGGCTCACTGTACACACCAATGTCATTCGACACTCTCGTTTGCACACGGAAACCAATTTTATGGAATTCATTTGACCGCTCCGGACCGAAGGTGAATCGCATCCACCATTCATAGTCTGACGATTACACTTTGATTAAAGTGAGACTGCGAATTTTTATGAAAAATTCTGCGTACACCTAACGCACGGATATATGTCCACCAGAATAAAGAGAACATGGCAGAGACACGCTCGTATCGATTAGGAAAATTTGGCAACGGTGGTGGAGGGCGTAGGTAAAGTCGACTGGTCGCTGCGCCGCTTGGTGAAATTTATGGTTGCCTTCCTGGTAGCTAGACTTTCACAGGAAACGTGTAATAAAATCATTTTCGAGTATTTCGGCCTCTTAGCTTACAGAATGGATCTCTGACAGCCTCGCAACAATGGGGGCGATTAATTCTCTGTGTCTCCGCGTGCTCGTTCGTTATTAAATGACTTCTGGAAGAGCGAGCTAAATCAACTGTTATATCAGGGACAATGGGAGTAGTTATTTAAGGGCATAATGTCAGGCTTCTTCAGCAGCAACGTATTTTTCCCTAGTAGGACATACTTTTTCGACAACAATACGATACTTTTTTTCGAGACTTTACTTTTTTAAAGAGAAGGAATGAAGATATTCAACACATTTTCAGGCAATCCTAAATTAATTGGAATTTTTCTAAAATCACAGAAGTCAGAAATTAAAAGATCTATCGTCCTCCATTCATCTCTATGTTATATTTAATTCTCTCGTCGCGAATATTTTTTAACAAAATTACCTTTTCGATTGAAAGTATATCAAATTCTCTCCAACACATTTTCAGTAAAGCAAGCGACGGCCTAAACCAAAAATTACAAAAATCGGCGCCTAGGAGACATAACTATCGTGCCCCGCTTACCCCTATGGTACACCTATTATATTATCTCTGTTCATCGTACTCACCTATCGAGAGAGTCATTTCATTAGCAGGTACTATTCACTTCACGTCAGCATCACGATCTCGAAACCAGATCAAGAACGCGGATCGCTCCCAGAACCTCAAACCGCACGAGTCCTCGCAACCGATTTGCGACGCAACACGACGCGTCGCTATAATCCTGATAAAACACGTCCGCGTCTGTTTGTGTCGCCGACGACGACACGACAAACTTGGGATCTCGCTCGTGACCGAAAAATCGAAAATATTTTTGCCGGTGGAGCCGCGGTTTCGCCGATTGTTTTCCAGGATGGACGCGCACGTGCGTCAACGCGCGCGCTGCTTACCGATAATGAGCCACCAAATCGGTGAGCATAGCGAGCAACGATAGTTAGCGTTCGGCGAGCGTGTTACACCGGGCCCGAGGGAGCTACGTCACCGGAGATTAATACGCGACCGAGCCACCTGCGAAGCTCGACTGATTAGCGATCGTGCCACGATCCAACTCGCTTGCTCGCTTACTCGCTTTGCTCGCTTGCTCGCTCGCGCGTTTGCACGCGAGCCGGCCAAACCGGCCGAACGCGATAGACACCGTTATCGGGAGCTCTCGGCGACCCGTAATCGTGCTTTTTTCTGCTTTTACTGTCGTAAACACTTAGACTCGGAAGGCGGCTCGATCGCGTTGGAAAAGTTTGGAGAACTCGGTGTCAAAGGGTATCGCCGGTGAACTGATCGCAAACCTTGCCGCTCCTCGTTTCACTCTGGAAACGTTTAACGTGGGTTTTCGATGGAAATTTGGAATTCTAAGAGCACCCAGAAATCGTCGAAAGATTGTAGAGCGATCTAAGTTTCCTATTTTAGATCGTTTGTGTCTCAACGTTTGAAGAATCGATTGGTTCGCGGATTCCCGCCTCTGGGAACGCTCGACGTGGAATTCCGAGTGATCTAACTTCATTGATTTGGAATCTTTTTCTCCTAAAATTCGAGAAATCGGGAACCGTTTCATCTGGATTTTCAATGGGAATTTGGAATTCCAACAGTCTCTGGAGATCATTGGAGGACTGTAGAGTGCTCTCCGTTTGCTGGTTTAGATTTTTCGTTTTTGAAATTTTGATGAATCGGTTGGCCTTTGAAGAAAACCATCCTTCATTTTGAGGCACGTAGGTGTTCTTTCTCTTCGTTAATGACTCGGTTGTCCGTCAAGACTGGATTGTCAAAGGCTCGAACGTGTCAAGATTTCGTTAGCAAGTTTGCCGCCACAAAGTGAACTAGGCTAGATAGTGCGTCAGTAGACCGTGACGTCAAGGAACCCATTAAGGGTTTGCAGGCTTCGGGTACTTTTATTTAGCAACAGAACGCGCCGAAGTGACTTGTTTTAGATTTGCCAAAGGATTGTGGGAGCACGTGTACTCGGGCCGTTGGAAGTTTTATTGTAACGTTTGCCGAGGTCGATAGAGGTGTTTGATTTGTTGAGAAATAGCTCCGTGGGCTTAGTTGGTGAAAAATCGAAAACTGGAAATGACAAGTGTCGATCCCTTTCACATTGATCACGTAATTTTTGTGGGTGGTAGAAACTGTCCTCTGCGTCTAGAGCCTATACAATTACTAGAAAATCGGTTGGGGAAACCACACTATGATTTTTTCGTAGACTTTGACACTTGGAAATTGTCGCCGATTCGAACCCGTTCCAGGGGAGTTGGTAACACGAGCAGCACGAGTTTATGTTTCCAGTTAACCTACTTCACGGTCCCTATCTCTCGGATGCATGGAAAATTTCGACGCCACCAAAAATACGGAATATATCGGAGCGTAAGCCGAAAATTTCGTGAGCGGCACGTGAGATCACGTTACTCGAAGAGAAAGAGAGGGGGAGAGAGAGAGAGAGAGAGAGAGAGAGAGAGGAGAGAGGGAGGGAGAAAGTAGAGAGAGTGCGAGAGTACCGAGCGACATTACAATTAATGTTGCATCAGCAGCCACTAATTAATTATTATCAGCCTTTCCGTTCCCTGTTACCCGTGACCTTTGATCGTGCCAAAAAAAGAGTGCAAAAACAAGTAATATAATTGCCGGCGACATGTGTTTGGAATTTAAAAGCTCGGTACAAATATAAACAACGATAAGAGTGACAGTGATGACATAAGTGTTTCTAAAGAAAGAAAAATCTTTGTTGTTACACGCAGACGGACGCGGGTGGCTTTATTAACGAATCCGAGAGAGGAGATTTCTGGCGACCGACCCTGACGAACTTCATCGACTACTATTATTAATCCGAACTGTACGCAATCGTTTCATAATCATGCGCTACGCCATGCGCTCAACGATCTTTCGAGCGGAGGTGCGCCTCCGGATCTGCTTCCGGTTTCATTTCATCAGTTCTCGATACTCCCATATTATAAGTCAAAACACGGTTGTCAAGTGCAAAAAGTTAGTGGTCCCCAAAATTAATTATATAGAGCTAATTTGCGCCATCGCCACCATATATTAAAAAAAAAAAAGATACTTGCAGCGTTCCTACTGATACTAATGGACTATGAGTTGTAAAAATTAGGTCTAATTTAGATTCCAGAAAAAACCATCGGTCACCCATAAAACGAACATATAGCGCACGACGGAGGTCGCATTAAACATTCCAAAGAAACAACCACAAATTATTTCCGCTCCCAATAAATAAAAAGCAGAAGCATCAGCAGCCGCTCGGAGAATTTATTCATGTATAGACTGCTTTCAGGTTTACGAATGAAAGGTCACGAATTAATTAGTAGAGCCAATAAATAAAACGAAAGAAATATCAAGTAAGAGAGAGAGAAAGAGAGAGAGAGAGAGAGAGAGAGAAAGAGAGAGAGAGAAAGAGAGAGGTGGCTTGGCGAATTTAGGCGGATGGATGTGCGTCGCGGTGCCGTAGACGCCGCTCGTAAAAGCGGCCGTAAAAGACAGCTATAAATGAGGCTGCGCGCGGCACGCAAATGTTCGTAGCGTAGATTAGTTAAAGGAAAAATAGGAACATGTGTTTACATTCACAGAATCGCATTTACGACGCGCGTTCGCGGATTCCTCTGACGTAACAGCCGCGCGAAGACGCGTATACATGCACGGACGTCTGAAAAATATTTGCGCTCCTAACGAGACAGACGCGCTTCTCTTTTCCCTGTCGGCTATTCAAAGGGGGCCACGCGGGACCGTTTGATCCGCGCGCCGTTTTCCGCAAACACGAATGAGAACGTTTCCTCCCGGCCGAATCCGCGAGTGCGAATTTTCATCTTCGTCGAGAACCGGCGATTCGCAAGAATTTTTCGTGGGAAAACCGCCCAAGATAGGGGACCAAAATGTCCCCTAACGTAAGAAAACGTCCTTGAAATACAACCTAACATTTTTTTCAGATCGATCCTTCGTGGTTTTTGGTCGATTTTTCGCAAACTTCCATCTTCCAGAATTCTAAAGCGCCCTTAGGCGCTAGAATTATATTATAAGAATACGTCCTTAATTTACAACGTAGCAATTTTTTTACATTTTGCTTGATATTGGGGAAATTTTTCGCAATTTTTCATCGTCGATGATTTTCTAGAATTTTTCTTGGGAAAGCCACCCAAGATAGGGAAGTAAAACCCCTCGGTGAGTAAGAGGGCATCCCTGAATTACAACATACAAATTTTTTTATATTGATTTTACCTGTTAATTAGTGAATTTTTCGCAAATCTTGCGATCCCTGTGGTGGAGCACTATAAATGCAGTTACTGGTCGTTCGGGTACATTGTAGCAACTGCTAAAAAAATAATGTTAAGATTTTAGAACGTGTAAACACTGACGAAACATGTGAAGAATTGAATGGTGAAGTTGATACGGTGATTAGTTCCTGAGATGTTGATAAGAAGCTGCAGTGTAACATGGTTCGCAAAAGGCATTGAAAGGAACGAAGATCGAATTAATTATCAGTAAGAATTGTTAATAGAAAACCTTCACATTACAATTCTTGTTTCATTCAATGGATCTCTTTGAATTAGTCCGAAGTGCACTGAAGCAAACTTTAATCTGTACAGAAGCGGAGCCTTGGGCATCAAAGTGCAAAGTATGACGAAGTGTGACGAAGTATGACGAATCGCTACGAAGTCAACAGCAAGACAAGGAAGTTCTTCGTGAGAAAATGAACTTTCCACGATAACGCACTTCGCGAAAACGTTCAGTCGTAGAACGAAAGGGGTACGACGCGGCGTGTTCAGGATGACTCGGCGTCTGTGAATTACTCATTGTCTCCACTTGTCCGAGCTCGATCCTAAATATTGACGGTAGTACTATTTATTTTCTACGATAACCCGGTGCAGGCTGATAATTGCAGAGCGACGAGGTCGACGAAAAACAGATGATATCACTCGATCGTAAATATTTACGATCAGTGGAAGCGGCGAGCGATGATCAGACACGCCGAGACCCGCAGCGCAGCGATACCCGAAGAAATTGCGCGAATTTTTCCGTATGCTCGTGTCAACAAACTTGAGTCGCACGTGTTCGATTTATCTGCGCGTATCCCCATAATTGTGCCATTATCGTGATAACGTGCGGCGCCGTTAAGCATAAGCAACATCGTACAATTTCTTGGACGCGAGCTGCAACAGAATTTCGGTTCTTGTCGCGCAGTTTGCAGCCCAGTGCGGTGGTTAATGGGTTTAGAAATTCCGGGCCCGAAATTGAAATCCGGTGGATATTGCTGTAGACCGCGCGCCGCCGAAACATAGTTGAAATTGGCCGCGATCAAGGATCGCAGATAGCGTTTAATTGCGGCGCGGCTGTTAAACCTGTTTGTAATCGAAACAAATAAACCTTCCGTTGTTGCGGGAACTCTCCCTCCCCCCCCCTCCTCCTCCAACCCCGGTTGATAGAAACGTTTCCACCGGCAAAATCTCGCGAAAACATCGCGCGGTCCGCGAATATATATATCCGCTGGTCGGCGCGGATCGGCGCGGCGCGCGGCGTGTGTCACGAGCGGGAGAGGTGAAAAACGCCCGAACCGAACGCTCGATAACGACTAATTGGACGTACAAGCGACAAATTGATGTTTACTGCGGCGCGTGTAATGACACACAATTACGATAATGCCGCGTAATTGCATCCGAGATCGGGTCTATCGGCGAAGAAAATGAGTCGGCGCGACGCGACAACCGGGCTGGTTTTCGCTTTCGCGGGTCTCGATTTTCGAGATCGATCCTTCCCCGTACCATCCGGACCCTTCCCCTCCCCCTCCCGCCCCTCGTTCCAGAGTGTTTTTCACGCTCGCCACCTTTGTAATCCTCTGTCCACCGATATCCGCGAATTTATATCGTTCGAACGCGCCGCGGCTGCGTTCGTTTTCAAACAATGCTCTTAATCTTCGGTTTAATGCTCTTTGTCGGGCCAGCGAACCTTACTTTATGCTTCCACGTTGTTCTATTCTGCTGTCTTCGCAAATAATGTTCGTGTTGGATCGCCGATTTTTAAAGTTACAGTTTGATCGGGATTAAGAACAGTTCGATAACAGTGTCAATTTGATCGCAACTTTGCTTTCTTCGAAAGTGCAGATAAAATGATTTTAATAGAACGTTGCGCGGGAACGTACTGCATAAACTGAACCGAAATGGAAGCTGTTTACAAATTCAAAGAAATTCTCGAAGTTTTCTCAAGTTTTCAAAGAAATTACACGATTGATTAAACATAATTCTGCACTTTAAATAGAAAAAGATACCGAACAGATCCGACCGAATGAGAAAACTCAACGGTTCGACTCAAAATCGATTTGGCTCGTGAACGGCTCGCATAACGTTCAAACGGCAAAATGATCGAATAATTTGGATATTCCAAACATTTATCGATGCAAGCAATAAAACCATTTTACAAAAGGTACAATGTCGGAGCGAGATGAAACAGACCGCATCATTACAAGTTTCCGCGCAACACGCCAGGCTCCGTGACGAAAACCTGTTAATGTCCGCCCGGTTTCGCGGCAATGTTTACGTCCAGTTGTTGCATAATGGAGCGTAATAAAAACATCTGCCCGGCAAAACAAACCGATTAGAGAGCAACGGAAAAAGACGCGGAGCTGTTGGAAGCTGGTTCGAGCGGATCCGCCGAAATATCAAGGAGCAGAGCTTGTCTAACGAGGCGCGTCCGCTTTATTGCCGGCTGATTGCGCGTTTCGGCTCCGGGCCGGCGCCGATGGATTCGTAAACGAGGCCGAGGAGAAAAAAAAATGTATTTTTAACGAGGTTGATTGAAAAGGAGAGCGTCAGCTCGCGAAACGAGCGCGGGCTTTTTATACGCGCACGCCCGGGCCCGCAACACGCGCGAAAACAAAAGCGCAAAATACCGGTGATTCGCGTACGCGCGCGCGCGCGCTTGTTGCTTCGAGCGCATGACGTTGCAATACCAACGACAACAAGCATGATAGCGTCTCCTCTCGTTTTGACGTCTCAAGGTAGCACCTCGCTTGCGAATTCGTGACGCGCAAAAACCGCGTTCGCCACTCGAGTTTGTCGGCTCTCGCGATTTTTTCGAGCCCTTTTGTTAGGACTGTCTTTGTTCGTGGTGGACGGTCATGGTGAATTCGTTGCATTGTTGTGGTGAGTATATTCGGTTTTTGGAACTTTGTAACTTTCATTAAACCGGGACTGCCGATACAGAGTCCCTCAAAGTCTCTTCTTGTTAAATCTATAAAAGATTTAATGCATTTCTCAAATGTGTTAGGTCATAAGTTGAGTCATTTATCGCACTTCTATGTAAACATTTCATTGAGGCAACGCATTAATTACTAGTAGAAGAAAATAAGCTTCCCCTAAGAACAACACAGTTGTGAAAGGACCCGTGAGTATCCTTCCTCCGCGTGAAACGGTAAAAATGGTCAACTCTAGCGAAGGGAGCAAGAAACAGCGTTGCGTTCAGAATGATCTAGAGCATGCTTGACGCAAAGGGCTAAACAGTCCTGTGACAGAGTGACCCGTCTGTGGATAATGTTCCTTTGACCCAGCAGCTGGTGACCTACATACGATCCGTGTCGGTTTTGGCACGGACATATTCACGCACGGGACGTGTCGGATTTAATGCGGACGTCCACATATGGATCGAATGGGCCTCCGCGTGAGTGTCCGCGGTACTCCTGCATCGGCCATTCAAAAACGCAATTACACCTCCGGAATTCCTGCGAAGATAGCGCAAATCCCGTCAGTACATCCCACAAAATCTCTTTCGATAAAAGTTCGCAATTCGCGGGAGTTAAATACGAATTATTCAAAGCGTATCGCTCGGCAATCGGGCCGCCACGTCGATCGTCGAGCGATTAACGGATTCCGCTAATTAAAAGCACACAGAGACCTATCGAGCAAACAATCGATAAACAATTTTGATATTTCGTTCTTCGGAGAACGTCTACCGGGAGGATTCCCAGTGGAACAAACACACGGGATGTTTGTCAATAGGAAGCCGAAAATTTAAACATTAGGTGTGCGAATAAATCCCGTGTATCGTCCAGGAGACGTACCCCGAGTTATGTTTATACTTCTCAGCGTCCTCCTCACGGGGTATACTCCGCGGTAGTGGGGATAATTCCGCGACGTCTATCGTGCAGGCCTTGGCGACATATGTAGAGAAATATACTGTACAACACTCGCGGCACCGGAGTCCTTATTATGCGATCCCTCTCCGCTTGGAGTTTCGTCGATGGTGTCCCGTGGGTAATACCGGGGAGAGGCTGCTCTGTAATTTCGAAGCGGGTGGCATCGCGAACGAAATCACAGAAGGCCGCGGTGAAATTGAAGAATCGTTTCGCGCCGCGCCGATTGAAAAATTTCACGGTCGATTTAACTCGCGCGGGAGCTCGAACCTCCCAGGTTCGATGTCTATTAATGCTCCCGGCGAGCGTCGCGCGTCGGATACATGAAATCGTTAACCGTCCTCTCTCGGGCTCCTCTCCTATCGTTCCTTCGATCGGTGTTGGCGCTCTGTAACTGTTGTTTGTTAATAGAAAACCAATTAACGTTTAGCCGATCGCCCGTTGTTCGGAGAATCGTTTATGGTTTTCGAAAGATGTCCGTAAATGTTGGTTTCCCGTTCGAAACTTTAGAATCTACAGAGACAATGGAAACATTCATTTAGTCTGTGACTAAAGGCGAATTCTAATGACAAAACTAGCTCCACATTTTCAAGATCAATTTAAAGAAAAAATGAAGAATAGAGAGTGTATAAAATCACGTTTTAATTGAACCAAAATTGCAGAGCCGCAATGAGATCGATAAATAAATTATTTTATTGAAAAATTAACTAGAGTGTGCATTCAGTCGAATCGTAGTGTTGAGCAGAGTTTGATTATGTTTGTAGAAGGTCTTGAACAGTCACCAGAGCATTCACGTTCCTAGATCATGTTACCCAGAATAACATTACCATTTTTTTACAGTCATTTCCTAAGGGAATCTTAAATCTTCCGCGGCCGCTGACGCGTTCAACATCATTCTAAAGCCTGTAGCTAGTTACCGCTGACGTAGCTCTACGTCATTTTGTATTTACAGCGGGCTACGTTTTATGTTTACTAGGAATTTATCACTTAGATTTATGATTACTGCAGGTATCTCAAATTGATAGCCGCGCGCACAGCTACGCACACGATTATACGAACGATAGAGATTTTTACGCGTCACTGTGGTCTTGATACGTACAAATGTCTCGTGTTATTGTTAAGATAAACGACTTTTCAATAGAATAATTAAATCCGTTTATGCTGGTGCGTGAAACGCGTGACGGAAAATTTGAACTGCGAAAGGAGAAAAAAAATATATATATATAAATAATTTCCCGTTTCAAAAATAGGTCTCGTACATTTTCAACAATTATTAACAATCTCGAAGATCGAAGCCAATAAGTTTATTATTCGACAGATTTGGGAAAATCAATTAAAATTTTAATCTAAAGCGCATTGTATTTTCGCACATAATATACGATTTGCAATTAAGATGGATATAAGGCTTGGGTCTTCGGTGACCCTGCCTTCGCAGACCATAGGCAATCAATAGCGTGTCAAAACTATCGGAGGACGAACAATGAAATGCGTACAGAATTTCAAGGACGGATTCAACACGCGGAAGCAACAAAGAACTTTTATTATACACAACCGTCATACTCGGCCTTGCGGTTGAGTTACAATTGTTTTCGTATTTATTCCTTGGCGTAACAATCGGGCGAAAAAAATTCACCTTTAACATCTTGTTTGCTTTTCTATCAATTGATGAATGCTTTTGCGTCAATTATTCTTTCTAGCGAAGACGCACCGATATTTGTCATATATACGTAAACGTTCGAACATTCTAAGGATATTAATCGAGGCGATCGTTTAACATTTCAATGGATCGACGAAACACATTTTCCCACCTTCAATTTCTTCCGTCATTGGCGCATATGTGTCATTGATACACGACGCTGGCAAGACCCGTGTTGTTGTGTATAATATTCTCAATATATCAATTTTCTTCCCTTTCCAGGACATTATTAACAATAAAACCAAACGTGCTAATCTAGTGTTAGAATAAATGCTAAGCCACGTCTGGCAATGTGGGTTTATTTAGAATATGTTATCCGTCCGAACCGTCGTTATTTCCATCGCGACCGCGGCTTAAGCAACAATCAGAATTCATGCCGCGCCGGTTGCCCTTTGCTTTATCGTTATTGCATTTTCGAGCGAGAGGACGCGGCTACGGTCCCGTGACCGCGTCTCTCCCTTCGCCCTCGTATCTCGACCCTGCACCTTCGACCCGCCCCCGCAATAACACCGGGGTCGCGCCGCTTCGAATTATGCAACCGGGGAATATAAAAAATGCACCGGGCATCGTTCTGGATGCGGCGGCGGACGCTTTGCATACCGTCGAGAATCCGACCCGTTCGTTCCTCTAGCGTTCTATTATGCTATAAAGCGCGGGATATGCATTACGTGCACGCACACGCGACCAGGGCTGCACCGCCACGCGAAAACGCATCGTAATGACAGCCGTAAACAATGGCTCCCGGAAAGACCCCGAACAGAGAGACACTGCGACAGAGAAGGAGAGAGACAACCAGAGAGAAAAAGTAGGGGGTAGCTAAAAAGGGATGAGAGTAAATCAAAAAGAGAAAGAGTGAGAGAGAGAGAGAGAGAGTGAAAGAGAAAGAGATAGATAGACTGTGGATCTTTATGAGAAACAAAAAGACAACTATGTGAAATAGTAGTTAACTGCGTTTCTTCATCTAATAATTTAACCCCGGATAACTAGTCTTTCGTAAAAATGCCAATTAAAATTCATGGTCGCAACGGCTAGACTCATTCAGACGCTTGTGTATTCAATTCTTTTTTACATATTTTGAATCTCCATGTTAGGCGCCAACGTTCGAAGGCTAATACCAAGGCGACCCTTAGCCTCCGGAGGATTTATGGCGGGGTCTTAGCCTAATTGAGGTCTTGACTTGGGATGCATGAGACTAATGTCGTCGGGCGGTGGTGGACGTGCACTCTGGGTCAGATATTGGTCCGTGCAAGGATGTTTATGAGAGAGAGAGAGAGAGAGAGAGTAGTGACAGAGTATGCGAGCAAGAGAAGGATGAGAGTGAAAGATAGAAAGAGCCGGCAGTAAATGAGAGAAAGGGAGAGAGGGTAAATGAGGGGAAGAGAGGAGAGACTGCAGTGATTGGGCCAAGGGGAGCCGAGCCCGCGTTCCGAGCATGCTTTCGCGACATCATCGTCGAAGGATGAACCGCGATCGAGCGGGGGGACCATCCCTCGCAACAACAAATTGGCTGGACGTATCGCGTTGGCGCATTCTCCGATCGAACTTGATTGCCGCCGCCTGATGAACAGCTCTGCCGAGACAGCACTCGCGGAGAAAACGCATTAGCACGGCTCCATAAGGTGCTCGAGATCATCAATTTTAATAGCGCTCAAGGGCTACCATTGTGCGCCATCGACTCTACGGGCTGCTTCGCGGAATCCCGATGGTGCTAGGAATTTTAATGTTTATTACCCTCCGCGCAGCCCAAACCTTCCTTTTTCATCTCTTCGCTTGATATCGGACCTTGATTTTTCTATTTCTCGCTGTTCAAGATCGAATGACAGAGCCCTGCTCTATTTTAACACAGAATGTCGCGGTCATCATTTAATCATTTCATTATTTCACGATTATATCAGGAACAATCGGAAAGTTAACGGATCGATGAGATGTTCCTTCGAAAATATTAAAAAAAAAATAATAATACTGTGAGAAACCATTATTCCTCATGTTACACTACGATTTAAAGATCACCCTGTGCAACCACAGTGATCGTCTTATTCATAAATGTAGCATAGGTGGCGTATCGTAGGTGAGTTCGTAATGTCTTCGCGTAGGATGCAAATTTATTCAGTTTCCCAAAAGTCCAAGGCAATTTTTGTAGCATCTCGCCTAATATTAACCAAACATTTTCTACGCTGAAGCAATGTTATAATAATCACAAAATCGTGATCCCTACCTTTCCAGACAAGCACCCGTGGTATTAATGTATCCAATCGTCCCTCTCCCTCTCCCTCCCTCTCTCTCTCTCTCTCTCTCTCTCTCTCTCTTTCTCTCTCTCTCTCGCAAATACTGGGACCAAACTTCCTCGGCAAAGCTTCCCCTCGTTCTCTTCAACCGGAAAACGTCCGAATTTTCCCGGGAACAGTTTTCCGAAGACACGGACCTTGTCACAGCCGGAGGAAACGCGAATTGGCTTTCATCATTCGCAATGAACATTATCGCAAGCTTCGGCGATCGATCGCTGCGAATATATATCGACTCGCCTGGAATCGCGAGCCGTTCGACGCGTCGCGTCGCGTCGCGTCGCAGGGGGGTAGGAAAAGAGCGAAAAAGGAAAAAAAGTAATGGACGTCGCGAGGTCTGAAAGCAGCTCGGGCTTTTTTTCGCGTTCGGTCGAGGCCAGATTAAGTCCATCGAAATTTAAACGCGCCGATTCGCCGGCGTTTTATTTTTTTTTAGTCCCCGGGGATCTTTTTCCCAGGGTCTTTTTCATCGGGAATCGTTATCGACTCGGCCGGTGGTACGCGCGCCGAAAAATAGTGCACCGGACGACGAACGTCCCCGTTTTTCGGCTTGATTCCCCATCCTCGGGTCAAAGTCGCTGGCCTGGGAGAGATCGTTCGTTTCCCGTGTGATTGTTCCCGATTTTTCCACTGTAAACAGTCTGGAGTAGGGGGGGGGGGGGGGGGGAGAGAAGGCGAAACCTCGTGGATTTCGAAACGCGAGCCTCTCGTATACGGGAAGGAAATATTTACGTTCGGCCCGATGTCGCCACCCCGGCCGATAAGGATTGTCGACCGTGCACGGTTATGACCGTACAATTTCTAAATGAAATCTCCCCCGTGCCGTGATACCGTCGCATAGTTTACGGGAACGATCATGATCGCGGGACCCCCCGATGCGTGGCCGTGTAAGCGTCACGCGGCCCGGAATCGCCGAACGTTTCGCTACCCTAATCTCCGGGAATCGAGGTGGACGTACAGTACTGCCAGAAAGTGTTCGGCCGCTGTATTTTTCGATTCTAAACAAAATTCGAAGTCATCGGGTGCTCGTAAAACTCGCTCAAGGCCCCACCAAATGGAGAAGACAAGATTCGTTGCTGCAGTTACTGTTTGTAATCCTTTTGTGCAGCTTATTTGTGTTAAGAATTATTTTTCATGTAGAATTACCTTCTTTGATGTTGTACCACCAGTTACCGGTCATCCTGTATATTGAAAGAAATAGATTTATCGAATAATTTCCCTTTAATGCATCTTCGCAGTCTCAATCAATTTTTATTTAAAATTTTTAAAGGTGTTTTCCGACGCCATTGGCAGAAATAGTGTTAAAGGAACCGACGAGTCTGCACATTCAAGAAGGAAGTCTTTTGCGTAAAGATTCGCAGTGTATTTCCTAGTGCTTGTCTTTGCCTATAAAAGCAATAAAACTAAATTGTTCTAGAACGCAGTGCCCGTTATTCAATAGCGTCGCACGGTATCGAATCCTATAACCAACAGAAAGCTGGCAGCGTTAGGAACGGTGTTTCTCCTCGAGAATAGTTTCGCCCAACTCGGCGACCCGTCTGACAGTGTTTTAAGCGTGCAAATGCAGCGATAGGGCAGAAAGAGGGAGATTGGACACCTGGGAGCCGGCGTCGTTTCATTCATCTTGTCCAGCCCTGTATCTCCCCCGTTCCCGACACAGTTTTCGCATTGTCGGGGGTAATAGAAATCCTACGGCGAACAAGATAAACAGAAAGAATACAAGCCGTGAGTCATGGTCGGAGAAGTGGTCTTGAGTGACCAATTGATTCCGTCCGAGGCGCGGGCGTCGAACAATCAGAACTCGGAAAGCACTCTATCATGGGAAACATCGAACGGCCATCCAGTGTACCCCGTAACACCGATCGAAAATGGATCGAAATGCATCGTCAGAACAGGAAGACGCTCGACGATTCTTCACCCCTATCAGCACAACCCCCCCCCCCAACATGGTCCAACCGATTGTTCTCTGCTTTGTAAATGTCGGCTGTACTAGACACACCGGAACAGCATAAACCGAGAAGCACATCGACTGGCAGTCGTCTCTGTATTTTGCGGTTAATGCATCCGGCCCGTGGAGCATCCATCATCCCTAGCTTTCCGCCACTTTTTCGATGTAATTAATCACGGGAACCATTGCTTGTCCTGAGGCTACGCGTGATGGTAATCCTTAGACGAATCCTTTCCAGAAGGACATAAACAGCGGATGGTATCGCGGTATCGTTGATGGTATCGATCCTCCATTTTGTTCTTGGAAACTGTCCCAATTCTGCAACTCATGCACAACTTTTTGCGTAAGGGATTGTGTATATTTAATTGGAATTTGTAAGGAGTCTTTCTATATGTCGTGATTTTCCAACCATCCCCAGAGGGTGGGTCATTTTTTACTGTTCTTAAGGGATGGTCTAAAATTTTGAAAAACATATACGGAGTACATCTGGTTTGAATTTGCTAATTGCATTTTGTTTTGTTCGAATATCTTCCGTGGGGATCGAGAAAAATACTTATAAAGTTGGACAGTTTCGCACCCTTTTGTGGATAAAACGAGGGTGCAAACATGATTTATAAATACCTTGTTCTCTTTTTGTACTTGTTATAAAAATACATTATTCTAAGTTGGAATATTTCCAATATACTGTCCTCTGTGTAGCCATCCAACAATTTATAAATTTCACGAAACAATGCCTCGACTTCCTACCTGTACCGAGATGCAATTATTGAATGCATTAAGTGAACTGATTCTGTCGTGTGGTACGAAGAGTACTGATTTAACACAATTATGTAAAAATATTACAGGAATCTAATAAGTAAGCAAAATTGTTGTTACATTTGTGAACATCACAGAAAATATTGTCTTTTATGGGCGCTAATGCATTAGTGAACTTGTTAAAAATGAAATAAATTTCTGTTTCGGTTCAGTGTGTTGTCCAAGATGAAAAATGTGTGTTTCGCATAAAGACGCGTGCTCTAGCGATATCGTTGCAACCTGGCGGGTATCGAGTAGACGCCGAAGGAACGCTTCGATCGAGAGGTTAACCGGGTCTCGGATTGGACACTTAAACGCGAGTATCGCGAACATTCGGCATAGAGTCGGGAGGAAACTCTTTGACGTCGGTCGAGCCGTTAACTCGGATCTCTCGCGGCCATTAGACCGGATTGCTCACTGACCGGGGACAATCTAATGAACGATAGATCGGGACAATGGTCGTCTTCGAGCTGCTTCGGCTGACTGCACGTCGAGAACGTACGATGACTCGATCGTTCGTGCACGTGTATTCAGAATGACAGCCGTCTATAAATATTCAGCATCCCCGTGTCGTTTATTTTGTTGAATCTTAATGTGTAACCCGACACCGCGTGTCCGTAGACGCCACGGGCCAAAAACCTTGGAACGGCTAGTCGATTTTCGGTGAAATTATATGTATGTATATCGCGTGACATATTTTCTTCTGACTCGATGCTAATATTTTTGGAAGCTCTCCGGGCCCCGCTTTTCATAAACGAGCTCGTGAGAAAAAGACGGAGGGTAAGAAGCGTGATCGTCAGTCATTGTGTACACGTCGGCTATGATTAATAGGTCACTTTTGTGCCAATAGCTTATTCAAACATCTATTTTTTCTAAAATACGACACGTATAAGTGGTTTCTCTTGTAGTGTAAATGGTCAGAGGTGTAACGAGTCGTTCCGGAGCGACGCGTGCACCGAAATAAATAACAAGAAACGACGATATTCGGCCGGAGCGAAACATTTTCTGCAAATTGAACGGGTTACTCTTGTTACATCGGTAAAAGCACCGATGCAGATAAGCTCCGCGGTGTTGCATACCTGTAATGGAGACGGGCAGTATCGCTTTTTCGAATTTTGCACTATTTTAATTATTTAGGTGAAAAGAGGTGGTTTATCAATAAGTTAAATTCAATGTTGATATGTGTAAGTCATTATTGACGTCTTTCATTTTGCGAACATTGCTGATACCAGAAATCTGCAAACAAAGTTTGATAGCAATATAGGTTTCAGGTGTTCTTAATTATGCTAGTTTAGGCTAAAATCGTTGAAATATAGGGTTTCAATTTTGTATTGAAATAAAGCATAACTGCACTGCGAGCAAGAAACCAGGCTTATTTATCTGTGACGAGTTGTTAGACGGTTCGCAAGATGTTCAATTCGGTTCAAGGGCGTTTCACGAGCTCGTCACGCAGTTCTCGCCGGCGAGGACGCTGTTTTCGATGGATAGGATGACTCTGTTTTCGTTGAAATTTGAGTCTGACGGTGAATGGTTGTTGAAGCGATCGCAGTCGCGAGGCTCGAGTCGCTCGAATTCGAATTCGCACGGGCAGATCGTTGAGAATAGACGGTGTGCACCGGAATTATCGGTAGACCTGGTTAAATTTGGGCGTGTGGATGTGTCTCTTGGCACCATGGAATCGTTCCTCGATTATCCTGCGGCGGAACGACTGCTCGCGGAAGGCGACCGAGGCGCGGCGGCGTTTCTATTAAAAGCGGGACACCGGCGAAAATTAATCCTAATGCACGAAAACGGCGGACCAGGCGGTTATATTTAGGTCCGTCAAATGGAACCCGGTCGAAATAGAACAAAAGTCGAGTCGCTTTGTCATCCTCGGGAGCCCAGTGATCGTGTGCAACCGAGACGCGACGTTCCATGAAACTGAATCCCCGAAAAATTGGATCGCGGAAAACTATTTCGAACGAGGTCGGCACCGAGAGAGAGAGAGAGAGAAAGAGAGAGAGAGAGAGAGAGAGAGAGCCAGGCTCTCACGCACGCTCCACTAAACGATACGTATTTCCCAAAGCCAATCTCTCGAATGAATTTTTTCACCAACAAATTCGATAGACGCGCCACACCGATGCCCGTTCGTTATAATTCGCGAGTGACCGGCCCGAAGATTTCATTGATGGAATATTTATTTCCACTTTTCTAGACTCGGTCTTAAACTCTTTTATCGTGGGAATACTTGTTTTGCAGATACATTTGTGCACTTTACAGACACGTTTTTAGAATGTTTAGTTGAGGAGAAGCTTGTTTGTCAGACACATTTATTATGCATTCTTGTAGATGCATTTATGCATTCTTTGTGGACACATTTTCAGAATGTTCGAACGAGGAGAAGTTTATTTTGTCGACGCACTTATGCATTTCTTAGGCGACGTTATTAGACTTTATTTAACATTGTAACGTTTACTGGGGACACTACGGTTTTCTATCAACTTTTTCTACGAAATATAATTCAAAACAGTTACTGCTAAACATTCTTTGCACAAATTCTTATTTCGAGATTATAGATTAATATATGGGGAGCATTAAAAAATTGTTGAGAGAAATGCAGCGTACCCGGTTGGCTAGGCACGGATCAAAAGAATTGAACGGTAAAAATGAGGAATAAATAATGGCGAAATTAAGAGGAGAATCGTGCAAACATTTGGAACATTTTTACGAGAGAGTTCTCGCGAGTTTGATGAAAATACCAGGCAAACGTGGGGGCCGCGTAGGAGCGTTTCGCGAGCGGAAGCCTTCCGCAATATTGTTTGAACCCCGGCTCACCTTTCGTCGCCGGGGGAATCCATAATTTATTGGACGACGTGGCGTGGCATGGCGTGGCGCTGCCGTGGCATGGTGGCGTGGCCCACTAAATTCATACGAGCGACGCGGACAGCAGAAGCAATTCGTAGGTTTGCCGGGCGGCCGGGCCATCGAACGTTTGCGTGGGGTAAACGTCGTGAATACACATTCGGGAGAGAGCGTGTTCTCCAACCCCGTGCGGTAACGGCAGCAGCAACCTCGGCCGCGAATATCGAGGGCCACGTGTCGATCGCACGTGTCTCTCTGCCCCTCTCGCATAAACCGCGAGGTGCATGCTACCTGCGTGCGAGCCGCGCGTATCTTACGCGATACGTTACGTTAGGCGAACTTGAGAACGTCCGCCGGTGCTGGCATCGCGATAGCGGAAGACGCATGGCGAAGACGCTCGGACCTTGAATTAACGATACACATTTGCCCCGGCAAAAGTTCTACGTACGCTCTCCGCGAAGAATATTTGCTGTTTTACTCCTGCCAGTTTAAGTGTTCATTCCACCGGCCGGAGCCATAAATATGTAACGACAATTCTGAATGATGTAACACTTGATGAATAGACTGCGGGTCTTTATGCCAAAGCGGACTTTTCTCGCTCGAATTGTCGTGCGACTTTTATCGTAATACGCGGGGAAATTTGCCCCGACGTTTCCTGTCGAATCGTTTAATTTATCTACCGATAGCCATTCGTATCGGTTGTTTCGATCGGTTCGAACTTTTTTCCACCATGAAAACGAAGCGTGGGGTCGCTGCACACGGTGTGCAGGTTTACAGGAAAATCCAAAGACGGACAGCGGCAGTTCGAGGTCGACTGCGAGGGTCTACAAGGTTTATGATACGTCACTGTTATTGGGGCACAGGAGGAAGTCCGAGTCCCTCTTCCTGGCACCGAAACCAAGTAATAAATCACTAAACGCATTAAGGAAAGGCTTTCTCTCAAAAATAGCAAGGAAAACGCGCGTCGTAAACCTTGACCAAATGAAATTGGTATGATCGTAACAGTAATCCCCACCCCGAAGAAATGAATTTGCACCGCCATTTTGGAACACTGGAATTCGGGTAGAACGTTCTCCGGCTTACCGAGAGTAAAGGAACTTATTGTTTTGGTATTTGTTTCAGCAGATTTCGGTCATAGACTGCGAGTCTTCGTGCAAAATTGCATTTTTATCGCCGTTTTTGGCAAGATTTATTTCAGCCTGAAGAAATTAAGTACTCGAAGAAGTTTGATGTACTCGTCGAGAAAGCATTAAAATCTGACCTGTTCACTGGTTCCAGTGTTTCCGATTTATTAAGTCTCCCATTTACTAGAACGATATTAAATCTGTGTTTGATATTTATTACAGCAGATTGCGCATCCTTATGCAGAAATTTGCAGCGTGAATTTCTGCCTCCTGCGGTGATCTTAACGAGCTGAGAATAATATATCGATATTCTTAACACTTTAATTGCCGCCAGTTACCCAACGATCTCCTAAATACCAAGTTGACTTCAGTGATGTAATCCAATAATTTTTCTGTGTCAAAATATTATTACGGTTCTTTCAGATATATTACGGTCATTAAAAGTCCTACTAATAGGCTTTCGGCGATTAAACTGTCAAATTCTATCAATCTTTCTAGTACTTTAAATTTCACTGTTTCGATTCCGTCGTGAGTGCATAAAATCCGCATGAATATTCTGCTTTAACCTTTTTGCCAACGACGAAGACTCCAGTTCGACAGATTTTCTCGAGAGAAACCGGTGACATGTGTCGCGTGGACGGTAATATTTGTTTTCTCAGTGGAAAAAGAAAAGAAACAAAAAGTCAGACAATCTCCTCCGAAGTCTGAGTCGATGCAACTAAACAACAACGGGGCAAAAATGTTTTGCGTTTCGCCGAGTTTAAGGATCGCTCCAGCGTCCCCAAACCGTATCAATTGTCGCCAGGGATGTATGTAGAAGAACTGGTAACAGGTGTCGCGCGAAGAGTAATATTTGCCGTGTCAGTGAAAAAAATCTCTAAAGTGAGAGTCAATTGAACCAACCGACGAACGGTGTAAAAATATTTCCAACGTCGCTGAAGGGAATCAATTGCCGCAGGAGTACAAAAAAGAAAAAAAAATAAATAAAAGCGTAAAGCCCCGCAGAAAGGGTTAATCCTCGGCAAACAGCCGTCGATCAACGGCCAACATTGACACAGCGTTCGAGGGATCTTTGTTTCCCGGTGACCGCGGAGAAAGATCGAGGGCCGTTGTGCACGCTAATCGAGGATCCCGCACGTGGTTTTTAAAGTCCAACATATATGTAGCGCGCGTGCGGCGACGGCCACGGCCACGATTGCATAATCATCGGATATATACACACGTTTTATGTGGCTCGAAGTACCATTTACACTCTTCGCCGATTAAACAGAGAGGATTGTTCGTTGAACGGTAGTAGCTTACCTAGAGAAAGAGAGAGAGAGAGAGAGAGAGAGAAAGAGAGCCTGCCGCGTAGGGGACCGCTTAATTAAGACCAATTACGATTGACGTTATCGCGATAGCGGAATTAGTCGAACAGCCCGTGTGCCGGCGGGATAATGCAGGAAAACGAGCGTCACGGAATGTTTTATCACAGAAAAGAGACCTCCCGTGTGCGAGAATGTGTGCGTCGCGCTGGCCTCGGATGGGCCACGCAGGCCACAGCTGAAAACACAGCTGCACAAGCTTACACCTGCACGGTGTCGCCGAGCCGGTTTTTTTTCCGCCTCTCGCATTGCCTCGCATTATCTGTCTTTTTCTCTTTTTGCCCGTTTCCGAATGAACGACAGCACGTGTAGCCACGTAGCGACGCGTAACCGAGAGTCTAATGACACCGGGGAGGTTGCGTCGACGACACGTAACGATCCATCGATCGAGTGCTCCGAGATCGATACGCGTCCGATAGCTAGTCGAGCGAGGAGTCTTATCTCCGAGTGGATTTTTCTGACCGACGTTCATCGCGGCCATGATTCGCAACTATGTAGAACTGCAACCCCTGCACCCTTGTTCGCCAGTCCCATTTTTTTGTTGCAGCTATCAGTTTAGATATAGCTGTGTGCTGTGAGTCAGCTGATACTAGCTACCTGAACGATTAGAACAGTTTAAACATTGAACTTACCACGGTCAAGTAACCGGTTATTTCTATTCCATATTATTCGATATTAAGTAAGAGTTGTATTTTAAAGTGTATTCGAAAGACAGTTCCTAGCTTGGTAATAATTACAGTTTTTTCCTTGCTGATCATGTTGAATGTAGCTAGATACATGTATATTGCTTATTTAAGCAAATAGAAATCAACATTGTAAAATGCAATGAATATTCTTACTGGCAAAATGTCAAGTCACTGACTCGCAGTGAATCACAATTTATGTAGATTTTCTTATACAGTGTTCGATATATGTCCAAAACACGGGTCTAGTCAGGGACATATATCGGCCAGGAGATTCTCTGATCCACGCCGAGCGTAGAAAAGGACAACGAAGCTCTAGAGGCCTCGGTTCTCTTCTAGAAGTCTCAGAGGACTTTTATCGGCTAGGACATATATTGAGCAAACGCTGTAATAGGTGCTTGAACAATAACAGTTCCAACAGAAAATACAAAACCTTCATGAATTCATGGAAAGCTTTCCTCTATCTCGAAAAAGTCGAAAACACCATAAACTTCTTACTGAAATATCAATAAATCAATAAAAAAAAAAAGGTCCCCGTCGCTTCAGGACGTAACGAGCGACGGAAAGCTAATTGCACTGTCTGCCAGTTTCTCGCATGGATTTTGCAAATAAATGGGTTGCCTGCGTCGCGTCTGCAAAAGTCAATTTATTTAATAAAGTCTGAGGTAACCAGCGCGTGTAATACTTAAGCGAGTCACAATCGAGTGACACGCTCTCGAAATTGTTGTGCTGAGATAGGAGGAAAGTGTTTCGAGCTGTTGAGGAAATTGCAACAATGATAGGGGAGCCTATCAGTCACGAGCTACACGCTGTGTCCGTCACGTGTGCACGACGCAACGCTGCGTGCCACTGTAAACTTCGGTGTGGAGCGATATCGCCGATCGATCGATCGATTACGCGGAAGTCATCGATACAGGGCGCGATCCAAAGAAATAGAAAAATCACTACACGCATCGGACGTTACATGATGAGAATTTCTAATCGCTGAAACGGCTGATTACAGGTGATAATGCTCGATCCACCTTTCTTCGGAAATCGCCGATTTTTTTCCCTCCCCGCAAGTTACGTGTCCGATAGACGATGAACATTGTACTATATATTGGTTATCACACTTTTGTCTCGTCATGGCAACTACGACGAACAAAGACTCGACACTTTGTAGAAGATAGCTTAGGTTAATTGGTATCATCGATCAAGATTTATGCTATCGTGTACATTCGTTGTACCCGAGCCGCTCCGTTTTTATTATGACACCACGCAATACGATTTCGGTCGTAAATGAGGAGCTTCTCGTAATCGTGCTTCCTGTTTCTTAACTCTTTCAGGGTTAGGTTTCCAAACAGCGTGGCCTTTTATCTGACTGAACTTCGCCCTTCGCGCTAAGTAATTACGATAATTAATTTTTTTTTTTTCGTCGTCCGCTGTGATCTTTGCTGCGACGTTACTTTTTTTCCCCGTCGTCGTAATTCACGCGGTTTATTTCACAAACTGCTTTTATTAATCTTCGTGAATTTTCTGGCAAATTTGTTGAATTAAAAAAAAATTTCAAATTCACGGAGAAAAATTCTACGAAATTTTATCACAATCTCGAACCGTCCAATGTTGGCTTTCAAAATATTATGACGTAGAGTGACACAGCAGGCGGAGATTTCGCTCTATTTACACAACACGCGAATCGTTGACAATCAGAAGCACGTGACGCGGCGAACGCCGTTAATCAAAGTGTTCTCCTATTTCAATGTTCTCGAACGCGTCGTCTTGCGAGCACCTCTTGCCGCGTTATCGAGCACGTCGTTGATCTTGTCGTAGAATATTCGAACCGGTTGCGAAAGATTTCTAATCGCTAATTGAAACGTCGAAGTAGCTTTTTATCTGCTATCAGGGGCGATCTAACGTTTTCGCGGTAGTTACGTTATCAAGCGTCGCCGGTAATGCGTTTAGAAACTGCGTCGAACCGTTCCAGCCAACCGGAGGAATCCGCGGAGTAATTACATTATCTCGTTACCATTGCGACCAGGCTCGTCTACGTCAAAGAAGACACCGATGTTCCCGTTGCACGCTATTTGCTCGGCTTATCACGAGCTAGCCACTGCTCGGATGACGTCGCCGGTATTGTTTGCACAAACCGTCGCAATTTTTGGCAAACATCGCCGTCCAGGTGTCGAGCTTCTCCGAGAATATTCTAGTGTATAATTCATCAACTGACTGCGGATCTTTATGCAAAATAAAAATGTCCCGCTTCTGTGACAATAAACACAATTTCCTTTCTTTGGCATGAACAGTATTTGGTAAATATTGCCTTGTAAAAATGGCAACCCTAAATTTATTGAGATTCTCCGTAATTTCATTCTACTATTTTCCGTAAATGAATGTTTGTACTTCCAATAATTGTAAAATATGAAACCGGTCATTTCGACCGCGGTAGGTTTACTGTTAATAATTTTAGCAGGTCGACAGTTAAGGATTGATACTCTACATTTAACCCCACTGTTGTGTCAAATTTCAGCTGCTCTTTTGTATTGCTAGATTTATGCTTTTACGACAGAAGTAAGCGCACAGTAAAGCAGATGTTCCGACGCGGAACGCGAAAAGCAATTAAGCTAAAGTCCCAGCTCGAAATTAACTAAATGTCTTTATAACCACTGAAGTACCTGTTCGCACTTTGACTTCCAGGTAGCTCGAACCTTCTTCGGCCCTATGCTCGCTGGGAAACTACGGACCCCGGGAAAGTGGGCCTTTCCGCATGCTAATCTAGCTCGCCAATTACAGTTGACCCACCAGAACTATGTACAGTCATCCAAGCGCCTAAGAAACTCAGGATTAGTACAAACCCAACCGTCATTCGTCACAATTCCGTTAGAAACCCGTCACTCTATTCCTCAATATTCTTCAAATATATATGTACATTCAAAATTAGTCAGCTACTGTCTGCAGAAAGCATTTTTCAACATCAATCACCCAGCTCCGAAAGTGGACAGACCAAAAGAATTGGGGGAATTCGTTTGAACTGATTAAAATCATCGAAGAAAGGTTGAGAATGTTTATTTTGCACGAAGAATTTTATTTTCATTTATCAGGAATGCATAACGATCAATATCTTGATAAAACTGTCGTCGATCGAGCGTGTTATTGCTCCATTAAGGAATTACCGTGACATTAACCCCTTGCTTCAACATTGAATTCCAAAGCTTCGGATTAAAACACACTATATCATTCCATCTGACTATATCATTCTACTGCTTCGAAGTCAATGCGGAATGATGTTGCTATCGCATACGTTAGTTTATAAAAGAAAGTTAAAAACAATCGAGTTTAGCGTGAAGAACCCCCGTGACGTCACTGGGACGTAATTTCAAGGCACCCCTCTCTTTTCAGATATTTTAAACGTTTTCTCCTGGAAGGTAAATCTTATGTCAAAGTCAAGATATGTAATTGGCGTACACACAATTTTGATTTTGCACAAAGGTCTTTCCAGAAAGTGTTTTCTACGATAAAGAGGGTGACATCCCCTACCAGAAAATTTCCAGCGAAACAGATACTCTCTTAAGTCATACAACGGAAGAGTTCTTTCGCCGGGATTGTACGATGTCGACGCAATATCTGAGATGAGAGAAGAGGGGGGGGGGGACATTTTGGGAGATAAAGGCTTAAACTTAGAGGGCAGCACTTAGAGAACCCTCGCGGAAGCTGCTCTTTGCTAGTGCGTTCTTCCGCTTCATAACCACTGCCCACCAATGAGCGACCGTGCAATAAATATTCGCGGGACAGTGTTGTTTCCCGTATCCCGTATCCCGTATCCCGTAGGAACCCCGTGAGACCACCGAAGAGAGACACGGCCAGCTTCCCCTTGTTCTTGGCACGGGGCCCGCCCGCTAATGTACGTAGCCGAATAAATCTGGGCGCGTGTCGTTTCTTCACGTGACGGTGCGCTACGTGACGTCACCTCGGACATGTAGCCCTCGAAACAATGGTGAACGGCATCCGGCTCCCGCAAATATAGATCCCACGTAGCCGGTACCATTCTCGAAATTCTGTCCCGTGACGGGATCACGACGTTACGTGATCCGAACCGGTCGATACGCAGTTCTTGCCGCCGATCGATCGATCGATCCGCGGTATAATTCTGTTGTATCAGCCGCACGTTTGCCAAGTCGATTAACCCTTGTTATTAACATATTCCTATCTAGCGGCGCCGCTAGGTCGACATTCATAATTAGCTATCCGGTAGTAATAGCAGCAATACTAGTTTTATTTCAGACCACTCGCCATTTTCAATCTTGATCGTGCGTATGGTGAAATGCAAAGGATTGAACGATAGTAATATAATTATACTGCGGAATTTTATGCAAAATAAAACTTGTTTGCATCAACTGCAAGAAAGTGGAGCCCAGTAGAAATTCCTTTCTTTTTTTAACAATTTTAACAGGCTGAAATTGTTACATTAATATTCTTAATTATTTTTAATCTGTCTATTGCTTTAAATTGCACCCATTTTTGTCATAAATGCATAAAATCCGCGGTTTAATAGTAATATAAATTCGGATACTGATACGTTCAAGGGGGTTTACCAATGCTATGGCTTTATGATGGTACGAATGTCATTACGTTTTGTGTTCACAGTATGGATTTTATGCATTTGTGACAAAATTAGCGATTTAAAACGGCAGGTTCGTTAAAAGAATTTAGAAATATCAACCCGTTATTCTCAACTCAATAATGTTCTTACGACAAGGAAGAAGTTTCTACATGTTCGCTAGTGGTCTCAGCAGACTGAATGGAAAGTCACGTGAAATTGACAGGTCACTCGACGGGTCAAATGCCCTGACATCATTCAGGAATTTAATATATATACCATCCATAAATCCGCGGCGCTACTCTCTACTTAAAACTGTACGTCATCGTACTCCGCGTGAATCATTCAATTGCTCCAATCGAATGTTCAAGAATGTTAATAACATTCGCTACTACGTCCATGCCATGTCTAGTACTTCTTTTTATCGTAAATATTTACGTTCAACTAATTTATATTTCAACAATAACAATTATTATACTCGCACCTCCTCTTGTAGTATCTTCTGCTGTTTTTTACAATATATTTGTAACACGGTCATTACGACAGTAAAACGATGGTCAAAACAAGCTCTCGATATTGTTTTTACCAATCGTAAAATTTATAACTGTTGACGTACAAACATACAGTCAGCGAAAAAAAGTATTCGCACATCCTTAAAAAACGAATAACTTTCTTAAAATCGGACCAAACCGATTGGATATTTTTGAGATGTTAGAAGGATCAGTTTACTAGGTAATGTGTAAATAATTTCTTTAAAAAATTGGTTGCGGTTGTGATGGAAAAAAGTAGATGTCAGTATTTTTAAATTTTTTATCTTTGCCAATAATGAAAATTTAGAACGTGCCTTTCGTAGTTCTAAGCAAGTTATATGTATGCACAAGGTTTTGTCGAATTTGGTTATGCATAAAAAAGCTAGGGGCATTGTAAAATGTAAAAATCTTCGAGTTTAGGGTTCGCGTCTCATTTAAATCACAGTTTCACACAATTAAAAAAAAATTATGCATACCTTACCGAGTAAACTAATCTAAAAAAAAAACTCAATCAGTTTGGTCCAATTTTTTATTTGTGTTCAAAGGGTGTGCGAATACCTTTCACACCCACTGTATATAGGCGTTCGAAACGCGACAACAACAGTAAAAAAGCTGTCGCTAAGTGTTTTACCGGCAAATTGTAGATAATAGTTAACCATCCCGTCGATTTACGATAATAAGTAAACACAGCAATTTGTAAGTCGTTCGACAACAACGCCGTGGCCGGCGTCCGTGTAATGCGAAATGGCGCCAGGCTTGTAATTTCTCCTCGTTATTTCTGTATCGTCGCGCTGTTATGTCATCGAATTCGTTCTTTTATTGCCCCGAGGAGCTTTTGCAAACGAACACAGTAGTGTTTGGCAGTCCGTTTGGCGCAGAGAACGGCGTTGTGGACCTCTGATCCAAATTCGCGTGTTTGATCTTCGCGGGGGATGATCCCTCCCTTTCAATTACAGAAGGGACGGCTGCTCCAGAGATCCCTGTTACGTAAATCCTTTTTTAACATATTCGATTTCCGTGAATGTCGATAAGACTTCGATCGGTTTCCTAGGAAAGACCGTGGCAATCGTTTCGCGGGAACTGCAACACCAATGTTTGCACCGGATTTTTATGGAACACGATACGCCCTATATTCCTAGATTACTATTCCCGGTATCTAGAGCGCCAGCCGCGCAAAGTAAATCAATTAATCAACGTCGATTTCGATCGATATCAACCGGAAACGAATCGCTATATACACGGAGAGCCTTGAGTCTCGGAAGATAAGTGGCCAGATTAAATCGAATGTGTCGGGCGACCGTGTCAAAATCTATGGCACAACTGCTTCAAGGAGTCTTCCAGCTGTTCGAAATCCCATTGAAAAATTTTTATCAATTTTTTCATAATTTTACACCTTAAAAACATGTTCCTAAAGCGTCACAATCGAATTAAAATGTTTGCGCCAGAGCTACGGAAGGCAATAAATTCATGTCAAAGAGTGATCATTACCATAAAATATAATTATACACGTATTATGAGAGTATGCATGTATTATCATTCATTGCCCTGATCTGTTCGACGGTTTTTAACAATTGTTTGGCAGTTTTTATAATTCAATATCCGAATAACTCGTTTCTAGAGCGTCATAACTGAATTTAATTGTTGGTTGACGCCAGAATGTGCTGAGAGAAAGAAGTTCATAGCGAAGGCTGATGATTGCGTTAAAGTAATTATGTGCATATTATGTAGCACAGACGTGCATTAGTTTCCGCGACCCTGGTCTAGCCAATCGGCTAGTGAATCAACTATAATTACATGTCGTACACATCAACGTAGAATTTGCAACTGTCGATGCGTGCCTTTCTCGAGATAGGGTTTTGCGACTTGGCGAACGTAACATGTCAGAAACCAATCAAATAAACAATTTGAAACCCGACAGGCATGTTCAGTAAATGTAGGCTCAGTTCAATGTACTCTTGGATGACCACGAACATCGAAATTACATTCTTCAGCAATGTTCGTTCTTCCACGAAACGCTCTTACTATTATCACCGCAACTTGCAAAGAAAACGATCACTATAGCTCAAAAAAATTCGAGTACATTCTTCGAACGTCGGTTTACAGATATAGCTACTTCGAAGTTACGTTGCTCAACTCCACTGTTCGAAAAAAAAAATCCCAACAGTCGTCCTATAATCGGAGCGCTAAACTAGTCAGATCAGACATGTTTCTCGCACCTCGAAACCTTCGATTAGAGTCTCCGGTGCATTCATAAGCTCGGCCGGGCAGTTACTTTGGCTAAAGAACTGTGCTGGCCCGGCTAAAACTGTAGCAAGAGCGTCACCACGTTCCCGATAACTCACTTCAAAATTAGATCGGCGAAAGACCGGTGCACAATGAACGGCGGCGTGCGCGCGGCCTCCGAGGAAAGTCAGTGACATAGTGTGCGACAGGAGACGTCTTAGATCGTTCGGGGATCGTTTCGGACAAGTTACGAGCCCGACGGGCTCCGAGCGATGCGTACAATTCGTTGGGAAGACCGGCAACGATCGTGACCGGTTGTTTAGGCTGCGCGGGCGAGCATGAATCTCTCTCATTGCCGTACGGAACGATCCACGCGACTCACCGACTATACAGGGTGAGTCTCCTAACCTGATCACTTCGAATCCAAATCAATTATTGACAGTAAAAGGAAAATCGAACAAAAGTGTTCTTCTTCCTTTTGAATGGATTTTGAAAAATTGTGGAAGAATTATTTCACTATGTGGTGTGTAAATAAATAAATGTATTTATCATATAGTGTTTAGAACGAATAGGTTATAAGGTACCAGTAAAATTGTTTGTTTCAGTCATGTTTGTAAACACTCTTCCCGTTACGTACTAAACAACATCGTTAACATATTAATAGCCAACGATTTTAATAAACGCACAGATTGTATGAATCACTTGCATTGCATAGAACGTAAACAGGATTGACTCATCATTCTTTTTCTCGTTACTAAACATTGAATCATTCGTTTTACATTTAGCTCAAGTATTAATAAATCTTTACTAAACTTGATTGAACTATTCATTTTAATCATCGCAAGGTACAATAATTTTTTTCTCGACATTTTGAGACTCGTTTGACTTCGTCGAGAAAAAATACTACTCCTCCGATTTAAAAAATTGAAGCTGACCTTCGTTTCTCGATAAACAAGAAAAATAATCCATTAAAAAATCTTTGAAATCCTCATCACAAGCTTGATATCATCACTTGTCATTTTATAGCAAGGGATCAGATAAAGTTATTAAACAAAGGAGAAGAAATACGGTGAAAAATAGGTGACTTGTTTACAGCGTTCGCGATAAAAAAGAAAACAAACAATTTATTGACGAAATCATTAAAATGTAACAAAGGGCTGAATAAAATTATCAGAAAAGGAAGAAGAAACACAGAAAGAGAATGGCTTGGTAATACGACTCTCCTGATGTCACGAGATCGTCCGAATTATTTTGTCGTCAATAGTACAGTCGATAATTGTTGAACAATTCGAAGTGGCCAGGTTGGGCGACTCACCCTGTATGCGATCCGGTTGCGTCACCGTGGCCGTCGCCGCATCACGTGAAGAAAAGACACGCGTCATTCGTTCGCGGATGTACATTAGTAACTGGGCCAATTGCCAACAGTGAAAGAGATATAAATGCGTTTCTTCGCTACGTCATGCCAAGGAACGCGAACAAATGAGGAGAATGTCTAGAGGGGGCAATAAAGAGGAATCAATTGTCCGTTTCGATGCCGGCTATCGTTTTGCCGCGGACCACCCCGGAGGAAATTCGACTTGGGGGACGATTCCCCAGGAATTATTCCGGGGGTTTGCCGAGTTTAAAAATTTAATCATCCCTCC